>NW_024539228.1:0-600000 GCF_016758775.1 Suillus clintonianus | reverse complement strand
TCTGGGGCAACGGCGTGTGTTGAGCTAGCACACGAGCTAGAAGACCAGCAGCAAGGTCGGTGTTTTCTCGAGCCCGACAAATTGGTACCATCTTTTCACAGATCTCGAGGTTTGCCCACCAGCCGTTTCACTTCTGCTCATGCATTGGGTCCGACTTAGAAATAGCGTGTCAACCACGTCCTGAAATTTACTGACCGACCATTTCTACCGAAGTATCTAAACTCCGGCGTCGCAACCCTGTGCGATAAGAGATTCAGGTGATTTTAAATCGCCGGAACCGTGCTGAAGGCAAATGCTTTGAAGGAAAAACATGTGTGCACCTTCCATATCTAAGTCGTACAACATAAGAATTGATCATGACTAAATACATATGTACTTAATGAGCGATGAGATGTGCCACCAGAAATCCTATGAGCTATCAGTAAACTATAATCCAACGACTCCGCTCAGGATCATCAACAGGAAAAATGAGTTCATTATCAGAGTTCCTCCTCCATTAGGTGTAGAACATTCCTACCCACCAACCATCCGACCTTGGCTACCCACTGATCTCGCACCTTTCGCATGTCCTGCCATCCCTCCGGGCCTTTCGCCTCCGCAAACTCGTCCAAGCCTTTTTCCCAACTTCTGACGGTATCCACTCCAAACATCCCCCCTTGTTGATTTACGACCTCATCTATCCGATCTATCCAGGCTCGCCACTCCTGAATTAGCCGAGGAAGTAACAGAGGGGCGAGAGATGATTGCGTCAGCGACGGCTGAGAAAGTATATGGTTGCTGAGGGCCGAAAGGAAGAGAAAGGTCTCTGACGGATGAGACCTGTCTTTATGTTGCAGCTGAAGGGCTGCAGAAAGCGACTGTGACGAAGCATCGCAATCAACGTGCAACGACAATGAAGGCGATGCATAGGAAAAATATGGCACATATGACATGCAGGCGGACACGAACTCATGTATAGCCGGTCTTAGACGCGATAGTATGTATGATTCTCGCATGCCGCCATCGGATGGGCCTGCTGAACTCTGCTGACCGAAACGTGCGAAGGTAGACGGTAGGCCGCCAACGGGGGTTCTATGACTTGTGATCCCAGATCCAAAACCAAAAGAAGTCGTCGATGATGTTCCTGGCGCAAATGATGAAGAGTTGGAATAGGGATATGCTTCCCGAAGTTTTCGAGCTGATTGCTCCAGAGCTTGTATAGCTGTATCCAGCGTCGGACGGGGTATCAGAGGTAGTATAAGAGATTTAAGTGATGGTTGAGCGTTAATCATGGAATTAAGCAGAGGAAGTAGTGATTGCGGTGGTAAACTCGCTGATTAAAGTAGGTTAGATTCACCGAGATATGATAGGCGACTGGAACAACATACCAAGTAGAACGCCGACGTCAACATCGTTATCTGAACCCACTGAACTGTTTTCTTTCCCGCCTTTGTCATCTTTTGAGTTAGTAGTGGAGGCGACCTTTGCTCGCTTAGGTGCCGCACGCTTAGGGCGTTCTGGCGTTGGGCTTCGGTCCATAGCTACGTCCCGGGCCCCATGTCGACTGGAGCTGTCTGTTTCATCGTCAAATTCATGTCTTCTTTTCTGCGGACGGTGCGCAGAAGCAGGCAAGTTCATGCTGGAGGCTAATTGCTGGAAAGCAGCAGGCTGCGTATGTCCCATGGTCATTGTAGACTGCCAACTAGCTCCAGAGTTTACTGAAAGGCCAAACCCAAAACCCAAGCAGGAGGGTGAATGAGTAGCTGGGTTGTGCAAGAAATCGAGCGGGGGATGAACAAGATTTGCCATGGCTCAGTTGAAAGAATGGTGAAGAATGCAAGTCTTTCAAGCGACAAAGCCACACGCGAATGCCATCACCTTGACCAGCCCTTAACAAACGTTACTGCACGTGACAATCTTATATTAAAGTGCGGTTTTTTTCTGCGAATCGTTGTTGTTGCTCTCTCTCTCGTTCGTCAAAATGTTCAAATCAAGGTGAGCACCAATTTCTTTAGCTGTATTCTCGCAGTGACGATGCAAACGAATCGCTACTTCGAAGCTCGCAGAGCTAATGAATTTTTTCGTATATACCCAAATTTCTGAGCTTTTTGACGCTCTGTTTATTCGCATCATTATGCTCACCAATCTTCTGCAGCTCACCAATGTTGCAATAATGTTCGCACTGACGTGAGTATCATATCCATTCACCTTCTCGAATGATCGAACAAAATAGAAGTCAAGCCCTGACCTCGTCTAAAGGACGAGCGTTGATGAGCATCCATGCTAATACTGACTTTACGATATCATCACTTCAATCACTTGATGCTGATGCTTTTTTCCCCAGATGTTGACGCTCGTGATACTGGGGACTCGGAAGATACGAGAAGTAGACAGGCATAGATTGCATTGTATCACATTCACTTGTAATCTCAGTGGTTCATCGAATTGATTCAACTTCGATCTATGTACATGAATATTGGTTCGTTGGGATATCGGTTGAGATAGATATATAGGTTTGAAAAGTGTTCAAGAGTCCAAATAAGTTATGTACAATGCTATGTCGAATCCGCAACTGTCCACAATGAGTTAGCCAACCACATCAGTCCCATCGACACTGCTAGCCTCGTTTTCACTCCGAGTCTCAACCCTGATCCTCCATACCACACCTTGTAGCCTGGGGAACGCTGTGGCGACGTCCCTTCAGCTAATCTATCCACCCATCGTCTCGTCGGTCGCACGGGTGAATCGGGTTTCGTCGGATGACTGCCGCCATCCTTGCTCGTGTGGATGTCAGTGGAGAGGGGAACGGATTCTGCGCTGGAACCTGATGGCACTGTGTGACGGGTGATGTTGCGACTTGAAGTCGGAAGCGAAGTTTCTTTGCTTCCGCAAATCCACGTTGTGAGCTCTCCTGTGGCATTGGAAACATGATCGGAGATATAGACGAAGATGATCGTGGAGATGATGAAGTTTATTGGACGCCAGCGTGTTCCAGGTATAATGACAAGAATACCCTTCGTGTCACCCGCGAGCCATAGGTGATATTGGATAATGAATGTCTCCAAAGAACACCTCCCGATAAAAGAGAAAGCCCGAGAGCTGCACGAACGAAGGGAAGAGCTTGCGTTCCTGAGAGTGATGAAGGCTACGATGGGCAAGAATGATATATATGGATGCCATGCGTTATAGCTAAACTTGCTTTCTTGCATGAGTTCAAACCCGAAGAACCATAGCAAGATGGAGATAGAAGTCCCAACAGCCACTTTCACCGCTACGGGCCAAAGGTGATGGTCGGTAAGTCGATGTGCTTGAATCTTGATTACAAAAATCGACAGAAGCATCCCGAAATACACGATCCACAGGTCAAGAGTTACTCGGAAACTCCATTCACGGGCAGACCAATGGATGCTGAATATCCGCTCTAGAAACGCGAATACGGCCTCCAGCATCCATGTCTCAGTCATGAACCATGTGAACAAGCCCATCGAGATCGCAATCTTCGATAAGAGAAAGATCATGCGATCGTTGTATCGCGAGCCTATCGCCATCGTTCCGTACACGATGAGATACCACATCGAAACGAGGGGCGAGAAATAGTACGAAAGGTAATTGACATCCATGGTGTATGTCAGGACTACCGTTAGAAGGTTTATGCGAACCAGTACCTACAATCAATTCAATGTTATTGAATGGCATGCTTAGATCTGGCGCTTACCTGAGCAATACGCAGAAAGCCAAAGTCGGCCTTCTTGATATAAAAGGTTGTGTGTCCATAACCAGTCATGAACAAATATGCCGCGACCAGCACGCGAATGGGGTTGTAAATTCCAGAAATTTTGGATGCCCCCATGTAATGATATATAAGGATTGCGACTGAGACAAGAGTGAGAATATATGGACAATCGAGCTCGTATTGACGTACCTTGCATCCAACCTTTCCACTCATCAGTTTGATCGCGGTTTAAGAAGCCCATGTCTTTGTCGGCACGCTTCACCGTTAACAGCCCTGCCACGAGAGAAGATAGCATGAGAAACCCGTAGGTCCATGGGGTGAATTGTTTTTGTTCTTTCAGCCAGAAGCCAGTTCGATCGGCGATAAAGATCAAACCGACGGATAAACCAAAAATGACAGCTGGCCTATATTCGCCCGCAAAGGAGATACCTTTGGTTGGATTTTGAGTGTCTGAATAATAATCAGGTATGTGTTTTCAAGGGAAGAACGTGCTTACACGCAAAGTACCACATAATTGGTCCGTGCACCACGACAGCTGCGAGGATAGCTAGCAGCAAGAACGATGGAGACGGATAAGCGCGGCAACACGTCTTGTCAAAAGGAGACGTCTTTGACCACATGTTATTGCAGCGCAGATTAAGGAGGATGTTAGCATGTGCTTTCACGATGTCGTCCGAGAAATGCAGTCCATCTTGCGTGCTAGCGTCGTCAAGCATTTTATTAAAAACAAGTGGAAAAGAAACGGGTAAAGCCGCGGGAGAGCTTGAGAATATGGAATAGATAGCAGGTGATGGTGGATTAATGCGATGGTGGAGGTCCGAGTTCATCGCATCTACATCTGAGGAGTGCATGGTTTCGGCGCGTTCTGGAGAGAGTTTTGAAGGTACAATGTCCTGCACGGGAAGAATCACCACTTCATCTGCCGGCTTTATCTCTGCTGCAGATACAGACTCCAAAAGATTCTCCATATTCGCTTCCCAGGCAGAGAGGCCACCGGTAGTATGGGTATAACGCAGGTACCACAGGCCCGAACCTAGGACAAGCATAGCAGGACGGTCATCGATGTCACTGGAAGGCAAGTGACCATGAATGAGAGAAAGAGTGCCAGATGTATTCAAATACGGATCCCAGAAAAAGTCCAGGGTTGATGCCGATTCTGAAGTGTATGAATAATTCGAATGCTTGTGGTCGTCATCAAGAGGAGCATTTGGGAGCTTCGGATCGACAATATTCATAAAATGAAAATATAAGGCGCGCGTTACGGAGTCGCCAATAAAGATGACGCGTCTGGAAGCCAGGCAAGGTGTGGTATCCTTCGACTTGTATGCATGTAGCATACAACCTGATTATTAGTTGAAGGGGTGAGTACGATAATGGAACAACAGCCAGCATACCCTCAGGTTGCCAGTTGTGGTGGCTCTCATCCAACCAGGTGCCTCTAGTAAGCAGGGAATTACAATGCAGTGGATCTGCTCGGCCTGCATGCGACCCCGTTAGGCGACGAGCGCTGACACGTACAAGACACGAATGCACTGACCGGAAATGATATAGTGTAATATCCCTGCCAATATGGCGAACGCTCCGGTGGACAACGCCAGATAGTGGTGCCATGAGGGGTTGAGCGAGAACAGTCTTTTGGACGAGGACATGAGAGGGTGGTGAGAGCCTGCTGCGTGTGGCGGTACAGTATGTTTGTTATCCTTCAGCGCTTGAAGTGAGTGGTGGGACGATTACGCTGGCAAATTTTTCGACCCCAACGTAATGCTTGGGCGAGACTCACCGTTCGCAATCATCACTAGCGTCGATGAGCTTGCAGAACGCCACGGCGAACACGATATGACCTAGTACTCCGTTTCAAACGCATACGCACTTTGGTGCGCACTATGTATATATAGCCTGAGGTACCTCAGATATACAGTTACTGTAACAACCCCATCTGTGTTATTAATGTCCATGCACTCGTAGATAAAATGTGCCATATTCAGTTTAGCGTCCTTATTCAAGCGCTCATCGTCATCACTGGGGAGTGGAATATCAGCGTAGTCCGACTGTCCATTGGTATACATGAAGTGATGATGCAGTGCACGAAGCTAATGTTCAAGTATGACATCGAAAGGAGTACACTCAAATACTCGACCCGCCAGTGGTCGTATTAGTGGTAAAGCCTATTCAATTCAGGTCAGCCAGTAATCGAACGATGTTAATAAAAAATACATACCTGTACCTTGACAGTGATTGTTTGATGCAGTAGGTATGCATGACAGGTACCTGCAACCCGAGCACGCTAAGGAACTATCAGCCATCATGCCTTTGTAATCGCAACAAACACAAACCTGCATATGGATCTGAAGTATAAAAGTTCCGAATCAGGACGACGAAGAGGACGATCGCCAATGGTATGGCTGCCAGCCGGAAAGCCCACATGATGAGCTTATGGCGCTTCGTTGGACTGATGACGGGGTACAGGGTTGTGCCAACGAGAAGACCCATACACAAGCCTCCGAGGTGAGCTGAAGCTTTCTATGAGCTGAGTCGAGGGACAAGAGGAACATTCACTTGCCAAAGTTGTCCACATCTGTCGAGAAGAAGTTAGCAATTCAATTCAAGATCTGATAAATGTATACGTACAAGGAATGTACCCAAGAGCGATACCAAAGAGTAGTTCCACTGTCATGATGGCGAGCTACGGAAAAACATAAGAGTGAAATGAGCATGAAGATGACAGTCATCACCTTTCTACCAGGTCGGTATTGATATTTCCAGTGAGCGAAAAGATCCACCCATGTGATCTAAGTTGCGAGGTAATTAGAAGGTAAAAGGTGTAAACAGGTTTAAAGCTTACCGCGACTGTGCCAAAGATGGCACCGCTAGCGCCTATTGAAGGTGCGCCGACCAGTGAAAAGTTGCCGCCCAACACGTTACTGCGTCATACGTCAATGTGCATAAAAATGAAGTAAGAACGAACATACCCAAAGATTCCGGCCGCGAAATAAGTGATGACAAAACCAGCCGAACCCATTTCACGCTCTATCTGAAGGGGTATAAGAGCAAATATTTGAACTATAAAGACCACCAACTTGAGCAGATATTGTCAATTGAGCGAGCATGTTGAGGATGATATGGATGAATCCCGCGTGCAGGAAGATGGCAGTGATGAATCTGAAAAAAGGAATTTTGGCCCTGAACTACTGCGACCACAACTTGCCTACCTGTACCACTGATTAGGCTCACCACCATGGAAGCCACCAAAACCACACACGTCCTCGATCGAACAAAGCCGGTCTGGCGGATTTGCGGTATCATTGAGGCCTGGTCGTTAACACAGAATCAGCAAACGTCAGAATATAGTATAATTTTATCTTACAAGCAATTTGGGTGGTTAAAGGGAGTCCTTGAACAACTTTCATGCATGGCGGGAAACGAGCACCTAAATTAATTAATGCACTTTCCGACGGCCCAAGCATGGGGTTTACAACTGGCTGAGCGAAGGTCATTAACGAATATTGCGCTCACGGGCTATTCGCAAACCTTGAAGGATACTGGGGTGCCCTGTGCTCTGCTGTTCACGACTAGCTCGTTGATAAAAATGCCAATCATGACAATTGTTAAGGCCCATACTAGTATCATAAATCTCCCGCCAGTAAGATGCCACTTAAATGCTCACCAACAAAAGGATGTTTTTGCCGCCCGATGCCCCGTTTCTTGTCCTCGATCCGCTGGTCCATAGGATACTTCCCCGTATTCATCCCAAGAGCCTTCTGAAACGGAGATGCTTTGTCTGCGACAAGCTTTGAGTCCTCGCCCGATAATGGTTCTGCGTATTCTAGGAAGTTCAGGCTATCGTCAGGCTACCATGGTCGCAAGACACACCCAAGTCCTGATAACTGTCTGAGCGTCCCATATCTGCGGCATTATGCACAAGATGGTCGTTTGACTGGCCGACGACAGACGATGGACGTGTTGAATAAGTTTCTTCGTCCTTATATGGGACGCTCAAGTCGCCGAAAACTGGTGCATCTCTTTCGGACAACGATGGTGTAGGTTCCCGGCTTGGTATGCCTGGCAGAGGAGACTTTGTACGTCGATAGTTGAAGATGAGAGATTGGGCCTCCGTTTGACCTGCACCACGCAAGGACGACGAAGGATCCAGGGCAGGAATTCCACTCGTAGTTGTTGTGAAAGTCATGCTATCGTCATGCGGTAGTTCATCTAAAACGCCAAAGGGTTTGACCCGACCGTCATCGCCAAATGGATCCATATGCAAGTTCGATCCAGCTGGATGATTTGTATCGACATATGCCATGATTTCCAGAAGCAAGGCAGAAAGACGTGAAGGTGGTGGTATAGGAAAGAAATTAAGTGTGGATTGCCAAGCTGCAAACCAGCACAGGCTTCAATTTCAAACTGCATCACACGACACAGCCCCATCACTACCATGCAGTTCCCGCAGTTACATCCTGTAGTGAACGCGGCAATGAATCGCCAGTTGAAATAGTAAATTCACAGTCGCACTCCAGGCCAAAATGTATTATTGTGTATCCTGTGCGCACTCATGGATCGCGAATTGGCGCTGAATTTCGTCAACTAAGGAAAGATCATATTTGCACTGGCCCCTGTTACATTCCGTTGTCAAGCTTCCTCTAATGTCGAAGTTTAATCTTTGACCACCATCAAATCACTTCAATCGATTGGAAGGCCCCTGCTTTCATGCCATCTTTCCAGGAGCGTGTTACTGGGCATACCGAAAGGGTCCACAACTTTCTTAGCGACCTCAACCCCAGCAACAGGAAGTTTGGAGGGGTCCAGTAGTCCAAGCTGCACCAGAATCCCGGCTTGATCCCAGTACCTGAAAGAGGTAAGCTATGTAGGTCACAGGCTAGTATATCGAAGGAATACACACAAATGTCTAGCATGCAGTGTTGAGGATAGCACCTTTATTTATATTGTGAAAGATGACCAATTGCACTCACTCAAAGAAAAGCTTGTCGCCTCTAAAGGCAACTATCCCGACCATAGCGATCTCAATATGTTTCCCCGTCGGAGCTATTCCAGGCAGAAAACTGTCGACGGGTCGGCTTCATGAGACAAGGAAGAAATCCCTTTAAAACGTACTAGTCTATTTCCTGAAAACAATATCAAGCTCACTCATTGGACATCAATGGATCACAACGTACAGATGTGTGGTGGCACTTGAAAATCATCTCATCAACAATCCTGTCACAACCAACTGAATAAAATTTAGTGGGCCGAGTATTGAATTGAGCCATGCATGCCTTACCAGTCCGGGAGACTGTAATGATCTCAAAGTCTTGCGGTGTTACCTGTCACATATTGTGAACCGCGGAAAATGCATACAGCATTACCCCTTACAGTCGTGAAATGATACTAAGAGGCGAACAGATCAGCGCTGAGTTGGAACATCGTAGCCCACTAACCTTGTAAAATCTAGCCAAATCGTCATATCCAACACCCCCAGTCATCGTTGGAACATGATTGACGTATGGCGTTGCAACCTGTGTCAACGTATCACCGCTTGCTAATTCACCGATTAAAGTGGAGATGAACCATTGTAGACATCGTCTCTGTTGATGGAATGAATTCAGCATCCCTGCTTTTGAATGCGCTGGTATTAATGATTTATTGACGTACTAGGTGCATTTCTTTCGATAAATTCCTGCCCGTCAAAACGTGTCAGTGTCTTATTTAGCACATGTTATTCGTGTACATAATAAGTATGCTTCTCCCAGAGTCTCTCGAGGTTGAAATGAGGGCCAAGATGCGCCTTCAACAATTCGAGGGTCCGGGTAAGCGACAGGCTAGAGGCCGAACGAAGATAAGGATCGACCGGTTGTTTATCGTCAACATTCACACTGGCGGGAGGTTGGATCGAGAAAGGAAACGGTGGGGATTTTGACACCAGAGGGTATGAATACACCCGCACCGGTAATCGAGAGTGAGTCGGGAGGGAATAACCAAGATTAGCGGGATCCTCGAAAGGCAAAAGGGAGGCATGGAGCACTTCTTGTGAAGAAGCGAGGTGAAAAGTAACTCTTGAAAGGGACGATAACTGTAAGCTAATCCAATAATTGAAGCAATAGCCACTTACGGGATGTGTCTCCCCTGGCTATCCTTCATCATAAAACCATGGGTGGCCTCAGCATCTGGGCAAAAGTGAGCACAAGCCTTCAAATCTGCGAGCGAGAGAGCGAGTTTCGATACTAAGGTCTCCGCATCCTTTGTGGTCAAACCGTATGTTAGCAGTCCCCAGTCAGCTCCCAGCGCAATGATTTTGTCATTGACAACTTTCATCGCATCCTTGAAAGGAGAATCTTGGGGAAGAGGGTACGTTAAATGCACCACGTTGTATCCCTCCTGTGTGAACTGAAAAGTGATGGCACCGAGCAGTTTGAATCGAGTTGGTCACCGAACTATCTCTGATATGGCACACCTGTTGACACCAACTAGTCTGATCTCGTGGCAGTAACATCAAAAGAGTCACAGGTTTCGCTACGGAAGCCACGGTATTGAAGAATACTTCTGTCTGGGTCATATTGTGGTTGTGGTGGGGCTGGTCAAGGCAGTCTCCCTTGACATCATTGAGACGAATGGAGATAGTAGGCGTTCATTCCAACCCTTATGTAAATTAGTCTCCCTTCTCGTCAACTTATGGTCGACAGATTTTTGAGACGGTATCACAATGGATGCGTAATATACGAAGGTCCAATACTATTACTAGTGCGATATCGAGGTAAAGCAATGACAGATTGATGAACAGATGAGTCCGACGGTTCACAGCGAAATTGGTATGGAAGGTTCCCCAATAAGACTGAGGCGCCCTCTACTACGGGCTGATGGTCTCTTGGTAAGTGGCGTGCTGTGCGATACGGCGCCTGGAACATCAGTGTTGATACGCAAGTCATCTATGCCTTCGGACAAGGGTGTGGATGGGTAGGTCTCCTCGTACTCTTCTCCAGGCACAGGCAATTGGAATGCCTGTGGTTTAGTCCTGAACCTGTCGACCCACTGTAGCGTTTCGAAATCAACATTCCGGACCCTTTTACTGCGACATCTCCACTTCATTGCCCCTCCATCGAGGGTACTCTCTCGGCTGGTGCTCCGAGCGTGGGCCGCGGGTCGCGCACCTGTCGGTTCACCGTATCCGTTGACCACCCGTTTTTCGGGCGTGGCAGAAAGCACACGAGGGTCTGACGGAAGGAAAAGAGGCAGCATATGGCGAGAATCTAGAAGTTCCCCGAGAACTTGGGGTGCCTTGGCTGGCTCCCATTCAGATTGTGAGTGCGTACGATCGAACAAGTTGTCGATGCTATGCTGTGCGGCAGATGTTTCTGATAAGGCGTTGATGCTTGGAGGTCTTGCGTTAACTTCGCTCCCTATGCTGTCTTCAAGCTCACGTTCCCGCTCACGCTCGCCCATCTGGTGGGAGCGTTAATGTCATTCAGCAAAGATAATAGTCAGGACAATACCTCCTTGCGCATGGCCTCAACACCCATCTTAACACGATGGCGTTCCCAGTCCTTTTGGAGTTGCGTCAGATACTGTATGCACTCTTCATTCATCCTCCCCTCATTAACTTCGTATTTGTAATCTCGCACAGCGCGTCGCATCTGGGTTTGAACGATAAGCGTAAAATTGTGATATCCAAGAAATGACATGCCTGTAATGGGTTAATGCTCTTCATGGTTTGTATGGTAGCCACCAGATTGGAAAAATCCGCAATCGATGACAAGCACTATAGTCCCAACATTGAGCGGGCGGCAACGTAAATTCAAGTATTAAGACCTCACCTGAAGCCAGTTCAGCAATTCTCGTACAGGTGTAAGATGGGATGCAATTCCACGAGGTAGACCCATATCCTCTACCCACTCTTCCAGTACAATCAGATTCATGCCGATCTGTACCGCTTTAGACCTATGCTCGGTACGTATGAGGACCAACAAACTGCATGGGCAACAAGTACTTACCGGCAGAGATACTTTTTCCTGGTCAAAACTCTATTGAATATTTCACCTGATACGGCGAGTCAATCATCAACGAGAAATGATGGAAAGTACACCCACACGAAGTCCAGTACATCACTTGAGACCAAAATTGAATTATCAACACAGGGTTGACGTCCGAAAGGGTTAAGAGTGTATGTAGAGCCGTCAAGAATGAAGTCATATCCCGTAATCCTGCTGTGTGTGAGACGTCAGAAACCATGGTAAATCCCGTCGAAGGTGCTTTTGCGCGCGAAAGGGTTTGTCTCAACGATGATAATCCTTTAGGTGTGACAGGCGCGGGGCCGAGCAAAAATGGCGACGGAGATGGTGGACGACTCGGTAGAAAAGGAGGTGAAGATGGTGTACTTTTTATGGGTGTTCCATGATTTGAAGTATTTGCCGCACTCGTCTTCTTCTTGGCGCTAAACGGCCTCAAGAACGACCATTCTGATTCGAATTGCACAGATTCAAATTCCGACGACACGGGCGAACTGTCCAGTATTGCTGCGTCCAGTAATTGATCTATCCGACGCTCAGCGTAACGAATGATGAATACTTCAAGACGACGTCAGGAATGAAAACACGATTAGAAGAAGACGAACAAAGCTTACCGAACACAGAGTTGATCACTTGCTCGAGGAGCTCGAATGAGCCCAGCATTTCACAACCTTCGTTTATAGCGTCGTCACATTGCATGAGGTGCAACCATATGGTGGCGTTGTATAAGCAAAATACGAGACAATTGATATCTTCTGAGCGGCTCTAAGTGACTGGATTAGCGGTGAGAGCATTAAGGTAATAAGTATGCACACAAAAAACTTCTCTTCGATCGCGTCCGTCGCTCCCAGTACAAGATCTTCAAGCCACGTTTGATCGCATGTTAAGCATGCAAAACGCGCCATGAGGTACAAAGTAATGGCAGGTTGAGAATTCCGAATAGATGCATGGGAGGTTGTGATGACCGCATCGAAAATATGCGACAGCTCTTGTGGAGACCATGCGAGCATGGATGTGAAGTCTAATTTCGGAGTCTCCGTGGCAAGATAAGACAACCGCGAGTGGAATTTCAAGGAGGATATGCGACTCACATACAGTTCTTCGTCGAATTCATCATCTTCGCCATCAGAATCATCTGACGAGAAACCTTCTTCCTCATGGGAACCCCACCATTGATTCTGTAAGCCAAGCACTTTTGAGACATTCTCGCGTACGCTTTTTTGTCTTCCTTTACGTTTAAGCTTCTCGTCCAACGCTCTCCGCTTCTCGTCCATCCTGCCTCCCATCCACCCTTGGCTTCGCATTGCTTCTTCAAGTAACAGCGCAATGTCATCGCGCCCTGGCAGAACAGTGTGAGCAGTCACTATGTCGAGCGGTGTCAGTCGCCGACGTGTTTCTGCGAAAGGGGAGCATCCATGCGTCATAAGATGAGAAACCAGAGTGGGGGGGCAAAGAACTGCGGCGTGATGCAGGGCAGTCCAGCCAGCTAACAATGAAATGTCAACAACTGGGTGAGATAGAACCTATGTACTCGCCTTTGTCCGCACAGGTAGCATCAGCTCCTTGTGCAATCAGCAGCCGAACGCACTCTTCGCGTTCAACATCTCTCTCCGATTCAGACCCAAAACCTAGGATTGTGAGACTGATCAAGCTAAGCCCATCCTCGTCGCGTGCGCTGAGGTCAACGTATGGTTGTGATTGATGGTCAGACAGCAGATGTTGGAGAAGAGATAGATCCCCGAATACGCATGCTCGTGACAGAGAATGGGATACCAGTTCAGACTTTTGGGAGGGAGCTAGGCCTGAATCGGGTGACAGCGAGTTGGATATGTAACTTGAACTCGGATATAAAGGATGAAGATCAGGCTCCGGGGAAAAATCCAGTGGTCCAAGCGATGCAGGAATCATTGTCAAGATGAAACGTTGGGGTCACTGATAACAAGAGCAGCAATAGCCGTTGCCGGTAACCGCGTCGACCACCAGACGGGACCTATCTTCTCCTTGTAAAGACCGCGATTAAGCCAGGCAGAGATATTCCACAGCAATCGCCTGTACAAAGAATGGTCTATAGGGCCTCGATGATTGCGAGAATGGCGTTAAAGCTAAAATTCAAACATGCTCATGTAGCATTTCACTAGTGTGAGCAAAGCACTTTGAGTTGTCCAAATGGGAACTGGACTGATTTCAAATCCACCTTCAAGTTCGACCACATCATGCCTGCTAAACGGCTAAAACTCTCAGAAGATAGCAATATCGATGCGTCTGCTGCAGACCACGAAAAGAGTGACGATGATCTCGAATCTGAAGCACAGCAGTCCACAACTTCTGCGACTTCATCAGAAGACGACGATTCTCCAGACACGGAGGCTGAAATTGCGGATAAAAGGATAACAAAGTCGAAGAAAACATTAAAACGAAAGCGGCGGGCAACAGAGCCCTCGCAATTTGGTGCTACGTTGCAAGACTTGCTTGACACCGCTGCACCCTCGGAATTGCCGTTATCTCTCAAACCTTCTATTGCACGCCAGAAAAATGGTGCAAAGCTTGAATTGAAAGCCCACAAAGTACTTCAAATAGAGAAGAAGGAAAGGACAGATAAAGGAAGGATACGAGATGTTATCGGAGGTTGGGGTGGCGAGAGTGAACGCTCCTTGCGCAAGGTTGCTCAACGAGGAGGTGCGTATATGCTGCTTGCATTATCCCGTCAGGCATTGAGAAATTTCTCAAGTGGTGAAACTCTTTAATACTATTCAACAATCGCAGGCGGCGGCAAACGTCGCCACCGAACAGTCAAAAGGTCTGCGAGGAACGGGGAAACCTACGCTTCCAGCCCCCCTGTTGGACAAGAAGCCGCAAGGCAAACAGAAGGCCAAGCACAAGGACAATATCATCGGGAGAGGAAATCCAGGTTCTTATCTGAATTGATATGGCAATCCTGAAGTGACACTTTTTACAGCGACAATTGGGAAGGACGATTTCTTCGACATGATCAGGTCAGGTGGCATCGTCTCAAAAGTATAGGCGGTTTGCGCACCCACGTCTGTATGGCATTTTCTCAGATGAAGCATCAGAGGCTAGTAGGCTCGAAATACCTTGCTCGTCGTAGCTCTCAATAGAGGAACCCGCATTGTATTGGCAACATCGGATTGTGCGGTAACGGTTCATCCAAGGACGACCGATTACTTCGTGCCATATGATGTGGTCAGCCGCCCTTTTCGTGACACAATTCTCAGTCTCATTTCCGTCTACCGCTGACGTCGGACTTCAAGGCATCCGCACGTCATTCATATGCTGGAAGGAGCTTTGCTTAACGTTCATATCTTGAGAACCAATTTTGGGTATGGATAATTTTATTTATGTTATGCTGTAAGCTGGAGTCTCCGACGCTGGAAGTACTGCTACAGAAATTTTTGTGCTTGAACCGCAAACTTAGGGGAACACTACCAATTTTAGTGATTTATGGCTTTACGTATGGATACTGGCCATGGGAAGCTTGGCCTGGAGGCAGATTCGATCGTTGGATTGCCAAATTAGAACTCAACAACCAGGGTTGTAATTGGCACGTTGCCAAACCTGCCCTGAAGTGGCGCAGAGCTTAAATTCCTTCCACCTTCACCCCCGTCACATCCATGGTGTGTATTTTCAAGCTTCATCCGTGCAGCATGTCTCTTACGGTTGTTGGCAAAACTTTAAACTTCAGCCTCCGAGGACCACAATTCGTAAAGAAGAGTGGGAGCGGCGTCTACGCGAGGTTCAGGTCACAAAAGAGTGAGTGTTTATCCCTAATTTCTGCGCTTGAAAGATGAAACATCATCAATGGGAATCTCTCTGAATTCTTGAGATGAGAAAAGATATTGCATGTATTATCTGATCTATCCTCCTTATACACTTTACATCGAGCATTTGCTGACATTCTTGCTTTTTAGTGACTTGAACCGACTTATTATGGACTACCTCGTTATCGAGGGATACAAGTCAGCCGCAGAGGAATTCAGCGATGAAGCCAATGTTCCACCACCAGTGGACTTCGAGAGTATCGAAAGTCGCATGGTAATTCGAGAAGCCCTGCAACGGGGCGATATCGAGGAAGCTATTTCCCGCATGAATGATCTTAATCCTGAGGTGGGTCCCGTGGTCATTTTTGGTAGCTTTATATCAAGGATACAAGATTAAAACGTTTCATGCACCACTCTCAGACTTCTTTGGAAGTCGGTGATGAGATCTGTAAACCAAAACTTCAGTCTTCAATATGATCCGTCCTTGATCTATTTCACGTGTGGAATGGACAAATTCTTACTTTGTCATTGGCAGATCCTGGATACGAACCCTGCACTGTACTTTCACCTTCAACAGCAGAAGCTGATCGAACACATTCGGCATGGGCGTATCACAGAGGCATTGAAGTTTGCCCAAGACGAGCTCGCGCCAAGAGGAGAAGAAAGTCCGGAGTTTCTTGCGGAGCTGGAACGTACGATGGCGCTTTTGGCATTCGACTCTTCATCCTCGGCCCCTCCAGCTATTTCGGAACTTCTTTCACCCGCACAACGAATGAAAACTGCGGGTGAGGTCAATGCCGCAATTCTTGAAAGTCTCAGCCAGGGAAAAGAGGTAAAGCTGGTGCAGCTTTTGAAGCTTCTGTGTTGGAGTGAGGGGATGTTGGCTGAACGTGCAGATTTTCCCAAGGTCTGTACCTTGGCACTTGGATCTGATTGGTTTGGCTGATCTTAGAGCCCTTAGATTGATCTGCAAGAGGGACTGGTAGCGACTGGGAGAAAAGAAGCAACAGCAACAGTAACAGATGATTCCATTATGCGAGACTAACGGACAGTATGTATTTTTACCATAGCATCAAGTGTATAGCAGAGGGTTGTAACAAGGATGTGTTGAGCATGCGTCCTGGTGTGTTTGAGTTGATGAGATGGTCGTGTTGGGCACCCAACTGATCAGATTGTTCCTGACTACTGGAGGGATTACAAGTCCGTGGAATCACCTAATGATCTAGCTTGCTTTGGTCACGGCCCACGGGTGAGAGTAACCCGGGTTGCGACCTGTTGCCAAAATGAAGAACAATGGCAAGAACAAGGAGGTAACATGACTATGCATGGCGGCCATGAGGCAGTTGACCTATGTCGTATACATACTCAATATGAATCAAAAAAAATTGGTCTCGAGTGCGCTATCATAACTTTTACGGTATTTACTTGCTGCGAGGTACATTGCCCTAGTACCCCTTGAGCTTACATAAGTAAGCCTTTACCGTATGCCACTTTCCAGCGCTTTCAACGGACAAGTTTGACCAACGACCCAGCAATTGCTCTCCTCCTCCGAGATCCCCCCATACTCATACTCATACTCGTCGTCTTTGGCATTCCTTATTATAAGTAACAAAAAGATTGTGTGTTCAACCTCTATCATCATCATCGTTATGGCTTACAAGCAGATCAGGAAACCGTTGGAGAGCGCTGTTAATGCCCTCCTACTCTATGTCAGAGGACACTAGGTCGTCGAGCGCACCTAGACCTCGTCGTGTCCTCGTTCTATCAAATCCAGATCCAGGAGATTCTAGCAGTAGTGAGGATGAACGCCCTCCTTACCCTCACCATCACCCCCACACTTCTGACACACATCCTACATCAATAAATACAACTTCAGCACCTCGTCCCCCAAGGCCCCGTCCCGCTCTCCCCTTGACATTTGATTATCCCCCCTCCCGTTCAAATCCGAACTTATCTTCTTCCTCTCCTTCGAGTCAGAGTTCCAATGCAGTCGAATCTACTCCTCCACCAAGCACTCCTGGTCAAACTGCCCCCTCAGATTTGAATGCTTCAGTTATTACCATTGATGATGGTACAACGCCCGGTGAACGTACCGAGACCGCTCAACCCCCTACTCGTCTCCAGAAGATCGCCGATGTCTTACACTTGCGCAATCGCAGACCTTCACATCGACATCTAGGCTCTGAACCTTCTCTCCATGTGAGTTGTCTTGTTTATCTATTTGTTTTCCATCCGACCGCCATCTCATACCCATCCTCTCAGTCTCCATCCCCTTCTTGTTCATCGCCGACTGTCCCACCCTCGGTGCCGTGGGTTATCATGGTAACCTATGATTGTCATGCTTATACAGCTGTCGACATCACAAATGCGAACAGCGCAGCATTCATCTGGGAGCGCATTTTTGCTGAAGTGCGCCGATGTTTCTTATTTCATTTCAATCCTAACCGAGTACCATTCCAGCTCAAAGTACCGCACGAAGATCAGTGTGGACAGCTCTCCATCTATCGCACCCAGGTCGGCAAAGTCGCAATCGGTGAACCACTTTCACACGATCGCCTAATTCGGCTGGTCCGTGAGCAAGGTGACTGTGAGGGGAGCTTAAAGTTCTTGGTTTGTCCTTCTCAAGCAAGGGTTCAGGAGCCTCCGCTCCTAAGTTCGCCAGTCAAGTCCGTGCCACCGCCCCCCGTCGTGCCAGTATTCAGCCCCTTAGTCCCAAGACCGCGGGCAGCCAAGTCTTCTCAGCAGGAGAGTGTGTCTTCTGAAGATCTAACCCCGGATGCTGGCTACGAGCCGTCCGTGATATCTGATGATATCGATGATGACAACAGGAGTACGATGAGGCCACCTCCTCACCCTAATTCGTCCACCACCATGTTATCGTCACCACCACCGAGTGCACGATACGAAGACCGTCAACCTTCCCCCGCATCCGCAAAAACACCGTATTCGGCAGGCGTTGATCGCCATCGTTACGATCCGTCTCAGGGACAGAGTCTTTCATCTTCTTATTCTACACCCATTCATGAGGATTTCCTCAGTAAACGCCAGTTGCGGAGAGGCTCAGATGCAGGGACAATAGAACAAGCATTTCGCGATGCTGAACGTGCAGCGGATCTAGCTGACGGGGAATGGGTAAAACCTCAGGATAAGGGCATCAATCGGGCCAAAGTTGTGAAACAGCGACCCGAAAGATTGACAACTTCCGACGACCATGCGGACAGGCAGCCAGATTCTCGAGTCGCAGTCGCCCGCGACAACGAGTCGGGATCTGTGGTGAGGAAGCCTTCTCCACCTTCGGGAATGGCGCGTTCGCCATCGACTAAGAGGAAAACGCCACGCCTTGAATATCCTCCTCGCCCACCTCAGAACAAGCAGAAGGGGGGAGGAGGCAAACCCGTTCCATCACACTATATATCCGCCCACAAGCCAGCCGATTCCACGACTCCCCTTAGGTCACTCAATAAGTCGAAAAGCTCAGAGGTTCTCAACAAGATGAAGCCTCCTCTGCCGCCCGTGCTTCGCCATTCACCGAGCCGGCCCCATGTTGCTAATCCGTCCGGTTCGGGTACCAACTCCTATCCAAGACCCCTAGATTTGGGACCGAGACCAGAGTTGGGACCGAGACCCAGACCACTTCCTGTCAGTAGGCCCGATAATGTAAATGTGGATACCACCACATATACTCGCGCTCAGCAATCATTAAATGGAACTCTTGGTTACCTGTCACCCACTCAGGAACCACCCACGCGTCCTCATTCTGCCTCGCCCTCCCAACAGCGCTACCCTACCAATGACGTATATCGTGACCGTGAAGAATTCAGGCCCACTCACCAAACTCAGTCCAGCAGTGGCTCTTCAAGGTTTGGCGACTCCCTTCCCTTGAGAGAGGATAACTATGCGATCACCCTTCCATCGTCCCTAAGACCTGGTCCTTATGTCTCTCCAGCTCGCACCAATCCGGAAACTCCTCCCCGTAGCCCCGTGACTTCTCGGCCGAGTACGTCGAATACTGCGTCTGGACTTACCTTTACTTCCACTGGGACGATGGTGCCTTTCACTTTCAAGGATGACTCTAGTGCTAGCAGCCAGGAGAGCACAGCCACGGAGTCTACTTTACGTCCAGAGGAAAGGGACAAGCTGGTCTGGGATATCAGATCCTCCTTCAGAATGTCGGATTCCTCGGATGATGGGGTTGGCACTAATGAAACTTACGGGACCGCGTCTTCTGATCTGTGGTCGCGCAAACCCACGTCAGAGGACACTGACACCTCTAGGACCCCCATACCTGGTACCAACCAGAATCCTAGTCCTCCACGTCCCGCTCTTCATGTCACAACTCCAAGCTCTGGCCCCGGTGGTATGATGCCCGGTATCCCGCCCAATTTCCCAGCACCGCCCAGTTTCATGCCTCAGCTACGCCTTCCTCGACCACGTACGCCGAAGACTAGGCACAAGAGTAGCACATTTGAGGAGTACACCTGGGCACATCGTCCGCCTCCGGAGGATGTCTACGATCGGCTCGAAGAGTTCTTCCCGGAGCATGATCTCGACAAACCCGTCATTGATGCTAATTCTGGCGGAACATCGCCTACTGCCATAGAACAGGCTTACGGGATTCCAAACATCGTTGATAGAGACAAGGCGCTGGTGCGGCCGAAGAAGTCCATCCGTATCGTTGCCGAAGAACACAAAAAGCGGATCGATCGCGTTTCCAGGGGCGATCCATCAGCCGACACGAGCATCTGGCGAAAGAGGAGCACGAAGTTATGGGGCAGTCGTATCGAGGAAGTCGATACTTCCTCGCAAACGAAGGCGAACTACAACAAGACACTCCCTGAATCCCCGGCGGGTGGTCCCAGACGTGAGTTTGATGCCTTTCTTTGCCGTGCTGAACTAAGCTGTAATTCAGCAATATTCAAATGGGTCCGTGGTGAACTCATCGGCAAAGGAACGTATGGTCGCGTATATCTTGCCCTCAATGCCACCACGGGCGAAATGATCGCTGTCAAGCAAGTTGAAATCCCCATAACCGCCAGTGACAGGAAAGACAATCGTCAAATGAGTTTCGTGCAGGCACTCAAAATGGAGAGCGAGACATTGAAAGATCTCGACCATCCTCACATCGTGCAGTACCTTGGATTCGAGGAGACACCGACGTTCTTGAGCATGTAAGCCTTGGTTACCACGTTCGTCTTTGATAGGCATGCTCATTTTATTTCCAGCTTCTTGGAATACGTACCCGGAGGCTCCGTTGGAAGTTGTCTGCGAGACCATGGCAAATTCGACGAGGAAGTTACGAAATCATTCACTGGACAGATTCTCGAGGGCTTGGAATATCTTCATTCCAAGAATATCATACACCGAGTAAGCTTCATCTACGATCATTTGTTCATATCTCATCGCTCGCATAGGATTTGAAGGCAGACAACATCTTGGTGGAGAAAACAGGGATTTGCAAGATCTCTGACTTCGGGATTTCGAAACGCACAGACGATCTCAATGGAATGGCTTCTACGGCGATGCAGGGCACGGTTTTCTGGATGGCACCGGAGGTCATACAACCCCAGAGGGGGGGCTATAACTCCAAAATCGACATTTGGAGCGTGGGGTGCGTTGTCCTTGAGATGTGGGCAGGGAAGCGACCATGGAGCGATGATGAAGCCATAACGGTCATGTTCAAGGTCCGTTTCTTGGTATATGCTGCTTGCCTGCGGTGCACTCATGAATTTACTGCAGGTATATCAGAATAAGCAGCCCCCGCCCATACCTTCCGATGTGGTGCTATCCGATCTTGCAACGGACTTCAAGGACAGATGTTTCGCAATGTAAGTTTTGTCTTTTACCGTCTTGTTTGCTGTGCTCACGGGTTATGCTTAGTGATCCGGAGGAACGCGCGAGCGCTGCGGATCTTCAGCTACATCCATACCTGGAGCTTCCAGAGGGCTGGGTATTCAACGATTTTAAGTAGGACCTCAATCGGACATATTTTTCAACATCATTCCCTATATCACCCATTTCTTATCGCATTTACTCTCATTTGTTCCAATCGCGCATCTTTCTCTGTTGTTTCGCATGCTGTTTCATAATGACCATTATAATTTTTTTGTACTTGTGGAAGGGTATGCTCATAATGGCTTCACCAATCCAAGTTGACTTGGGAACGATGTGACGTGGCTGGAGTTTGGTGTCCTAATGTTCCTTTGCGAAGTTCACAGACCCGAGTCTGGTCATGGCCATGGCATGAGACAAAATGTAGGAGAGGTGCATATAATTATGATAATCGTTTGGAGCATACTTACAGGCGCGGGTGCAGTGTGACGTCACTGGAGTTTGGATCCCTTCATAAATGAAAGTCACTCCAATCGCAGCAGGCAATGCAAGCGCAAGCTACCACTCATATACCAGACACAGATGTCGCTCAGGCTGCCATACGAATACAACGTGCGTGGCGTAGAAGTCTTGCCGCTAAATCACATCCCCAACTTGAACATATGGATGCGAACTCACGCTGGAAGGATGCTGGCATACATGCACGGATGAAGGTATTGTGATGGCTTTCACGTGTTGTGTACGTTCTTGTTGATCGCACTGCGGACAGATTGATAGGCGTGATGCCGACGAGGGAAAGAATGATCCTCGTACGCGCTGGAAGCGTACTGGCTTTCTGGCATCCAGGATTCAAGACAAGAACACGTTGTACGCTAGTAACGCGAACTTGAAAGGCCAAATGTATAAGGACGACAAGATGTTGGAGACGCAGCACTGGCTGGAACTTGTAGACTCGCACGTGAACACCTTACAACACTTCATCGGTGATATGACCTCTATATATTTGTAGGCAACACCGATATGGTGCAAATTGTAAGCCTTCACCTAATATATTCTCTGATTTATCCACCAAGTTTTGCATCGCGCGGTATTCGCGAACCTAGTGAAGGTTCGTGTGCAAGCTGGGCCAGGACTCCGAACTTAAGTGCAGGATTGTCAGTGGTATCACAGACTATGGCAACAGGAAGATACAACAGACAATTTTTTCAAGTGGTGCAATCCAGTCTAAGGTGAAACATGTGCTTTTTAGCTGAATACCTAACCGTAGGCTGGATCGAGGAGCTGGGAAAGACATCGACCTTGATGAATGCTCGAGGGAACAGCTAAACAAAGAAGCAAGCATCCTCATTATCTCTTGCATTGGATGATCCTCTTACGTTTCTTTTGAACATGAAGCAAATAATGTAGGTCGAATCACACATTGTAAAATGTGCCCTGCAACTGACTGCCATTGCAGTTACCTTTCACCCGAACAACGTCAGTTACTACTGCTCGTTATTCCCGTTGATGTCTCACTAGCGTGATTTAGGATTAAATTATTTGGTCAGCATTGACGTCGAAGGGAAGCTTCGATGGGCTCGCAACAACGTTTTAATCGATACAACTGAAGGCAAATGGCAAGATCTTGGGGAAGGCAAGGGTATCATTCCGCAAGATGGCACTCGTCCACACCCCCCTATCCCTCCCCCTCGCGATAGTTTCGGGTCCTGGTCGTCTACTCCATACCGGTCCCTACAAGAAAACGAAGCAACTCATTATACCAAATCCCAAAAGGGAAGAACTCGACTCGGACGAGCCATTCGTCGGCACTTCACTTTGAAAGGCATGATGGATAGGCTATTGAGAAAAACAGTGGGAAACAACACATGGATCTATGTTGCAGTACGTCCCAATTACTGGAGATGCCTTCGAGCTAATAAACGGTCAGGATCGGAGCTGTAAGTCATGGATAATTGTGACCAATAACTTGTATTCATACGTAATGCACTTCCAGTCAACATATTCATTGGAATCAAAGGTATTGGCATATCTACGCAACTGCTCTAGGCTGCTGACGATGTCATACGTAGAAACGGGATCGTTTCAGCATTCATCATTTCTAGCTGGCGGTATTGTCACGTCTGCAGGACTTATCTCCGTCAAGGATGGAGTCATCCAAAAACTGTCTCCGTTGTCTGGCCACTACAGGTGAGATTCACTGTGTTGGTTATGCTCTTTTGAATTGATCATTTCCCTCGCTGAAATTAGAACGTCTGTTGGTGTAAGTCTTTTGTTGAGGAATTATCTTGTCATTGATTGGTACGTGAAGCATTTCAGAAAATTTGTGGACGGACTTTCAGAAAGAGACGTCGATATGCGTAAAGCCAAGATCAGTAAAGCTGAAGTGGTCCTTCGAGGGTGAGAAACCAGTTATTTCTGCCAGTGGTTGACAGCTAAGGACCGATGTACTACAGCATGGAGTGTGTCTCCAAGATCAAGAAGGCCCGACGAAAAGTAGTAGCAAATTCCAAGGCTTTCGCGAAGGGGACTTTGGGGGAGATGATGGAGAGGATACGAGAACGGGCACCGTTTCTACTTGGAAGAAAGACATTCTTGAGGGAAAGCAGGCGAAAGGCCCGCAATTGGGACACTTAAGAATAGATACGACAAGCAATGGCTGATATAGTTAGGGAATGATGTTGAAAAATATGCCTGAATGAGGCCCTACTTGAAACCGTTAAATACCCAGCCCTCTGGAAGCTCCAGGTATGGATGTAGCTGAAGGTCCGCAGCGCTCGCGCGTTCCTCCGGATCACTAAGCATGACCCGTGAGCACAGCAAACAAGACGGTGAAGGACAAAACTTACATTGCGAAACATCTATCCTTGAAGTCCATTGCAAGATCGGATAGCACCACATCGGAAGGTATGGGTGGGGGTTGCTTATTCTGATATACCTGAAGTAACTTCATGAGTGTACCAAGGCAAGCGACATATACGAAGAAACGAACCTTGAACATGACCGTTATGGCTTCATCATCACTCCACGGCCGCTTCCCTGACCACATCTCAAGGACAACGCACCCCACGCTCCAAATGTCGGTTTTGGAGTTGTAGCCTTGGTTCTGGGGATGTATGGCTTCTGGTGCCATCCAAAAAACTGTACCCTCCATCATATATGACGCCGTTCCATTGAGATTATCCGTGCGTTTCGAAACCCCGAAGTCAGAGATCTTGCAAATCCCTGTTTTCTCCACCAAGATGTTGTCCGCCTTCAAATCCTGCGCAAGACAATGAGGTATGAACTTGATATAGCAAGAGATCAAGCTTACGCGATGTATAATATTCTTGGAATGGAGATATTCCAAGCCCTCGAGGATCTGTCCAGTGAATGATTTCGTAACTTCCTCATCGAATTTGCCATGATCTCGCAGACGACGTCCAATCGAGCCTCCAGGCACATATTCCAGGAAACTGAAAATCCAAATGAGTCTGCCTATCGACAATTACCATTATTTCCATCCTTACACGCTCAAGAATGTCGATGTCTCCTCGAATCCAAGGTACTGCACGATGTGAGGATGGTCGAGATCTTTCAACATCTCACTCTCCGTTTTGAGTGCTTGTACGGAACTCATTTGTCGGCTGTCTTCTCTGTCATTAGTACTGGCGGTTATAGGGATTGCAACTTGCTTGGCAGCGATCATCTCGCCCGTGATGGCATTGAGGGCAAGATACACGCTACCATACGTTCCTTTGCCTATGAGTTCACCACGGACCCATTTGAATGCTAAATTACAGCTTAGCTTGGCGCAACAAAGTAAGCCAGGAAACTCACGCCTGGGACCACCCATCGGGGATTCAGGGAGCGTCTTGTTGTATTTCGCCCTCGTCTGCGACGAGGCATTGACTTTCTCGATACGAGTATCACATAACTTCGTTTCCCTTAACCGCCAGACGATCGTGTCTGTTGATGGATCGCCCCTTGAAACGCGATCCATCCGCTTCTTGGGCTCTTCCACAACAATACGGACGGACTTCTTTGGTTGAACCGGCGCTTTTTTTCCATCAATGATGTTTGGAATTCCGTAGGTCTGTTCTACAGCCGTAGTAGGCGATGCTTCATCAGAATTAGCTTCAATGACGGGTTTGTCAAAATCATGCTCTGGGAAGAACTCTTCGAGAGGCTCGTAGGCATCCTCCGAAGGCGGAAGATCCGCCCAAGTGTACTCCTCAGATGTGCTACTCCCGCGCCTATTCTTCGGCCTAAGCGGTCGAGGAGGGCGTAGTTGAGGCATGAAGTTGGGCGGTGCTGGGAAATCAGGCAGGGTACCACGATCAGTGCCAAAGCTTGGAGTTATAAGAGCGAAACATGGAGGACCAGCTCCATCACCTGAAACTTCGTGAAATGCTGATTGGCGCCAGTGTCCGGGAACCATGATAATGCCGAAGCACTGCTCCACCCGGGACGACCCTACTCACTCCTAGTTTCCCGTAGACCAAATAAAAGGAAAATACTTTTACAGTCCAACGAAGTGCTGGAATATGAACCGTTCGTGGTACTCTCTGTAATGTGCATCCTACTCCATCTCCCACTGCTCATCTCCTTCCATAAACATGAGATACACTGGCACTCACCCACCGAATCCAACCCATGATCCACTTTCGAGTATCGAAAATCCACACCTGTACATGTTTTCTCGCAGATCGCCACCTCCTCATTCCGACTCTTGGCGGGGGCCCGGACACCCTTCTCACTCACGCACCTGGGTAACGTTCCATACTTGGTGCCAGTATACCGTCGAAATTTGAAGACAGGACTGATAAGATGTCCTACATGCAGATTGTCGCGAAGACGTACTATGCCTGATCGACGTTGAAGCTGAAGTGTAGCCGTGATGGTAGATATTGTCGCACGTGACATCTCTGGTAATTCAGAATTTATTGGAACGGTCCGTCACGCGTTCATACCACCAGTGCATTCATCCATACATAAGGGTAGGGTTGGAGTGGGGGCCCCTAGGAGCATAGGAGGAGTGGCTGGAGAGTTTGGCGGTGTTTGCGAGTAGAGTTAGCCGAGGGGAGGTTAGAGACGTGGGAGTAGCAGAGTAGAGGTTCATCTGTGTGTTAGCATAGAGATCACCAGAGTCGCGGATACACCGCTCCAACTGGTGAACAGAACGAGATTCGTCCTGACCGAGCAAAAAGCACGGTCTATTCACGCCCCGAGAACAGAGCACACGAGAGCAGAGCCCACGAGAAACAGAGCAATAGAGAACCAGAGCCGAGAACGCTCGAGACTTACACGCTGTTAGCCTCGAGGACAACACGCGCACAGCATAGCTTTCCTTTTACCTGCGCACAAAAACCACTACTTATAATGTCTTCTCTATCCAGAAAAACCTCCAAGAAAAAGAGCATCCCACAAAGAGGAGAGAAGGGCCGCTTCATCAAGAAGACTGATACAAGTTCGGACACTCTAGACTGCACCTCAGAAGATTCATCTCCACTTGACACCCCGGAGATAAACAAGCGCACCTTAGATCAGGAGACATCACAGTCAGAACAAGAAGTCGACAACCAGCTCATATTTGACGACGACGAAGAATCATTAGCAGGAGCCCCGAATCCAAACACCATCATTCCAATCCCAGAACAGCCAGCGCCATTCACCGCGATCCCATTCCCAGCCACGCAACCTCCGCAGAGGTTCACGAGCTTCAGCACGAATATAGCAAAACCAGCGCAAAAGACACGTGCCCAACCAATTGTTAGTTTGAAACCGATTCAATACACGACAATGGCCAACGTACCAGCGCCATCAACGTTCAAAGGAATCGAGACAGAAAATCCCCAAAACTTCCTACGGGAAGTGGAGAGGTATATCTACCTTAATCGAATCACGGACGAAACCACCAAGGTCATTATATTCAGTACGTTCATCTATGCCGGGTCGCAAGCGGACATATGGTGGAACAACTTAGACGCCGCGCATAAGACGTCGTGGGTAGACGTTAAAACAGCATTCCAAACGCAATGGCCAGCAATCGTAGTCGCGGCGAAGTCTACCTTAGACTACCAGAAGGAATTATTGGCGCTCAGATTAAAGGAAGAAGATGTTGGAGAGCGCATTACGGTAGCAGGAGTGTTAACATGGTCTCACTTGCATTACCATGGACGACTTCAGAAACTAGTGCAAGACGCAGGAGTCACAAACGCACCAGTCTTTATCCATCAAGTTCGAGAAGGACTACCACGCGTAATCCGCGACCTCACATCGCCAGCGCCCGCAACGTGGACTGCCTTTCTAGACGAGATCAAAAACGCAGATGTCGACGTTATTCAGGATAAAGCGAGAAGAGAAAAGGAGACGAAAGAAGCAGAGAAGGCACAGAACGCAAGGATCGCCAGGCTCGAAAATAAGCAGACAGACCCGGTGGAGATCTTACGCTTGCAAATGCAGCGAGCGTCCATAGGACCAGCCTCCAACACTATGCAGATAGCCACAGCGCAGCCCAGACCACAAACGCCCACTTCCAATCAGAATCTCCCAGCTCGCCGTCAACTTCGTTATGTAGCAGCGAACCAAAACGCACAAGGACCACGTGCACGAGGTCAACCACCTACGCAGGAAGAAAGGAACGCGATGAGAGCCCGCATAAATGAACTACCGCAACATCAGGACAACCAAGGAGGACAAGCGGCATACACAGAACAAGTTCGTCAGTGGGAGACGCAATGGGGAAGAGGCGCGAGGTGCACAGAGCAGACACCATACCCGCTGACACCAGGAACGGCACAGATCTGTTCGGGAGAGTGCTTTAGGTGCGGTTCACATGGTCACATTGGACCAGAGTGTCAAGTCCCAGTTAACGACCAATTGCCGAAGAACGAGTCCATATGGAGAGGACTGAGCACGCGTTTACTAGGCACATTCAACAGAGCAACAGCGCCGCAGATCAACATCGTATTCGACAACCTATACACGCTCGAAACAGAAGAACAGGGAAATGGCAACGGGTCGTCGGTATAGAGGAATACTCGACGACCCACGTATGTGATACACCTCATAACTACGGACTACCAGTCCTCGCGTGCGCAGAGGAAACACGCGAGGACCAATACGCCAATCCTGTCGAGTCTAGCAGTCACACAAACAATGTCATTCAGCCAGATAATGAGCAATCTGAAATCATTAACTTGTACTCGACGGAGGAGGAATCAGGACAACAAACATGCCTCCCGTTTCTGCAGCACATCACGTTTTCGGGACCAAACGGGGAGATAGTGCGGGTGAAGGCTCTATTCGATGAAGGAGCCATGATAAGCGCTATGTGCTCGTCAATTTTCAACAAAGTCAAGCATCGCCTAGGACAGTGGGGACCATCCGCTCGAAAGCTACGCATGGCAAACGGAACCATAGTTCCATCGCAGGCCATATGGAGAGGCGAAGTAGGGATAGCGGGCATCAAGGCGAAGGGAGAATTTGAGGTATTCGAGAGTGGAGGAGGGTGGAACTTTCTGTTCGGAAAACCGATGCTGCAGGCCTTCAAAGCAATACACGATTACACCCTGGATCAGGTATTAATAACCGGCATAGGAGGAACGAGAACGCTGCAGAATCAGAGCGTAACGAAGCGAGCAACAGCCATGGGGGGAGATGAGCCCCCCTCGAGGGAAGTCCCAACACCAAACAACACTCGTGCTCAAGAACACGATACTGATCAAATCCCACTCAGCGCAGCAGAACCGCACACCCCAATCAGCATCCTAGCACGAGACGAGGACCTACCAGAAGGCTCGTTCAGCGACATACTCGAAGAAACGCCGGCAAACTTCTTGACGGACGGTCCAGCAATCTTCACAAGGGCCACAGACCCAATGAACCCAGCGAGAGTCGCATACATAGTTAAAGCAGTGCAATATGGTAAGGAACTCGCACCAGAAGAACGGGAACAGGTCGAAGCCCTCGTCACGCGCTACGCCGACATATTCGCATGCTCCCTGTCAGAAGTCTTCCATGTACCGGGAGCTCAACATCGCCTCAACATACCGGAAGGCACCACCTTCAGCTTACGGGTGCACCAGAGAGCCTTAACACCACCGCAAGCACAGTTCCTACATGGGAGAATAGATGAGATGGTAGAAGCTGGGATCATCGAACGGACGACGCCGGAAGCGGTCAAATGTTGCGCTACCACAGTTCTCGCGCAAAAAGCCCACGAACAGGGCGGACTAACGCTAGAAGAACTACGACAAAGGGTTAACGAACAATGCGCTCAAGACGGACAACCACCAGCATTCAATATTCCAGAGCGAGACGCAGCAGAAAGACCAACAGAAGACCAGCCGAAGAAACCGCAAAAATGGAGAATATGTCAAAATTTTAACGAGGTCAACAGACATACCGTTATCGCACCAATGGTCCAAGGAGATATCAGAGCTAAACAGTTACGCTTGAGCGGGCACAAGTACGTCTCTGTTTTTGATTTCGCCTCGGGTTTCTACGCTGTCGAGATCCCAGAGGAATCGCGCCCATTCACGGCCTTCTACGTGGAAGGAAGAGGGTACTTCTGGTACAAGAGAATGCCGATGGGACTTACCGGAGCGCCATCAACATTCTGCGACATGACGGCAACCCATCTCCATGATCTACTCGCTGAAAGCATCATGGAGCTGTTTATGGACGATGGCGGAACAGCGGCGGACACGTTCGAAGACATGCTCAGCAGATTAGAGCGCATCTTCCTACGCTGCAGGGAACGGAGACTATCGTTGTCCCCAACGAAATGCCGCCTATTCATGTCAGAAACTAACTTCGCAGGAGCAACGGTAGGTCCTCTAGGTGTCCAACCAGACCTAGAGAAACTTACCGCTATCGTGAATTGGAAACGCCCCGCTGACGCGCTTAATTTAGAATCGTTTTTAGGACTTACCAGTCATTTCCGTGACTTAGTGCAAGGATACAGCAAACGGGAGGGACCCCTACGAGATTTAGCGAAAGCAGCCCCCCTCAAAACACCGTACTCGAAAACGACATACAGACGCACACTCCGGGACTTCAAACTCGCCGAAAGATGGACGGAGGCGCATACGGCAGCATTCCTAGACTTGAAGGCCGCGTTGGTATCACGACCAATACTCCAGGCGCCAAAATATGATGGATCGCACTTCGTAGTCACAACAGACGGTTGTCAGGAAGGACTGGCCGCGGTATTGAGTCAGAGGGTCCGCAAACAGAAACCCTCAGGAAGATGGACCGAACGACTACTACCAATCGCATTCGCATCGAAAAGGACGTCAAAAGCAGAACATAAGTACAAACCGTTTTTGCTCGAGTTCGCAGCCCTCAAGTTCGGATTGGATAAGTTTTCCGACATGATCTGGGGATTTCCAGTTGAAATAGAAACGGACTGTCAAGCGCTACGCGACGTACTTATCAACGACAATCTGAACGCCGCACATGCAAGATGGCGGGACGGAATCCTGGCCCACAACATCGTGGACGTTCGCCATGTCCCAGGAAAGCTGAACGTTATAGCGGACGGATTGAGTAGACAGTGGGAGGGGCATCCCCGAGACGCAGGACTTGATGATGGTAGCGACTGGACAGTCAGCGAAGACTGGGAGGCTCAGAGTGGACTGATTAACGACATCCTAGTCACGACAACCACTGACTCACATGTTTTTTCTAGCCTACAAGAACGATTCGTAAACGAAGCGATCTTCCTCGAAGTGGTCGAATCGATCGCGCAAGTCGACTCAGCCAAGTCAATCCGAGACCGCAGGAAAGCACACCATAGGGCATCTCAGTATCTCATCGAAGACGGAAAATTATGGCGCTTACGAGGCGGAACGACAACGAGGGCAAGAAGCCGAGTAGAATGCGTTACTCGCAAGGAGGCCAAAATACGAGCAGCTAAGCAACATCAAGATGGGGGACATTGGGGCAGAGATGCCATCAAACTAGCGCTCACTGATCAAATCTACAGCCCTCAACTCGATGCGTCAATAATGGAGGCTATCTCAGAATGCGCTAAGTGCAAGAACTTCGGATCTCAACATTTGCACTCACTTCTAGAACCAATCACCCGCAGACACCCATTTGAACTACTCGTCGGGGACTACTTAACCCTACCGAAAGCACACGGCTACCACACGCTAGGCGTCTACTTAGACACATTCTCACAACATGTGTGGGTTTTCAAATACAAAACGGCGGGGACGGCACGCACAACCATCGACAGTCTGTCTCAAATTTTCCGCAACTTCACGAGCTCCGAAACCTTCATGTCCGACGGTGGAAAGCACTTCGATAATTCAGACGTTCGAACCTTCTGCGCTAAGTGGTCTTGCAAAACTCATGTGACGGCAGCATACTCACCCTGGATTAACGGTCTGGTAGAAGGTACAAATAAAATTCTGCTACACGTCCTCAAGCGCCTATGCGCACCCAACCTAGGCGAAGACGACTACACGGCAATATCATGGGACACGTTACCTAGCAGCTGGCCCAAGCACTTAGACGAGGCAGTTAGCGCGCTGAACTACAGAATACTACCGGCTCTGAAGTTTGCCCCAAAAGAACTACTTCTAGGCCAAGTGATAAACACCCCGCGAACAGACCTAGCTAACAGTACATCAGCGCTAAGACTCTCAGACGTTAACGCACACATGGCGTACGTTGCGCAACAACACCTCGACGGATACGAAGCAACAGTTAAACACGCGATCAAGAGGAAGACCACGTTCGACAAGAGGGTGTTAGCAAGATCTCCAAGGGAAGTGATTTTCACAGTGGGACAGCTCGTTCAGTTTTATCACAGCAGTCTACACAACACATTCGAAGCAAGACGAAAACTACTCCCCAAATGGTCAGCCCCGCACCGCGTCTCAGAACGCCTCAGAAATTCGTACAAGATCGAAACACTGGAGGGGCAATCGTTACCAGGAGAATACCATGCGAGACGACTACGAATATTCTACCCTAAGGAAGGCACGAAGTTGGCGAAAGAACAGAAAGAATATGAGGAAGAGTTAGCGGCAGTAGAAAGGGAAAAAGAACCAACAGCGCAGAGAGAAGATGACGAAAACATGTCGGAAGAATCGGACGACGAAACAGAGGATGAAGACACGGGAAGAAGTGTGGAAGAAAACGGAGAGGTGCAAGAAGGATAGTGACGGAGCAGGAGTTAGCAACGAGGGCGTTGCTGTTTTTTAAGGGGGGCACGTGGAGTGGGGGCCCCTAGGAGCATAGGAGGAGTGGCTGGAGAGTTTGGCGGTGTTTGCGAGTAGAGTTAGCCGAGGGGAGGTTAGAGACGTGGGAGTAGCAGAGTAGAGGTTCATCTGTGTGTTAGCATAGAGATCACCAGAGTCGCGGATACACCGCTCCAGGGTGTACTTCCTAAGCTTTCTTTGCGTGATTGAGAATTCTCGATCACGTCTTCGACGTCTGGGACCTCTGAATTGACCTGCATTAAATTGCTTTTAGTTTAGTCAAATCAAACAGGGAATGGCCAGTGACTTGTAAAGCAAAGTTTTCGAGGTGTAGGAGATGACAGAGAAGAGACAAGAACCGGCACCTTTGCTAGTGAAGAGCTCGTAACCGAAAGCTATATTTTGCATCAATCACACTCTATCACACTGAAACCTTGAAAGGTACTTCACAAGACTTTATCCTACACCTATTGCGGATATATTGACGACACCTTCCTCCTGGTGATTCACGCCCTGGTCCATTGGCTTTCGATTTTTGAGATACGAACATCAACTTTAGCCTGAAGTGGGACTCCGTGGATCGTCACGGTTATAAAGTCAGGACTGCCTTACCTTCTCGTCATAATCAACCCAGTCGTCATCTTCAAGATCAACATCGGAGAACACGGTGCCGGTCTCTCCTTTGCATGTCCATGTCCCCATCTGTAACATTGTTAATGAGATTGGATAAGCACAAGAGAAGAAAATACGAACTGGATTAAATTCTGTAAACTCTAACCCACGACACTCCATCTTCAATAGGGTGGCAAATTGTCCATTTGATTCAGCGGAGTATGGTTTCGACGGCTCGGCAACAAAGCTAGCGGAGCTTTCCCTTTTACAGCTACCGCAACGCCAAACGAGGTTGGCTGAGCCTCTGCTACTCGAGAGATTTCGTGTTTCCTAGAGGAACGATATGAAATCCTCCATCATCATGAAGTAGACACACGCACCAATCTATTTACCGAGACAAACTTCGGGTGCTGCTCGTGACAACTAGTGCAGACTACCTGCACGGGGTAGTCAGAATGCAAGATATGATGTTGGTCGCCGGGATCACTTTGAAGAAGTACAGGAAATCATCACCAGAAGGGGCGAGATCGGTGACGTTTTCCAGCTCAGCTTTGATTTCCAGTTTTAAGAACTTTTAATAATTAATATGTTGAGGTCTTTCCGACGTAGCGAAAGAGACTTACGACCATGATCAGATGATGTATGTTTCAAGTTTAGGCGAGATCATGCATCGTGTACAATTCATCTGGCAGGATGATCAGAATTTGTTCGTGTTTGCATCCTTCCGGTTTCGAGGTCTGTTTTTACAGTTCGACTTCATCTTCGCCAACTCCAAAATGTGGTTGCTTCCGCCGTGTCGGCGCGGTCTGCCTTCAATAATGACCGTCAGGCAGTTTCATGCCACTACTCAAGTGTCCATGCGGACGAAGACGTCCAAGGCACCGAAAGGAGACGAGGAAGAAATACTCGAGCACCTAGAGCCAGACGGGGGATTAGATGTACCAGTGGCAGGATACTTGTTATACCGCCAGCAGCGGCAGACATTATACTACATGCGACTAATTGAGCACGAGATTCCAAAACTCGTAGGTCAGCCATGATTGACCCGAATTGAAGACGTCCGCTCATTCGTATTTTAGCGTTCCGCAAACCATTCGTCCCTCCAACTTCCGATACACCCCTCGTCATACGGTCTGTCGATTTTGCTGGGGAGCAACATCCGTTGACAGCTAAGCGGAGCGTTGTCGTTCCGGTCGCGCATCTTCCCCTGCGGAACGAAGTAGCCTTTCAAAGAGCGAAACTCCTCGCCGGCGTGCGGTGGATACCAGACCCCCCGAGGGATTCTGGTATATCAGCGGATGAGGACGCGGCCAAGCATGGTTTTATCAAGATTGCATGCGAGGACTTTCCGCGAGCCAACATGAATTTAAAATGGATCAGCGACACGCTTGATAAGCTGATGCTTGAGGCAAATGTAGGTCGAGTTTGACATCGGCTATCATTGATACTCATAAGAATTAGGCTGAGGGCGAGGCACCATATCAGAGGCTACCACTGGATACCCGACATCTCGATGCTAAAGTGCTGAAAAAGAAGAAGGGTGATCATGTTCGAGGCAGAGGTGGATTGCGTCCAAGTCTCAAAGACTTCCCCACGGAATGGCTTCCAAAGCGTCAGGAGGACGTGATGTCTTCTATACTTCCATCTCAATAATAGATCGTTTATTTGGGCGGCCGCTGTCAATCGGTCCGACATCATGATCACGAGTGTATGGCGAATCATCATCCGAAATATGTTATAAGCTCCATCGATATCGATGAACGAGCCTGCGTGCTTTGCTCCCTATCTTCCCCATGGCGAATACAATTCGTGCGTCTGTAATTCAATCCTGCACTGCACGTTTCAATTTATCAGAGACATTGGACAAATTCGAAAGTCTGACTAGGCTGGCAAAAGAGCGCGATGGAACGCAGCTCGTTGTATTTCCTGAAGGCTTGTAAGTCCACCTTGGTCGCATGCTGTCTTACCTATGACGTGATCTAACTCTTGCTCAGCATCGGAGGCTACCCGAAATGGTCGACCTTTTCATGCTTCGTAGGAGAGAGAATATCAGAGGGCAGGGACGAGTTCGTCAAGTATTACAACGCAGCCATTGAGATTCCTTCGCCGGCGATAGATCGTATAGCAGAAGTGAGCAAGGCGACAGGGGTTTTTGTGGTCATGGGGGTCATTGAGCGTGATGTCGGGACGCTCTACTGTACCGCCATATTCGTTGACCCAGTCGAGGGCCTGGTGGCAAAGCATCGAAAATTACTCCCGACAGCATGTGAACGATTCATTTGGGGGCAAGGTGATGGAAGCACCCTTCCCGTTGTGGCAAAGAAGTTTCAATCCTCCGTCGAGCCAACACACACCGTCCATACGAAGATATCCGCTACCATATGTTGGTGAGTGTCAAACCTGTTCGTCCTCACCACAAGATCATAAACGAGTTGCACCAGGGAGAATTTCATGCCTTTGCGTGAGTTTTGAGGCTGATCTGAGTGAACCTCTCAAACGGTTTCCTGCCTCCAGTCCGAACTTATTATTACTCTCTCGGGACGCAAATATATTGCGTCCCGACGGTCGATTCGCGTGAGACTTGGGAAAGCTCCATGCGACACATTGCATTCGAAGGACGTTGTTTCGTGCTTTCTGCGTGTCAATTCGCGACGGAGAAAGATTATCCTCCAGACCATGCCGTTGCAGATGCTAATAACCGCAATCCTGACAATATCATGATCAATGGTGGCAGCTTGATAGTCAGCCCTCTGGGCAAAGTACTCGCTGGTCCCACGAGGCAGCCCGAGGACATCCTGACTGCAGATCTTGACCTTGATGATGTCGTCCGAGGAAAGTTTGATCTTGATACTGTGGGGCACTATTCTCGTCCAGATGGTACGACACCTTCATTCGCTGACTTGAGATGCGACTCATGGGCGTGCTTAGTGTTTCAACTCAAAGCAAACATCGATCCCACTTTGATTTAGACACTGGGGGCACAGGCTCAGAAAGAGGAGGGGGTTTAACGACGGTCTCTTGTTATCATTTCCATTGCCATTATCGTGTCTGTCAAATTGATCTATTGTAATGAATACCATGCCCACTGCAACTCGAGACTTCTTCCCATTGTAGAACATGTGGCTCGGGAATATTGATGTGGCCGACGAGGACAAAGAGGCCAAAGCCTTACCAAAGCCACATGCTCTTTCTCGTACCCCCACAGCGCACAAAGTGATACGTAGAAATCCACCTCAAAGCGTCCACCAGCTACTATGATATAAAGCTAGCTCAGCTGGGTTGTAGAATCAGCAACACATACAATTCCCCTCGTTACTTGAATTCACTAAGCCGCGGCAGGTCCAAAGCTAGACAGACTCTCCAGCTAGATACCCCTCACACTACTTGCTATACATTCTACTATGTCTAACTCGCAACCTTCTGATGCGCGCGCTGCGCTTATGGAATCAGTTTTCTCGCGTTACTCGCAGGCGAGTCCGGGGGCAGTATCCCCAGGTTCTCTATTGCGGAGACCAAGCCGCAATTTCAATGCGCAGGACTCTGCTAGCCACCGAAAGCAAGCAGCTAGCCCTAGCAAGCGTAAGGCGCGCGAAGACAAGATTGGCTTGCTAATTCGGGGCAGAACCATCTATAGTCCGAAGGCCGACCCCGCTACACATTCGGCTCCCAAGACAAGCAGCCTGCGGAAGTCGATGAAGCCAACCGCTTCCTCCCGCCATCCCTTTGGAACTAATACGCCATCGGAAGAGAAATTGATGCCTCTGGATATTCTACAACGGATGGATGCCGAGGAAGATAATCAAAAGAAGGACCCACGTGTCTTGACGGGAGGTGCCTTTACACCGATGTACCAGGCGCATTACAGGGACGGGTCTGTCTGGATGGGCGTCCCTGAGTCTGATGCGCACTGCAGTACGCCGGAACGGAGGAGAGACAGTGTAGAAAGCATGCCCTCGAACATGGATATGGAGTACTGGCCACCTCACTGGAATGCTCCGATATTCAACTCAGGAGTGGGTGACTTGGAGGCGATGTTTGAGATGTGCATCAAAGACGAGGAGTGTTTGGAAGGGGCTATGTGAGGATGAACTGTTGGATAATCACAATCAGCGTATTTTGATACGGTAATCACTCATTTCTGCAGTTAGTTATGGCAGTATGTATATCCTGCAGCACACTTTCGTTTACATACCATTAAATCGTATAAACGCCCTTTTATGAACGGCTTGTGCGCGCCGCCTAGGATATCGAATTTGGAAGTAAAAGAAGATTCAGTTACTCGTTTACCGAAAAGCCAAGGGTTTAGCGCGCCACCGAAGCCAAACAAATGCAACACGGGTTTAGACAGAAGTTCAGTGTTTGCTTCATCCTTCTTTCCTTGTCGCAGTCAACCGAAAGTAAATTTTGGACTTTCTTCCAAACCACTTTAAGCCCTTCATCACTGACAGCGACGTCCAGATGGCTGACTCCTACAACTCCCGCGTCGGTGACCTCTCACCCTCTCCAAATGGCTACGGGAACGGTTCCAGTCCGTCGTTGACCCAAACTAACAACGCTGGCATTTCACCCGTCATTCGCAAAAAGCTCATGGGCTACGTCGGCTTCGCCAACCTTCCCAACCAAGTCCACAGGAAGAGCGTCCGCAAAGGTTTCCAGTTCACTACAATGGTCGTCGGTTCGTTGTTTTATGCCAATTTCATGCCCTCAAATATTCACCCTTCTCTAGGCGAGTCGGGTTTGGGAAAGTCTACGCTAATCAACACCCTATTCAACACGCCTCTATACCCTCCCAAGGAGCCCCTTCCTCCTGCAGCTGAACGACCCAAAACGGTTGCTATTGAAAGCATTGGCGCAGGTTAGTGTCCTACGACAGCATGTGAGGCGTCATTAACAGTCCCATCTAGATATTGAGGAGAACGGCGTTCGTCTACATCTCACTGTCGTTGATACCCCCGGTTTTGGTGATTTCGTCAACAATGATGACAGGTATGTAAAAAATTTGGCCATATAAAGAATCTTCCACCTATACGTAATACTAGCTGGAGGCCGATCGTAGAAAACATCGAGTCGCGCTTCGACTCATATCTGGAGCAGGAGAATCGCGTAAACCGGCAGAAGATCGTTGACAACCGTGTTCATGCCTGTCTTTACTTCATTCAGCCCACGGGTCACTCGTGAGCAGTTTTGTTGCCTTTTGTTGTACTTTTTTCTGACACGTTCCATCTCTGTTCAGGCTGAAACAACTCGACATTGAATTCATGCGTCGCTTGCACACCCGAGTTAACCTTATTCCAGTCATCGCCAAAGCCGACACGTTGACGGACGAGGAAATTGTTGCCTTCAAAGCCAGGGTAACTCGCCTGTCCGTGTTGAATTTTATGTTGTCTGACCTTGCATGCAGATCCTTGCAGACATCGCTCACCACAATATACACATCTTCCAGGCGCCCAGCTATGAGAACGAAGATGAAGAAACTCTTGCTGAGGCCGAGGAGATTGCTAGCAAGATTCCTTTTGCAGTCGTTGGTTCGGACAATGTTGTGGACACCACCGACGGTCGTCAAGTCCGTGGACGTGCCTACCCTTGGGGTGTTATTGAAGTCGACAACGAGGAACACTGTGATTTTGTTAAGCTGCGCCAGATGCTCGTCCGGACCTACATGGAGGAGCTGAGAGAATATACGAATGATGTGCTGTATGAAAACTGGCGAAGTGAGAAACTTCTTAGCATGGGTGTCGCCCAGGATTCCAGTGTCTTCAGGGAGATCAAGTAAGTGCCGCTTTTTTGTTCGTGAAGAAAGTCAATTGACATCTTGTTCAAGTCCTTCGGCCAAGATCCAGGAGGAACGCATCCTGCATGAGGCCAAGCTTTCCAAGATGGAGGCTGAGATGAAGATGGTGTTCCAGCAGAAAGTCCAGGAGAAAGAGTCGAAGCTGAAGCAGTCCGAGGAGGAACTTTATGCTCGACACAAGGAAATGAAGGACGCTCTCGACAAGCAGCGCGCAGATTTGGAAGACAAGAAGCGAAGAATCGAGAGTGGTCGACCGCTGACCCCAGAGAAGAATACTGTAAGCCAACAATTCTACCCTAGAATGCTTACTAACTGGCGATTATTTAGACCAAAAATCGTCGCTTCTTGCGGTAGATTCATTTCGTCTTGGTTCTTCCTTATTATTGTTCTCTCTTCGCCCCTTCTTTAGTATCCTTGCTATCGTATATTGCCTTTGCGTTTCACTCGTTACCTTGCCCTCGAACATCCTACACTCTTTTGGATTGATATCCAGGCTTGGCTACCCTCCACCCTTTTAGTACTATGATCAACTTCTTATGCGGAGTTTCTGGGCGTTGAAGGACGTCGAGGGGACGATTGGATTTTATTTCTGTGATGACTGCGCGAGATACCCGGTGTTGCCACTATGTCAATACTGATAAACAGATAACCTTTGAGTGTCAGAGCTTAATGAGATTTGATCACAAACCACGACGAAGACTCAATCATGGCTGATAATCAGTCCGCTAATATTCAAGCTCTGTTGTCCGCTTTAAATGTGTTCACTCGTGCGCCTGACAAGACTTCCTTGGAGAACGCGAATTCCTGGCTGCAGGATTTCCAACACTCTGTAAATGCACTTTCGCCCTTCGCCCGATCTTCCAAGCCGGTCATCTGACTTCGTCCATCCGCCCTGTCCTAGCCCGAAGCATGGTCGACATGTAACGTCCTCCTGCTATCCCCTGATGCGCCCCCAGCGGCCAAGCTCTTCGCCGCGCAGACTTTCAGGTCAAAAGTCAGTCTATGATGATTCATTTCTGTATACCACTGAAGTACCCCCGACAGGTTACTTATGATCTACATCAAGTAGATCCATCAAATCTTCTTCCCCTCAGGGACACTCTTGTCACTGCGCTGGAGAGATATCAGAGCGGTCCGAAGACCATCATCACACAGTTGTGTCTGGCTCTTTCAGGGCTTGCCCTGCAACTCCCAGCTTGGGACAATGCTCTACAGAATATCGTCGAGATATTTGGGGCGAACCCTGCAACGGTTCCTGTGCTTCTGCAATTTCTAACCATCCTTCCCGAAGAAGTGTCAGGGAACACAAGGATACCTGTGACCGTGAGTGGCGCATAGTTAGTCGCTAGCTTTAAGAGGTTTTCATGATCCCAACAGGATGATGAATATCGCGAAAGGTCTGCAAAACTCCTTTCAGACAACTCTGAGCAGGTATTGGAGCTACTGTCCATGTACTTGCAGGCACCTGGTTGGTTCTTTTATTTAGCCGCCAAAGGTCATTGATTACATGTTTTGCAGGTGTTACGCACGCCGTTCAAGGCCAAATCTTTGATTGCCTTCGCAGCTGGTTAGTCGCAGGAGAAATCAATATGTCAGCGTTTGGGAAGTCTCCTTTGCTTGCATTTGCGTTCGAGGCCCTAGCTTCGGAGGAACTTTTCGACTCGGCAGTTGACGTCGTCTGTGAAATGATACACGAGACGCAAGAAATCGACGACAATATGCCCGTGATTGAACTTATCGTTCCTCGCGTCATTGCCTTGAGGTCTCGACTGGAGGATCAGAAGGATGATCCGGAAAAGATTCGAGGCTACGCAAAGATATTTGCGGAAGCGGGTGAAACGTACCGGCTGCTCATTCTTCAGCACACCGACACATTTTACCCTATCGTTGAGGCAATTGGCCAGTGCTCAGCCTACCCTGACCTCGATATTGTGCCCATCACTTTCCCCTTCTGGATGCGGCTGGCTCAGACTATCGGCAAGAAGTCGTCTATTTCGCCACTATTTGGGGAAGCGTACAAGGCGTTGATGGGAGTTGTCATCCGCCATTTGCATTTCCCTCCTGATCTCACCTCTATGACGGGCCAAGAGGCGGATAACTTCCGCTCGTTTAGACATGTGATGGGAGACACTCTCAAGGACTGTTGTCTAGTTCTTGGTGCAGATGCCTGTCTTCTTTCTGCTTACGGGCTCATTACTATGGCGCTCTCTCGCGGCCCACAGTCCATCTCTTGGCAAGAAATCGAGGCCCCTCTCTTCGCTATGCGCTCCATGGGTGCCGAAGTTGATGTGATGGACAACACCGCTGTGCCCAAGATTATGGATCTCATTCCCTCCCTTCCGATTCATCCTCGAGTTCGCTATGCTGCACTGCTCATCATATCGCGTTACACCGAATGGATCAACCGTCACCCGGACTACATTGCATACCAACTCCAGTACATCTCAGCAGGCTTTGAAGATCCTGATCCTGAAGTCAGTGCCGCTGCAGGGCAAGCGTTGAAGTACTTGTGCCAAGATTGTAAACAGGTGAGACCGAGTATCACCTTTGTGATCAAGTTTTATTTTACCAACGCACTTCCAGCATTTGATCGAATTCCTTCCCACTCTGCATACTTTCCTCACAACAACCGGAGCAAAGCTAGCTCAAGACGATCGGCGGCAAGTATACGAGGCTATAGCTTACGTGATTTCTGCAATGTCCATGGAGAAAGCTGCGGAGTCCCTGCGGACATTTTCGCTCGATATTCTGTCTCAAATACATGCCATAAGTAGCAAATCGACAGCAGTCACCAAACAAGAACTCAAGGAAGTCGGATGTAAGTTTCGTGAATCGCGCCGAGATCTGGCTAACGCCTGTTTCCAGATGGTTTGGAAAACCTGGAGGTCATGTTGCATGTTGTAGGACCCTTTGGAGACCAGCTACCTGCCGCCTGTCAGAACAGCTGTCAAGAGGCGTGGTCGATTTTTGACACCTTCATTTCCAAGTTTGCATTTGACTATGACACCTCTGAGAGAGCTACTCGCGTACTTCGTCACGGCATTACGCTATTTGGCCAGTCCGCTCTTTCAGTTGCATCATCTGTCTTATCACGGATGGTGACGTCCTTCGAGGCAACTGGCTTCTCGTCTTTCTTGTGGATTTCTGGGAAATTTGTAGGGAGGTTTGGTAACGAGTCGGACCCAGCGTTGCGAAATGCTTTTCAAACACTGTACGAGAGGGCGACCAACAAAGTTGTTGGTCTCTTACAATCAAAGGATCCAAGAGATATCCCTGATGGTGAGTCCTTTTCGTTCCAATTCTGGCCGTAGCTGACTCTGTTTTAACAAGTGTTGGAGGATTATGTTCAGCTATTGCTCCAGCTCATACGGATGGCTCCGGACGTTTTCTTCCAGTCCAGCGCATTCCCGCTGGCATTCCGAGCCACCATGGCTGCCCTCACTTTAATTCATTCTGACCTCGTCTTTGCATCCTTAGATCTCTTCCGCGACATCCTTACTCACGAGAGTCTAACTCCTAGTTCGTCGCCACCTCCCAAGTTCCCCATCTACTCTTCCGCCATCAAGGCCGTCATGGAAAAGGAAGGATTCGAGTTCGTCGGCTACATGCTCTCGGGCCTTGTCGGAGACTTCCCTGAAGACTCTACTGCTGTTGTTGTCACCATTTTCCGCGCCGTAGCGCTTTTATGGTCTACGCAGCTAGTCGCATGGCTGCCACCTATTCTGCAACAGCTTCCTCCATCCAGTGCCCCGAACCAAACGAAGCAGCAGTTTTTATTGGATGTGACCAAGTGCGTGTATCTCACAAATCCCTTTAGTGACTGTGGTATTAAAGCCGACTGATTGTTAGCGCGTTGAACGCCGCCCAATACGACAAGGTCAAGTATTCCATTCTAGCACTCCACCGAGCCTCGCGCAAGGCTCGAGATCGCAGACGTGTAACTCCCCTTAACCAAGCGTGAGATTCAAGTGAGGAAAGCTTTCTCGTCGGTAACGATGGACCGGGGGTGTAGCGAAGAGAAGAGATGTGCATACTTACAGAGCTGTAATAGGAATCTTGTACATGGCTAAAAATGTTTATCACTCGCCTGCGAACGGTTACTAGTATCTTCCACTAGGCGTTACGTCTGAGGGAACGTTGCTCACGGAAAGTCCAAACACGCAGACATGGCAAGCAATGAACACAGTCAGGTCTGACTTAGGAACGCCAGGAACGCGAGAGTATCTCATGGCAAAGTGCCAAATCGGGCAATATCGGGTTTTGGTGTTTTGGCACGGCGGGCGGGTTGTCACAGATCACAGCGTAGCGGAGAGACTTTGCTTTTCTTTCCAACACCACGTCCACTAATGCTTCGTCGTTCAGGTCAATCCTTTGCTTCTGACCGTACGTTCTTTTTCTTACTTTGCAATAGCAACTGAAACTTGATGCTCTCTAGTCGGTCGCCGCTCCTTCTCGGTTTCGGCTTCTCGAAAGAGTTATGCTGACACCATACACAACCTACGTATTCACAAAGACACCAAAGTACTCTGTCAAGGTTTTACTGGAAAGACGGTGAGCTCTCGATGCTTTCCTTAGAGCCCAATGCGCGAAGAATTTATCATCGGAACAGGGAACCTTTCACGTGAAAGAGGCTTTAGCTTATGGAACGAACATGGTTGGGGGTGTCTCCCCAAAAAAAGCAGGCCAGACGCATCTTGGCCTCCCTGTGTTCGGTAGTGTCCAGGAGGTACGAAGGGATCCATTGTTGTTCTGTCGACTGTCTTCATCCTATCGAACAGGCCGTTCGGGCAACAAAACCTGATGCAACCATCCTTTACGTTCCTCCTCCCACTGCTGCTGATGCCATCATTGAGGCCATTGAGAACGAGATTGGTTTGATTGTTTGCATAACGGAGGGTATTCCCCAGGCCGATGAAATCAAGGTAGACTATTTTTGCGATACATCAAAGCAGTTTATGAACTTTATATTTAGGTCATGAATGCCTTGAAAAGCCAATCTAAATCTCGTCTCGTTGGGCCCAACTGCCCCGGTATCATCAACCCACTAGGTTGCAAAATGGGCATCCAGCCTGGTCACATCCACAAGCCAGGAAAGATCGGTATGTCCCTACCAAAAGGTTTGTTTTGATCTCCTGCCTCATTGACGTACTCCAGGAATCGTTTCGCGTTCTGGAACCCTTACATACGAAGCTGTTGCCCAGACCACCGGTGTTGGTCTCGGCCAATCACTCTGTATTGGCATTGGTGGCGATCCATTCCCTGGCACTCAGCACATAGATGCCCTCAAAGTTTTCATGCAAGATGATGCGACTGAGGGTATTGTTGTCATCGGTGAAATCGGTGGTTCTATGGAAGAAGAGGCTGCCGATTACCTCGAAAAATACAACAAGACTCGTGCCAAACCCAAACCTGTCGTTGGGTTCATCGCGGGACGCACTGCTCCCCCTGGGAGACGCATGGGCCACGCTGGTGCTATCATTTCTGGCGGCAAAGGTATGAACCATCAATTTTTATTTGCCCTTCAACTGAGTTTTGGGATTGTAGGCGCTGCAGTAGACAAGGTTGCTGCTCTTGAGAGAGCTGGTGTTATAGTGACAGACAGCCCTGCAAAGATCGGTGCTGAGATGCTTAAGGTTTGTCCAGCTTTGATTGCTTGCAATGGTATACTGACTTTCGGGCAAGGCAATGAAGGCGGCAGGTCTCGTATAGATAGATCTTACGGCTATACCAGTGTACCACAGTTCAATCTATTATTCTTATTAGGCCAATTATCTGCTAGGAGCTTACATAATGGTGTATCAATCGTTCATCGATGTCATTTACTCCGTCCCTAGCCATAGATGAAGCAGCTAGCTATGTATCGTCCGCACCGTCCCTCTCAAAGGTTTCAAATACCATCAAGCTCGAGGTCAATATAGTATTCTTGACTTTTACCCATTCTCTGACTTGTTCACAGCTCTATGGTCTATTCAAGTATCTCAAAGTGGCCCCGAAGCCACAGGGCTCAAGGCCATCGATCTTTGATATGACAGGACGCGCAAAGTGGGACGCGTGGAAAGCGGCGAGCGATGGGTATGAGAACAATAGCCACGCCGCGGCCCAGCGGTATCTAGTAATCGCTCAGGAACTGGGATGGAAACCAGGTTCTACTCCCAGCAGTGCGCCTGGGAAGCGATCGGAGGATGGAGGTGCGGATGCAGGTGTGTGGAATGACTCTACTGGCTCGGAGTCATCCAAGTCTTCAGGTGGTGGTGGCGGCGGCGGCGGCATGGGGACATCTGTCAGCTCATTGGCCAAGCCGGGCCCAGATTTGGGTGAAGCTCAGACGTTGCATGGATTAGCTATCGCGGGAGATGCAAAGAAGTTGATGGCGTTCTTGCTTGTGAATCCAGCGGTCGATATAAACGCACGCGATGAATTTGTGCGTTTCACCAGTGCTTCTCTCCATAAAACTGAAGTTCCAGTGACAGGATTATACCGCCCTTCATTTGGCCTGTGATAGAGGAAACTTGCCAGTAGTCCAGGTATTACTGAGCAAGGGAGGGGATCCTCTGTTGAAAGTAAGGCATAGAACCTTATAATTCGAATACTGACCTCGTGATCGGGCAGGATCCCGACGATTACACTGCAGCGGAGCTGGCTCAGGTAGCTGGACATCAAGAGATATACGACTTCCTGAATAAATAGCAGATTTTAAAGGCTGTTTGAATGATAATGCAATTATGACCCCAAACTACGTATGCGAGGCTGTGGTGGTAATATATGACTTCCTCCTCGCTTTTAACAGACGGCGGAACGAACCCACCCCAAAGCGACGTCGAGTTGCTCAAAATCCCTCAGATACCACGAGGACTATGATGTAGGTGAAGTCGTTCCACTCGAGCCAGAGGCACTGTCTTTCGACAATTCTGTACCAAATTTTGGACCCACAACCTTCGGGTGATACTTGGAGTCCGGGGGTAATACACCACCCTTGAATATTTACCTTAGCACCAACAAGTGTACGAATAACAAAGGCGGACTTACGCATTCCAATAGCTTGACTACAGATTTACTAGGCAGTGCCCCAACACCCAGCCAGTATTTTATTCTATCCACACTCCATTTGACAGTCTTGTGTGCCTCCCCGAGCTTAAGAGCAGGATCGTAGATGCCCAATAGCTCCATAGGCTTTGCATCTCGTCTTGTGCGTTGGTTGATGGCGACTAAATGGAATATACGGTTGTGTCTCCGGCCGTGCATGGCCATCCTGAGGCGTACAGTCATAGTGAGTAACGCAGCGGTAGTACGCTTGCAAGTTGGAAGAGAGCAGACACCTGAGTAAAGCTGTATTTACTACTGTTTGGTCAGACGTGTTTTCCATGTACGCGTCGAGCGCGGGCAGGCGCGAGCTCGGCCTGTGTTCACGACTTCAACTTTATCGCACAAAACTCTAGGCCACTGTACATTTTTGTACAAACCGTGGATTGCAGTGAATGGGGCAATAAGTTTTCTAGATTATACATATAGTTGGTGGATGAAAGGATGTGATGTTCGTAATGTCCAGTAACATCACCGAGGTCTACCGTACCTGCTCGTACAGCAGGGTACAAGTTTTAGTGAAGAGTTCCCCTACAAGCAGCCCAAGTTAATCTGAGAATGCAAGAGCCAAGTGTTGTCTTTTCCATTGTTGTATCTTTCATGACTCGGGACCTTCGCTGCCTGGAATTAACTGGGGAGGCGGACATCCGAGTCAGTCTCCACCCCAACGTCCAGTGAAAGAGCATCACAGACCATACAAATGTTGTTGCCGTTGAGAAGCGTCTGCGCAAGCCGTGTTTTCTTTCTTCCCTGAGGCGTTGTCTCGCTGAGGACGACCATCAGCAACAAGAAACCACCATCATCCAGTCTCACTGACTATTCTGTTACATCCTCTAGGACCATGTCTGCGTGTAGACGTATTCAAAACCAGCTTATCGCATATGAATCAGTGGGCGACTCACTCACGAAATCGTCGAAGCCGAGCAGCGTCCCAGTAAACTCACGATCAGTCTTCATGATAACCCATATGCGGGATCCAATGCATCTGTCAATCAGCTCTGCGACGCGGCTGTCAGGAAGATGACCAGTGGTCTTTGTTGTCTTTGTACTCGCCTAATGGGAGGATTTGAGAAGCCATGACGGTAGAGCTTGTGGTGGCGCAAAGCAAGACAGACAAGTCGTGTCGCACCAGCACTCAGAATCAATGTTGTAAATTTCATGTATCGCATAACGGGCATCGTAGTGGTTACCAATAATCATCACTATCAGGTACTATACTGAATCATTTTCTTGTGCTCTGGCATACATTGTTCTGTCATAAAGGAATTTGCGTCCGTTAGACGCGTTACATGTAACATACCGCACAAGCGCAAAGAGTAAGACGATATCACGGGGTTGCAAACAGAATGAAGAGTTGATCGATAATGGTTGGTGCAAGATATAAGTGACAGTACCACACAGTGGAAGAGATAGGCGAATCAACAAGACCAACAATTTACTGCTGGCCGAAACTGAAACCTCCTTGAGGAGCAGTGACATCTGAGTGGAACTGCATAGATGATTAGTACACGAAAAAAGTACCATATCAGCGCACTTACAGCAAATGCACCACTAGCATCAACGTTAGGTGCGCTTATTGCTGCATCACCTTCCTCCTCATCTGGGAAGTACTTGTCCATGATATTGAATGCCTTCTTATATATCTCCAGGTTGTCGTGCGATTGGAGGTTGTGGATGGTGATCATACCGCCTGCCTCTTCGACATATAGAGCATATTGGTTGACGGATCCGGGACCTCCAGCCTGCTTATCCGTCTCGCCGACTTTCAGAATGTTATCGAGACCATCAAGGGCAACTTGAATAATCTTGTTATCCATCATGGTGAGCAGATCACAGAGCGGCTTGATACAGCCTTGCGAGACGAGATAGCGGATCTGCGCTGGTTCGTGAAGGCCCCCGGACGTTGCGTTCGAAATTGCCCAGCAGGCCTCCTTCCGCGTTTTAAAGTCGGCATTGGAAAGGATGTTGATAAGTGGGGGAATAATATTGGCGTCAATGACTGACTGAATCTGGGGAGGCGACCCAGCGGTGACGTTGGAGATTGTCCAACACGCTTCTTTCCTGATACCCTCTTTGGGGGAAGATAGCAATGAAAGAAGAGCGGGCAAGGCCCCAGACGCGATAACGACCTGAGTCTGAAGATCATCTCCAGTTACAATGTTGCCGATTGAGCGAAGAGCGGGCGTTTGTACAGAAGTTGAACTGTGCATGAGTAGATCAACGAGACGCCGACATACAGCTGACTCGATAACTGCTTGGATCTTGTCGTTCGAACCGTCTGAAAGGTATGAAATAGCCCAGCAAGCATCAATCAAAATTTCGTCATCGAGCGAGTAAATGAGTTTGGTCAAGACCGTCAACGCAGGAGAGATCTGGTGGAAGATGTCAACATCGTGTGCATACAAGCCATGATTTGTCACAAACCAATTCCCAGTCGGGCTGAGGGTTTTTGCCCCTGCAGAAGTTACTCAAGGTCCACGTAGCGTTCCTAAGCATGCTAAGTTTGTGATTTTCGCTCAACAAAGTCAAGAGTGGCCTCAGCGCCCCTTGTTGCAGGACGTAATCTCTGCATTGTGGGCTGTCACCCGCAATGTTCCCGAGGGCCCATACTGCTTGCTCACGAACATCGAGAACCGGAGATGACAGGAGATTGATGAACTCAGGGACGGCTCCAGCGGAGATAACAACTTGAGTGTGCTCGGCAGTACCAGAGGCTATATTTGTGAGCGCCCAGGCAGCCTCGAACTGTAGACCGATTAGCATCGACTAAATGGTGAGGCACGGGACAATGTACCTGCAACATGGAAGCACCAGTCCGAAGGAATTCAACGAAACGGGGCACAACACCACACTCGATGACTTTCTCGATTGGAGGGTTCCTCTCCTTTGACAGCAGTTTCCGGAACTTCGTGGTTGCATCCAACTGGCGATCAGGATCATTGGAGAACACGCCACTAATCATTTCCTCCGCAAGCTGCAAGCATGTTCAAAAGAAAATCCTGAAGCAGATGAGAGTGTACGCACTGGAGGCTCCCAATTGCTTGTTGTCGCTTCTTCGTCTGAGTCGGCTGAAGCTGAGGGGAGGAAATTACGCCTCTTCGCGATATTCTCCTCGCGCTTCTGCCTTCTGATCTCAACCTGCTGCTCCTCTCTGCGACGCCTAAGATCGTCTTGCTTCAAACCGCCCTTGTTCTTATAGTCTGATCAAACACGCGTCTTCAGCAACTGATATCAAGAGAAAAAAAAAGTGAAAGAGGCATACTAGCTCTGCGATGTTCCATAGTACGTGACTCCATGATGGATGACTGGATCGTAAAATCTAAGAAATGATGGAAGGGAGAGAGAGAACCAGAAAGAAGATCAAGATGTTGAAAGCCCTCGCGTCACAACAAAGGATAAAGCATTATCAGCCACACGTGACATTGTCACATCCGTCACACTAGTGACTCGATCAGTCACGTCACGAATTTACATAATTTACGAAGTCACAAAAAGCTGTGTCGCCGCGAATATATTATAACTCAATCACACGACAAGTTTCTAGAATGAAAATGTTCGATTGAAGTAAGAATACAGCGTGGATAATAGTTTACGAGTCAAACGGGTACTAGCAGAATATGTTTAGTCTCTCGGGATGGACATCCTTGTTAATGATCGCTTACCTCAAATGATTCTGGGGGATCGACATCTGGCGAATTCTCATCTAAAGCGATGTGGAAATCTCTCGAAGGTCGGGCGCGGTTTACGATGGCTTGTGGTTGCGCATGTCCGTTCTCAGTTGGTGCTGGTTCCACAGCGGGAGGTTCGAACGAAATAAACTCTGCCTCCGTGTCTGGCCTCTCATCCACCATCATGAGGATACCACCCCCACCCGCGTACCGCTCTGAGGCAACACCAGATGGCGCTTTTCTGGCACCAGCGTTCGGGTTCCCTTTGCCACCAGTCTTGGGCGGGACTGTATTCAACGATACCGGACGAACGGGTTGATACCGTCCTTCAGGGGGGAAGCTGATGTAGGCGAGCTGCGTAGGAGTAACACGAGAGAAGTTTGCAACATTCTCTGAGGAAGGTTCTGATTTTCGCTTTGGCTTAACATCTTCCGGAGTGTTGGTCGAGGGCGAGCCATCCGTAAGCTTGCCCGAAGGAGCCTCTTCACCTTTCATTTCAACATCGCCGTCCTTCTTTGGCTCGGGCTTCTCGTCCTGAAATTTCATATAGATAAGTAAGGAAATACCCGGCTGTAAAGGCAACCACGCGTACCGTATCCATAGCGTCTGCATCAGCAGCTGCTTTTTTCTTTTCTCTCGCTTTGACCTTGGCAGTTGTCGAAAGAACTGCGGTAGCCGCTTTAGCGAAGGTTTCCCGTTTGGGAGGTGTGGCGGGAGGAGGATAGGCGAAAAGACTGGGTTTAGCATTGGAAACAAACTCGAACTTTGGCACCTGAATTCTGGTTAAGTGAAAGTGACCCAAAGACGTTGCATGGTGCTCACCTTTAGGTCTTCATTCAAGCCAATAATGGCGGTCGGTTCAAACGCGAGGCACGCGCAGTGTGCCAATGGATACCAGTACCAGAACTGGCAGAACATGGCCATGCCAACGATCGCGTTCGTGTTTTTGCTTCCCGCTCGGCTCTGCAAGCTAATGGTGACGTTGCGGCCACCAGCATCTATCAAACCTTGCCCAATGGCAGCACCGAAACGTGCCATGGGGTCTTCGTGCTTGTCAGACACCACCTTAGTGTAGAGGGCGCGGGTTGAGGACATGGAAGGAGACGAGGCTTCTGATTGTTGAACTAAGATCATACCAAGAGCAATGAAGGCACCCTGTCGCACGAAGTCGACGCCGTCCTTGGTCATGGGCTCAAGGATCTCAACAGCATCTTGAAGACCGGTGCCTGCGCATGCGATACCCAGGGCTAGGGTTGCACCACAACGAACGTGTGGGTTGTAACTTTCACTGAGGAGCTGAACGATTCGGGGGACTTGACCTGGGTTCTTGAACAGGAGGAAGGCGAGTGAGGTCACAGCTGCCCTCCGAACATCATCTGAGGTGTCAGAGACTGCAATGTGCAGGAGCTGCCGGACTGCGTCGTTATTTGACGTCCCTGCGTAAGCCAGCGCAAGAGTGTAGACACCACCATAACGTAAAATAGGGTCCTAGATGGACACTTTAATAAGAGCGCTGGTGGTCATGGCAAATTCTTTACCTTTTCAGCCAAAAGAGTTGTAATAGTAGAGTCGGCCTCCTCTTGTCGACCATAGAAGATGAACGCCAGTCCCATAGCCAAACCGCGGATGATCTTCTCGTGTTGTGTCTCTCTAGCATATGTTAACATCTCCTCTGCGGAGGTCCGGTCTGCAGATCCAAGCATCACGAGACCCATGGCATAACCAGCTGCTTCGCCAGCCACGGCGGAATCGGTGAAAAGTGTCTCCTTCAGATCATCGTATGCGTCGGAGCTTCTTCCGCCCATTCCTGAAATACCAAGGCCAAGAGCGGCACCATGCTGCACAACCTCACCCTGAGCGGTTTTCATGGTCTCGCGTAGGTAGTTCTCAACGGGTTGGCCGCTACCACAGCCAGCGTTGATCAAGCCAAGAGCATAAAGAGCACCACCCTCTGAGAAGGCGGCCCCTTGGATCTGGCTCTCTCCTCCTGCCTGGGGGAGGTATGGGCCAAGAATGTTCATCCCCTCTTCGAAATAACCCTTGTGGATGACACCGAGGGCGGCGGTCGTAGAAAATTTGGCCCAGTTAGATGCTAAACCGAGCCATTCAAGGTTTTCGCGAAGGAACACGTCGGAAGTTGTTCCAGCGTGCATGAAGGCGTTCTGCAGAGTGACCGCCGTATGGTATATAGACGTCCGGGCCTCAAGAACGTCCTGGCGACAAATATTAACGACGATTTAATCTATAACGAGAATACTCACTTTCGTGTTCCTTAGAACCAGCATGTCTACCTTATTATTGCGCTTCAAGAATTCCAGGTATAGTTTGACAGACTCTTGCCCATCCAGGATTTTACGGAGCTTGTCGTATATGTCTTGGGTTTCCTAGAGAAAAACTTAATAAATTACTAGCAAGTAGATACCAAAACTCACCTCCTTGCCCTCAGGTAAGTCGGCCTTCACCCCTTGCAAGAATTCCCGAGCACCACCCTCAACCAAGTCGAATGCGAATTGATATGCAAGCAGCCGCTCCTTCGGAACGAGGGAAGTCAGGAGTGGAACGACAAGTGATGGTCGATTGAGGGTGACTAGTAGCCTAGCAAGGGCATGAATGTGCGGAGATTTTGAAAGTGATGTGGGAGGAGGGAAGAGAGGTAGAAGGAAATTGAGGACTTGGTCACGGTAGGAGAGGGAGAAGCCTGTATCCAAAACAGCTTCCATCGTGTACGAGAGAAGGGAGACGTCATGTGTCAAGTCATATATACGGTTCACAACATCGAGACGATGAGACTCCAGTGCAATGCCAATTGCCTGCCCGCAAACGGTCAGCTCGGAGTAGGTAGCATCCACGACAGTTGTTTTACCTGGCGGTACTCCCCCTCTTCAATGCAGCGATCAAAAATACTTTCTATAATAGCTTGTAGTCGATGATCAATCTTTGTCGAGCTCCCGGAAGGCTCTTCAGTGCGCAAGGTAACATATCGGTCAATTGCGTTGGCTTGGAGGTGGGTAAACGGCGTAAGTTGATATATGGGCCAGAGCAACCGGTCTGACACTCACATATCACTGTCTCGACATATTCGCCTGCGCCATGTGCGCGAGCCTCAGCTTGGAACGCGCTCCCTGCGCCCAAGGCAAAGGACAAGGCTTCGTCATACTCTCCCAAGAAATAATACACTTTGCTAGCCAGCAAAGCAGCGCTATGGCGGGCTGCTATTGGAAGTTCATCGGACTCGTACAAGCTTTCTCTGAGAATGAATTCCGAGGTCAGAATCGACTAGTGCGCAGTGAGCGATGGCAGTCCATACATGAGTGCAATGTGCTCCGAAATTTCTGCCCAAAACTGAGGAACAAGGGGAATTAGTGCTTTGAGAGCATGTTGCTTGAATACGGTGTCTGGTTCTTGTAGGAGAGCGAGCACGCCAGCTGCTGAAGATTGGGAACGGATGACCATGACTTTCAAGTCAAAGAATACTATGAGACGCGTCACCTTTCATCACGCTACACACGGACAAGTCTTTCAATCGGAGATTCAATTCACCTGCCCGACCTCATCCGCCTACAATATTCACTGCATAACATTTAACATTGATTCATGTTTACTCGCACCGCCGTCCGTGTTGTTGCTCGCGCAGCTCCCAGAGGTTCTCGCGCAGCCTCTGTCGATGCAGGTGCCAGTGATTTTTTTGCAAAGCGTGAAGCAATCAGGGCCCATGCTGCAGGTTTGCACAAGTACTGTCTTGCGGATATAATCGATACTTAGTTAACCTGACAGAAACTACTCAGCTTTGGCGCAGAATAAGGTTAGCCCAACATTCCCTACGTATTTTGTCCGTACTGAAATCATGCAAGCTTCTTTGTTTGCGTCCCAGCCAGTGCGTTTTGACACCGGCTATATCTTTGGTCTGCTCACTCCATTTTAGCCATCGTCTGCGCCCTTTGGGTGCGTAACGTGGAGGCTGAACATGCCGAGCACATAGAACACATAAAGGCAGAACATGACGGTCACCTCCCCGAAATCCCCAAGTACGAATACATGAACCGTCGTCTCAAGCCTTACCCTTGGGGTATGAACTCGCTGTTCTTTAACCCACATGTAAGCTGTTCAACTGTTTTAGAGTTTGTCTAAACTTATCATTTGTAGGCCAACAAAGACCTGTCGGAGGAGTGATTTTGTTTCGTCCTCGGTAGACTATGATGCAATTTCATCTCGTTCAACAATTTCAGAGACCTTGCTGTCTCCACTATTTTGGTCGGTGTGACAGTCGTAACTTCCTGGCGTTATATCTGCCTCCATGGCTTCGACTGATTACTGACATCGACATCACTGCCATAATACAAAAGTGTGATTGAAAATTTAAAGGCAGGGAATGCACGCTGTGCACCAGCAACTCTAATTGCCCTTCAATTGGAGGGCTTATATGGGTATTCCAGGTGTCTAGACGTCAGTGCAGGGGTCTTGCTCCGCACATGCGATGCTTGGAATTCTGCTGCACCGTGCTTCTTGCAAGCCAAAAAATTCGTCTCCCAGCCTATGCAGAATCTTACGAGCAGTTCTCGTCGTCAGGAAACCATGCTTATGATAAGAGATAGATGAGATCAGGGACAAAAACCGTTGGAATTTCAGTACGTCTGAACTTGCACTCGCGAGTGGGGTTGAGCTCATCGTGTCTGCAGGAAAGCATGTCAGCTACGATGAAGACTGAAAGCTATTCCTCCTTCATTGTTGTTTGTAACATAGTGCCCGTGTATCTTTGTGAGGTTCGTGGCAAGGATACGCACTTCTTCAAATGACTTGGACATAATTTCTAGTGGGACGACCCGAATGATCTCGGTAGAGCCGATACTTTACCGCAAACTTGATGCTGATATTGAAAGCTCATAGTGCATCAGTCCCAATATTTGTCCAGTGTCCCTGTAAGTCATTCGTCCATCGGCGGAGTACTATAAGCTGGAGGTCGCACAGTCGTCATGGGATCTTGATGAGGCACCCACTGCCGTCGACAGCGTGGGCTGTGGACTTTCGACCATGCTATCTATCATGTTTATACTTGCGGAAGGTGGACCAAGGCCCTAAGGATTGTGGACAATAGAAAAGTAAAGGCAAGACGCAACAAAATTGATGGTTAGTACAAGGTGGCACCAAAGACATGGGACCGCACTGAGCCGGATTACTGATTGAAAGGCACGAAAAGTGTCGGGATTGAAGGCATAGGTGACAATGACTAGGTCGACTTAACAACCACTGCAGGAGATGTGCAAGCACTTTAAATTAGTTCCACTGGGTGGCCCACCTATTTATGCCAGAGGCTTTCACTCTTGACCGCCCAATTTCAGTCCTCTAAACGTCTTCACTGCGGCACTATATCTCTTCATTCTCACCGCGTAAAGAGCTGTTTATCACCGCCTCGGGCCCTCCTGTCCCTTGTAAGTTGTAGACCCCACTGGGGTTTGACAAGTACCGTGAAATTAGAAAATATTATGGAGCAGCTTCAATAAACATTTTGCGGTCACAAAAACTGGGAAGAGGGTAAATGACCGCCCGACGTTCCAACGCGTTGCACAATGCAAACTGAGCCGTAGCTGCTAGGCGTTAATAGTAGAACCCTCGCTTCGAACAACCGTACATACGCTGTCGTAATATTTGCGGGCTGGGTGGTTGTCGCCAAAAAAGGAAGGTGCTGTAGATCGAATTCCACCAAAGCAACTTCCAAGTGGTGTGTGTGGGGACTTTCACGCGTCGACTACTCACCTTTCCAACCACCTACAACACCACCACCGACATAAAAGAATGCCCCGCGCCATCATATCTCCTTCAGTCCTGGCTTCTGACTTCGGGCAGCTCAGTGCTGAATGCAAGAGGATGATTAAAGGCGGAGCGGAATGGCTGCATATGGGTAAGTCTACTGATGCGTGATGTTTCAGCGAGACCGTCCTAATCACCGTTCCACTTTGTTTAGACGTCATGGACGGGTAAGAAATGAGATTTAATACTCTTATCCGATGTCAACCCGCCCCATCCAGTCACTTCGTGCCCAATATCTCAATGGGTTAGTGCACTATCGCGCTCGTTTGCCTGCGAGTAGTTCTCACGTGCATCGCAGGTGCACCAGTCCTGTCTTGTGTCTATAAAGGCGTCCCCGACATATTCATGGACTGCCATATGATGGTTGCAGAGCCCGAGAAAGTAAGCATACATCTTATCGAACTCGATCGACGTCTGATATTGGCATCTCCCTCAGTGGGTGAACGATATCGCAGACGCAGGTGGTTCGCTCTATTGTTTCCATATCGAAGCAACGTGTGAGTAACCTACGTCCTCGATCTTCTCGTTCTGATGGATCTCGCGCAGCCGATGCTGTTTCGCTTATCAACGCCATACACGCGCGGAACATGAAAGCAGGGGTGGCTATTTCTCCGGACACGCTGTCCACAGCAATCACAGATGAAATAGGCGCAGCAGCGGACATGCTTTTGGTTATGACCGTTTACCCTGGTGTGTCATAATACCAAATTTTTGATTGGTCAACTCACATGGCACAGGACGCGGAGGCCAAAAATTCCTCGAGCGCTGTGTTCCAAAGGTTGCGGAACTGCGCGCACGCTTCCCAGAAAAGGACATCGAGGTCGATGGCGGTGTTGGACCCAAGACAATCGATGTTTGTGCCGATGCAGGTTAGTGCTGCCACAAAATTCCTTGGATGATCGTCTGACTGGCTGGTCCGCAGGAAGCAACGTCATCGTGGCAGGAACTGCCATTTTCAATGCGCCAAAACCAGAGGACGTCATTGCTTCACTGAAAGCTACTGTTAATACCGCTCAAGCGAAGTTCTCGAAGTAGATGGCTAAAAGTCCTGATCGCACAATATGTATTGAGTAATTAGATTTTACGCATTCTTGTCCTTGAGGCAGCACAGGTTATGTTATTAAAGTAGACTAAGATTGGTCCTAGCAGGGCACTATGGCCTGAACCAGAAGGGCAGTAAAAGCAAACTGCTTGACATGTCCGAGGTGAAGAGTGGTAAAGGTATGGACAGTGAAAGGATCGGGAATCAGAAGCTAGGTATCCAAACAACTTGTCGTATTGATGTCAGGGTCTAAATCAAATAACAAAGGTTGCAGCTTGCAATCTGTGCATTTATGATATGAGGTCGTTTCAAATAACGCGTTTGATATGATTATAAGATTGAGGGACCATGGTCGACGGAACGCCGCGAGGACGGAGGCGATTCAAGGTCACCATTGTAGCCATTCGCCGTACATGTTTGGCCTCTCTCCACGAATGTAAGACTCGAACGTTCTCTTGAGGACAGTAGCCCAATCAAGATCGCGTTTATCGTCAGCAACCCGGTCAGTGGCATCCTCTGGGTCGACATCGGGCTCTGCCGCTGCACGGGCAGCTCTCTCGCCAGCTGCAAACTTGGGGCCTAGGTCAGGCCAGTTGCGAGATGAATCGAATGGCTTCCACCTAAGTTACGATTGAGCACGTTATGTCACCACCGAAGGATAGTCTACTCACCAGAAGTTGTGGAAGTGGTAAGAGAAAGCACCTTGGAAGAAACCTTCAAACCCTAGTGCCTGAGGAGCGGCACTCGCTTGTGCAGGGGTGTCAAAGAAGTCCGAGAACCTATGACACATGTGAGTGAGCTACGACATGATATTACGAAACCGCATACGTACTCTTGGAAGTATGGCTGAGGCGGTCTTTCGCGTTGATAGTACTCGGTGTTGAGCCATGCAGAGTCAAACAACGCGTCAGGTAGCCGTAGCAAGAGGCCCTCCAAGTATGCGTCCTTGGTATAACGAGATACCGTCATGGGATGGAAATCGAGGCCGTTCTTCAGAGCAGTGCGGAACAAGAATGACCCAAGAGCAGAGTTCTTGTTCATGCGCAGAACGGCGGTATTGTACTTCTCCAGCCGTGACCATCTATAGGCAAACGCGCCCTTCCAACCCCAAAGTTCTTCCCAATCCCGCAAGAAGATGGTGTCTGCGTCAAGGTAGATACCACCGAACCGATGACAAAGGACGAATCGCGCCATATCAGAGAGGATAACTGAGAGGCGATCATATGAAGACGAAGATTTCGAACCAGTACGGTTGAGCATATCATCTTCATCCGGCTTGTTGTCACCAGTGGACGAAGTCTTTGTAGAAGCGTCAGTTTCAGTACTGTTGGTCGAATCCTCTATAGTAGTAGTGGAGACCTCGGCACTTTTCGACTGCTGCTTCTCGGCGGGCACACTAACAATGTGTCCTCCTGAGTTGAAGAGAGTCTCTTTCAACTCGCGCCACTCGTCCTTGAGTTCTGGGATACCATCAAGTTGGTCTGTCGTATTCCACAGTTTGAATTTGATAACGTCCTTGAAGCGGTGGTGTAGGAAAGGGGCTGCCCAGGGATTGGTCTTGAGCCCTTCATACATGTCGCTCAAAGCGGAAGGGTTGGGGACAGACGCTGCAGGACCAGGATTGATCCACATCCAAAATTCCGGGCGACATACATTAAGAGTATCGCCATCCTTCAAATGAAGACCGACATTCTGCGTGAAGAGGAAGGAGAGCAACGCGAGATATGGCTTGTCGGTGAATGGGCCAGTCCAGAACATATGGAAGAGACGTGGGTTTTCAGGGTCGCAAGGTGCCGGGAGACTTGAATAAGGCGTATGCTGTAAAGGGGCACGGAGAGGTAATTGAGACTCCCAGTCTGCCCCTACCTTCTTTCTTAAACCTGCATTAGGATCCGTCTCTCCACCTGAAACTAGCGGACGGGGTGGAGCAATAGGATTGGCTATAGGGATTGGGATGGGATCTGTGAAAGGATCTGTGAAGTTTTCCTTTTCTTGTTCCTTGTAGATATATTTCCATTCATCCATTTCGCCCCGCCTGAGTCTCTTGCCGTTGTCGAGGCCCGCCCCTATACGCAAAACTTCGAGGCAGTCGCGTACATACTTTGAAAACATTAGCGGGGGAACAACAAGAGAAGAAGAAAGCGTACTTTGCCTTGTGAGAAGTCGCAATGATCCATAATGGTGTCGAGGTCAGCGACACTACCCGGCACAGGGCGAGGTGGATATGCGAGATTGGGTGGCTGGCTTTGTACATCAAGGTAGACGCGTCGTGGACCATCTCCGCGCGTGGTTGTAGCCACGGGGCCTGGAGGAGGCCTGAATCGTGAAGGAATCGTTGGAACTTTTCGTGGAGGAAGAGCAGGGTTGAGCGGGGGAGCGCTGAGTCCGATCTGCTCGGGTACTGAGAAAATTCCTGGTCAGCACGGTGTGAGAGCAAAAGGAATGAAGCGCACTCTTTGCATTACTGGGATAATGCCCACTATCTATTTCCCATTTCCAGATTCGCTGCAAATCGTCTCGCCCAAACACCAACGTGGAAGACTCTCCAAAGTTGGTAGTCCACTGTTTTTCCTCTGTGCCAAACCGACGCGCAAATGAACATACTGTGATAATGGAAGCCATCAAGACTACGCAGAGCAGTATGGGCCCTCGTCGTCGTCCGAAACGCGAGACACTGATTTGGTGAACACGACTTGGATTTGGCATAAATAAACGAAGGCGACGCGAGCGTACGCCGGGGATTGGGACTGATACTGGTACTGTCCAGGACATTGAGCGGGAATGTCGATGCATTTTCTCGTGAACGGCGGAAGAATAAGTTGGAAGAGCATTTGTTAAACGACTCTTGTCTGGAAAGCCATTCCCGCGTGGGGGAGTGAAATAATTAGAAGAGGCCATTCGACCAGTAAACGGCGAATTCACGACGCTCGTGCTCGACGGCGCCGAACAAGCACTTTTAAGAATATTGATGCTAAAGCAGAGAAGCGTAGCGATCCGTGGGAATTTATCAAACGGCAGTTAACGGGCATAGCAAATTCATCATTTGCTTGTCGTTTAGGCTATGACCTACGCCTTAATCCGCAGCTCATCGCCGACAACGCGGTCACAAAAATAATCACCGCAGCACCGGTGCGAGTGCTCACTACAAGTTAGATCGAATTATCAAAGTACACGTTGCAAAGTCAGTGTCTTTTAAATCACGAATAAGATCAATCTGTCCAAAATATCCACATCGAAAATGTCTCCCACTCCGACGTCACCAGCGCAACCATTCACCATACATATTTGGTCTTTCTCCTCGGATGTAGCCCTCAAACGTCCGTTTCAACACGGTCGCCCAGTCCAAGTCACGCTTGTCATCGGATATTTTGTCGTCCCAATCATCAGGGTCTGCATGAGGGTTGGCAGCAGCGCGCGCTGCCCTTTCACCACCTGAAAATTTGGGCCCCAAGTCCGGCCAATTCCTGGCAGGATCGAATGGTTTCCACCTTTTGCAAAGATATTAACAAGGGTTAAATATGAAACAAACATCTCCTCACCAGAAGTTATGAAAGTGATACGAGAAGGCCCCCCTGAAGAACCCTTCAAATCCGGAGACCTGCGGCGCAGCGCTCTGAGCTTCTGGAGTATCAAAGAAATCTGCGAAGCTGCGTGGATCATCAGCGAAACGCAGTCAGAACCATCTTCAGGAACATACCCTGCTAAAAAGGGGTACGGTGGCCGTTCCACTTGATAACCTTCCGTGTTTAGCCACGCTGGGTCGAAAAGCGCGTCAGGAACGCGCAATAAAAGGTTCTCCAGGTGCGCTTCTTTGAGGTACTTAGAGACAGCGACCGGATGAAAATCAAAGCCGTTCTTCAATGCGGTGCGGAAGAGGAAAGAGCCAAGGGCGGAACCCTTGTTGAGATGGAGCACAGCAGTGTTGTAGTCTTCGTGGTAGGACCATCGGTAGGCAAAAGCACCTTTCCATCCCCAAAGCTCCTCCCAGTCCCTCAAGAAGATGGTATCAGCATCTAGGTAGATTCCTCCATAACGATGAGTGACAATGAAACGTGCCATGTCGGACAAAATCACGGAAAGCCTGTCATAAGTCGCTTCCGATTTCGAACCAAGGCGATGAACCATATCACCGGTCTTAGTTGAGGTAGCACTAGAGCTTCCTGCAGGTTGGTCAGCAGGCACGCTCACAGTTACGCCCCCAGAATTGAAGAGAGTTTCCATTTTCCTCCACTCGTCTCTCAGCTCTAGGTTATTATCAAGTTGTTCTGTTGTGTTCCACAGTTTGAATTTGATAACATTCTTGAAACGCGGGTGAAGGAAGGGTGCCGCCCATGGGTTCGTCTTCAGCGCGTCGTACATATCTGTGAGCGCGGAGGGATTTGGAACGGCCGCTGCAGGACCAGGATTAATCCACAACCAGATTTGTGGACGACAAGCGTCAATCTCTTGACCCGATTCGAGATGGAGACCAAGATTCTGGGTGAAAAGAAAGGATAACAGTGCGACATATGGTTTCTCGTTGAATGGACCTGCCCAAAACATGTGGAACAGGCGGAGATTTTCAGGATCACAAGGATTCGAATGGTTTGAACCCACGCTTGGCTGCTCAGGGGGCGGGAGCTCGAGTGGACGCTCCCATTGAACATTCCTCTTCTTCATCAGTCCTGCATTGGAATTTTGGCGTCCAGTGGGGTATGGTCCTGCAGGCACTATAGGTGCAGCCTGCGTGGAACGGGGAGGATGTTCTTCCTCCGGTCGATCCTCTTCCATAAAAGCGTATTTCCATGCATCCACTGAGCCTCGTCGGAGTCTTCGACCATTATCCAAACCAGCAGAAACGCGTAGAAATTCCAAGCAATCCCGGACGTACTACGCAACAACGTAAACAGGTGCGTGAGATCTCTGCGAATGACACACCTTGCCCTCTGAAAAATTACACTGCTCTAGAATGATATCTAAATCTGCAATGCTTCCGGGTATCGGTCTAGGTGGGTATGCAGCGCCAACAGACTGCTTCTGATTTTCAAGATATGCCCTACGGGGACCAACTCCCCTTGCGATCGTGGTCACTGGCCCTGGCGGAGGCGTAAATGGTGAAATGAGTGTGTGCGCCTTTGCTGGTGGCAAGGCAGGATTTAATATGGCAGAGGTGAAGCCAATCTGCTCGGGTACTTAAGATAAGTCAGCCCCATCTGGCATGTTCGAAGCACGTTGTCGCTTACTCTTCCCATTGCTGGGGTAATGTCCGCTCTCGATCTCCCACTTCCAAATGCGTTGCAAATTCTCTCTGCCAAACACGAGGGTAGAATCCCTGAACGGGGGTGTCCAGTGGGACTCTTCAGTACCCAACAACATGAGGATGATCACTGCAATGGCAAAGACTACTGTGAGAAAAGCAAGACATCGACAGACGAAACCTCTCCGTCGACCGACTCGGGCAAATCTGGAACGGGACACGGGGCTCAAGGAGTGAAGACGTATTCTGCGCGTTGAACCTGACATAGGCATGAGCCATTGCCTGCCACTGGATTGGAGATGCAATTTTTCGCGAACGGCGGAGGAATAAGAGGGGAGATGAGGATCATAGTAGGGTCGGTCGCGAGGAACACCACGCTGAAATGCACTGAAATATCGAGAGGCCATCGCGTCAGGCGTCAGGCAATAGTTTTGTGGGGGAAGAAATGAAGGAAGGTAAGAACCTCAGGCGTCAGAGCGCGCGTACGTCAATACTTAGTGTGTAGTGGAGTAAAGAAAGTGGACATCAGGTCACCGCGTACAATTAACCTGCAAGGAAGATATTTTACCGGTATCAGTAGTGGCCCCCCCGGGGATGTACGTATGGTCACTCCTCATGGGAATCTACCACGAAGATGCGCAGCTGGTAGAGACATGAATAGAGTCATCGCGAGCAGTCGGTTACTCACACAAACGTCCAAACGCCGCTACCCTCTGTCAGATGCCAGATGTACATTCTTATATGCCATAATGCACGCTACAGTAAAGTTACAACAAAGTCTAAGGTCTCCACGGAATGCCCTCTCTGATCAACCCCATTGAATTATCTAGTTTGCTGCCAAGGACTGCATCTCAAGATCAGCCGGGTCAGTAGGCACAGACAAGATCCGCATGGTGTTGGTGTGCCCAAGACCTCCCTTCCAGCCCTGCACAGCGATCACAGTTGTTCCCGTCTTAATGATGTTCAACGCAAGCGCGTTCTTCAAACCGAACCGAATACGGTTGTCGACCTAGATAAAAATTATCAGTCTCCACTCAGGTCCCATCAGACAGCGGGTGCTTACATCTTTCTGCCACTGACTCTCATGAATTCCACGGGGCTCGGGGTACCAGAATGGATAACATCCACGGTGGAGATGGATTTGGCGCGCTGTCTGCTCGTTCCGAGTGACTTGAAAAGGTGGTTGAGTTCGAGATGTCCACAGCAGTCAAACGATACTTACCCGTGATGATGGGCACTCTGGGGCGGTATTTGGAGATCAAACGAGCAGTGTTTCCGCTCGTCGACAGTACAATAATAGCACTGGCGTTTTGCTCCGAGGCGGCAGCGACTGCAGCAATCGCCACAGTCTCCACAGTCTCAGTGGGACGAGGCTGGATGCCTCGCAGCTCGTCATACAAGGGTGGGTAACAAATTGCTGCCTCGGCCAGCAAACATGTCTCAGCCATCATGAGAACTTCACATAACGTCAGTCTCCTCATAACCGTCACACGAAGAACACACACCGGACTCTACAGGATAACTTCCCTTTGCAGTCTCTCCGGACAACATGACGCAATCGGAACCGTCAAGAACCGCATTGGCGACATCACTAATTTCGGCGCGAGTGGGCCTGGGGTTGTACTGTGCATGACCTGAGCAATGCTCATGGGGTAACATGTCAATTAACACATACCGTCATTGACTATAAGATAGCATATATTCAGCGAACGCCCTATCGCACGGCGAGCGATCTACGTACCTCGAGCATCTGAGTTGCCACAATGACTGGCTTCCCAGCAATGTTGCACTTAGCAATCATCATCTTTTGTGCCAAGAAGACTTGGCTAGCGGGGATCTCGATACCGAGGTCACCACGAGCAACCATAACACCATCAGTCTCTCGTAAGATTTCATCAAAGTTTTCAACGCCCTGCTCGTTTTCGATCTTGACGATAATTTTGATGTTCGCACCATCCGGGCCCAAAACTTGACGGATGTCTTTGACATCCTGACCGCGGCGGATGAATGACGCGAAGACCATATCGACACCGTTCTTGACACCAAACAACAGGTCCTTTTTGTCCTTGTCCGAGAGAGCAGGAAGGTCGACATCGGTCTTTGGAAGGTTTACACCCTTGCGAGAAGAGAGGGTGCCGTTGTTTACGACGCGTACACGAACATTGGCGCCCTCAATAGCCAAGACGAGCAGTGAGAGGACACCTAGGCAGTTATTGAATGAATGACTAATTCAAAGAACTTGAGAGATAAACTTACCATCATCAATGTAGATGAGCTTGCCAGGAGCAGTGACCTTGGGCAAGTTTTTCTGCAAAAATATACATTAGTGTGAAACGCACAAACGAGTATCGGCTGCGCACGTAGTCAAGCCATAGGACCTTGTCGTCGCAAATCTCGCTGTACTTGTCATCTGTTGATATGATGAATTCATGCCCAGCCTTGATTGGCACCTGAAGAAGAAAGGTGAAACGTAGTGTCAATCAGTGGCGTCAGCGGGAAAGATCAGACGCATACATCCTTTCCATCTCTCATCAAACCCGTGCGGATTTCAGGGCCTTTCTGTTACCAGTCAAATATCAGTGCAGGTTTGTAAGACGAGCACACGAGCCTCACTGTGTCCAAAGCAATCGCGACAGGTCGTCCACTGGGATCCTCTGGTAGGTTCGTGCATCAGTCTAACACGATTGTATGCTCAGACGATTCATAATTACCCGCAACCATCTTTCGCGTGTTGTCGATGACGCTCTGATGGTAATCGTATGAACCATGAGAAAAGTTCATGCGAACTTGAGAAGAAAGGTGATTCAGTCATCGTAGAAACAGAATGCGCGATCATCACTGACCAACGTTGACACCAGCACGTCTCAGCGCAGCAAGCTTCTCAACGGTGTTCGTGTTCGGACCTAGAAATAATTAAAATCATGCTAGATATCGACGATCGCACAGATCGCGCACCGATGGTTGCAATAATCGAGGTCTGCAGGGTTGTGATCAGATCAAAGGAACACCGATGGAAGTACAACTGACCTTGCGAAGGAACTTGGTGTCAGCGGTTGGCTGGGGGGCATTGGAGACGCTCAAGGTGGAATTCCACTCGAGCTGCGATCGGATACCATCGTAGGTGAACATCTTGTTGGTTCTGGATAGGAATCGATTATGTGAATTTGAGACCGTGCGTTGGACTGGGGAAGAAAGAATAATATCAGCACTTGTTGAAGATATAAGTCTTCTAGTGGCAATAGAGAGGAAAAAAGCAGTGCGGATCATACGATATGGTTTTTGCTCGGGTTCGGTCGACTTACCTGATGGATGGCGCGGTTAAGGAGGAATGTTCCACTAGTGGGTGGTTAGATAACTCTTCGTCCGAACAAAGTCAGGTTTTAAGGGGCAGTGTATTTATCTACATGCACCGATCCCCATCGATTATCCATCAAGCTCAAGGCCTGTTCCATTAATTGGCACCTTCACAGCATCGTGTCGGCCGTACCCATGATGGGCCGCCGCCCAGCATAATTTGACACGAACGTTCGAGCTTGGGCTATATCGGACAAGTGCTAGCAAGTATTGTGATTAAACTAACAAATATGGACCCATCATGAATTGACAATACGATAATAAACCTGCCAGCATGCCTGGCTTACAGAAATCCACTCAAGAAAATGAATCAGCAGAAAGAAGGGTAGGTACGGCTGGAACTGCGGAGGAGTACTAGAATTTAGGGCTTGACGACAGCAATGATCTGAAAGATAAGACAGAGCAAACGAAGAGCAACAAGCAATGAGAATCGACGACAGCATATCTGAATCCATGTTACATTACTCTTAACGTCCAACCGTGCAAACCTCCATCAGCCGCAGCCGCAGCTTGCGCCGCAGCGAGCCAGTTAGCGTCCGCTGATCCTCCTGGTGGTGCTAAAACACTGCCAGGTGCCATCGACCCTAGCTCCATAGCCTGAAAGACGTTTTCACAGCTGATTGTTCGTCCAGAGTGATAGCCGATACCGTCCGAGGCGCGAATGAACAACAAGGGAAGATTCCGACCAGCAATGGAAGGTGGAGGGTGTGACTGTGAACCATTTCCGTTAGGCCCGTCAAGCGGCGCTCCGTGTTCATTATGTTGCGATGATTGCCGATGGATGAGACCATCTGAGGTCATCACGCTCGGAGTCATTACATCCTCCTCGAGCGCCTTGATAATCTCGGGCAATGAAGGCAGCTCCACGGTCACGATGGTGTGCAAGGGAGGCTGAGTGAGATATCGTGATGCAGCGTCGGCGGGGGAACCCGCAACGTCTTCACCTCCACCCACCACTACCTCATTAGATGAACCCGACATGGCAGCACCGAAGGCGGCAATGTTAGTCAACGGTCCAGGGGGGGCAGCCTGATAGAAACGAGCTCTGAGAGGACCAAGACCACCTAAATACACGGTCAGTGGCATCTGAGTTCGTGTCTTTGGGTCTTCATAGAAGAAGTGCGACACGGTCATTTCGAGTATATTGTTCGTCGGTCGGTAAACTGGCGCCGTGAATAATGTTGGGAAGGGTGTGATGGGCATCTCGGGTATCGAATTACTATGTTGACCAAACGCATCAAAGAATGTATACTGGAACTTGGCTATGGTGGAGCGTTGTGAGCGGAATCTAATGGCTAATGAAAAGTACCCACAAATGCCCACAATTGTCCAGCATAAATAGTCATCTACTTCATCGGTCAAAGTTCGCACGCCATCTTTCATCTCATCTCGTATGCGTGGCGATTGGAAGATCAGGGGGTGTGTTCCACCTTGGGCCGGCGCTCCTGGGACGGATGGGGTAGAGTTCGGAGCGCCAGGGATAGGACCGGCAGCAGACAAATAATGTCTCGAACCATCCTGGTTCACTCTTTGGAGAGCAATTTTCTGCATCTGACTGACAGGTCCCCCATCCTCAGCAGATACGCGACCCTTGTCTACTTTGCGAATGATGAGGGGTGACGTGGCGATATTGGACAATGTGTCCGATAACACGACCTCACAGCCATATGTTACAGGTTGCGGACCGGCTAGGTTGGGCAACGTGAACGTGAGTAAACATGTATAATACTTTCCAGTCACGTGAGCACATACCATTGGTGGGCGGCGCGTCATCGGGGCGTCGCACTACGTTCACGTTGAACGCAGACCAGGTAACATTACTTGCACAAAGCTGAGAGTTGTCGATGGTCATATACTTGGTGCGTACAGTCTGTGAATTGATCCTGTTGAAAAGAGACACAGGACCTCCAGCGAGGATACACGAAGAGATGTTACGCGTTTTGGCTGTCTTCTTCGAGGGTTTAGATATAATGGTTACAGGAGCTGAATCAAAGGTGGCCCAAACACGTCCCGGAGTTCCATCAGCGCTGCTCTCGCCTGACAAAGCAGAAGGGGGAGGTTCTATTATGTCGAGGGACAGCTGGAAGCTCTTTGCCTTTGCGGTTCCGGTCACGTGCAAGAATTTGAAGCTTCCGGTCATGTTGTTGTCCAAATTAGTCTTTTGGTCCAACGATCGTTCACCCTGTTCGGAGACAACTGACATGGCGAGTTGTTGGGAGCGCATTTGCCATACAGGACCTTGAATATGCACGACAGGGGGAGGGCAAAGGAAGCGTTTCTCGCTACCATATGATTTCTGGGCCACAGCTGCATGCAAGCACATGACTGTTGTCATTTGAAGTAAAGGATGCTGGTGCTGCGCCACATGTTCGCGAATAGGGCGACGCATTTTCGGGTGTGGATCGTCAGGCTCTGTCTCGTCGAGTTTGCGCTTACCACTCTTGCCGTTTGAAGACTTTGGACGGACACATTGAGTGCTACACGATATTGATGCACTTTCTACTCACCTGGCCTACGGAGGTGGCGAGATGAGGGGATGAGTGTTGTGGTGGAGGAGGAACTTGGACAGGGGGAATACCCCATTGGTGTAATGAATCGGGAGCTGCAGAATCTTTTCGGTTCGCGGCAAGTAGAGATTGAAGAGACGCGTTCGGATCGGGGTTAGAGAGAATAGAAGGAGGAGCGGAAGTTACTGGAGGGTGTGAATTAAGGATGCCATTGTTGTTTGATGATTGTGAGGATTGAATATGGTTTGAGTGCTGAAACTGTTCACCAATTTTATTGGCAAGTATACGAGGAGGAGAAGAGGTAGGGTTTACAAGTAAATCCAAAGTAGATTGTACGGGTGATGTTGGAGGTGGAGATGAAGTACTTGAATTTTGGTGTAGCTGCGGTTGAAGAGCAGCGTCGGGCATTTGGATGTGTGAGGAGGAAGAGTAAGGATGGAAAGTCCTCATAACAGTTTCCCGCCAGGGATAACGATGTTGGTAGCCAGCTGTGGGAATCGAGAAGAGAGGTGGGAAAATGAGAATCACTGGAATCATTTCAACCTTACAAAGACGTGAGAAAAAACAATTACAAACACGTGTCCTCGTGAGAAATTTCATTTATAAATAAATAAAAATGGGACCCCTTTTCGGGGGTCACCAGTCAGTGGCGTGACATCTAAACTATACTCGACATCGCATGTAATGCCCATCGTACTGGCCACCACTCACTCCAATATCCAGCTTCTTCTTGTTCATCAGCACGACGAAGCCCATGAAGCCCATCATGATCCGCTGCTTCATCCTCTCCATCTTTTGTCAAGAAAATTGTATCTTAAACATCAACCAGATCAACTCCAGTACAGCTGATTGGTTAAAGCGGACTTACTAAGTACAGATAACACGCCCATTTTATCCTCCCCTTTGATAGTCTTCTCTATCACATCTTCCGCCGCCCGTGCGAACACGACGGGTCCCGGAGTACGAGGCAAAGATCCATCAACATCGTCATCTGGTAACGAGTAAATAGAATCAAGTTCATCCTCTGCATGTCCATATGATGGTTCAAGCTGTTCTTGCCGTAACCACTCCCAATGTTCCCCTTTTCTTGCCGGAGATAAGGCAGGGAAAAAGCCCGTAAGACTGAACGGGTCCTCTCTATCGCGCGGACTGGCAAGCGGGGAGGCCGCCGTTGAAGATACACTAAACCTGTACTGGGGTAGTGATGGTTGATGTAAGCGGGGAATGAAACCATCTATGGTAGACTTTGCCCTGGCTAGAGGAGGTCGAACTTGACATTCGAGAGGCTGAGGTGCGGTATTGGAACGACGCATGGCCATGATGGGCCTGTTCTATGGAGGATGTTGAGCTGGAGCCCCATTGGAGCTCCATATATGAAAGTCAAAACATGATCGCCCCCAATGTATATTACAAACTCCGCGACAATGTGGTCAAGAGGGCCCAGAGCTACAAGCTATCCCCAATGAAGTCTATGCAGCTACCTACAAAACATACGCAGACTCGAATCATCGTGCGACATGTATTACAATGGTCCTACATATGCATAATGCAAGAAGTGGGGATTGACGATAAGAAAACAATATTAATGTCGAAGTTTGGGAGAGATACGTGGGGACCGTGGTGAGACCCTAATGAAACGATGGGCGTAAAAATATGTCCATGAAGCCGAACGTCCAATATGTTTTAGAAAATGAGTGACGTGCTGCGCATAACACCTGACATCTAACGCAATCTAACTCAACTTGGAGGGTCGCGAGGGACCCCAGCAGAGCGGCGTCTGTCCATCGCTAAGTCTCGAGGGCGACTTTGTCCAGGGAATGGGACAGTTGCGTTGGCCTCAGTCTTCATCGTACGAGACTCTCGCTTGGCACCAGTGGAGCGTTCAGGGCGAACTCCAAGCTCCGCATCCTGCTGATGCCGCTGCCAATCCTCCACTCTCAGTACCGATTGGCGTTTCGATGATGATGGGTTGTTGACACCACCAATCGCAGCGAGTTTGTCAGCGTTTATTCCCTTGGGTCGACGTTCTGGGTTCTTGTCGTCCTCTCCCGTCCTGCCAAGCCCGTCCTCTGACTTACGCCGCAACTTCTCCTTCTCTTCTCGTGCGAGCTCTGCGGCCTTCTCAGCTTGCCGTCTGTTCACTGCTTCCCGCTCCGCTGCGTTTGAGCGCTCCCAGCGGCGCTTGGCAGCTACGACCTCCGCATTTTGTTTCTCGGCCTCCGTGATGGGAGCTTGAAGACCCCGCATCTTCTCCCTATGTCGTTCCTCCATTTCCTCAAACGTCGCGACACGCTGAGGTTCTGGCCTCTTGGCAACTGGCGCTGCGATGATTGCGCTTTGTCCGCGAGGAATAATGACAGGAATATTGCTGGAGGGCTCAACAACTGCAGCCTTCAGTGGTCGAGTGGGAGGGAGGACGATCGGAATGTTGCTTCGCTCGGGCTCAGGCGACGATGGCGCATTCCTGGTGAAGATGACAGGAGGATAACGCTGGGAAGGCGGTGCAACTGCAGGAGGCTGCGAGGGTGTTAATACAGATGGGACCATGCCGTTGAAGTATGGTTTGGGCTTCCTCGTATGAGCGCGGGCTGTTGCAAGCGTGGCAATAGGCGCATCCTCATCCGACGTATCTTTCGCGCTTGTGTCTGGACCAACGCCAGGGTCCAACAAACTCTCCCGGCGTTTCCTTTGGGAGAGGGCTTCAGTGACAGCTGGCGGGACAGGTAGGCGTTGTTGTGCAGATAGTGATCCCGTCGTGGACATACGGCTTGTTGGGATGGGTGCAGTTACCCCGGCTGGTGGTTGTAGGAGCTTACGGTCACGAACATATGAGTCCCAGTCATCATCGCGCAGAGGAACGCTTGTAGGACGGCCAATGGATGCACCAAGCGGAGGCGTGTCAATAAGCTTGGAAAGTTCCATGGATTGTACACGACCACGTGGATCTGGTTGTCTGGGTGGGCGAGTGTGTGGACGTGGAGCAATAGCATTATCAAGATCATAACTGAGGGTGCGGCGAGAGGTCAAAGAGATACGACGAGAGCGGGAGTCGTCCGAGTCAAGGCCAGGCGTATCCGATCTGAGTGCATCGATTGAGCGTCTGATGGTTTGAATTTCGGCAAGAAGCTCCTCCTTGCGTGCGAGATCTTCCAACTCCGATGAGATACCAACTTTCCTCACATCGCTGTGTTTCGTGTCACTGCTGTCAGGATCGTTATCAGTAATGAACCCAGAAGGGACATCCTGTTGAATCCCAAGACCAAGGTCAAGCGCAGGCAAGGCACCAGGCGCTTGAGAATCTCGTGCAGCCCGCTTGGAATCTTCGTCAGGGGAAGAAGCAGCCATGAATTCAGACACTCCTGATGTATAGCGACCACGCCCGCCAACCAACGTGAACATTGAGGCCCGCCCTTCCTGGGAACCCCTAGTGGGGAAGTCCTTCATCAAAGGTGTTCCAGAGTAGCCACTGGCCGTGCGGCCATGCATTCCAAGTGATGGGTGATCGCGCTCCCATTCCTCCTGCTCCTTTGAGAGCTCCGCGAATCTGCCGGAAGCGTTGAGTTCGGCCTCTTCATCCCGCTTCTTTTCTTCTTCAGCAATTTCCTTGAGTTTGCGCTGCAAGACACGGAGGATGCGGAGCTGAACGGCTCCACCCATCAAAGTGATCGCTCCAATGAGACCAAGTTCGATTTCCATTGTTTGGGTCACCGGGAACGCAATGCCGTTATTAACATACTTGGGGAACAGAGTAGTGAAACCTAGATTCCAGACGTAGAACTAGCGTCATGTGTGAGTGGTCATGAGCTGGCTATGGAAAATGATGCAAACCTCTTTTAAGCCAGCTGTCGTGTAGCAATCCACACCGAGTATAAAGGCGGACGAGCCAACGAAGGCAGTTGCCACCAGAAGCATATGCCAATGTATCCTGGGTATCGTACAAAGGACAAATGCGACCACGCTGCACGCTAAGTGGCGAGTTAGCAGGGAACGAGGTAGGCCACGGAGGAAACAGCTACCTATATACAGAATCCATCTCATCCCAACAGGGGTAATAAGACCGCCATTTCTAAAGCATTGTATCCACAGTCCGAATGCGAAACCACCCCATGCGCCAATGAAGTATTTAGTGGCCTTCCAGAAGAATATTGTGAACGCGCCGCCCATTATGCCAGCAACGGCAGAGGCCAAAACGAACATGCCCTGAAGTGTGTTGTTCGGTGGGTTGATCGCGGGAAGAATGCCAAACTTGACGATAAGGACGAAGCAGACCAATGAAAGGGTGTAGAAACCAATGAGGAAGAAGGATGTCCTACATGGTGTGAGTGAGAAACTGATAGATCCACAAATGAGAGAAATTACCATCTATTCTTGTGGCCCCAGAACGCACTTGGTAGTCCGGTTATGATGAGGATCGCTCCCAAGACACCGAAAGCCGGGGTGATTCTAGTAGCTAGGACGATGGGAGTTGGGGTAGGTGAGGCGGAGGACGTTGGTGTGGATGTATTGGCATGAATAGTGCTCGTGGCATTGTATACTGTAGGTAATACGGTGGTGATAGTGGTTGCAATGTTTCCTGAGTGACTGACGGTTGTCAACGTGTAGGAGCTAGTCGTCAAAAACGTTGTAAGGTTTGCAGAGACGGTAGGAGAAGGTGTACCGCCGCTCGCAGTTGTGAGGTTTGTAGACTGAGCCGAAACCTGGAAAAAGAGGGACGAGCAAAGGAGAAGACATAAGATAATGGACGAGCCAGGATGAGCTCTCGCCATTGTTGAGCACGATGAGCAAAGACAGTTGTTTAACCGAACTGCAGCCTGGGGGTATACGGTAGAGGAGGAAGAGAGACCAGGCCAGGCTAGTACTTGGCCTCGGCGCTAGCAAGTCAGCCACCCATAGGCTATTCATGGATTCATTCACACCAAGGTTACATCATGCCATGATCCTATTTGGACCTATGATTGGTCTGATCCGCGTGCAAGACAGCAACGACCGTTAATAATCCCGTCACAAATTTCCACGCTTGCGCCACATCAAATCCTCATGTTCACCATCCTCCACAGCCTGAGTGTGCCCTCCTCCGGCAAACCTCAATCCGACTACCACGGTTCACAACCGTGTTTCCCTAGGGATATCTAATGTACCGTAGTTCCCCGACGGGCACGGTTCACATTCCCAGATGCTGAAATGCAAAATATATCTCCCTATCTCACTCGAAATGCTCCAGCTTTGTTGCAGGAATACCGAGCTTCTTCAGCACCATATCCATCTTCTTCGAATCATCCCTGACCGAAACTTTGCCTTTCTTCCCCTCATTCTCCCGGCGTCCCTCTAGAACGGTGATTACCTTGCCTCGGCGGCCGAATCGACCAACTCGTCCGGCGACATGCTGGTAAACATCTCCCGCGCGCTCTTCCGGAAGTCCAAGGAGGAAAACGTGGGTCAGCGCAGGGAAATCGATCCCTCGGGTGGTCGCAAGCGTCGATACAAGCAATGTGGGATTCTCATCGGGGATATCGCCGTTCTTAGACAGAAGGTGTGCGCGGCCGGCTTCATTGTCCACGAGATCGAGACCGTGGGCATTCACCCCGAGTTGATTTAACTCAAAAATAACCCGCCGGACGGATGTAGTTGCGGGTACGACAAGAAGCGCAATGTTTGGTACGTCGAGAGCGAATGCGGATGCGACGGCTTCAAGCATCCCTGGAGTAAACACAGGAGGAGCTTGTAGCAAATCTAGTCGCAAATCAAATTGTCTGTAAGCGAATGACAACGTGAAAATAAAATATCCCCACCCGTGTCAGTCTCATCATCGAGCAGTGCTTCATCATCCTCATCAAAAATAAACTCTTCTTCCTCTTCCTCCACACAAGAATTCACAGGCTCAGACGAGTCCGACGATATAAGGACTCGAGCTTTGCGAGCGCCAGCTATATTTTTCACAGAGCCATCCTGCGATACAACAAGAACATGGTGTGTGATCGTGCGGTTAAGACCATGAGCAGGGCGCGAGCTGGACGAAGCTTTGATAAGCTTTAGCACTTTGCCCCTTCTAAACCATCCGTATGCGCCGAAGAATGCCGTCCTCAACCTATTTCTCATCGTTGCACTGAGCATGATCAGTTGCGGCCGATGAATTGGGGCCAACTTCATCTCTAAAAGACGCTTCCGCAAATGGGATGAGCTATTAGTTTTCGTATTCGTATAGAGGACATCCAGCACAGTCTTCAGAACGGGGGGATGCTTCTCATTTGACCGCTCGGCTTTTTCTCTGGCATACTTTGAGCCTTTCTGGGGCACCACTTGCAGAAGCGAGTCCACCTCATCGACGACGACAGTCGATAACGTGGATAACTGGAGTACCTCGGGCTCCTTGCGAAGCACGTCTATAAGCGCAGTTGGTGTGGCAATGAGTATATGCGGAGGATGTTCGCGCAACACGGATATTCCAGATGACGATGGGTTCACAATCGCCTCCAGGATCCGAGGAGATGAGTTTGTGAGGTTTTCGGGTGGTGAGCCGCGGACTAGCACCTGTGCAATCGAAGCGAGCGAATACGGAGCAGGTTCACCTGCAAACGTCAGCATGTGGTGTAACCAGTGCAAAAATTGGTATGCAAGGTCGCGGTGAGGGACGATCAGGAGAGTTGTGATACCCTTTGTTGCATGGTCCTTTCCTTTTCCCGGGTCGTATCTAGAGATCCTTGATTTGCTCAAGAGTCCAAGGAGTAATCCAAATGACCTTGAAAGACATTCGTTCGAGTCAGCTTTCAGCAAAAGATGTGGAAGTACGCACTTTCCAGTACCAGTGAAGTCCTGCATGATGATGTCCTGCCCACCCACCACAGCAGATATCATCTTGCGCTGCATCGTTGTCGGTTGCTGGACATCGGGGAATGCAGCACGGAGAGCTGCCGCAATTGGTGTCCCCACTCCAAGGGACTCAAAGGTAACAACATCCGGTGTCCCTGTACTTTTCGCGCGTAACAGCTCTTTGGCATGTGCCTCCGAGCTACGGCTCATGTAGCGCAGTAGCACATGCTTCCTGCAGATTGACTGACGCGCCCAGCTGCGATATAACAGCGCGACTGGTGGAGAAGAAGGAAAACCCATGCAGACACGTGACACCTCGAGAGCGATATAAAGCAACGGAAGCATAAAATCATATTGTGGTTGGAAGTACAATATCAATGATGAACAGTAAGATACATAAATGGTGTCAACGAAGTGAAGTCGTAATTGTGAGCCAGTACGTAGCGTATCATGAGGATTGAAAGGCGCAACTGCTGGTGATAAATGCAAGTAGCATGCCGCAAGCGACACTAGCATACTGTCTCGCAATTAAATATCACTTCCATTAGTAACCGCAGCAGCATTAGGGGACGAGGGAAGAAGAGGAGGGCGAGAGCTGCTCCCTCGCGTCATGAAAATCTTCTTCGTGCGCCTTCACGTGGCCGCCTTCAATCCTCGCGAGTTCCTATTCATCACCCTCACCAATGGGCTGGTATGTGCTCCTGTCGTCACGATAGATTAGCCGGCTAACCCAGCCACGGTCTGTGGCGGCCTTGGGTCGAGAGCCAGACCGTACCGAAGGGCTGCGGGTATTGGACATCAGGGATGCCCGCTCGGACTCATAATCCAGCCTCTCCTCTGCGAATACACGATCAATACCATACAACTGGAGGAGATTGGGAAAACTTTACCTTCACCAAACACAGCATCCATCTCCTCGAGAGGAACACCTTTAGTCTCTGGATATACTACGTTTGAACTGTGAGCATGGAGAACAACATTGAAGAGCATCCACCCACAGAAATAAACGAGAATGAAACTACATGCACAATAGAACCCATGCATAGGGTATAATCTCCATGTAATGACTGCTTGCAGGTACGGGGTCGTCTCTCCGACAATAAAATTGAATGCCCTGGTTATGTCAGTTGGTTGAGGAGTGACAGATGCCTGGTGCTCACCAATTGGTCGCAGTGGATATAGATACACCTTTGGAACGGAATGCGAGGGGTATGATCTGGAGCAAATTCAGCATCACATTCAAGTTATCGCTGAAATAATATCACCTCGGGGGGATAGAGCCATGGAATAGGGCCCCAACTAAGACGATATCAGACGAAGGTCTAAAAATGTGCTGCGACAGCGTACCTGTAGCCAAATGCAGCATTGAAGATGATAACACAAACCACCACAGCATTGGGAGTAGCTGGTACGTCAATGTACATCCACCAGCCAGTGAAGCCCAGGGCGACGCCCATCTGTATATCCATGAGGTCATCGAAGGTTATCAATCAGAAAGGGTACCCACGATTACGGCACCAGAGAGCAAGATGACGCGGCGACCCCAACGGTCTACGAGATACCAGCTATGGGAGCGTTCAGCCTTCCTAACAAGACCGTTGATGCTACCACTCACGGGGGTAAAGTGCTCAAGACGTAAATGATAGCGTTGATACCGGTCATCAGCACAGCATCGCGGCCAAGCCACCCGGCCTCTGCGTTTCGATGAGATTTTTCCAAACAATAAAATACATGCACTCGTACCTTCGAAAACAGATGCTAAACAATGCTCGCATCAGTTCAAGATCACTGAGTTGTGAAATAAAATGCGTACGAGCGTAGTAACTAATCACTAGTTTTCATTTCGCATCATTAGTATCATGAAAGCCGTACAAAAACAGACAATTACCGTTGATTCCATTCTAGGAAACATATGTTCATGACGGCATAGTATCCGTAAGTGGGCAGAAGACTTACCAGCTGAGCGAATGCCTGGGAAGACATGGCAAGCAACACGCGTCGCTTATACTTCCTCCACATTACAGCATACGAGCGTCCTTCACCAAGTTCGCGCTGCAATTGTTGAATGTAAATGATGCTTGCTGAACCGAGGATTAGCGCACCTCGTAAATGACTTTGTCCTTGATTTCTTGGAATTCAGCTTGAGCGATAATGTTATTAGGATCTCCTCCATGCAGATCCACGATGACGCTCATCCCAGCAACATCTTGGTCGGTGTCAATCAACCACCTGGATGACTTCAGTACATGTCACTGCGACAATGAGAGACGGCATACCGAGGGCTCTCGGGCATAATCAGGGCTCCCGCGGCAAGGATGCTTCCAATGACACACTGCAGAAAAAGGGGTATGCGCCAAGAAAGATCGGATTCGATGAAAGAGCAAAAATAATCCGCCCACTGTGGAGAATGTGAGCTTGCCTTCATAACCGCAATAACTGCAACAGATAGAGACGACGCACAACAGAACTTGCATAGCCGAAAACATTACAGGAAAATTCCATGCACGCAAGCGCGCCTCTCTGCAAACAAAATCAGTAGCAATAAACCGTGTGAAGCTCAAGACCTACATGATTGGGCGGAGAAATTTCGCTTTGATATATAGGAACGATCGTACTGAAAACCGTGCTGAGCATTTGCACAAAATTTGAACATCGAGGACCTACGACAAGAGCCCGACTCCACAGCCGCTGATCACTCGACCAATGATCATGACGTAGTACCCTGTGGTGAATGTCTGAACAGCACCGCCAATAGTAAACACGAGAGCCCCAGTGAAGAGGGTCCCCTTCCGGCCAATTATATCCCCGACGCGACCAGCAGCAATCGACGTGGCTGTGGGACGTTATTATACAGGATAAAACTGATAAATCAAAACATACCGAGTGCCCCAAGCTCAAGGACTGCAACCATAGTACCAACTTCAATCGGACCAGGCGAGTTGAAGTACTGTTTGAAATAGGGTCCAGTGATAATGCCTGACATGACGCTGCCCCTGGACTCAGTAGCTAGTAAAACAACGAGACATGTCTAACGAACCCCTGGTCATATCCGAACTAGAAAGTAACACCAATGATTAATTGAATGTCTCGTGCCAGTTATGAGGAAGCATACCAGGAAAACACCCAAACTAGCGAACACGGAAATGGCATAGAGGAGAGGCTGCCCGACTAATTTGTGTCGGGAGGGTGGAAGAGCAACATCTGCCATAATGCATGGACTGGTGATGGTAGGAGAGAGTGAATGACAAGTGGAGTAGGAGGGAAGGCAGAGAAACTGTTTGTCTGTTAAGGCCTAAAAGTGGTGCATCAAAAACGTACACAAATGCAACGCCACACTACAAAGTGGCAACACCATTAACTAAGAGCTACCCCTCATTTGGAGACCCAATCCGTCAAGACACTACAAGTAAAGCATGCAACGCTCGGACCATTCTCTAGACTCCTCGTCAGATTCTTCATATGATCATGAAGAAGACTACCGCTTGGCCGAGAAAGAGTGGAATGAGAGTTTAGAGGAGCTTCAGCAGCTCGCACTCGTTTTGCTACTACCATGGGTAGGCAAGTACTTTGGCAGGAGATGTAGTTATTGGCGTATGTGCAAACACATTGTGTCCATCTCCACTAACAACATTGTGTCTTGCAGTGTACGGTCGTTACACTCGTGTCGGTCTCGGCAAGTCATTTTTCATGGGCGAGAAGCCTTTGGCATGGTCATTCTTCTCGCGATGAACGATGCATATTCTATTGTAGGTATGGTCAACGTCAGACATAAAGTTTTGGCCCTAACTTCATCCTCCAAGCTGTCCGCCGTTGAATTCTACCAATCAGGCTCTCCAATGCCCCAACCGGTTTGATATACCTTAGGAGATCCTCTACCATCTCATCTGCAACTGCCCATTCCTCCCTCGAAATCAACCCATGTAGTAGGACATACCATGTATCATAATTCATTGGGATTTTTCGGTTTGCCATCTCCTTGTAGTAGCTCAATGCCCCCTGCAATCCTTCTGCTTCCGGGTTCTCCAAACATGCTTTGATCAGTATGTGGTAGGTCACCCGATTAGACCGGATGTTTCGCTCCTTCATCCTTTTAAGGACGTATCTCCTGCACTCCTCGGCTAGGGCGGCGTTGGGCCATGACTGGCGGTGCAAGGACGCAAGCACACCTGTGTATGTCACGTCATTGGGTTGGGCATCCGGATTTGTCTCCATCTTTTGAAGTAGCTCCATTGCCGTGCTGAGACCTTGCTCCGAGGGCTCGCGAAGCTGTTGGTCTATGATCGCGCTGAAGACGGCGACGTTAGGCTCCACATTTTGCTTCTTCATCAAACTCAGTACGATGTCGATGGCGTCAGTACGCCCAACCTTGAGAAGAGCTGAAAGTACAGAGGAAAACGTGAACGCATCGCCGGTCAGCCCATCTTCTCGGAGGCGCTCAAGCAACACCGACACTGCACGGAATTCGCCTCTGCGGCCGTGGTGTCGCAGGAAGGTATTGTAGGAAACAATGTCTGGCTTTGGACCCTTCTGCCGTAAATGTTGCAGCAGCGCATCGGCGTCACCAGGTCGTCCGTTATTGAGAAGACCGTGCAGCACTGTATTGTACACAGGCAGAGCGTCCCCACTGTCCGGTAACGAACCATCAGCAAGCTCTTGCTTAAATTTCGCGAATTTTTCGATAGCGTCATCTGGTCTCCGTACGTTGAATAATGTCGAGATGACAGCACGATATGTCAAAATCCCCGGTCGAATGCCTTGGGAAACCATATTATCCCAACTTGTGGAAGCGGCATCAGCTTCCCCCATGCTATCAAACCCGTCCAAGAGCGCTGTCCATGTGATGACACCAGGCCGGATGCCATTTTTAAGTATGTCATTCCAGAGGTTCTCAGCCAGATCCCGACGGTGGCACTGTAAGAACCCTGTCAAGAACGCCGCCCAAGTGATCTCTTGGACCACGACAGGTCTCTGGCTAGATTTCTGGGAATCACGGGCAGCGAGATATGACTCTGGGCCATGCAAACCGTCGATGATAGCCCGGTATAACTTGTGGAGCTGTGTAAGATCCTGATTGCTTGCGAGATTTGCGATATGAGTGCTGAGTGAGTGGTGGCGAGAAACAAGTCTTGCGATGTCAAGGCGGTCGACGTAGCTTTGAACTTTTCTCCGGAATGAGACGTCATTAAATGAAGCCATGAACTCCTTCTGGGCGGCCTGGTTTATGCGGACAGGATTGTCAAGCATTATCTTCAGTGCGCCCTCGAATGAATCTTCAAGTGCATGTGCGACTATTGCCGCGAGGACGAGTGAGAAGTTGGGTAGGTGGGAGGGCTGATCGCCAATAATATTGAGAGCTAGCCCATTCGCATCCTCAAAATCTTCCCGTGTTGAGGACGGTAGGGGCTCGGACGCGGTCCGGTTGCTGAAGTGCATCAGAAAACGTCTGTACAGGTCAAGGACTGCCTGCGAATCGCCTCTCTTTATATGTGTGATCATACAAGTTGTGAGGGCATTGACTGCACCCTCACAAGCAGCAGCAATGGCTATGCCCTCAATGACTTTCCTCTCGTTTGCGTCCCATGGCTCAGTGTTGTCCGTGATGCACAACCTGGCAGCGCGCTCGGAGAACCCACGCAACTCTCGACCGAGGAGTCGCAGCAACTTTCTATCTTCCAACTGCAACCACAGCTCTCCCACTCGCGCGATGTCACCAGCCTTCAGAGCGAGACGAAGCTGGACGACCTTTTCGTCAAAGAAGTTAATATCCGGGTCAGAGACAGCAGCAACGCCTGGCTGGTTCAGTAAACTGATACGCTGCTTGATGTTATCACAAAGAACTGCCGGAATTTGTGTGCGTACGGAGGATGGAAATTCTGCGAGTTTCTCCATGTCATGTCTTTTGGATGGTTTCGTCACCAAATGTTGCAGTTGCACCTTGGAGCTACCAAGACGGTACCCGAATGCATTTGGTGCAAGGAAATCAAGCACGGCGGCAGTTTGCCTTGTTTTGACGGTGGCATGACGCAGCATCCGTGAGCTGAGAAGGACGAATGAGTCGAAGAGATGAGGAGACCCTGTGATGATCTTGTTTGCGTTTATTAGATTCAGAAGCTTGACCAGGTATACTCATTTCACTTGAGGGTTATTAGTCTCGACATGGGCCACGGAAACTCTAACAAACTCTATATTACACATGCTGAACATGCTGGCGAATTCGGACAGCATTCTGCATCGTCCGGGTACAAAGCGCAAGTCCTTTCTGCACCTAAATTATCATTTCTTCTCATGTTTTGCACAGAAAGCTCCAAGCACCACATCCCGGAGCGCAAACGCCATTCGACTGCTGCGCGCTTTCTTTCCAGGCATTTAATCATCCAGTATGCGCCCGAAATGCGGATGGAACAGGCCTCGTGTTTGACCTTGTAAACATTATCCCTTGGCTAAAGTGAGTTGTCCTCTCTTCTTGCAAGGTGACGTTTGTCTTACGCTTTCGTTCAAAGGCAGCATAAGAATACAAATCCCATTACCAAAGAGTCTCTCTCACCAAGTGACCTGATAACACTCCACTATTCGCGCAAAACATCTGGCGAAATCCATGATCCAATTTCATTCAAGCCATTCAGCGAGCACTCGCATATCGTAGCAATTGCTACCACAGGCAATGTTTTTCTTGCAGAAAGTATCAAAGGCGGTAAGGATCTCCTTGAAGACGTTAAATTCAAGAAGTTAGTAGACGAGTTCTCATCCACCATTCTGTCCTTCATGTTGCTTTTGCAGGGAGGACGTCATCACATTGCAGAACCCCCATGGTCTCCCACCCTCATCTACAATCAATGCTAGTGCTATTACCATTGAAAAGAAGGAACAAGAGAAGACCAAACCAACCACTGTTAAAGCAGTCTCTGAAGTGAAGGCTAAAGCCGCTGTCCCTTGTGAGCTCCACCGTTTTTCACTACAGGTTGCAGCCTGAGTACCATGTCAGGGAACATTTCTCCTTATTCTAGCGGTGCACCCGGTGCGTCATTGACGTCAACGTCTGTGGATCCTCAGACACAAAGTTCACAATTACTGTGGGACGAGGTGCGCAAAAAGAACCGGCTATAACGAGCATTCTTGCTGATGGTAGCCTTAGGAAGAACTGATGTTTGAGGAAATGTCGAATCCTCCTAAGGGTAAGGGTAAAGAGAAAGATGTTGGAAAACGACGAGCATATGTCCGGGTCGTGACCAGTTTGGGCGGTTCGCTTAACCTGGAGTTGTATTGTGACAAAGTCAGTGATGTGTGCTCTCATTGACGCGGCTAACACTCCCTCACAGGCACCAAAAACTTGTTATAACTTTCTCATGCTTGCGAGAGCAGGAAAGTATGACGACTGCCTCTTTCACAGACTTGTCCCTGGTTTCATGGTACTTCTTCATTCATCGTCTCCTAAGATCGGATACTCACATCACTGTAGGTGCAAACGGGTGACCCTACTGGTACAGGCTCTGGTGGGGAGTCCCACTGGGGTACTCCTTTCCGAGACGAGCATGATATGAGAGGTGCTGCTAAACATGATAGTCGTGGTATCGTCGCCATGGCCAACAAGGGCGCTGGCACGAATGGGTTCGTCTGCGGATTACCTCTCTTTTCTGTTTCGCTGACTGGTGCCGCCGCAGGTCGCAATTTTACGTCACATTCAGAGCTACGCCGAACCTCGACAACAAGCACACTGTCTTCGGCAAAATTGTTGGAGGAGACGACGTCCTCGATGCTCTGGAAAAACTTCCTCGTAAAGACGGAACAGAACGCCCATCGAAGCAGGTTCGGATAACGGAAGTTATTATGTGCGTAAATAGCCTTTTTACTCCGACCTGTATTCATATGTCTTCTCTTCTAGACATCAGGATCCCTTTGAAGCGCATAAATTACGACTCGCAAGAAAACTCGCTCGGCGTGCAGAAGCACAAGATGATGCCAAGAAACAGCCTGAAAAGACTCAAGGGGATGATATTAATTGGTTTGGGGTCAAAGTCGGCACTGGGGACTCGGCATTTGGTGGGGGTTCTGCAGGTGCGGGAGTTGGCAAGTATCTAGGCGTCAAGAGGTCGTTGGATCAGGTAACACCTGGCGTACAAGTCAACGACGTTGGCGACGATGCCAAGAAGAAACGAAAAATAGGATTTGGAAACTTTGACAGTTGGTAGTAAAACGATTCTGTTGACTTGCTCTAGTGTCTGATATTTGTATCATTATCTGCCATCCTACTGTAGTGTCGTAGTATCTTTAGATGTCTGGGAGACGGTCGCAAAGTGGAGGGTATGAGTAATATAATACCAGAACATAAATCTCTAGGAAACATTGCGCGCTAGCTTGGTTAACCAGGCACGGGAACCCGCTCTCTCTTGGTCTTTAGGGGCGTTTGCTGGGCTTCTAAATAGAAATGAGGATCGAACACGTCCGACAATCGTGAACTGCTGACCTTGTGAAACAAGCGGTAACGTCTTTGGTGGCGTTGGCAAATCCACGGGCATTCCAGGCTCTGTCTGTCCAAGCTATACGTAACAGGAACGAGGTGAGAAATGCCAAAAAAATGTCCGACAGCTCGTACACTGACTGCTTCCCCTTGCAATGCTAGGAGCTCCGACTGGACGGCGTCCTCCTCATCATGTGTTAATCGGTTTGCTAGCAAATCGCCAATTTCCTGCACACCATCCTCAACACAGCACAAGCAGCACGGAATATGACATACTCGCTGATACTCTCTCGCTTCTTGTGTCTCATCCATGAGCTTCTCGACACTCTCAATACTCATCTCACGATGAATCTCTTGAAGAACATCATTTCCTTGCTTGAGACCATGAAGGACAGAAACTTCGACCAAAGAAAACTCGATGGTTGACACCTACAAGGCCATCCAACGAACATAGGGTTTCAGCGTACATCTGAGCAATATGAATGAAACGGACTAATTGTTCCAAGTTCTCCAATTGGCTGTCAGTCTTTAACAGCAAGCTCTGCTGGTACTTGCGCCTACGGAGGGCTATGACAGCACGGTCTTTCTGACCGGTAGCGAGATGGGCTTTCGCAATTTCATGCTCGCGGTCGAGCACGACTTGTATCTATATTGAAAGATAATTATAATGGACGCAGCATCTCTACGAGTGACTGTGTGGTCAAACCTTCTTCTGGTACTGCTTTAGCTTATCGCGCTGGAGTTTGAGACTGAGGAACGGATGCACTTGTTGGGCGTTACCGTTTGGTGGAGAAATCGCGAAAGCCCACGCACTCGAGAATCGCTCGATCATGAGCGGTGACCTTGGGTGCCGACTGGCTCGACCCCATGGCAATGTCTGTCTTGACGTGGTTGTGGAGAGCCGAGACCGTTAACGTTCAGTCCACGTACTTCAAGTTGCACATGATGAATTCCGGGTGCACACTTAGCAAGTACACTGCCACCACACACTGAAATGGCTGGATTCCCATTGGATTCCTACTACATGTCAATTGCAATACAACACTAAGGACGTGGTCTACTTAGTGTAAGGCTAGAGTAAATGCGTTCAAATAAAATAAGAAACTCGGATTTTGTGCACCGTCATCCCACCGAGGGAAGGACAGACGTGCGCGAAGCAGCACATAACGCTGGCGGGAACCGTGTCCCATAAATACACAAGACATCGGTCATTGCTCGACACTTGATATCACAGGGTGAGAAAAGCGCAACTCGGACGAGGAGCGCAGAGGCTGTCCAAGTTCAAAACTCATAGAAGGGAGCTCTCCTTCTTCTTCTTCAATTTTTATATCGAAAGGATAGTGCTTGTGGTTGTGAAAGCGATGAGTCCTACCGAGATGTGGGGTTGAGCTCGTGGATGATAAAACAACCGCGGGTGACCGACGTGAATGCGGCAGGAGCTTTGGGCGCGTTAGCGTGTATAGGATGGTGTTGAAGAATCCCGACAAGAGAAGAAGGGTGTCTGCCCAAGCCGTCACTCCCCATGGTACCTTTTGTGTGTGAAACTGTGTGAAGCGGGCGGCAGTGATAGGCAACACCTGTCGAAAAATCAGAGGGTACATAATTAATGAGCAACTCCACTTACTGTGATGATGTAGACCGCAGGATAGCTGGAAAAGTAATTATTAGAAACGGTTCACTGACTGTGGGCCATCGTCAAACTCACAGAAGCATTCGTAGCGCGATGGCTCCGCCGTCCCGTTGGAGTCGGGGGTCAGAACCATCGGATGGCGTGAGACTGCGGTTCTCAGCCGACGCCCACCGGATCCTATATCCATCGATGATGATGATCCGTTTGACCACAAGAGCGAGGAAGATGTAAACAGTAATAGAGATGAATGCTGCAAGCCACATCCACATGTATTGAAGACCCATTCGTTGGAAATTGTTACGTTCGATCCAGCACCCTGTCCAATGTAAAATTATTTAGCCGCGTAAATGACATATCTCGCTGAATCGCGGACGTACAATGCCCAGTGGGGCCATAGAAATTGTCAATCAGCGCATTTGGTATCCCGACCATTAAACCAACAGTAAGCCATATTATAGCTGTGCCAAGTAGTGCTGCTTTTGGAGGGGTATTCCACTTCAATACTAGCACTTGCATCGTGTGCAAGGCGATAGCCTGCGGAAACCGGTTAGTACAGGAGATGTTTCCAGGACGGCAAGTGAGTTACCATGGTGCTGTTGTTTTTTGAAAATTGGTTAGCCTATCTAGATGCAAAACCAAATTATATATTAGACTCGCCTGAAAGCTGCCCCCGTATTGCCTACATGCTTGAAAGCTCCTATAACGAATGGTAAATGGGCGCTCCAACATCCTACTTCAAGAAGGATAATACCTTGCACAGTGCATATTGTGCCAGGGTATATCCCCTGCAGACGAAATTCAGTATTATTGAGTGGTTAAACAAAGTGTAAACCCACAGCAGCATCAATCCATGCTATATCGAACATCCCCCCTGAAACACTGTCAGAAGACTGCGGCACCGGTGGGTGTATTCGAGAAATGGTTGGCTCACCGATTGCTTGAATGAGGTCAAAAACCATTAAGTTGAGGAAATAATAATGAATGTGAGTATCCGTCGACCACCTGCGTGTAGCACCTAATCGAATGGTGACAGCGCTATACTAGTGAAATCCCGGGTAAGTCATTGCAACTTTGAAATTGAACATAACGTACAGTAATGTATGCCAGAAGAGTTGTGATGGCCAGTACCGACAGTGTTGCCGCCTCCACGATGAAGGCTAAGCCCAACCTATCCCCGAAGTCGAAAGCCGCACTTTCTGGCGAGTTCGCCATGGTGGTCGGGAAAGAAGAAAGATACTGTGGACTTGTTGCGCCCGCGCCATCCCCAGCGCAAATCAATTATATAGGGTGCAAATCAGATCCTTCCTTTTTCGGTCTTTACCCAATAGACTGTCATTTAGCAATTCAGTTTCCTGGTCGGGAATCAGGTGAGACAATACACTAGCTGTCGATCGATCAAAGTGACAAAGTACCTGCTGGCATGAAATCACAATCCACGGTAACACTCAAGGGGTGAGAATGCTAAGGGTCGGCAAGCTGAACAACGAGAGCGTACGACAACACGCGATTAAGAGACGTATTCAAAAAACTGCGGTAACTGGGAAATCAGCGCTCAGCAAAGATACCAACAGCGGTACATACAAAATATCCGGTTGATCGTTGATCGTGATTCGGACAACGTGTCGTCAATGAATGATTACTATATTTGGCCGTGCCTAAGTGTATGTAAATAATCACGTGACCAAGTATTGTTCGTTTAACTAGGGTATCTTCCATCGATGATCTCGTCGGGATTTGGCATGGTATAATTGGCAAAGCAATCATGCACAAAGTTAATCTGCCCAATTCGTTCTTGCATTCCGCTGATGAAACTGGGCAGTGCGCAAAGACCATTTGAATCTTCCGTGCAGCCCTGAATCCCCGTCAGTGGCACCACGCCATCGTTCAGGGTGAACCGGATATGAGTGGGCTCCTCCGAGGCTGGGCAGCTCAGTACCTGTGCTACAAGCTGGCTGGCAAAAGGTGCAATCTGGCTAGCAATGTAAGACTAACGACTGGTCAGAAATCGAGGTAAGCAACGTGTTACAAGACTGCGTACACGCTTAGGGGGGATATGGTCGGTTGGCAAAGGACCAGTTGCGGCTAGACTGGTAAAGTTCAGGGCAGTGATGACTAAGCCCTTCGTCAGTAGTCTTGTATAGTAAGGAAGTGGCAACATACTATTGGAAATGACTGTGTCGTGGGTGGCGTCCACATATATAGGTTGGTTGAGAGGGAATGTGATGGTGTTGGAGTCAAGAGTGCTGTTAGTACTGCTGTTCCACACAGAGATGGGAGTTTGAGTGAGGCGTGCCACTAGTTCTTGAACATAGCCAAGGCCCTGCGCTGCTGCTGTTGGATTACCTGGTCCACTGCTGTACCAGAATCCTTGTTTAAAATGAAGTCATTAGTCATTCAGGTTTACCATTCAATATGCTCACCAAGATCTACAAACAAAAATCAACGCCAAGCTCAGCAAGGATCATTCGAGGGAACTTACCGATGTAATACTCATATCCTTCCCATTCTTCCTCAGTGAAGAGGTCACAAAACTTGGAATAACCGAGGGCCACGGTCTGCGGGATGTCAGCAATCCACGAAGACGGTGTAGATGATGTGATTACCTCGTAGGCGCACAATGACTGCATATCAACCAAGCGTGATATGCTCAGATTAAATCCTTGGATCATTGGTTGCAAGCGCGCTTGAGCATCTTGGAGATAGACATGCGCCCATTTACTAGCCTGAGTGCTACCGAAGTTACCAACATCAGCCGTGTTGGAGTTGGGGCACACATAATAAGGAGCAAGGGTGTTGTTGAAGTTGTCCGCCTCGACGATGATCTCCTGGTGATAGTCGGTTTCGTAACTTGTAACGTCAAAAAAGCCCGCAGCAAAGTTCAGGCTACCGGTGACATTATCAGACACAACACACACAAAAAGATGAATCAGTTGCTCACGCAGATTCCAACATACGATCTATATGTCACGAGAAAACTATCAGAGTGCATTGTGAAACGAACGTTCGATCAAGCAAACCTTGAGAAGTAGTACGAAATACTGGGAGGTCCGTGAAGGCATTGAGTAACTCGCCATATCTGTAGCGGAAGGCAACACCGTTGTGAAAGCTGGTAGAGAAGAACGTCAGGAGGTGTATCGTGAAGGAGAGCGAACATACAGCTGTTCACGGCCGAAAGGGGTCAAGATCTCTGCGCCCAACTTGTATGTCCAGGTTGCCAGGAATTGCAAATTGCCTGTGGCATTGAAGCCCGGTTTCGATGCAGCAGAATTTATTTTAGCGGCGAAGTGAGAAGGTCCGGAGTCAGCGGTTGGATAGCGAGCGCCATGGCGCATCAAGAGATGTACTGCGTTGAGGCCACATCCTTCTGGGATGACGGGGGATGCATCAGGAAGACCAAACGAGTCCACGGAGTACATGGGCGACAAGTTTCCCCAGTGACGCATCACGTCGAAAGTGATGTCTTCGCCGTCTGCCGAATTGGGCCTCGACAAGGGAAACACGTTCTCGACCTTAGAAAACGGGATGGCAGTGGCAATGGCCTCAGGTTCAGCACCAGCTGAATTTGTTTTTGATTAGAATACAGGTATAAACTGCAATGAACATCATCACTGACTAGGAGTTGGACCCGCATAACCGACTTGAGATCCATCTGGGAAGTAAGCGTCAACAGCAACGTTGGTGGCACCGGGGGGAGGATAAACATCAGCGACTGTTGATCCTGCATAACTGGATGCTGACTCTGCGCTGCAGAAGGGCAGAGCGAGCAACAGAACGGCGGCAAGCATGGTTGGATAAATTAGAGAACCTGAGGGTCAGAAGAAAAATGAAAAACCGCAGTTACATACTTTATATACGTGATTATGATCGAAGTTCGACGCTGAACAGAACAGCAAGGAAGTCCGAAGTTGCCTACGCTCGCGCTGGCATTTTTGTTCGATTCATAAAACTACTGATATCAGGCTTCCCCAGGTGGTCATTGGGGCACTGGAACTGATCGATAAGACGAAAAGTGCTTCGAAAGTGCTTTTTGAGGCAACTCCTCCATGGGGCGAGCCTTCAAGCGAGCTGGACCGGAACCGGGTTACGCGGCTAGAGATAAGCGCTCGAGTACACTTGGGAGCCGAGTTGCTCTTTCCTTTCCAACATGCACGGAGTTCGAAGATCTTGACTCAAGTCCAAGGATCGCGTAGCCCTCGCAATTGATGCCTACATGCTGCAGCATGACATGACAGGCATATGCGTACTATGATACCTATACGAGCATAAATGCATATTAATCGCGTGGTTGGGTAACCATGACGGCAATTTTGTTAACGGTCTTCCTGAGGATTTATCGGACCAAAAGGCTGGTTTGAACTTGAGAAGAGACTGTCTGCAGCTGCATGCTTCAGCTGCAGGGTGTTCCAAACTGTTTTCCCGAGGGTCAACTTGAGCTTGTGATATTGACCATATGTATATGCGGGCGCCTACGCTATTTTCCCACCACTTTTGATCGGAGGCATATTCATCTGCGGTTTGGATAGTACGACTTCTTCATGTATTGAGGCAATGCTCGCCATCCCCTTACAAGAGCATGCAACGAATAGCTTCATTACCCCGCAAGACAACATTGTCCTCGTCCTTTATTTCCTCACGCCGGTATCATGACTTTCTTCGCTTCTCTACCCCAGGTCACCTTTCTTCCTCTCTTTCCATTCTGAACGAACAATTCATCTTCCGCAGGCGGCGCTGGTCGTGTACCACTCCATTCCCCCACCATCATAGGCGTGGCATCGTCAAGAGGTACTCGCGGGTATGATCACTCTTCCTCACGCCTCGTTGCGCACCTGAGTCTGAGTCTCCGTTTGCACAGTCACCAGGAAGACTACTATTCTTTTGCATCATTACTCTTGGATCCTGAAGGGCTACGCGCAAGCTTGAAGAAAACACTAGGCATCGACTGGGCGCCGAAAAACATAAGTGATCCGTTAACACGTCAGGTAGTCTTTGTCGGCCTTTACGATGGGTGTGTATCGTATCTAGCTTGATACACAGTCGTTAACACAATGCAGACATGGCGGATCCACCGTTTCTCAATTTTTGCGCCAGGAGTTACATGGCTTATTCGAATCCGTCGACAAGGCTCACATCCCAGAGTTATATTTGTGGATCAAGGACCAAGGAGGCTATTTCAAGAGGTTCCGCGGGGGTGCCCTTGCTCCCTGGATAAATCAGTCAAACGGAACCCCTCCGCTAGATCTCGAGGCACGTGCTACCCAGGCATTCTTCGAAGTTGGTGAGCAACAATTTCTCGCCGATTTACGTTTACAAATGGGGCAAGTTTAGACCGCCTCCTCTCTATTGAGAGTGAAGCCAGAACATGTGGAGCGACAGCGTCCGTGGCAATTCTGCACTCCCTTGATACCCGCCCGTTCTTCTCGTCCACAAAACTTGTTTTGACAGTCGCTCATGCGGGGTTAGTCATATTTTCATTCAACACAGACATATGTTTAGAAAACATGCGAATAGCGATGCTCGAGTACTCCTTTGTGGTACCAACGACTGTCTTGCTCACCCGATGACCGAGAATCATCACCCCGATACCCTTATGGAGGCCGCACGTCTACGACGTATGATGGGCTCATCACTTATCACCGATTCGTTCGGTGAGTCTCGGTAAGGCAGAACAGTGTTTTATATTGTCGCACCCTCCTTCATCCTCGCAGCTGGATGGGTGCTCTTGCAAATACGAGAGCGTGAGGAGCACACCTTCCTGTTTTCAGTGATTTGCTGATGTTAGTCTTAGCCTCGGAGATCTCAAGTGGAAGCCATACGGCATAACTCCGGAACCAGATGTTCGAACCATGCTCTTGGAAGGTCTCATCATTCATGTGCAGTGTTTTTATAACTTCTGACATCCTCGACAGGCACGAAGTGGGCCTACATGATCATCGTCTCGGATGGTGTATCATCTATACTATCGGATCAAGAAATAGTGGACGTTGCCCGTGGTGCACCCAGCCCAAAGAAAGCTGCCGACCAAATTTTATCGTACTCTGAAGAGTTGGGTGGCGAAGACAATGCAACAGTTGTAGTCGTACCCTTGTCTGGTTGGGGACAGATTAAAGGGCCTGACAGGACTCGCGCACTTCGCGAGTATCGAAGCGAGCAAGCGGGTAAGTATTCCGCAGGTTTTCTTTGGTTTTCCCGTTGATTAACAGTGTCATGGTAGTTGGAAGCGAGCGACAGAGGAGAATGTGATTTAGAGGATTCATAAGTTATACCCTCTGTTAGAGCACATAATTTGCTACATTATTGCGGACATTTATTGCACTTCGTTCTTCTCTGGTGTCTGTTAAAGTGAATATTTTCTCCTTTCATCTACCATGTGTAAGGACGGAGCGTTTGATCCCGCGGGACCAATTCGCGTCAACTCCATGCGCCCCCATAGGAGGTATTTAAATTTGTGCTGCGGCATGACCGTCCGACCTTGGGTCACACCCAGCAGCCCAAACAGTCTTCCCTGATGCATCATTAATCTTCTGGATGATCTGCCCACGGCCCATTATCTCCCTCCCCCAGCCGCTGACAACAATGGCATCATGTCCCATAGCTAAGGCAACTAATTCAGAAGCAATATCAAAAACAACTAAAAGCCATACCGCGAAGCTTCTGAATGGTCGACATAGGAATGGCGTCTTCAAAGTTAATCCCGCCGCTGACTACACCGAAGGCGTCAGGATCCTTGTCATTTGGGTCAGGCATCCCAGCTGAGATGCAGAATCGAGGGGCATCAAGGGCGGCTTGGGCAGTGAACCCACGCAGCATGTTGAGCAGGACCTGAACGTGGCCCTGGGGCTGTATAATATTTGTGTGATCACTATCTACAGACACTGGAAGGGTGCGAGTACATACCTGCATGAAACCACCCATTACACCGTAGGAGAGGAACAGATCGCCCCCTCGTAACGCCATTGCAGGAATGATGGTGTGATATGGCCGCTTCCCGCCCTACAGAAACGACACAATTCAATGGGTCTTGCCGTTAAGTTTATTGTATGATATACCTTTAAGCAGTTAGGGTGACCCTCGCGCAGAACAAATCCAGCGCCCCTGTTCTGAAGAGTAAAGCCGCATCCCTTTGGTACAGCTTCGTTTAAAATCAGTATCGTCTAAATTGTGGCGAGAATTGATGCCACCTCCTGTCCCAAATCCTTTGGTTGCAAAGTATCAACACGTGCGCTCGCGGAAAAACTGAATGCCATACCAGCATAATTGCTCTGAATAAAACTACATGCGTTTCCCCACTGATCTGCGGCTGGAATACGCAAACACTTAGTACATAGACGATCAAAGGCTGTGTCTCTTTCATACCAGTGAAGTAGACTGTATCAGACGAGTTTACCGGGTTTCCCTACCCCACTGTGAGTAAATTAAAATGCGGATGGCGGTCGAGCAAGGCTCACGTGGATCACTTTGGGGTTTCTAGCTTGAGGGTTGAATAGAGCAGCGCGTTTGGATAAGTATTCCTACAGCCCAGATAAGATGCGACAGAAGAATGCAGACTCAAATTCTAACCTTGCTTAATAGTTCATCGACTGGGATCTTGTTGAACTCAGGATCAGTCACGTAGTATTGCGTGTCTGCTGCCTGTCAGTTGCGAAACACAAGCAAGGCATGCAATGATCTCACCCGCAAAGGCGAGACTAAATAAAATAGACATGAATGATCAAGAATCCAAGAGATTCGACTACTGCACACGCACCGTAGAGCCTCAATGAGTGCATGGAGATATTCGGCAGAGTTGTGTTCTAATTCTAAGAGAGATGGAATCTTTCCTTGCTCCTGCATTTGTTCGAGAATGCCAAGAGCAACCAATGCAGTGATACCTGGCAATGAGTATTAGTATTAGTTACGCCCTGTGGAACCTGGTTTATTTTCACCTTGACCATTGGGGGGACACTACATTTTGATAACGTTAGTATTTACCCGTGAACCACAGACACCATCGACGCCTCACCTCATAAACAGTTACATCCTCAGCATAAGTGTATTTGATCGGTTCTACGAATGACGTCTCGTGCTTTGCAAGATCGTCGAGCTCCATAACACCCCCTTTACTTTGAACGAGCTCCACTATAGCTTCTGCGATACGGCCTTTATAGAAACCATCTTTTCCTTGCTCCGCGACAGCACGGAAGGTCTTGGCAAGGTTTGGGAACTTCATGATTTGACCTGGGCGAGGTGCCTTTCCATTCAGAAGCATTTCATGTCCGTTTGGCGACGCATTTTGTATCAACTCTTCTGAGTGCTGCCACTGTAGATAAATCAGTAACTGTTCCAACGTGAACAAAAGGAACTGACATTATAACTGTGGACTTCGGATACCGGAACTCTGCCACCAAGAATAGTCAATAAACTTGACAATGAGTGATGTGATAAATATCACGGACCCCTCTTCGGCGAGCCTAATCGCAGGCGCCAGAACTTCAGCGATGGTGAGTTTTCCGCTTCCGAGCTTTTCCACCGTATCAACCCACGCAGCAGCAGCACCTGCACTATTTGTTACACACCGTGTAATCAAAGCTGTCAAATAAAACAAACCTGGGACTGTGACACAGTTAAGGTCTCTGAGAGGAATCTGGCCGCCATTGACACCACGTTGACGCATGTATTCGACTGTCAACTTCTGAGGAGAGTGACCAGAGCCATTCATTGCCTTTATGGTTTTCGTTTTCGCATCAAAGAATAGGCAAAATGCATCTCTATTTCACACTCAGATTGGGGTGATGGACTAGCTCTTGGAACAGACGCACCCTCCTATACCACAGCAACTAGGCTCAGTAACATTAAGAGCGGCAGAGGTTGCAACAGCAGCATCAGCTGCAAACGAGAGCATGGAGTGTCAGTGGAGGCTGAGATCGAGAACACGGGCACTCACCTGCATTCCCGCCTTTCCTTAGGATTTCGAGTCCAGCCTCCGCTGCGAGAGGTTGAGAACATGCGACGATACCCTTTGTGCCATATACTTGGGATCGTCGACTTGGAAATTGCTGGAACACAAGATCAGGTTGGTCTACCTTACTCCAATCAACTTTCATTGCGGCGAATGCGGAGGTAATGAGAAAGAATACGGTGAGGGGCTAAGATAAATCACTGAAGATTCATGTTAGTTAAAAAGGGATGGCTTAGCGCTCACACACTATCAGATCGTGCTTCATGCTCACATGGATGTGACCAATATATTCCTGACGGAACACCGACGCATACTGCAGTTATTGATACACCGGAACCAGGTCAATTCCGTGGAGAACAAATAAGAACAATTAGATGTAACATGACGTATTTCTTGGTAAATTTATAATTGGTAGTACTTGCCAGACATATCGAGCCAAGGCTGGGCGGAACACACGCCTGAGTCAGACGTCCAAGGTACTGGAGCGGAGCGCACATGGAGGCGACCCGAATAGATTCCGCGGGATGAAACGCTCCGTCCTGACATATGTTAGATATCGAGCCTGGTCATTGAAAGATGAGCTGAATAGACAGAAAAACAGAAATGAAATATTCCTCTGATATCAATTTATGGTTAAACGTTTAATCGTAGCCACGCAATTTGATGAACATGTTGACATTTCGGCAATGCCCGATCTTAAAGCTTAGGGACTTGGCTGCAACGCTCTGGGCTCATCGGGCAAGCCATTTTTTCCATCATGTCTCTAGAATTCCGTTATCAATCAGCATCAACGGACTACCAAAAAATACAAACAGAACTCGCAAGTTTCGTGGAGAATCGCACTCGTCTCGATGCCCAGCTTTCTGAGAATGAGATGGTCAAAAAGGTTCGCCTTCGAAAATCTTTACCAGATTCATTTAACCAACTCCATCTTCCAGGAATTCGCGCACTTGACCCCTAGTAATGTTGTCTATAAACTTGTAGGACCTGTATTGGTACCTCAAGATCAGAATGAGGCCAAAACCAATGTGGAGACGCGCCTGGAATTTATCAAGAGCGAAATGTCATTGGTTTTATGTCCGAGTTAAATGCAGAGCTCATCAGCATCACAGAAAACGTGTAGATGCACAGATAAATGACGGCGAGGACAGATCAGAGAAAAAGAAAAATGAGGTATTGCCACTTGCCCGTCTTTCCCAATGATGAGTTTGACCCGACGACCCGTTGTGTCGCAGCTTGTCGAAATTCAAACGAAGCTTCAGCAGGCTCAAGCTAAGCCAAACGCTTAGACGCTGGCAGATGATGCTGTGAGGATACTGGTCCCCAAGGAGTGCTAAATCACGGACAACTGACTTGTACTTATCCCCGAATGCTACTGATACAAAGTGCGTACATGCTACTAAAGAGATACTAGCCTACAAATAGCAGATCAACGTATACTGAATGAACTATCAATGAAAGGCCGATCGCGTCAATACAAACCTCTCATAGAAACCAAGTGCGACAGTCTTCGACGGACCAAAACTCTTCGCCTTGATCATCCCAAGCTCTCGCATAGCAACGTCCCAGGGGAATTGACCAGAACTGTTTGCGCAATCATGAATATATGCGTAGGAAGCCTTGAGCCTTGCCACCTCCTCCGACGAGAAGAACAGAAACGATGAAAGGTCTGGGGCAGCAACGAAATCACGAGCGAGGGAGCGAAGAATGTCCTGTCGCCGTTCAATTTTAAGGCCAGAGAAATTACGACGAATGTTCTTTTTGTGTTCTTCACGTATCTTTTCGACGTGTTCGCGTATCTTGGAGAGTTCCGTTTGCATTGTCAAAGCAGCATCGTCATTGCTGTACTTCACTCGCCGCACCCTTGACTCGGCATCCTGCCATGGCTTCTCGAGAGTGGAATCTCTGTGACTGTGCGGTTTGCGAAAAGCACTATCAACCTCTTGCATTTTCAGGTCCCGGTATTTCCGGGCGTGGCTCATAATCGCATCCATAACGAATTCTGTCATGCCTCTGGGACGCTGGACGTTGATTTCGTTGGTTTCCGGTTTCTCCTCCCCGATTTCTTTCCACTCCGGGGAGCGCTTTTGGTAGAGCTTTGTATCGCTCTTGACGACCTCCGGTAAAACGGTTAATCCACTCTTCGCTCCATCGAGAATATCGCAAAACCTGTAGCAATATAAAATGTGTGTCACATCATTGTAGTAACCGCGACTTACATGTAAGCCAAGCGAATTGTTTCCTTGTGCGCATATCCAAGGGTGTACACCGCCACGTCGTGTAAATTTGAGTACTTTCCGACTGACGATATGTCGCGCAGTCCTCCCAACATAAATGACTGCAGGTGAGGTATGAGGTCGCCGAATGTGCTTCCTTGGTGTTGTTCTAGCAATGTGTCGACTCGCAGGGTGTTCTTGTGGAAATTCTCGGAGAGATCGTCAGGCGGATGAGAATATCGAAGGTTGGCATTCTTGAAGTGCGACACAATGGAGGGCTGCCAAACGGCAATTGCCTTGTCCCCGTCGTAATCGCCTAATGGTCGCTCAGGGTCTTGACATATGTACGATTTCATGATTTGACATACCTCCAGCAAGAAGGTCTGCAAAGCGGCGAGTTCCCTGCACAGAGCACACTATCACGTCTGTGTATTGCCTGAGTTCCGGTTTTTCGACAGCTCTGACCTGCCTCCAAACCATTAAGACGCAGAAGAAACAGTAGACGACCGATCAGCATGCCTTTTGAGTATCCGTCGGCAGTTTACAAGGGTGTCGTGTGAGCTATTATAGGTTCAGAGTCTGCAACGAGTCGAGAACATTGTATAACACTGACCAGGACATCACCCAATACAACATTTGACTCCGTTCCATCAGGACAGCGAAATTTCGAATCCCTCGAGAGAATCTGCACCTCGTCGGGAGCCAATGTTCCAGAAGGGTCTGAAGTGCACAATGGTCAAATAAACGAAGCCTTGATCATTGATGACCTCGCACCTGGCACAATCCATGCCACACAAGACATAGGCACCTCGATTTTATATCGTTGCACATACTTGTCGACCATCGTCTTAAGAACATGGCGAAGCTTCTCAGCGAGGACTGGGCAATTGTCCGGAGTGAAGCCAGAGTCAAGCATGACCATTACAGTCTCTTCAAGACTAGAAGGGCAACCCGAAACCTCGTCACCCCACCAAGCGACTGAGCGGGGATTTTCGATGACCGCATTCAGATCATCTTCGTCATCATCTTCAATGTCGTCGTCTTTGACTGCGAAACCTCTTGACCGAGCCTCTCCGCCAACTTCACGAGCCAATCTGGATGAAACCACGGCACCGGCTCTGGCAACACTATGCCATAGGCGATACATGGCGTCCGGGCCCTTCCAGTCAAGCAAACTGTTGACAATAACATCCAGACCTTCCTTCATGAGATCAATAAATACTGAGTGGGGAACACCATTTTCAGCAAAATTCACTATAGTCTCTGCAGCGAGGTGGGAGGGGGAGCGCATATGAGACGACCGTAGAACATCAATTGTCAAGTGTCCAGGTGACAGTTTTTGAGTCGGAGGATACTTGACTTTGATCTGTGATGGGCGCAACCAAACCCGAGGGACGTCGGAGCAATTTTCCGATGAATCAGGATGCAGGAGTAGAAGTCCCTATAGGAAAGTAAGTATTTGGCTTTCCTGACAGTTGAGGAAGTGTCTCTTACCTTGGCGCCAGCAATTCTACATTGGATTGCCGTCGGTAATGTGTCCCATTGTAAGAGCTCGCGTAATGCCTTCAAGGCAATTTTGTTTATATATCCGCAGCCATCTGTCATGTCCGGACCTCCCGGGTCTATGACGCAAAAGTCAAATTTCACTATAATCAAATAACAATAGTCATAACCTACCATCTTCTTTCAAATAGATGATATTATCCCGGCTGATGGTAATACCTGGGACAGAGTTCGAAAGTCCCAATGCAAACCGCGAGGACCATTTGGCCACAGTCTGGAACACATCAGCATTGTTCTCGAAAAATCAGAACTGCTGCCAACCTGAGCCGCATTGTAATATAGGGGATTATGCCATTCGAGGAAATCCTCCAGAGACGGCGGTGTGGGGTGAGCATGAGAAGGGATTCGACCACATCCCGTCGAAGAATTCGTTGCCACGAGAAAAACAGTTCCATCTTTTGCATAGAATGCCCGATAGACCAGACCACAGAGGAGAAAGTGTTGCGAAAAAAACTCCACAAGGCCATGCTGAGACTTGTTTAGAATATTCCTCGGTACCTTCACGCGTAGGAAATTCTTCGAACCATACTGTCGGGCCAGTCTCGACGAGGGCCCAAGCTCCGGCGGACTGAGTTGAATGCGGTATTCGGGCGTTGTGGTCTTCTTATCGATAGCCTTCAAAGTTGCACCAAAATGCACTTTCCCCCCATACCAACCATCGGCCTGTCGCTGGAACCCGTCGAAACTATCACCCATTGCGAAAGCAAGTTCGTGCTCCCGGTCAAGCTCTTTCCAAGGCGACTTGTTATGACATCAGTTATCGACCATCGCAAGCCAAAGAAGCACCGTACTAGAACGGCTTTCTCCTTCACGAAGTATCCTTCTGCCTCACCCTTGGAGTTCTGGCATGCAAACACCTGAGCCACGCGTGGGGCAGCTTCTTGGTTTGTGCCGCGGAGCTTATCCAAGTCAGGAATATTAATGTCCTCGTATGCAAGAACATCATAAGTGACCAGCTTCGCGATCAGCCACTGTACCCCAAAGGGAATGTTTTTACTATCAAAATAAGCCTGTAGATTTCGATCGTGAGCCTGTGAACTGTGTCAGAAAGAGTTCCTCAAAACCGCGTGAGAAACAACCCACGATTGAATGAATCTTAATAGTCGCATCCCCGATTCTCGCACTCTTACGTGAAGACAAGGAGGTGTCAGGAGGCTCCTCTGTTTTCCGTTTTCCTAGGATAGAGGACCAACTGCTCGGAGGTGAAGCCGGATCCGACGAGCTAGCAGACATAGCTGAAAGGGGTTGGGCGCTAGCAGTGACAATCGACGGATGGGAGACCATTGGAATGTCAACTCTCGAGGTGCTGCTGGTCCCAGTGCCATTGAAGACTGTGACTAGTTCTTAGGCTCTCAAATCACATCAATGATGAGTTAACTCACCTTCTTCCGGCATATTGCACATCATATCACTTAGGTCCTCCAGACCAGAGTAGACGGATGATTGCTGATGCTCAGTGTTAGTTATGCGAGAATAGGAGGTAATTGGAGACTGACGGTTGATGAGATCGAGTCGCTCGAAGCACATCTTTCTACTGGTAGCGGAAGAGCAGGGATGATATCATAGTCAGGCTCTTGATGATATGGAGCTGGTCCATGTGGATAACTATGTCACTTCATGCGCAAGACGCGAGATCAAAAACAATCGTACCTTCTTCTAATTCCCACTCGTCTAGTACTGTAACCTCTTCTTGTACCTCACGGTAATAAGCCCGCGGCATACCCCTCGACATCCCTAAATACACAAATACGTGCAAGACTGAGATCCTAGGTTATGTGAGTTCAAAAAATGTGGACGAGGACGACGGTGAAAAAATGTAGTGGGGACCAAGTGATTGTAGGCCGAGCTGGATCGAACTGATCATCCAAAGGGATCATCCAAAGAAGCACGATTGGAAAGCTCAGAGCGGGTCGCTCAAGATAGAAGGTTCACGATTCAGCTGAAACCGTTGTTGACAATGACCATGATCCAGTTGCAAATAGTGATAAGATGGATTGAAGTCGCTGACTTCGAACGTAACAGCCTGCCGCGAGGCTGACCATTCTTTTGCAACTTTGTCACGGTGGACACTGGACGGCATCAAATCACAACTATGATTTGTTTTTCCTTGCTGCTGAGATTGGCGTACGTGTCACGGTGTCAGGATCACTGCTAGACTCGAGTGAGTATAATATGGTTACAAACATGTTGCTACCACAGTTTCGAATAAATATAAACCCTATATACGTGATATTGACAGCCCATCAGCTTTCCGTTCTTGACTGAGCCCTCAAGTGGTTCCTTCCCTTTCGCGAAGTGTACCAGCTCAAGTAACCCAGCCTTGACGTCACCGAGCCCTCATTTCGAGGGCTCTCTAGACGTGAAGTTTTGCATCATTTGGGCATGAAGAGAGTAAAACCATCCACGACGCTGGGTCAGTCGAAAGTATGTTAGTAGCACGTATATTTTCAAAGGAAGGCTCATGGTATGAGTGCCTCTACATGGCGAGTATGAACAAGAACTCGACGCGCAGTCTAGATGCCATGCAGACTCTGGGGGTTCGGCAAACCAGGAATTGGTTCGTGGAAAAACCAGGTCGAAAATACTACGTTGGGCGAGCAAGTAACTTCGTCTGTACGAGTGAGCAGACGTACACATTCACTCGATGTCACTACCACCTCCTACGAATGTTGTTGTGCAGCCTGCATATGTGCCAAATCCCGCTCTGTCTCTGGACTCTTCAAGATTTTCTCCAGCTTAAAGCGTTTCCGCGCGGATATGGGAGGGCAGTTGCGTATTAACACGGTATCGTTCAATCGGAGGGCTATTCCACGACTCAGCATATATGCGGGGAATAACGTGGTGGTGACAGACCATTTTGTTCATCGTGTGTTAAGATCTTTTTGCTTCGTTCAATGCGCTGAAAGCAGGGTGAGTATACTTGTGGTTCGTAGGGTCAAAGTAAAAGTGTACTTTTCCGGTGATTTTGTGGATGACATGGCGTGAAACAGTCACGGTGGCTGTCTTGTGCATGCAGCCAGCTTTAGTGACGATACCGGTCAGTGCCATGGGAGGCATGGTGGGGTCTGGGCAAGTAGAATGGGTTTTAAGTCGTCGACGTTAATATTAATATTTGGATTCTTTGCAGTGTGGGAACTACATGTCATATTAGGGTGGGCGTCCCGCCCACCTTCCAACGTTTATTTCATGTAATTTGTCGCTTCCAAGTCCCCGACTGTAAATTTAAACATTTGTATTCTGCGACTCTAAAAAATTGTGACCGAGTCCCCCGAGCATGGAGCTGGAGAACTCCTCTTGCCCTAAAACACGAGACCCATCTAAGCGTAGATTGATTCAAGGAACAATTTTGATTGAATTCTTTTGTAAATATATAGCAGTATAGATTATAAACTGTTGTATTTTTCTATGCGTTATGTACTGGTATGTATGGTACCTGGAAACTCGTCTAATCTCATATGCAAAATAAGATAATAATTTATACCGGGGAGCTTGAAGGTGGTGGTTCGGAAGGAGCATATTTCGACTTGGTTCTCAACATCGGGCCATATCTGTTTTAGTGTTAGCCCAGCAGGAAGCAGCGAGCATTGTATAAGACTTACTTTGTCAGGACAAAGGGAATTGGCATCATGGTCAGAGCGATGAATCCCAGTAGTGATGAAGCCCATTCAGGGCCAAGCCTATCGTACATCTGAGTTGCGAAAAGCTGAGCAAAGATTGATCAGTTGACGTATGAAAGTGACAACAGTGTTTTTGCTCACAGGGAATCCAGCCCCAAACAGACTGCGAACAACAGTGTTTGCAGCCAGCGCTGAGGCAGCGACAGATAAATATGCATCAATGATATAGTTGAACAGGGCAAGCTTCGAAAACATCGTAAGCCGTAGGCCAGCATGCAGGTTGTGACAACTTACAAATATCAGGCATATGCTCCATCCGAGCAATCCACCAGACATCATCGGAGCCCAAAACGAAATGCTAGGAAATGATGTCCATGCAAACCAGAAGAATGATACGGCAAAGAATGGCGCTGAAATCATGGCGACCCTCAATCTGAACTCTGGCGGCACAGGATTTGGTGCGCATTCCTGGGCTTTGCGCTCATAGCCTGGGTTGAAAAAGATAATGTACTAAAACGCGTGTTAAAAAGGCGGAACGGAGCACAAGGATTAAATATGCGCACCGTTGCAACAGCAAAAAACCCGCCAATGGGCAATGGAAGGAACATGAGTCCAGACACACCCGCATTCAAGTTGTGTCCCTGAGTGAAAACTATAGGGTAGGCCTCGAAAAGCAGGTATATACAGCCGTAGACGAACTAGAATGCCATGTCAATGGCACTGTCCGTCGATTGCAAAACAGCAAAACTTACGCTCATGTACAAAGTTATGGCAATCAACATGGGTTCGCGAAAGAGAATTTTGAAAGGCCGAGCAAGAATGCTTTCCAAGCGCTGCGCGAGTGTCAAGTTTTGTAGTTCGATGGCAGAATGGTATTTCTCGTCCCCAGTGTGCTTTCGGATCTCTTTAGCTTTCTTGGCAAGAAGGACCGGACTGAGATGAAGAGATGAACACCTACAAAAAGCCATTACGCAAAGGATGCTCACCTATATGTCTCTGGGATCGTGAAAACAATCAGCAACCAGCACACTCCAGCCTAAAAGCGGTCGCGTGAGTTATGGCCGATAGAAAATAAAGAAAGCACTTGCGAAAATGGTCAATATCCAAAATAGCCAGCGCCATGAGACGCCAGCTAGGACAAGGTATCCTGATACTACTGGTCCAATGCCTGGTCCAGCAAACGGAGCGACAGTGAAAACCGCGAGAGCAGCGCCACGTCCCTTTGCGTCCCAGATGTCCGATATGAGAGCGCTTGAAAATTCGCCTTGTCAAAATAGGACTATTCCACTGGAGTAGACAGTGCCTACCCTGAATTTGCTAAAGGGGCAGCTGCAAATGTACCACCAAGGAAACGGAAAATCAAAAGGGATGCGGCGTTCGGCGACAAAGCACAACCGATTTGGAAGCACTAAACATAAAGGCAACTGAATAACAGGCAAGCAAGGAATGGAAATGCCCACTGACCATGTATATGAAGAAAGATATAATAAATATTGGGCGTCGTCCGTACTGCTCCGATAACGGTCCCCACAGCAAAGGGCCAATACAGTAACCGCACACGAAAAGGGAAATGGTCAACGTTCCGACTTCCTGGGATATTCCAAATTCCTGCATGAGAGTGGGTACTAGAGAAGATGGGGCACTGCTCGAGAAGGTGCTAGATAGGGCAAACAAAGCAACTTGAGCATTTAATACTTTATGAGAGATATTGTACACACGCATTGAGGACCAGAAGACCGGCAGCGAGGGTAAGGTACCACTTTTTGGCAGAGGACCAATTCTGAACGAGATGATGAGCTCATCGATATGGTAGTCTTGTGACAACTGAAAAGTACCTTTGGATTGGCTGGGTCGCCTTCATCGAAGTGCACTAGATATGGGTCTAAGTTGGACTTGTTTTCAAGAGTGGCAGCAGAGTCAATCCCGCTGCTCTCCTCAGGATGAAAGGCAGTAGAGGCGGATTGAATTGATACCCGCGATGAGTCTACCATATTTAGAGGGAGGAATATGAGAGTCCGGATGGATTACGGTGCCCTTTTAAAGCATCGGGATACCTTACAAGCGTTGTGGTCAGCATTGTGTTCATACGCAGTGACATATAGTCTGACGATCGGTGAGTTTGTCAAAAACTGAATCAGACTAGGGGTCCAACCAACTTAGTCAGCTAAACCACATAATCATGATTCTAAATTTAGTATGTAATCATCGCAACGTACGTTGACCATGGACTTTACAGAAATCTACAAACAATCCGGAAATCTAGCGTCGTTTAGTCCAGGCGCTCACTTCATCCTCAACGTCGTCGAAAACACCTTGATCGTCAGGCGAACAGATACTCTACAGATTACCCGTACATGGTCAATCACCGCGCCTTCCGGTACAGCTACCATTCTGTCAACGTCAAAGTCAACTCCATCCAGCCCGGCAGATGGATGGATATCCCATGCCGGCTGGTCATGCGATTCCGAATATCTCCTTGCAGCTTCCGCCAAAAAAGGCATAGTAGAGGTTTTCAAGCTAAGAGATGAAACTTGGAATGCACGAATCGAGGCTGGTGCTGAAGGCCTCCTCAAAGCTGAGTGGGCACCGGACGGTCGTCACATTCTCTGCTTTTCTCAGTGGGGTGCAAGTATTAATCCCTTTAGGCCGTCTGCCAGTTATTTACGATTCATTCGGCAGCTTCGAGTTACCATTTGGTCTTTGGTAACGGGCAATGCTACTTACATACAGTTTCCAATACATCCCGATAGAGGTACCGTCTATCAGTATTACCGTCCACTTGTCATGTCATTAAATCAATCACAGGCTACGCTTTCCGCTCTGATTCCCGTTACTTTGTATTGGCTGAGCGACATAGGTCAAAAGACACCGTGGGTGTGTATGACACAACTGACTCTTACAAATTAGTGCGGGTAAGCATCATTTCACCGTCTTCATTCATAGCTCATGACTAGGAAGGCATTCACAGCATTTTCCTGTACCAACATCCCATTTATCATCTCTGGCTTTGTCTCCAACCGGTAATCATATCGCAGTCTGGGAGGGTATTTTGGAGGTTCGTGATCTTCGACCGCAAAGTCGACGTTCACTCACGTACTTTATCGGCAGTACAAGCTGCATATCCTTTCCCTAGCCGGAGATGTGCAAGGGACTTTTTCGCCTGAGCCAAATCTAGGATTTGGTGTTCGCAATGCGGCTTGGCATCCTACTGGAATGTTCCTCGCCGTGGCAGGATGGGACGATAAGGTATATGCGTCTGTCGCGTACGTCACTGTTACTCAAACTTCTAGATCCATATCCTTGATGGTCTGACTTGGTCTGCGGCTGCAATACTCGAGTTGTCAAGTAGGATACCAATGGGCGCTGTGAGTAGATTATTTAACAAGCCCGAAGATACTCAATCTTGGTAGACACTATGGCGGGAACCGTCAAACTGGCTTGAAACTACGCAAGGTCGAGGATTTTTGTCTTGTGCGAAATACATAATTGTCGAATCCTTTGGCGAATCCTGACAAAGCGTCCTCCAACTAGATGAACGATTACAAGGGCCACAGATAATCAGCTTGCAGCGCACGGATCCAACGAAGCCGAACCCAAAGTCGGGTGCGGTCCAGCTTGAATGGAATAAGACTGGCACGTTACTGCTAGTGCGGTTTGGTCTGTCTAGACAATTGTTTCTTTGAACGTGACTTGACGTAGTGACTGTAGAAAACTGCCCCACGGTAGTCCACTTGTACGATTTTCCGGCATCATCGGATCCATTCGTTCCCCGGTTGCGTTGTGTTTTGCACCACTCGAAGCCAGTCCTGCATGCACAGTGGAACCCAGTCCGTAAAGGCAGCTTGGCCCTGTGCACCGGGAGTGGTAGCATTTACACATGGAGCGACGAATGGATTGGAGAAAACGGGGTAGGGGAAGACATGGCGGAGTGCATCGGTGTACCGGCGAACAGTAGGTTGCTCCGTCATTTCTCCATAATCAGAATCATTGATAGCTCCATAGCAAAATTTGAAACAAGAAATATCAAATGGGCTCCCGACGGTAAAGGGCTTGTGTTGTTAGACAAAGAGATGTTTTGTTGTGCGTTCGAGGTGGAGGAAGGTGGTGATGAGAGCTGACAGTTTGCGTAGTAAGGCTTGCGAAAGTAGCGCACGGTCAACATGCTATATTCGTTGTGCCTTTTTAGTCACGAATGCGCCACGCCGACGTCGGACGTAGACCAGCGGCAGAAACCGTCTGACATAATCAGCATCCGCACATTTTCGCAAGCGTTCAATTCCGCCGTAGTGGCACGACTAGACCAGTCATTCCATTTCACCTCATCGTCTAATGTTGTCCCGTTCTCTTCGTGCTGCCAGGCTTGCAGACCGTCGACTGGTTTCTCTAAGTACATCACGATGGCAGAGGACGTTTGCAACACCGTCAGATAACAATGACACCAAGCCGCGGCGGAATGAAGCGGGCGAGGGAAATGCACAGAAAGGCAAGGAGAAGGCCAACGGTGAAGCAGCTAAGGAATCCGGAGATGGAGGTTCAGAAATCCCGAAAGGACTCGAGGGTTTTTTTCAAGCGATATCAGCAGCAAACTTGGTCTCGTCAACAGCCCGACGAAGACGAGACTCCGCGACAGAAACCACCACCACCAGGCGGTAACAATCCCAATAATGGATTCAACGTCAACCAACTTGCCCTCCTCGCCACGTCCGCTGCTATATTTTACGCCCTGACCAATTCTTCATCTTCGGGTTCGCGCGAAATTACCTGGCAAGAGTTCCGCACCGCGTTCCTCGACAAAGCACTAGTAGACAAGCTCATCGTCATCAACCGACAGAAAGTCCGTGTCAAGTTGCATTCCAATGCAACCGGCGCGATGTACCCTGCAGCATCCCTCGGTGGAGATTACTATTTCTCAATAGGCAGCGTCGAGGCTTTTGAACGGAAGCTTGACGAGGCTCAGGCAGAGCTTGGTATTCCTCCCCACGAACGCATACCAGTTGCCTATCACGAAGAGATCTCTACCTTTAATACCATACTCAACTTCGCTCCCACTATCCTTTTCGCCGGTCTCCTTCTCTACATGTCGCGACGAGCTGGAGGTGGTGCGGGTGGTGGACCAGGTGGCATCTTCAGCATAGGAAAGAGCAAAGCCAAGCTCTTTAACAAGGATACAGATGTGAAGGTCAAGTTCAAGGACGTTGCGGGTATGGACGAGGCCAAGGAAGAGATTATGGAGTTTGTGAAGTTTTTGAAGGAGCCCGCCAAGTTTGAGAAACTTGGTGCAAAGATACCCCGCGGAGCTATCTTATCGGGACCTCCGGGAACTGGGAAGACCTTGCTAGCAAAAGCGACTGCTGGCGAGGCCTCTGTCCCCTTCCTGTCCGTGTCTGGTTCGGAGTTCGTCGAGATGTTCGTCGGTGTCGGCTCTTCCCGCGTCCGTGATCTGTTTGCGTCGGCGAGAAAGAACGCACCATGCATTATTTTTGTTGATGAAATCGACGCTATTGGAAAGGCCAGGGGCAAAGGAAGCAACTTTGGTGGAAATGACGAGCGGGAGTCGACTCTCAACCAGTTGTTGGTGGAGATGGACGGGTTTGGAACCCAGGAGCACGTTGTAGTACTCGCGGGCACCAACCGTCCAGATGTCCTGGATCCCGCTCTCATGCGTCCTGGGCGTTTTGACCGTCACATAACCATTGACCGTCCAGATGTCTCCGGCCGGAAAGGTATCTTTATGGTGCACCTCAAACCCCTCCGGCTAGCCGAGGAGCTCGATACGGACAAGCTTGCTCAGAAGCTCGCCGTTCTTACCCCAGGTTTCTCAGGAGCAGACATTGCGAACGTTTGTAATGAAGCTGCTCTTCATGCCGCACGCAAGGGTCACGAGTCTGTCAAGGTGGACGACTTTGAGAGCGCAATTGAGCGTGTTATCGCAGGTCTGGAGCGCAAGAGCAGAGTCCTTAGTTCTGAGGAGAAGAAAACCGTTGCCTATCATGAGGCTGGTCACGCTGTCTGCGGCTGGTACCTCGAACATGCCGACCCGCTTCTCAAAGTGAGCATTATCCCTCGTGGTGTTGGGGCTTTGGGATATGCGCAAGTGAGTACAGATGTTCTTTGACAGTATCCGACAAATGACCATTTTCCGCACAGTACCTTCCTCCAGACCGTTACCTGCTCTCGACTCCGCAGATGTTGGACCGAATATGCATGACCCTTGGCGGCCGTGTATCGGAGGAGATTTTCTTTGGTCCAGAGAATATCACAACAGGCGCTCAGGATGATCTCCAAAAGATCACCCGTATGGCATTTGAAGCATGCGCAAATTATGGTATGAACACCATCATCGGTCCCGTCAGTTATGGTGGTCGTGAGAGTCAGAAGGAAAGCTGGACAAAACCATTCAGTGAGAAGACGAGCGAGATGTTGGATTCTGAGGTGCGGAAAATGATCACGTAGGTGTATTTTTGTCGTCTCTGCAACATCAGCTAATAATGTTGTTTTAGTGGAGCACATCAGCGGACTACTGAACTTCTGACGCTCCACCGAGAAAGCGTGGAGAAGGTAGCCCAGCTTCTACTCAAGAAGGAGGTCATTACGCGGTGCGTCATACAACATCCACTCTGGCCGCGTTGACTTGACAGATCTTTGTATAGTGAGGATATGATTGACCTTTTGGGTAAACGCCCATTCGCCAATAAATCCGACGATATGGACAAGTGGCTAGATGACAACCGTGGCCATGAGCGCAGCGCTCCTGCGCCGATTGAGGAATCCCCCCAGAGCACTGTAGATCCCGCCCCTGCACCTGTCGCCACGTCGACAAAAATAGAAGACTACAAGTGGTAGTTCCTCTCTTTTCCTGCACTGATATATCGTGTTTTGTTTCACGACGGAGGCTCTGGACACGATCACATATACGTTTTGTATCTTTAATTACACGACGCTCATCGTGTTACCCTCATACTTACGTTCTCGATGCATACTAAATTGTGTCTAAAGGGTATATCGGAATTGACTCCACTCATCACCCTTCTCGCGTCGTGCATCGTTGACTGTCTCGAAACGCCCATTCTTCAATGCCATCTCGTTCATTTCCTCCCCAGAGTTGTCGCTGTTAATTACCTCATCGCGCTCTCCTCTGTCTCTTCGCTCGTTCTCCCTGCGCAACAGGATCATGAATGCGGCTGAGGATAACCAGCCAATTGCAATGTAGGCGAGGATGATGCCATGACCGAGCCTGTACCAAGGTGCATCCCGAGCACGATACTATGAGCTGATAAGTCGGGAGTTAGCTTGAGCCTGTTTTGCGGACTCACAACGTTCGAGGAAACAGCTCCGTTCAAATTTCCCCTTTATTGATGTCAGTTACACTGGCTGGTGGCATAATGTATGGATCAACGTACCACCCGATGGCCATGGCTAGTGTAACACCTCGTTTATAGGAGCCTTCAACATTACTTGCCACCCATGCTCTGAAGTACGGTTAGTGAGAGAAATAAGAATAAACCAACCGACGTACACCGAATTCGCTGTATTCACGACCATATCAGTTACAGGATATCGGAGTGCAGAATAGAAAGAGAATCGATACATACGAACTGTAGGATATATAGCGCTGACGATGAAATTCTCAAGTTAGCGCAAGCGTTCGAGTCAACGTTTCATGAGACTCACGATGAAGCTAGGAAGCATGCGAAATAAGATAGTCCTGGAGTTCTGGATGTGATGAGTATGATATAACCAACCAGACCTGGAAGATCTATAGCCTATGTTTCGTCGTTGAAAGCTGAAAACACTTGCCCGTTCCGAACAGAATCCTATCGTGTAATACATGAGAACTCGAAATTCAAACATATATGATGTTGCGCACAAATTGATGTATCCCCTCCGCCCAAGGCGGTCACCAACAAAACCGACGATCACGGTCACTATACATGACCAGATGTATACGGGCACGGAAAGCAGATTCGCTGTTGTTGCTGTGTAACCTGGGGACTGGTCAAACACTTCAGCAGAATGAACATTGACAGCGCTCACCAAGCTACCAATTCCAGCAGCGAAGCCGAGTTTGAGTACGGGATATTATCTGAACATATATAGAAAACACGAACTTCGTTGATGATTGTTGGGGTGAATAAGGAAAATGCGAATAATGGTCCATCGCTGACGATATATTTTGTAAGTAACAACCAAGGTTATGACTCTTTGACCCACAATCCCATATATATGCCCACTGTGTGCACTCAGTACCTCTGACGAGAATGATATGAATTCACGTACTAGCCAAGTAGGTTTTCCAGTCCCTGAGGCTTTGCCAGATATATCGGGCTTTGAATTCCTCGCCGCCAGCGCTGAACTGCATGTCGTCCCTCAAACGTCTAATGACGAAAACCCCTGTATCCATGTCAGTGTCGAGTAAGTGCCTAGGAGATCCTCTTTCACTACTTACTCTCTTCTTTGGTCAGAAATCCGGCTGTCTCAGGGAAATTCGAGATCACCCAATATGAAGCAACCGCACACAATACGGTGAGGAGTCCTTCGAGTATGAAAATCCAAGACCAGCCAGGCTTCCCTGCCACACCATTCATGTTGGATATAGCTGCAGCCAGGAGACCGCCTACGAGCATACATTGATTCACGAAAAATTAGATACTATTATGAAGCACTCACTAAATGCTCCCGCTATAGTTGCAGAAGTAAAGAATGCTGCTACCCGTGTACCAAGCTCAGACCGCTTGTACCAGCTGCATGCGCGATATCAGCACCCCAAAGCGGGATTCTGAGGGCACATGGAACTTATAAACATACCAGGAGATATAAAATACAATTCCGGGATATAAACCAGCCTCTGCCACTCCAAGCAGTACTCGCAAGGCTAAATATTAATATTGGGCTCGATATTGATCAGCTTCAAGAGTCTGCCAGGCTTACTGACGAGCCCTCCGTAGTTGTGTATAAATCCGTGGCACATCTTGTCTAGAGTGACTACATTGCGAAGATGTTAAACAGCTTCTAACACATACCATAACAATTCCCCAGACGAACATCATCGAAGAAAGCCACATCGAGGGTCGAACCCTTCTGAGGATAACATTGCTCGCAGGCTGCATAAGGTTAGCATGAGCAAAAATGATTGCTCATACTCCTTACCTCGAGCAACGCGTATGGAAAGAAGAAGGCAGTAAGCGCAATGAGGTATTGCTTGTCTGTAATGCCCAAGTCGGTCTCCATGTGGTATAACTGAAAACGCGTCAGAGTCTAGAAGTTCGACTGGCTAGCTAGCTAAGCATCACCTTCGCATTTCCTATGCTTCCCCGATCTAAAAAGTTGAGAAAATAGAGGAGGCCCAACCAAGGTACGACTCGGATGTCGATCTTACGAAGTAGTCGACTCTCGTCGACTTGACTGGTGTCGATATGGGCCTCGTAGAGCTCGTCCTTGTCTGTTGCCAATGCTACGATGGATCCTGAATTCGACATCAGACGAGAGAATGACTGAGCATAAGCAACAAACACTTTGAGGCTTATCGCGTATTAATAGTGGATCGTCAACTGTGTCAGTGCGCTCGGAACACGGCGGTTATCATGGCTGGTCACAAGACGGGTGATAGTGTGAGCATGTTAGAATACCAAGATCCTGAGTCTCAGGCTGTCGGCCAGTACCAACTACAGCATCTTGCATACCATTTTTAAAGGAACACTTTGCGATATTCATCGATCCCAACAACAGCTTCCAGCCCTTTAAGCGCCTCCTTAAACCAGTTCTTCACATCCTCTGTATCAACCCCAGCAGCTCTTATAACTGTGCCTTTGCCATCGTCCACAGGACTCAGGGACCAAAGGAACCTCTCTGGGACTGTGCGCTTGAAAATAGAAATACTGCGGTACTTTGCTTGCAAGTCAGTCACGACACCATGCGTCTGGGGCCCGTAAAGAAACAACATGGCATAACATGAGTAGGGCGCAAGCCTATCTTTGAGCGTCCGAAGTGATGTGCGGCTAGGACCTGATGAGCAGGACGCAGGTTGGGTATCAAGGGACGAGTTATCTAGTAGTAAAACGTCCCGTGCGACACGTCGGCCTTCTACGAAGACCTCGTTAACGCTGTAATACCGGAGGAAATCCCAGTCCTCGCCCATAGACCTGCGTCCCGACGTTACCCAGTCTAGCAACACAATCGACGCACTCCTGGCAAGATGGAATGTTTGCACTTGAGTATAGGATGCAGAACGGAAGCATGTCACAGGGTCGGGGAGGAGGAACAACGCGCTGTCGGGATCTATGGTGACTTGCATGGATTGAGTCGTGACCGCTTGCAGACTCGGACTACTGGGTTGGGGAGAAGATCTTCGCAAACGCGTGGATGCTCTGTCACTAGCACGCGTTTTGAAGACTTTGGTAGATCCCTGGATGTGGTCTCAGACTGGTCATCCTCATAGAACACACATTATCGCACCTGGGAGAGTAATATGAGCTTGCATTCTTTTCCTACTTCGACAACAAGTTGCATGCGGTCTCCGCCAACCAGACCACCGCCATAACTCAACATGTATACTATAGCAACCCCATGTTCTGAAACTCTAGGTGATAAGAGCTTGAGCGGGTATGATGACGAGAGCTTCGAAAAGACGACAGTTGATGAATGCAGATCACAGGTAATATGTCCAGTGCCCGCAGGGATGCTCTCCCCAACCATGGAGGACATTCGTTGCCAGTTGACATGGAATGAAAACTAGAGAGCAATGCGATAACAAGGTCAAGACATATTCCCATAACGATTCTAGACCCTGGATAGCCCTGAACTTATCATTTGAAACCGAGGAGAGCTCACTGCCGATTTATCCACACAGACATTTCGGTGAGGTGTTTGAACATCGTGATCCATATTATCCCGTACACATTTAGGAAAAACGTAGCAGAGCAACGAAAGGGAAAGTAGAAAAAAAATGAATCCAACGAGCGACGATAAACTAGCACAGGAATCAAGCAAAAGGAATAAGATAGGCGACAAAGACGAATCGACGAAACACAAACGAGGGAGTGGAATGGAACAATCCAATAATTTTGTACTGCAAATCTGGGAAACTCCGGAAAAGGATATAAGAGGGCAAAGACATGCATAGGGTCGTCGTGCAGTTCGATCAGGGGGAAGCCGGGGAATAGCATAATATACGAAGAGAATATCAATACTTCCGGGTAGCCAGGGCACGGATTTCATACAGCTCATGTCGATCAGGAGAACCAAAGGGGTTTGTCTGGCGTAACATTCGCCATCCTTTGTGTTCTTGCCTGTGTCTTTCTTCTGCGGCGCGACATTTTTCCACAAAATCATCGGCCACGTCATAAACAAGGGATGCCCTTGAGCCGCGATCGCTTTCCGACTCGGAGTTTGTCCGTATTCGACTGCGCGCTGGGCTGGGTGCGGTAATGATGATAGCGGAAGTGGTCGATCCACTTGTATCTGACATTGCACTACTGGTGCATCCTTGCTGGCTGGCGCGGATTGTGCCTCCCTTCTGTTCCCATGCATCTTCGTCATCCTCGTCATCTGCGAGATCGGCGAAGACATCTGGTTCTTCTTCATCGGGAGGTAGAGTTGACACCCAGCACATCCGCGTGGGGTCGAATATCATGTTGCCGACCTTGCGAGCACCGGCGGCAAAGGAACCGACTGGAGATCCAATGGATGACCCGGTGAGGTGTGTGATCAATGCAGGCCGGGTGGAAGTTCCAACGACTGTATCGAAATCACGGAGCACTTGATCATTCCCTTCCCAACGAAGGGTTGTTGGATTCCATTTCATCTCACCCACAACTATAATAACGCTCCCATGAATACCAAATTAAGAGCTACTGTGACTCCGTTCGTACCTTTTGGTCCACTTGCACTGCCGAGGTGGCGGATCAGAGTGGGTTTTCTCCTTGTATGACCAAGTACAGGCGATGAGGCATCTTTCTTCTTCTTTATGCTAATCTCGGTGACAGAAGCCTTTGGGAATTCAATGCGACCCGTGCGCCTCAGGGTGTTGGTGGCGGGTGCAAGTGCGCCTGAGACGTCTATAATAGGAAGGTACATGAGAAACAAGGCGGGGGGCGAGCACACAAATACACGTGTTCTTACCTGGACTAGCAACATCTTTTCTTCCCTTCTTGCGCATCGTACCTGTCTCCTTATCTTTCTCCTTGTCGGAGGTCTTTGACAAGCTACCGACAGGACCACGATTTGTCGCCTTGGGTTGTACCCTAAATCTTCCCTCTTTATCTCGGTCTGTCGGGAGGTCGTCAAAGGCATCTAATTCAGTGCCATCACCGTATGTGCGTTGCCGCTTTGGTCGCCGTAGAAGTTTGGGAGCTGATGTCGAAGGTATGAGTGGTGTTTGCGTCTGTGCAGCACGACTACGCAGTGATATCGTCGAAGGAGGGCGAGGAAGTATTGGCGATGTTGCGCGATGTGAAGGTTGAGGTGCAGGGAGGGTAGCGACAGTGGCAGGTCCGGGAAAGATGGAAGACAGGGCAGGTCGTGACTTCATACGTATTGAAGTCGGCATAGTCAAGCGCAGTGCAGCAGGATTCGAAGAAGGGGTCGATGGCCTCGTGGGTGGCACGATAAAGTCAAGGCCGTGTATACGACTGGTTGAGCTCGTGTGCGACTTCGCACGTGAGGCGGCTGTGGGTGCTTCGTAGCGTGCAAGTTTACCTGATGATGGACCTGCAGTGACGACGATACCAGAGCCTGATGCTTGAGATGTGCTGCATTCCATTAAGGAAGACAGGGACGCTTTGCGGGTGAGCCCCTTGCGTTGTGTTGCAGGTGGGGTGGGGGGTTTGAGACCAGAATGCGACTTTTGTCCTCGGAGACTGCCAGGTTTAGGGGATAAAAAGGTGTTTGTTGGAGTAGGTGGGGCGGCGGAAAGTGCTTCCTTATAAGTGAGAGCACGTGTGGTACACAATGGGCGGGGTGGCGGTGAAGACGAAAGCTTAATGCGCTGTAACTGACGGGCCGATGATATGGGAGGATTTACAGGTGACTTTGCCCGGTCAGCCCTCATCCTTGAGGGCGGACGTATGGGCAAGAGTGCGCGAGCAGGTGCACTTTTGCTACGGTTGTAGCGCTGGTTCTGCTTGGCGTTGACGAGCCTGCTTGGGCTGAAATCGTCATCATCCTCGATGAGGAGACCCATTTCAAAGTCATCCTCGGGGTCAGGGCTGGCGACTTTTATACGGTGATCAGTTATCTGGACCTGTTTCTTCAGTTCGAGCATCTTTTTGAGATGCTTTGCACTCTGGGTGGACTCGAAGAGACCGGAGGGAACAACTAGCCCCTCCAACTCGCTTTCGTTTTCATCACAGTCGCTTTCCTCTGTTTCATGTAAGGAAAGGGAGGATACAGAGTTTGATGATGAGGAAGCATCGGCGAGACCGAGGGAGGAATATGCATCAGAGGACTGAGATGATGATGTCTGATCACCCCATTCCAAGGAGTTCTTCGAAGACCGATGGCTGAGAGAGAGGGGTGCGAGGGATAATCGTGTGAGGTCTGAAGGAAGGGCGAAGGCAGACTCAATGTCTTCCTCGATGGAAGAAGGAAGGGGCTTGGCAACAAGCTTTGGAAGAGCGGCGATCTTTATAGTAGACACACCTTCCTCGTCTTCCTCGTCTTCTTCCTCCTGACAAGTGAGTGGGGGGCGAATTGTGATCATGTTGCCAGAAACAATTCTTGAGAAGTGTGACCTGGCAGCCATACCAGCGACGACGGCCTTTGCCTTTGCGCCGCCGGTTTTCCCGAGGTCCATTTCAATGTCCCAATCTATTTCATCGTCTTCATCATCATCCTCCTTGTCGGATTCGACGTCGAGTGAGCGGATATGGTCGCCATCTGGTAGATCGAAGTCTGCGTCTGGCCATTCTTCACGAGCGATTGGGAGTGAGAGAGCTGGAATGGTGGACATGGTGGATTACAGGTATTTGTTGTAAATATACTAAGCCCGGTCGGGGCTGGCGAAGTAGAAGGTCAGCGGAGTAAAGGTAGGGAGCGTATTGGGGAGAAGGGCAATTGGAAGATACCGGCCGGATGATAAGTGAATTGGACGGATTAACTTCACATACGCGCCCTATACGAACGAACAAAAGACGAATGTCGAGGATAAATGATTCCGCGCGCGGCGTTTGCGTGTCGAATCAACGAAGAATGTGAGTTAACCTCGAAGTCGAGGCGGGAGAATGGTGTCACAATGGTCACAAATTGTCACAAACATAGCAAACCAAAACAATCATAAGTTGTGGCTTATTTGTACATCGGGTACTAGTATGGCATTAGTAGCCGCCTCTGCCTCGCTTCATGTTCGATCTCATCCTCGGAACCGTCCAGATCTTCGTTATCAGAACCGCTTTCATCTCCACCCTTCATCCTCTCAACGTATTCATCTACACCTTTCCTCATCCGAATACCCCTTTCCGCCATAATGTCCACGAATCCATCAAGCTCACGAGCACTAAACACCGAACGCAGCGGCCCAAAGGCCAACATATATAGATCTGCTTATCGCATTCAGCTTATCGTTTGATAGACATCGCAATACACTTACCCTTGGCAAGCGGACATTCATTCACTGCTCTGTAAAGCAGCTTCTTCCCCCTTTGCAACTCCCCGACCCGAATCTCAAACTCCAAAATGACGCGCCACAAAATAGCGCTTCCTGTAGTCCTGAAAATAATGTCAACCCATGACAGCCGGAGCGGAATGATAGCACAAACCTTTCGCTCTCTGCAGCCGCAGCAAGTCCGCTCCTCGTCCGTTCGATCTCACTCTGCCATCGCACTTTCTCCCACCCTGCTACCCACACTTCTGCGATACGCCGTGAAATGCTCTTTTCTCTTGGGCCTCCATCGGCCGTGCTTTGTCCGAGTTGAGCCCGTACGCGACCCCAGATACCGTGTCCTTTCTCAGCCTCTAGAAACATGCCCAACACCAGGCTATTGTCCGGGTAAGTGTCGACGGCAATCTGTAGTCGATCCCTCAGGACAGCTGTCGGAGTAGGACGTCGTAGCATGACTGAATAGTTGTACAGTAGCATAAGAGATGCAACCATTATGCTCTCTCTCCGACCAGGTTTCTCATTAACACTGGCAGCAGGCTGAGAGTCTAAGACCGCGAGTGCCGCATCTTGAGATGAGGAAGAAAGCAGCTCGACCAAGGCTCGTAGTTTTATCCAAGCCTCCCGGTCCTTCCAATGCTCGTGAGTGCAGCTAATCGTATCATCGAGGCTGCGTTTTACACGGAGAACCATCATACCACCCGTACCCTCGATCTTGACTGAGCGCTGGATAACACGTAGTGCCGCATTTTCGTCACCACTAAGCCATTCCATCTCAGCCCAATCCCACCATAACTGGCCAACGAAAGGCTGGGTGGGTGTGTGCTGAGAGGTTACAAGCACCGTTTGATAGACCTTACGGGCATCATCTACGTGCTCGCGCAAGCGCTCGAGACGTGCGTGGGCTGCCCAGTGCGGTAAGGAATCTCGTGCTGTCGACAAGAATGTCCGCGAGAGCTTCAGAGCACTATAACACCAACATAAGTGCTACTTACGCACACATCAATAAACGGACCACACCTTTTGATATTGAGGGCCGCCTCAAATGCTAAAGCGTAAATGTCCCACTCATAGTCCTCGCTACCGCATCTGAGCTGGCTGAACACAGCTCGTACGAACTCCTTGTCGATCTCTTGCAGATCAGCGGCAACCCACATTCGCCACTTCTCTTCGCCTACCCACTCCAACGGTCCGAGGGCATTTCTACTCCACTCTTTGATCGGACCGAATGCGTTCGAAAATTCTCTTTCCCTTCCTATGAGCGTGCCAGCATGAGAGTCAGCGATCAATTGCCGCTGTCCCGCAGCAGCAGGAAAAATCGACTCCAATCGCGAGAAAGAACTCAGGTAAGTGAATGACCATCGGTCATCCCAAGATCCCTGTGACAGAGTTTCCGAGAGACCAGGAATGTGCAAGCCTAGAATGGATAACCAGATAAGGCGAAAAGCATTCTTAGCACCTTCCGTGCGGATGGGCAATAGTAGTGCCTTGATATCCGAAAGTAGAACTGTCGCGTATGGGTCAGACTCGCTCCTTGTGTCCACAGAGCGGGCAGGCACACGTGATGTGCGATCGGCGCACAATTCATCGTGATGCCATTGGACATACGGATCTTTCAATTGGTCGTCAACGTCCATCTGGGGAACCGCCTTCAGTGGGGAAACGGGGTTGTCAGGTCTACCGCATGACATCCAGTCACCCCAACCTTTGGCTCCAGGCTCGCCGGCGCGCGGTACTTCGGACTCCCAAAATTCCTCCAGGGATTCCAGTTGAGATTCATGGGGAAGTCCGTACAATGACTGGGGTACCTCGAACGTTCTATCACGAGTGAGAAGATAGTGCTCCATTGAAGTGGAACACAATACTCACAGCTCCGCTTGTGCCTGGAATAAGGCAGTAGTGCGTTCATGGTAACCTGAAACAGACTGATAAGGAATAGGTATGTATGACGCGGCAGGGGTTCCGTACCTGCTTGTTGGAATGCGACTGCAACTCGCCACAAGACTCGCAGTTTATCAATTTCGCTGCTCTCAGAGCTACCGAGTGCGTTAAAGACGCGTGTCGCATCGGTGACAGACGTCTCGACCCCACCGGCAGCGGTGCGAATGCGCCATTCAAGCCATTCGATCCAAATTTCAATTCCACCGAGTTTAAGAGCTTCTTCCCACTCTGCCTTGGTTTTACTCTCGTGCCAGACTTCCTCTCCTGCCCTCAGGTACTTCAGGAATAGAATGCGGGATGACTTGTTGTGCGGATTGGCAGCACGAGCACGGGTGAGAATAGAGAGTGTTATCTCGGCGCGAGCTTTGGCCGCATTTTTCGAGGTCAGGGGTATGTTCGACAATGAGTGTCTCACGAGTGACAACCACGTCTCTACTGAAGATGGATCAGCGGCCAACTGCTGCTCCAGTGCCTTCAAAGACAGCTGATGTGATGTGAGAATGGGTGTTCCTGACTCGTCACCTGAGCTGTCATTTGAAGCAGACGACTGAGAGTCTGAATCAAGGTGATCTTGCTGCTTTGTTATAGAACGATAGTCTTCGGCAGCTTTATGACCGGAGGGCAGTCGCAAGAAACCGTCCACCTCTTCGTACTTGTAACTGTCACCGGAACCAATAAGGCGTTGGGACGGGGGTGCTGCCAATAACGTCGTTACGCTCGAGTCAGTCAAGGCGGGTTGCTATAGACAAGGTCATTCATGGACATCTGTCTGACGTAGGACTACGGTACCTTATGTCTCCTCCCTATGATTATCTCTATACCCTTACCTCTGCGATAGATAGCCCAGTCCCCGTCAAGACCAAGAATACTTCTACCACCTTGCACATAATTTAGACATCAACAAGACATCCGATGGATGACTTACGGTTTACAAGATGGTACTTGGGGACATTGCCAGCGTGATTACTGCCGTAGGTGACATTCAGTTGGTCACCTTTCCTATCAGAGAAGAACACTGGACGAGAATCCCATTGGCTGCCTTGGATATCACTCTGAGCAAGGCGTCTGTCCTCCTCGGCCTTGATTTTTTCATCATCCGGTATACTGACCCCCTTCCGCGTATGTTTATGTTGCCTGGGAAGTACCGGCTCAAGATGATGCTTTGCCGTCTTATGCTTCTTGTCTTTTCGAGACTCGTCTTTCAACTTCTTACTGCCACGTCGGTTCTTATCCTTTCTATCCTGCTCCCGAGGTTCACGAGCATCTGTGGAGCTTTCATTTCGCGTTCGGTCCAGGGTATGCCTACTCGGACCAGGGTCAAGGTCTGGGAACGAGGCGAACGAGGGTGGAAAGGAAGAAAATGAGGGTGTAGACATTTTGAATAGAGCTCAAGGCGGGAGCATCGAACAATTCCGGTTGCTGTAATCGATCGTGTCAGCTGGAGTAATCTTTGTGGTGCTCAAGAAGCTAGGCACTATGTAGCGCGTTCTCGAAACTGTCCAGGCTTGATCTGAAGTATGTATTAAAGTTTCACCGCCATAGATGGCTGTTTAAGTAAGCTGTGCTATCGGAAAATCCCGATGAGAAACCGAAACCCCTCACCTCGTTACTCGGAAATCTATTTATTTCATATCAAACTCGATTTCATTGCAAGCTGTCACTTTAGCCTCATCTTCACGGTTCGCTCCAAGTATCATCAACTTTGCAATGCGTCCCCTCACAGAAGATGAGAGCAAAGCCGTTTTCACAAAACTTGCCAACTACATCGTACGCATAATTGCCTCCGTTTTCATACCCCTTCTTTACTGAACCTATGAAAATCAGGGAAAGAACCTCATCCACCTCATCGACCGCAAGGATGAACCATATTGTTTCAGGCTACATAAAGATAGGGTCTACTATGTCTCAGAATCGTCGATGCGCATGAGCATATCCGTCGCTCGGCCAAACTTCGTCAGCGTTGGCACTTGTTTCGGAAAATTCAGCAAAAGCGGCAAGTTCAAGTTGCATGTAACGGCTCTTGACCACATCGCACAATATGCAAAATACAAGGTTCGTCCATTACCTTTTTGTAACGCAATTATTTTATGCGATGTCCTACAGGTTTGGATCAAGTCAAATGGAGAGATGCCGTTCCTGTACGGCAATCATGTTGTGAAGGCGCATCTTGGCCGGATAACAGAAGATACTCCTGAGCATCAAGGGGTGGTGGTCTTCAGTATGAGTGATGTACCACTAGTACGTACTCTTTTCTGATACCCTCGGCCCAGACTCACAATTTTTGCAGGGCTTTGGCGTCACAGCTCGGTCGACAGTAGATACCCGGAAACTAGATCCAACAGCCATAATCGTCTTTCACCAAGCGTAGGTTCTATCCATCATCACGTTTGTTGTGTCTCACGCAGTATCCTTTTTAGTGACGTTGGTGAATACCTAAGAGACGAGGTAAGCTCACAAATGCTACCGTCAAAGTTCTCATTCGCTTACATTGTTGCGTTAGGAAACCTTGTTTTAATCGCTCCACTTTTCATTTCATTCATTTTTTGGTCTGGGAGGTTTATGGACCCACACATCTTAGTACACCTGTTTACCTGTTCACATGTCAGTGGTTTTTAGTGCTTGGCCATGCGTAGATCGCATATCGCACCATCTCTTTACTCTGGTAAAAGTATCGTAGTTTCATCTTACAGATGAAAATTCTATTTATTTATTGAGGTAGAAGGCATATGTACGGATGATCCTACAATGAGAAAGTGATCGATGTCCGTCACAAGGCGTGAAGTTCACAGACATCTATTGACGTGAATATTCTGTGTCCAAAATGCCCCGGTAAATCTGCAATGCTGTGTCGAGATCTACGGTTGTTTCGTCTCTCTCCGAGTCAGGATCATCGTAATCAAGAGTTTCCAGATCTCCCTCTTCGCTGTCATATGCTGAATATGATGCCGTGGAGACGCTCATGAAAGTTCCGTCATCACTGTCGTAGTCAGATTCCTCTGACATTGAATCAACGCCACCGTTGGCTATGTCTCGGAACGATTCATGACCAACACAGGCGGCCCCGAAAGACGTGACATAATCCATGTCCCGTTTGTATATGTGCCCTGCATCATATTGCACGTGGACCCCTGGAAAACACCACTCCAAGGTCTCTTGGCGTTGCACCGAGTGGGGAGGAATGACGAGGTGGAGGCGTGGCCCCGTAGTTCTGAGAAGTGCCCAGTCCAATAACCTGATGGCTTGGAGTTGCGGAAAGCACTGGGACTTCCACGATACCGGTATGGCATCGGGATTAGGGGCGAAGGGATGCCACGTCGCCCAAATATCTATCCATCGCAAATTGTTGTACAAAGGTATCCCATGCATAGGTGAGTTGTGCTCCAGGGCAGAACAGCGGTCAAGGAGCATTTGGATATGTTGTATGTCCAGAAGAGGTTCATGGGTTGAGCCTGGGAGTTCCGTCATAGGCGGGAATAATGCAAGGTGCTCCAGGGCGGGGCAGCGGTCTAGAACCGACCGAACTTGTCCCATGCACAGAAGAGGTTCATCGGCGCGCTGGGCGCGGTCGAGTGGAGCAGTGATGGACAGTGTCGTCAAGCGCTTTCCGTGTGCATCCAAAAATTTGATGTACTGTGAGACTTGACGTGGTTGGGGTCGCCATTCATACAGCGTGAAACGGCAAAGGCGAGGTAATTTCCACTTCTGAGCGATTGCATCAAGGAAGTCTAATTTGTGGCGGGAGGACCACATTACGGTAATCTGAAATTCCTTGAGGTGTTCGAGGGTAAGAAAATCGACGGCATCTTTGTTGTAGGTATCAAGGAACAAAGACAGGATGGTGAGATTTTTGCACTGCGGAAGGCACGGAAGAACATCGGACAAACGTATCTCGTTTCCAACGGCGAGATGGGCTACCTTTGAGAGGTCATACTGGCGCATAGAGGACATTGACGCGTCAGGGACATCCATACTTAGAGATAATCGCGTAGCGTTGGGGCTCATCCCCAAGATGCGCAGAAGGGCTTCATCGAACATCAAAAAGTACTGGGGCATTACGTGGCAAGAGATATTGATATCCACAATCATCTCGCCAAGTCGCCCATTGCCCTGCAAAGTATTGAGGAGGGCCGCGACCTGTCCGATGCGGCGAAGATGTATTTCCCGATATAACAAAGGGGTGCTGATCTTCCGCCAAAACTTGCAGACAAGAACTAAAGATTTCTTAGTTCGTTGCGCCAGACACCAAGCAGACAAAGGTCCGCAAGCCAGGGATGCATCCAGAAAGACTGTAGGAGGAAGCGCAAATTCTAGTATATCCAGTAATATTTCTGGAGGGGGCTGCCTGAATATGAGTGGCTTTCTTTCCGGAGCCTCTGAATCACTACTATGAGTGTGTTCTCCCTACAATGGCACTATTAATAGCATGCCCTAATGAGCAGCGGAAGGACTCACTCTGGAAGCAGTGGGAGGCGACGGAGGCTCTGAAACATGCTTTGCAAAGTAGCCGGACTGGTTCATTTTACAGGCGCGAAAACACTGTAATCAATGTGTCCAACATGCCTCAGATCAGTAAACATGATCCTCGAAAGTCAGGGAGTGATATGAAAACATACGAGGCACTGGGTTGTACGGTGAAGGAAACTACTTGCCGTCCAACCTACGGTATTAGGATGACTGTCTTAGACGATGAAGGTGCAGCAATTGTACTTCAGGCCTTTAAAAACTCACAAAGGGTGATGCTGAGTGATGCCACTGGGTTGATAACTATCGATAAGGTTTAATCACAGTTTCACAAACCTCGCTATAATCACACACAGACGTGTATGCACGTGGTGTCAAGCTTTGCAGAGTGTACAAACTGAGGCACGACTGAGGGCCCAAGGTCGTTCCTCATATCCTCACCACCACTATGATCTCCGCAGAATCGTCATATACTCGCTGGGAGACTCTCGAAGACGAGCAAGTTACAATTAGTGATGTTCAGGACACTCTTGCCCCAGCCAACGACGACTTGTGGGTGGCAGCTGCTTGCGTCGACCGGGTCGTGAGCGACGAAGTAGTTCAGCGTTCGCTCATCGAGCTTGGAATCAAGCGAACGAGCGCAGCCGTGGAGAGGTGCAAAGAGGTCCTTCTCTTACCCTCTAGGGCTCCTGGCAGTTCTGACGCTGTAATTGGGCCTAAAGAACTGCTTAGCGTTTACTTCACTGATACACCTGAAGATGCACAACTGTGTCACATTCGGACTGCTCTACTTGCGCGCCTGGACAGACTGAACTCCTTCGCTGAGATCTACAAGGAGCTTCTGGCGAAGAAGAAAGACGAAGAAGACACGTCAGGTATCGATGAAGAATGGGAAGATGACCCTTGGGAAGAGGAAGGGGAAGGTTCCATCATTGCTCACGCAGCAGGCCCGGCCCAGCCTCCTATACCGCTGCAGGACTTTTTGGCGGAAGACATGCTGGATATGGCATGCTTCTTCGCCTCGCAGGAGTGTTTCGACGCTTTACGAACTCTTCTAACATACCACCACTCGTATTTGTGGCCATCCCGCTTTGCCATTCTGGAAAGTATACCATGTCACTCCAACCCTTCCGGCTATCGTGACTTTCTTCCTGCCTATGACGCCGTCACAGACAAAGAGCTCGCAAGTCCGTTACGCAGATGGCGGACGGAAGAAGATTGGGTAGAGTCATCACAGGTTCAAGCTGCCCTTTCACAAACGAAGCTCCCAGCTGAATTCGAACCTCTGCATCCCTCTTCAGCCAACATTGCTTCCCAAGAAAGTCAGCTGTTGTCTGCACAACAACTGACTAGTTGGTACCAGAAACGTGTTGACCAGGTCCTATCATCGACAGGCATGGTAGACATAGCACTTTCCCTTGTGCAACATGGTGGCTCGCTAGGCATCCCAGACCTTGACGTCCTAGGAGAAGATCTGAGTTTGATGACCCGGCTGGTTTACGACATTCCTCAGGCCTGGACTCAAGATGATGAAGATTGGACTTTAGCGCGCTGGCGAAGCATGGAACCGTCCCAAGTTGTGGGCGCATATCTAGCGCATTCAACAGCAGACTTCATAGCTAAGGATATCTCGCGGTTAATCATGCCCTATCTCTTCGTTTTGGAGTCGCGGTCGGAGCGAGCGGGTCAGCCTGACCCAGATCTTCCCGACCGTCTTCTTCATAATTACGTTCTTAGTGCACCCTTGGATATCGTCGCGGCAATCATGGAAGCCTCCAAACGAACATTGCTTCCTCCGCAAAGAGTTATCAAGAATGATGAGGACGTTGCACGGCTTGCTCTGGCTTGCCTTTATGGCAGCAATAGCCTCACGGAGTGGATGACAATGACCCGGATTTTTGAGTGCCTTCCCGCATGGGAAATTGGCCAAAGCCCCGAAGATGAATCAGATGAAGCAGACGCTACGATCGTTTCTCTTGGAGAATTTGTGACGCCATCCACGGCGCACCCTCAGTGTGGCCCTGCAGATCTATTATTTTTCTTCAAACCTCTTCCAGTTGCCTCGCTTTCACGCGCGCTTGACATTCTCGACGTTCATCTTGAATCCGGAGAGATATTCGCGCGGTGGAACGTTCCTGCACCATTACGTTGGTTCCTTCAGAGTGCAGGCAATGTCACAGAACAGCGTGCCTGGGCCAACAGGATGGCTCGTCGCACTGGTGCCGCCGCCGACAACCTTGGGGATATGGACGAGTGGGAATCGTTGCTTGATGACATGTTAAAGCTTTGTGGGAGGAATGAATCTGGTGTGCCGAGTGCCTTCGGACTTCTAACGGAAGAAGAGATATCATCTATATTTTTCAGCGGGCTTCTGAACTCTGGCCGTGAGTATACCAGCTACTTGTCTTGACTCGATGCTCAACCCGTCAATCAGGATTTGATATCGCCAAGGACCTTATTCATTCCAAGCACGGCAAGCTAGCCCTTAATGCATCTCAAATAGAAGATCTCTGCCTTGCCGCATCACGCGAGTTCTATGATAACGCAAGCTCTGCTAATTACAAAATTGGCGACATGAAGCTTGCATATGACTGGTGAGCTTTCATGCGATCGGATGACACCAGGTGCTCATGCTTCGTTTAGCTTAGACGTTCCTGCGCCATCTCCGCAGTTAAAAAAGGAGCGAGACTTCATCGAAGCCACATCCCGCCTCTCTTCATTCAACATCATGTCTCGACCAGGAATTCCCATTTTGCCCATTGAGATACGACTCACCAAAGACCGCCTCTCCCTAATCTCTCGCGTCCTTTCGAGCAATGCAGACGCTTACAAGCATACGCAAGTAATGCTTGACCTCCTTCACAAACTCGGGTTCCGAGACGACATCGTTGCCGAAGTGAAGACCCTCGCAATGATATCTGACGCCGCATTACAAGCGGAGGATTTCACGCGGGCGTTCGATACAAACCAAAAAATGATTGACGTGGTTTTCAAGCTTCGCTCGGCTACATCATCAGGATCAGAGGACCTACGACTTCAAGAGGCCAGCGAAGTTTGCTGGCTAGCCTGCTTTCAGCTTGGGCGGCATCCAGAATTCCCAGACACTGAACAGAAGCTTACGCTTATGGGCCGTGCGCTGGAGCTGTGCCCAGCAGACAAACTGAATGACATTTTGGCCCCTTGGCGGCGAATGGAACAGGAGTATTTGGAGGTGCGCAAGGAAAGACTTGCCGATCACTATCCCCGTCCGAAAGCTGCCGCGACAAAACCTGTCTCTTCCCTACAATCACGCTTAAACAATCTCCACGTGCCCACAACTCCCCTTCTTAATGCCGAGGATGCGGCTGCCCTCGCTGGTCGAGCCTTTAGTCGTGTGGCATCTAATTTTCCCTTCAGAGTCGGTGGACGCGAGCGTTCTGAGAGTCGTGAGGGCCCAGCTAGGTCGGGAAGTCGAGACGAAAGCCACCGCAAGCTGGATGGTGAAGATGTCTCCCATCAAGCAAGCCGAGCACTTCAACGAGGCATTGGCTGGCTGCTTGGGGCGGACGATGAGAGCTGAGCTGGTCGAACTCTTATATACATTGGACTTTTGGGCAGCTAGACTGTTTCTATCACATACATCCGTTTGCGAGAAAACATAGTTAACAATATACAGTATTCAAAAAGGATATGCGCGTTGAGAGGTATATGAACTGGACTGAACTGGGAGCAAATCAAAGGTATCAACAATGAACGACGATGGGGAAGGGGCCAGAAGGAATATGGTAAGTTACTGATAAGTTTATAGGACGAATAGAATTATGTCGAATTAGCGAACGGGGAGAAAAGACAAGAAGTTACACATAAGACAAGAGCTAGATGGATAGTGTAAGTCCAGATATCACAACGCGCGCAATCGACTGATTAGCAGTCATATTTGATGCGGACCAATCAAAAAAAAAACCGAGTGACAAGTGCCATGATGATGATCCAACCTTCCTAGATAAGTGAACGGATAGTTGTGGTGATTTTGCCAGATACCTGCCTAGTTCCTATTGACGAAGCGAGCGGTATCGCCTATGCGTCCCCTCGGTCTATCGACGACGCTGATTTTCTTCGTCCCTACATCAGAAGCTTCACGCTCTTGTCTGGGACCCCCCCTACCACAGTGTTGGCAATATCCCTTGTCTTCATCCGCAGCGTGGAGGTCCTCGATTTCAGCTTGCAAGTCCCTCGCTTGACCTTGCAGCTCCCAAATTTGGCTTTGCCAGGCATTCTTGGCTGCTACCATCTGCTCCTGCAGAGCCTTTATTACGAGGGACTGCTCCACTGGCGATAATTTATCGTCGCTTGGTCGTGACGATCCAGGTGTGAAGGGCGACAACGCTGTCACTGAACTGATTGTGGATGTCGGTGTGTCCAGTTCGACCTCTGAAGTATGCTCTACCTCCGGGATGGCAACGATGTCAGCGAATTGAGAGCTGAATGTCGTAGACATGGGTCGTAGTTTGAGAGCTTGAAAGTCGATGGCCCCAAGCGGACCACGCCAAGGTGTTTTTTTCCCAAACGGGGGTGACTGAGTCGCGTCTGTGGGACGATGTTCAGCGGAGAGTGGAGATTGATTTGATGCGCTAGTGGATATGTACAGCGAGGGCGGGGCACGCTTTGGCGAAGGCGAAGACAACTTTGGGGAAGGCTCCTGTTCGGCATCTGAGGAGGACTCCGTGTTGTTGAGGGCAGTGCTGCTCCTGGCATCCGAACTTAAGGACGACAAGCGAGGTGGGATGATTGGAAGGGACGATTTGCTATCTGCATTGCTTCCGTGAGGGTACTCTGCGTAAACACCATGTAAAGACGGAACTGGGGGCGGCGGACTCCTCTCTTTGTCACGACCTTTCTCCCGTTCACGCCCATTAAACAGTCTCATAAACCCGCTTTTCTTGTGCTTCAGGGTTTGCCCGCTGGTATTAACGACAGCAGGCTCCGAATCCCTTCGCTCAGGCTTATGCAAAGATGCCGCAACGACTGAATGAAGGACACCTTTGGCACGGGTGCCAGCACTAGTGGAGCGAGCGCGAGCCCGCTTGAAGCTGCCAGTAGCAGATGTCTCGGTGCTCGCTATACTGGCAGAGTCATCTGGCTCAGGAAAAGGAATGCGTGAGGTAGGCTCATGGACCCGAGAGGTGGAGGAGACCATGGCATTGGCGGTAGCACTGCGGGTCCTTTCTCTCGCTTGTGCCTCCTGCAGCGATATCAGAGTGACAGTTGGAGAGGAATGGCCGTTCCATCCTGGGACACCTTCAATTATGGGCGGCGGGTGAAAAGACGGCAACTTGGTGCTGTGATCGCGTTGTACTGAGTCGTTGGAATGGAGAACTGCGATAGGGGGAGAAATATCTTTGCCATGAACACGCATGCCTGTGGAGGGAATGTGATCCCGGGATGGTATGGAGGAGGCAGACGTGTCTGGTGTTATAGTAGATGAGAAAACGCCGGATCGCGAACTTAAGGAGTCAGTCACGGTGGCAGCGGAATCGCTTCGCGAGATATGTCCAAAGGTAGAACGGAGCGGTGCAGGTCTAGGAGGGGCATAAGAAGCCACCAAATCGGGGTTGGCATAGGGATGTACGAAGTCCTCGTGAGACATACGACTTTGGGAAGTATGAAACGAAGAAATAGTAGCACTGCGTTCGTGATCTCGTGGAACCTCCGAAGCAGGAGAGTGTGGTCTGGGTGTATCTTGTGTGGAGGATGATGGCTGGGAAAAGTGTCCGATTTCTCGCAAGGAACTAGTGGCAGACTGAGGTTCTCCCGAGGTATGGTTGTCATAGTGAGTTGTGGGTGGATAGTTTGTAGTGCGAGGCAGAGAAAAATTGTGGCGGTTACTTGGGGAAGTGGCAGGAAATTGTTGAGAGGGAACAGTCAAAGAGGAGGTTGAGAATGATTCCTGGGCCAGGGTGCTAGATGTTGGGGGTCAAAACGTCACGCATTAAGAGAAACAAAAACGCACTATAAGGCACCTCGCGAACTGGAATGATTACCCGTAATGATTTCAAATGAACCGTTGGATGGAGCCTGAGAACGAGTTGACTCGGCGCTAGGTCTGGCAGAGGAACTCTTTCCGAAGTGCCGCATAAGATCTGCCTTGGCAGTCTTACTTTTGACTTTTCTGCTAAACGCGGTGGACATTGCACTGTGGTCCGAGTCATTCTCGTCAATGGCGTCTTCTCCAGTTTCCCAAGGTGCTCGAGAGTGAAAGCGTATCTTGGGACCTTGGACGCTTATCCTGTGGGAGGAATCATTGTCTTCATCGTCATTCTCCGTGTCATCATTTGTATCTGCGGTGTTAAGTGAAACACCCGCAAGATCTTCATCAAGATCCAGGCTACTCGCTGCATGCTCATCTAGGTATTCAGAGTGAGATATGGATGGCCGACGCTGGCTGGAGGAGTCTGCATCATAACGAAATGAACCGATATTCGGTTCGATATCTCTGCTGTCTGGAGAAAAGTAGGCGTGACTGTAAACTGAAGGAGTGTCGGAAAATTCAGATATGGAAGGAAATCGAGAATGGGGAGAAGCATAGGAGTGGGCGCTTGGAAGGTCGTCTTGGGCGTCCCATGGAGAATGGACGGACCTCAACATGACCGCAGCGGTCCAAGATATGCTTCTTTAGTTAGCGCTACTAGGCATCAACTTTGACTCTAAACACATATTAAACAATTCAAATGCAAACAATCCCACGTATCCAAAAACAAAGTTTAAATCATTACATAATATTATTAAATCCCCTCCTATCTCCATTTTATGTAATAAACATCGATCCTAATATGGACATGAACGCCTTCATCTCTCTTGCAGGTATATCGAAATGTCAGAAGAGCCACTCCCTCTCACCTCGTCATCACATGGACGTGTGTCCGGAAAATCATGGAAGGCACCAAAATCAGCGACCTTGTACGTACCATACCACACTCCATGTGGACAAAAAATCATTCGATAATTAGTCGTACCCAATGTTCTGCCGGACACAGGTCCAACTTTGAGGAACGAATGAAGAAGACTACAAAAGAAAATGCTGCAAAGAAGTTGGAAACTGAACTCAGAGATGAGAAACATGCTGAGAAGCAACGGTGAGCGACAATCTGTGCAGCGTGTTGGGGATCAGAGATAACCCTGTGATGTAGGAGACGAGAAATCACCCTCGAGAGGAAAAACGCAGCAGAGGAACGGCGTAGACTTGAAGAAGACAAAGCAAAGGTAGATCCATGATTTGTATTTGTCTTTTGAGACTAATTGTGCCTAAGATGGGAGCTAGAAAAGCTGCGAGGCTACGACGAAAAGCAGGACGCACAAAAAAGATCCATGGTTAAAAACATCCCACTATACTATGTTCATACAATGTACCGTCCCTACAGCGCCCATGTCGTGTCCAATTCATCTACTTTCACGAATGACCTATCCAAGCCTGCAATCACACTCTCGCATAGTGGACAGCTGCTTGCGAGAACGTCGTCCAGCTCGACCCTTAACTTCTCTGCCTTCTTCTCGACGTCTCTATGCACTCCAACCTTTCTTCCGCCACCCATACCCGGTATCCATCCTGGCGCAGACACAACCGAAGCCAGCGCATCTGGAACAATAAGATCTCTCAGGCGGTCTCCAGCGGAAAGTATATTTCGTCCGAGGAGATTCGCGGCCTTGGTACCATTCTGGATAGGGCTACCAAAGTTAGCAGATAGGAGTGTGCGCTGTTGAGTCGCCTGGCGCGAATGCCCGTTGGGCGTGGCTGGGACCGCATGATCGAGATTGGTTTTTTGACCTCCCTTCACCAGCTCGGTTTGCAGAGTAATGATCCGCCGGAGCGCATGCGTAGGAAGATGTTCTTTTGCCTTGGCGACCGCGCAATTCAATACAATTTTTAAATTAAGCAAGGGCAAACATACCAATCCGATCAGACAATCCGCATGGAAAGTGTGCTGGCAGGGAAAGACGTAGAACTGCCTCGTCAACAATGGCTGCGAGCAAACGGAGCACTTTTCCCCAGCATCGATTGTTACGAAACGGTTCTTCAGCTCGGCAATGTCTTGTTTGATAGACTCCGCAGTACGAGTCGCATCATCCATCTCTCGTTTCAAGTCGTCGATGTGGGCTGAATAACCTTCCAAAGCGTGTGCAATTTCCTCCTTGAAATCGTCAATGACGACAAAGTCAGGGAAGAAGGGCAAGATATCCTCAATCTTGAGTATATTCGTGTTCTCCAAGAATTGCATTGCACTAAGCAGACTCATGAGCGGGAACAACTACTGACGAAGATCTTACTTACGTTTTGATGTCCTGTTTATCCTGCACCACGTATCGCGCGATCTTGAGCCAAAGCTTCTTCTGCAACGGCGCGTCATCCTCCGGCTTGTTGGCATTTTCCTTTGCGAGCTCCAAGTCACCCTTCTCCAATGCCAAGTCCACGCTATTTTCCCAAAGACCCATTTGCGAGTAAATGTGAACACATGATTGGGTGCGCCCCGTTCTTTTGCACACTCGAAGAGCATAGTCGAGGTCATAGTACGGTTTGCCTGTCATCGGATCTGAGGGCGCCGACGTCAAGAAACTGAGCAACGGGCCATCCTCTTCTGAAGAACGAGGCATTCGAGTCGCAAGGAATGTCACGAGAAGGTTATGAACCATCGGTGACTTGTTGCTCTGCTCAAACACCACATAACTGAGGTACCGCACAGCGTGGTCAGGAGACAGGGGGTCGCGAGGGAGATGTTGCAGCTGAAGCAGGGAGGGAATCAGGCGCAAGGGGTCCAAAGACGGTTGTTTTAACCAAGATTCGATCATCTCCTTGGGTGCTTGCCTGGTAAGCACAGTACCGAAGCGGTAGTATAATTCGGGGTTCGACTTTTCTCCAGTTAGTCAGGGGCATTGCAGTGCATTGAGTGTAATAGTTACCTGGCGGTTGAGCACATCAATGGCCTTGGTCCACTGTTCTTCCAATATCCATTGTGCAATAACACGTTCGGAGTCACCAACCACAGTAGCGTAGTGTAGGAACATGTCAGTCCGACCATGACCTTGGATCAACTCATAAACAACGTTTTTATCCAGATTGCTCTGGAAACAAATGTTAAAAGTGAGTAAAGTACGCATAAAAGGGCGCACCTTGTATGTATCGAAGAATTGTCGTAGGTCGTCTTCAAGTATTGCACGCTGGGTTTGCAGATTCTCGACATCGCTCGTCACCGATTCAGAAGCACACAGGTCGTCCAGCTCATTACATCTGCTCAGATAGAATTCGACGAGCCATGTGGCTAGCATCATCCGCTGAGTCAAGTCCTGCGATGCAGCAACAATGAGGGACCCAATCCCCGAACTTCGCAGGGGAAAAACTCACCGACTTCCGTGTCCGTTCGAGTCTTGAAATCAAGTATGAGCGCAGCGCATCTCGTTCGCCAGCATCCAAGAACTTTAATGCAACTTCCTCGAATGGTGCAGAACATTGAGAATAGCATTGTGCAGCCTGAAAATAACGACCCTCGTCAAAGAATGCACGCGCTTGAGCAGACAAGATGCTATCTCGCTGGCCCGCCGTCTGCACTCAACTAATCAGTCAGCATCCAGTGATGGTAGACAATGCGATATTGCCGACCTTTGCATACCGAAGTGCGATGTCAAACTTCTGCTGAGCCAAATATATTTGCCAGACGTCCCGATTCTCATTGCCGACAACAAGCTCGAAAATAGATTGATCCGTGTATGCCCAGTATGTTTTACGAACTGGGTCAGCAGCAAGTCCTCGTACAACTTCATTCGATCTCTAAACCAACCCTCAGCAACAATGTGGCCTGCGCCAATACGTGTCACCTACCAATGGTATGGCATCCTCATAAGTCTGTTTTCCATTCAAGGTAGAGATGCCAATAATGCGGTCCCTGTAAAGCAAGATGAAGTGGAACTCCGTCAGGGTAATAGAGACGGGGACTTCTGGCGGCGAGTGAGAGGTATCAGGGGATGTGCCAGGTGAGAAAGTAGGGTAAGGATGTAGTTGTGTTGTGTCGATGTGGTCGTCAGAATTTGGATCGAAGTTGAGCGTCCCGTGATAGATACCAGGAGCTACAAATGTTCACATGACTCATGAGGTGAAGGGAATCATAACACAAAAAACACACCAGTCATCCAAGCAAGGTTCTTCGGGAGTGATAGTGCTTGGTCTGAATTAGGGGTGTAGAAGTGAAGTTCGGAATACTGTAGGTTTCCAGGTAGTTCGGATATTTCTTTTTCATGTCAGGGAACAGCTACATCATTTATCATTGATCACTTACTTGGCGTAGTTTCTCGATAGGCAGCAAACAGGGAAGTGAAAACACGACCACCCTCTTCAGCGCGTCGATCTGGTGAGCCGGCGAATTGATATATTCGTGAAGGAGTTGTGACAATGACCAGGGCAGTTCGCGGGTCAGAAGAGGGAAATAAGTCAAACTTAATCCCAGTGACTGGATACTTTTCAGGGAGGGTAAACAGAAGCTGCAGATACCGTTCCTGTGACTTGAAGAAATCTTCGCCAGCATCTAACACAGCTTCATAGATACCACCATTCCGTGTGCCGACCAAGAATTCTCTTGTTGACATGGAGTGGGTGGAGGACAATAACGCAGCCTTATTCCATGCAACGCTCTCGATTACCATCTTGAATGTCTTGAGTTGCCTAGGCTTCTTCCAACTACGGTATAAATACCAGTTCTCGCCTTGAGTGGAGGTGATGATGAGATGACGGCCTGATGGGTCAAGAAAGATCTTGTGTAGGGTCAATTCGGTCACTTTTCGTGGGATCGGGATCGCAACGACATGCTCTGCATGAGAGAGCTCGATGAGGACTATGGTATTTGATGCTAATGCCATGGCAAGAACATCTGAGGATACTGCCAATGACACGAGAGGCGCTGAAAGTGTATATTGGACACGTCCGAGATCGAATAATGGTGTGTTGAGCGCGACCGGGCTCGGTAATTGAGCATCCTTTGGAAGATTCAGTGGATGATGATTAAGGTATCTGATATGTGTATACACACCAAGGCTCCCGTATGTTCTAATTCAGCATGAATCTCGCTGTCATAAGGTGACGGCTCGTAACCCTCGTACTGAACTTGTGGAAGAGGTGCAGTGCTACGAGACTGTCCTGCTGCAGGAGCAGCGTGCTCCACGACTACGTGGATTGTTAGCCACAAACGTCATGATATAAACGCAAGGTACGTTACAGTCGTCAAACATGGTACAGGTGCAAACTGCGGCTTCGGAGGACTTGTGTAAGTTGTTTCAAGCTGCGGTCAGTACTTACTGCTATAAGCGGAACCAATTTACTTAGACCTTGATTTGGGTAGTCTCCTTTTACCCACAGCCTTTCAGTTTCACTCCCTGATCAGTGATAATCATTATCTAGCATCATGCCCCCTCCAACACCAAGATTATTTGTTATTCGACATGGTGCGCACAATACCTCTTTTTTTCCGGTAGGAGGAAGATGACGTTGAATTCCCATAAAGGTGAAACAGAATGGTCCTTGAATGGGTAAGGTATTTGAGTCCTCAAGGGGTGTAGTGGCTGATGTTTTTGTGATAGACGGCACGTAAGTATTTGCAACATACTCGTTTCGATATTTGAACACGTCCTCGTTAGACTGGAACAAGTGACATTCCTCTGACAGCCCGTGGAGAGGAGCAAATCAAGTCTAAAGCGCATATCTTGGTCGGCGAAGGCAGTCAGTATTATACATCTTATTTGCATTGTTCGTCCAAGTTATGTTGTTTCTGCCTTTGCAGAACCCATCGATCCACAAAATCTCTGTGTCGCCCTTGTATCTCCCCGTCAGCGAGCCCACAGAACATTTCACTTGTTATTCGAACATTTGCCCAAGATCCCGGATCATATCATCGATGTATCCGTTAGAGAGTGGGACTACGGGAAGTACGAAGGCTTGTTTAAGCATGAAATCCTTGCCATAGACCCCAAATGGGACATCTGGAGAGATGGGTAAGTCATCGCCAGGTTTCACACAACGATTCCCGATCGACTTGACCGATTTAGCTGTCCCGGAGGCGAGAGTGCTCAGGAGATGTGCGCCCGCGTTGATAGTGTGATCGCCAAGGTCTGTGCTTGAGCTGCATGCTCTGCGAATCTGATTTCTGGCAGGTTCGAGAGTACCATAGACAATACTTTGAAGAGGGCAAAGGAACGCGCGACGTATTAATTGTTGCTCATGGCCACTTCAATCGTGTCCTCATTTCTCGATGGATAAGATTCGAACTCGCGTTAGGTATGATACAACTGACTGTTGTTCATGATTTCCTGTATTCAAACTTGATCATCAGGAACTCGTTTCAACGTGGAACCTGGAGGAGTAAGTGCGTTTCTTTTTTGTGCTAAGGAGAACTAAAGTTGTTGGCAAGGTTTCTGTCCTGAGCTATAATCATAATTCCCTCGATGAACCAGCTTTGAATGCCCTGAATTTGTATGCTGACCTCAAATAGTCTGTTGTATTCTCCAGATGTAGATCTTGTCCAGGCTTTGAAATTATGTGAATTATCGGTTTCGCCATAGTCCTCCCCCTAGCCTTGCCCTAGCCCACCAATAAAATACATTTGGTCAGTTCGGTGACGGCCGGGCGCCAAGTGGGACGCGTCCCGTGATTGACAATATTAGATTTTCTGGTTGTATTTTATTCCTTCTGCACTCGTTTAACCGTTCCCAAACACGTTTTTCTGTCACTCCCGCCATCATCTTTAGTGATTATGGCCGACATAGCGACCATTCCCCAAACTACCGACCTCGAATCTGCCGTTGACTTTGTCGCCGAGGATGGCGTGTCTCCTGAACCTCATGGTGAACATGAGGCATTCGTCGTGGTAGACCCAGACCCAGTCACACAAGATGAAATTGGCACGCCTGCCGATGGCGCAGTGGACGATGATGTGATTGATCCAATAGACACGCAGGAAGCCACGCAGTCCGCTGACACGCCTAAGGATGCTGCACCTGCCACAAAGCCGGAGGTGACTAAGAAGCTTACTGCTCCGAAGGTCGTTGTGAAAGTAGGCAAGGATAAATCAGTCATATCCGCTAAAGGTGTTCCGGCAAGATCTGCACCGCCCACGCCAACCGTGAAGAAGGTGTGTTTGCCTCACCTCAGTGTGATACAATTCATCTAAGCCATGTGCGCAAAGGTATTGAATTCTGGCACGTTTGGATCTGGCGCTACGAAACCACCTCTCGCGAGCAAGGCTCCTTCTGCAACTCCTCCTACTCTTTTGAAAACCACCCCTTCTGCTCCCTCAGCTTTGAGGAAATCTATCAGCACATCCTCTGCCAATTCGCCAGTAAAGACAGCACCGACAATGGCGTCTTCCAGAAGCCCCGCTTCCGGTCCCCCACAACCATCTCGACGAACATCCATGCTCCCTCCAAGGGCGCCGTCTGCGACCGGCAACCCTCCGACACCAAAGTCGCGGGGCACTTTATTGTCGTCCCTGACATCTTCCATGTCTTCCAAGCCTGCTCCACCCGAGGCCAGCGCACCTTCGCGCCCTTCTGTTGTTTCTCCTTCTGGTTCTGTTGCATCGTTGAGGTCCAACGCTGCTGCTCCTGCCGCTTCTCGTCCTCGTGCTTCAATATCAGACGTTGTGAGGAGAACGCCTTCAGTTTCATCCATGAAGGGAGGCTCTTCGACTTCAGTTCCTACGCGGCAGTCTACTTCAATCTCATCCATTCGAGAAGTGAATGACGCAAAACCTCTAGAGGAGATGCAACAGAAAGTGAGGGATTTACGTTCGGTTTCAGCTTATTGCTGATGATTTTCATTAGCTCAAAGAGGCAATGGATGCACTTTCAGTGAAAACGCAGGCAGTCGCTGACCTTGCAGCAACCCTGGATACGGCTCGTGCAGATGCTGAAGCAAGTCGCTCTTCGCTTCTGCTGCTGCAGCAAGAAAAGGCTGCTGCTGAGTCGGACCTTCAAGAGCTTAGCATTACCTTACAACAAAATCGTGACGAACACTCGCGGGTCCTTATTCTCCTCGACTCCATGAAGCGAGAGGTAGGTGAATTACTATCCACCATTCCCTTTGTCTCAGACACCTTCTTTCAGCTTGACGCGGCAAAGTTGGCGACGTCTGACCACACTGATGTTGTATACGACCTCCAAAACCAAGTAGAGTCTCTCACAGCTGAAGTGGCAGCGGCTCGCGAGAACCTTGAGACTCTCCGCATCTCAAGCGAGCAATCTTCTTCCGAAGCAGCAGCAGCAGCTCAGACCGAGCGGGAGGCTCTTCTTAGGGCAAGGACCAACTACGAAACCGTCGCCGCAGAAATCGAAGCGTTGAGAGCCTCTCATGCTTCAACAGTTCAAGATCTCCACGTCAGGTCAAGTGAAGCACAGGAGAGAGCCGCTAATGCAGACGCTCTCGAAGCCCAGGTTAGGCAACTCAAGTCAGAGCGCGAGGACAACGCGAACAAGGTCTCAGAGCTGGAGGTTGAGATATTGGAGTTGAAAGAGAGCCAAGAGCAAGCAGAGGACGACCACGCCAAGGTACTTGACCGCCTAAAAGGGCTGGAGGAGGAACTGGCCCATGCCGCCGCCGCCACTCAAAGCGCTCTTGCCGCATCTAAAGTCAGAGAAGAAGAACATGCCGAGCAGATGGCTGAAGTCAAGGAAGCTCATAATGGCGAGATACAGGTCGCCAGCGACGAGCTCTCCAAGGTTGTTGCCGACCTTGAAGCATTGCAGGAAGAGCTCACTGCTGCTCACGCTGCCCATGAGCAGACAAAGCTTGAGGCTCAGCTTGCTGCTGAGGAGCACGAGCATCAGATTGACGAGACCGAGAGTGAATGGTTGTCGAGGCATCTTGAGCTTTCGGAGGAGCTCAAGAGAGTCACTATCGAGTTGGAGGCAAGTCCATGCTTAACGTCTCCGATATGATTTTCTCATGGGTGATATAGAGTCAAGAAGCACACTACGACGCTAAAGTTAACGCTGTAAAGGCCGAGCACGATTTGCTCCTGCAGGAGGCATTTGAGCGCGCTAAGGTATGTATAATCTATGTCACTGTGTCACAACTTGCACTAATTCTGCTGCTGCATCAGAACGAAGCTGGAGATGTGCATGGTGAAGAGCTCCAGGCGTTCCGTGCTGAATCACAAGCGACAATCGAACAACTCCTTACCGCCCACCAGTCGACGGTGGATGGACTGAAAGCAGACCATGAAGACGTTCTTGCATCACAGGTCGGCGATCTGGAGAAGAAATTGAGTAACCAGAACCTCGAGCTACGTGCCACGCAAGACGATCTTGCCAAAGCCAAGGCAGCGCTAGACTCCTCGCGATCTGACACGGAAAGCCTGAAGGCGCAGCTTGAGGATGCCCGGGCGGCGTTCGTCGCCGCCTCTGCCTCTGCTGACCAGGCGTCCGAGATCGATCGCCTGACGAAAGAACTTGCCAACTTCCGTGATGAGAACGTCATGATCAACGATGTTCTTGCCGCCACGAAGGAGTCGCTTTCGGAAATGTCCTTCAATCACACAAAGGAGCTCGAAGAAGCAGCTCGTGGACGCGTCGAAGACGTCATGAGCCTCCGTGCCACTCATGAAGAGGAGATCGGCAGGCTTGCAGCTCAGAAGTCGGAGCTGTCTCTCAAACTTTCCGATCTGGAGGGCGAGATTGCTACGCTCCAGGCACAGATTGCTGCTGAGGCTGCGGCTGCACCGAAGAGTAACGGGGTGGTGTCCCCATCCTCGACTATGGTCACCAGGGAGGAGCTCCAGAGAGTGCACGAGGCGCATAACATGAAAATGCACGACGTGATGGCTGACCATGAGCGCACCGTCAGTGATCTCAGAAATGAAATCGACGGGCTCCAGAGCAAGCTGGACGAGGTCCACACGGACATTTCGCGCAAAACGATGGAGATCCAGTATCTTGAGCAAGAACAAGAAGAGAGCCAAGACTCTATCACTCGGTATGTCAAGGTCTTTGGACTTCAAAGTGTATTCGGAGTAGTGATCGCGCTGGCCGTGATTTTTGACTTCATTTGATTAATATTGCTCTGACGTTTCTCGGTTATGGCCGCTTTACTTTTACTATAATTTATCAAGCTTCATACTTTCTTTTACTTGTTTGTTCTGCGGACGATTATCTTTGGATCTGATTTATTGACTTGTGCTCATTCCATGTCACGTTTCTCCCGCAGATTAAAAGCAGACCTTGATCGACTAAGCGGCAGTTCTGACGCATGAAGGCTCCACTACCAACCCTCCGCCGTCACGGTTAGCCTCATGGATTCCGCGCCGCCTCCATCCTCCCTCCTCGTGGTCGATTAACTGGGCTATGACTGTGGTGGCATACCGCACCGTCGGCATCATTATCGACTTGTCCTTCCTTTCCTTACCCCTCTCTATTCGTAATATCACAGACTCCCCGCACATTCTTACCTATGATTCTTATCAGGTGTCTCAGTCTAGCATCAACCTCCTTTTCATTGCATACCCCACCTATGGTTAATGATTGCACATATCTGGAAGTCTTTCTCTAATGCGACGTCTCTGTAACAATGTAGATCCTGGGTCGTCCGAATGGAAATTCTTTTTAATTATACTGACTTCTCGCTCGTGTTTACCCCGGTTCAGGTTTGACAACGACGCGACAAGTTCTTAGTACTTACGTGGCACAGTCAAAAATCTCGGACAAGAGTGTGGTACGATGGTCTGCTCCGACTGTGCCCGGTTACAATAAACAATTTAATAAATGTCACTGATTTTTTGGCCATTTTTGGGAATAAAAAGTAGGTCAAGTTGTGGTCCCATTTGGGCGGTACCGGTTAACGTCCTACCTTTTATTCGCATCGACATATCTTTCTTTACTTCTCTTACTCCCTCTTTTCTACCCGGTCACTTCCCGCGACGACGAGCACACGATGGCAATTCAAAGGGAACCTGGCCAGAAAGGCATAAACTGGTCTAACATTGCTGTCGGTGAGCGCGTTTTACAACGTGATTTCGCTTTATGAAACATGCTGAACAAGGTGAATTCTCGTAGGTGCTATCATGAACATGGTATGCTTTCACACTCCCTTCTGATTATCAGCTAAATGTACGCGTCCTGATGTGTCCTTCGTATCACATAGTTTGTGCGTTCACTCTTATCTCGGTGGGTTGACTTTTACTGACTTAACTCCGCCTTTGCAGGAGGCAAGTCGAGGGAGACGTGTTTGCGGTGTTAAGTAAACCTGACGGACGCATCCTTAGGTCACGACCCTCGGTCAACCCTTGGAAGTCCTCAAGACCCAAATGGCTGCCAACCGCTCGCAGACTATGGTCCAGGCCGCCAAGGCGGTCTGGGGCCGCGGTGGTGTCGCCGGGATGTATCAGGGTCTGATTCCATGGGTCAGTGGCCTCGTGAATGTCTAGGCATTCGACCCATGCTCATTTAATGGACAGGCTTGGATTGAAGCTTCCACTAAGGGTGGTGTGCTTCTTTTCACGGCTTCTGAAATTGAGACCGCTGGTGTTGGTATGGGTGTCAGCCCTGCTACCGCTGGTCTCTTGGGTGGTATGGGCGGTGGTATTGCTCAGGCTTATGCGACTATGGGTGAGTCTTCATGCAGAAGCTTGAATTGCTTTCTTCATACATGATGCATACTTTTATCTATTGAGGCTAGTTTATAATACTGTGCTGCCTTCAATTAACCATCTTTCGGGACTGACTTGTCCAACCTGATTTCGAATGTCATACTAATATCTCATGCTACAGGATTCACGACATGTATGAAGACTGTCGAGATTACACGACACAAAGAGGCTGCTGTCGGTGTCGAACGGTCGACATTCCAAGTGTTCATGGATATCTACCGCCGCGAAGGTATCAAGGGTATCAACAAAGGTGTCAACGCTGTTGCCGTGCGACAATGTACCAACTGGGGATCTCGGTCTGTTGTTTTTACAAGAAATGTCGTTGTATTATCAGCTGATTGGCGGTGTGCAGAATGGGTTTTGCTCGTCTTGCTGAAACTACGATCCGGAATGTGCGCGGCAAGGGCGAAAAAGACAGCCTTGGTGCTATGGACAAGATCTTGGCTTCGTCCATTGGTGGCGCACTGGCTACATGGAATCAGCCTATAGAGGTCGTCCGGGTTGAGGTGTGTAGCATCATGTTTGACTTGACTATGCAGATTTCACCAACAATTTCACGTGATAGATGCAATCAATGGCGAAGACCACTGCAAATGCTAACCGCCCGGCAAAACTCACTATCCTCAACACCCTCGGCTTCATCTACAAAGAGAACGGTATCAAGGGTCTCTACCGTGGTGTCACACCACGGATAGGTCTTGGCATCTGGCAAACAATCTGCATGGTGTCGTTCGCCGACTATGTGAAAGCCTGGTATGTGTCTCGCATCTAGCTGCATGTAAGAGAAATGAAGCTAACGGAGCTCACAGGGTGAAAAAGAGTTAGTCAGGGATCGCAATAGCGGTGTCTGCACTTTAATCATCATAGACAGATAATAGTATACTTTGACATACATTATAGACACATACCACTTTTTTGCTCGCTATATATTCTTTCCTGGTCATATATTCTCGAATTTGAGAGCCAAGTCGTCGGCTCGCATGTGTTTGTGGATCGCAGCCAGACCATTATGTAATTGCATCCGGTAACCGGTTTACGAACTTAATGGGCGACCCCATATGCCGGTCCGCGGTTGCCTGCTCAAGCGCTCAATGCCAGCAAACGCTGGTTGGCAGTCTGCCCAAACTTCACCGCAACCACCACCACCACCATGAGCGCTCCTGTCACAGGCAAAGCCCCCATGCATCCACTGCTGGCGCAGTACCTCATGCAGCTGTCGACAAACCCACTGCGCACCAAGGCATTGACATCCAGTACGCTTCATTTTAATCCAGCAACCACGTATGACGCTCAACGTGTTGGATGCGTGTTCTGCAGGCATGTTTAGTTTCCTACAGGAGGTCATTGGATCGAACGTGGCTGGCCTCCCGCCGCCTCAAATCCCAAAAGATGCGGCTCCCTTGACGAAAGCCCTCGCGCGTGCGCGTATTGACTCCAAGGCCATCAAGATGGCTTTGTACGGGTTTTTCGTGTCCGCTCCCATGGGACATGTCCTCGTCGGCCTGTTGCAGAAGGCTTTTGCTGGGAAGACAGGTCTCAAGGCTAGGTTAGGGCAGCTCCTTGCGAGCAATCTACTGATTTCGCCAATAAACGCGACTGGTGCGCGCTCTTTATGTCTCATTTACATTAGCACTAAGAGTTACATCATAGTGTTCTTGGCCTCTATGGCTGTCATTAATGGCGCCAAATCCCTCGACGAGGTCATCCGCACTGTCAAGGGTGGCTTCTTCTCCGTCATGAGAGTAAGCAGGATTTGTCGTTCCTTCAACTGGTGTTCTTATATCCCGTAGGTATCATGGGTAGTTTCCCCGTTGTCCATGACTATCGCACAGCAGTTCATTCCTGTCGAAGTATGTCCTCCGACCATGTCCATAATGACCTGAAACTGATCGACAAACAGCTTTGGGTGCCTTTCTTCAACACGATTCAGTTCGTGGTCGGTGTAAGTAATCCTCGATTCACTCAGGCGTTTTTGATCCAAGCTGAAAACGTCACTGCACAGACCTTCATGAACATCAAAGTGAAGAAAATGAGACTCGCCGCGCAAAGGAAGGAAGCCGAGGAAAGGGAGCGAGAGAGAGCGAGAATGGCCACGACAGAAAAACCTCAGTGATCACCTTATTTTGAACTTTTTGTACCCTCATACTGTTTGGTTATATCCGTAATATATTCCCTATGCATACATTAGAGATCTGATACAACGATTGATGACGAGTTGTCTGCAGCCGCCCTCTGCTCATAGCGGTGCCTTACTCGCCATGGGCTATCCTCCGTGCCAGGTTCGCCTACCTCAGTCTCCAGCCGCCAGCCTGACAATATGTATGTTCCTGGACGAGTAACGCACAACTGGGCGAGGACAGACGTTGTCTGCAACGGCGCTAGAAGCCCCCTGAAGGTCGTCCGGCCACAATATGGTGCAGGGAGATGAGGTCTACAGATGCTGTTAGTTGACGATATAAGAGGCAAGGAAATCACTCACGACGACTGTTGACGAGGATCAAGTCTAAGAACAAAGCGCGACGGATGTGACAAGGAATGATTACGGATCGTAAACTCTACAGGAGCCATGCAAACCCTAAACAACAATTGCTCAATAACCGTTACTGGGAGCTGAATCGCTGAAGGACCACTCACCCCTGACTGAAGTCATGCTCTACTACCAAACCGTCCTTCACGTGCATAACAATCGGATTCATCTCCGCGTTCCACTCGCTATCACGAATAGCTTGCAGCATCTCCACCTTCTCGCGTTGCGTCTCAGCATACATGCTTCGCTTGACTTTGGCACTCTCTACACCCTCGAGTACCTCTCGAAGCGCAGCATGGCTTGCACCTAGAGTAACCTCAGAAACAAGGATATGACCGGACCGCTGCTCAGAAGGGATATTCCAGAAGACGACGAAATCGACAGAAAGGGGGTTGTATAGCGGGAAGATGCTGGGGTGAGATGATGTGGGTATTCGGGGGTGTGATTGAGCGAGCGTGCGAGAGACGGCTATCCGCCGTGCGTTCATGATAAAGTGAGCGACGAAAGGTTGGAAGGCGAATGTCTGTGACATGATCAACAACGATTTGGTAGACGAGAGGGAGATTTGTACCTGGGAGACATGTCCGCAGAGGAGCTCTAATGGAGGCGGATCATCGGGCCCTATATCTTGACCATGCAGCACGTTGCTCAGTTTCCTCGAGACAAACGCTGAGACTGCATTCACACTCGCACAATCGCCAGTGGAGGTGGCGCCAAACGATATCCGTGCTGATTGAGAAGGACGCAAAGGCTCACTGAAACGTAATCAATAACAAAAACATGAATTGCAATTACACTTACGACCAGAGTTCAGTCAGTGGTAAACATGACCAACTAGCGCTGATCGTTGTCACTTGGTTGATCTCCACGTAACTCGAAGATGAGATATTGGCCAGGTCTAAGCTTAACGAGAACGAATGATCCGGCGAGTGACTTGGGTGCGAGGTGGTAGAGATCTGGAGGCACTGGACGACCTCATAACTCCTCGTGACGCGCGTGCAATGGAATGGGCTGCCTTGTGCCTGTAATATTCATTTTAGCACAACAAAAGTAGAATAAGAATGTTGTAGTGACTCACCTCACGATAAACGAAGAGAAGCGACAAGTCCTGTTTCCCCTTGTGACTTGCATGTAAGACAACCGTAACTTCGGTGCTTCCAGCCTCCGTGAGCTTCTCTGCGAGGGGTATACTATATGGTGTCGTTGGAACAATCTTATTATCGGACTGCCACGTTTTCCACGCCATGCTCATAACTGAAACTGGTTCATCCTAAGCATCTGCGAACGTAATAAGCCAACAGTGAAACATACCTGACCCACCATCCAGAGGCTCGATCCAGATCTGATCTTCAGGACCAGGCACAACCCATACCTCCCCAATATCCCTCGAACCAGCGTTCGAAATCCACAGTTTCATCCGCTTACACTCTCCTTCAGCAAGCACAAGCGGACCATCGTCTACAAACGCCACGGCAAGCTCTTGGCTTGCCTCTTCTACGTCGAGCTTCAAGAGTATGTCAGGGGCATATGTGATTGTCTGTCTCTGTTGAGGTGTGTCCTGCAGCCTGCGACCGCGGCGTGCTAGCGATTCTACTGTTGGAAGGAGTCCCAGGAAGTCATAGGCAACGCCTGTGATAGCCAATGATGCTGGTTTGGAAGACTTGATGGAAATGGAAATCTAAAATGCACCGCGGTCAGATAAAGCAGGAAGAAGCGACTGGTACCACGAACGGTGCGCGACTCATTGGCATAAAGGATAGTATCCTCAGCGGTCTTGATTTCGATGTTATCTCGAATCCAGGCAGCGTCACCAGAAGAAGATTCAACGATCACCGTTGGATTGGCCAAGGTGACCTCTGTGTCGAGGGGATTGCGCAGGGTGATATCAACCCAGAATGCCTCTATGTAAGAAATGAGTCTACGAAGTCGGAACGCATGACGACGAGGAAATTTACCTTCCACAGCAGCACGTCCACTTCGTTCAAGCTTCTCCTTGCCTCGATGCTTCCAAAAGGATGACCATATTTCTTCCCGAGTCTCCCACTCGGACTGTTCGCCCTCGACAGAGTCTCGAGGTAAGCGAATGCAGGCCTGCGAAGGAACGACGAAGCGCAGTGACAGCTTGACATCCTCTAAGCGTGCTTGCTCCCCGGATATCGACTCCAAGTGCTGGTACATGGTGTCAGAAGGTGGTACAGGTAATGAAAGCAGGCAAATTACCGAAATCGCAACCTGGAAGTCCTCCAGGAACACCTTGTCCGAATTGCTAGGATCCTTTGTAATGTCCACAATATGATTCGAAAGTTGGGCAAGTGGAGAGGACGACGCTGACGACCATCGCAAGAGACCCAAAAAGTGTCGCACAGCGCCTGATACGTCCCCTGTGGTATACAGCAGTCTCCCTAACAGATACACCGGGTCAAGGAAATAAAAAGATAGCGATCGAAAAACACTTGCCAAGTGGATGCTCAATGCCAGACATGACAGCATCAAAGCCTTGAAAGTCTGATGGTTGTTTGTTTTCAGATATCCAGAATGACGGCGACAAGAGTTTGTCCGGCCGGGATACGGACAATTCATGGGCTCTCCGAAGAAAGTACATGGTCAGCGGTTTCTGGAAACGCGTTTGGGAATCAGTAAAAGCTACTATTCGAAATTGGAACTACACACAATGCCACATTTCTCCAGGCGGTTTGCAGCGAAAAAGTACCACAGCGCTGCTCGCCGTCGTGCGTTTTTCCGAACGCTGAGAAGTGCAGCATGTGCCAACAAGAGGGCTGCTGGTGGTTCTTCTGCCTTGAATCCTGACAGTCAATTGGTGTTCTTATCGAGGACAATAAATGGCAATAAACGCACGTTGCCCGCAGCCCAGACAAGCCATCGTTCGCCCTCGAGGGTATCGCTTAGGAAGTCGCCAATCGTAAGCATCGATTCCCATCGCACCGCGTATAGCAAGGCGCGTAATTGTGCATGTGATGGAAGCTCGGCGGCTTGGGGGTGGATGGTATTCAAAGCATGAGAGACGTGGAGTTGCACGGCTGGCGAGGGAGCGATAAGCAAAGGAAGAATATCCTAACAGCGAGTTTGTAAGATAGCAGGAGCATATGAGATGCAATACTTACAGAACCTCCTTTCCCTTCCTTCCTTAATGATTCCCAAACAGCCACCGCTAGTTTGTAGTCACCAAGGATTGTTGCAAACTCAGCTAAGCGTCGTTGCTGAGATGGTGGAGGAATGATGGAACCAGATACTGATGACTGTAGTGCGCTGTGTGTGTGCGAACGCGTGGGCAGAGAAGATGTAGGGGGTGCTGGAGATGAAGTGCCAAAAAGCCGACGCGTTGATGTAAACAAGCGCGATGGTAGTCTTCGGCTCGAGGAATACTGGTGAAGGGACTTAAAGTGAGTATGCGGAGGAGATTCGTTGATACTTACTGTCTCGTTCCATTCTACGACGCATTTCTCCATCCAAGGAACCAAGTTCATGGTGACGAATTCTCGTGTAAATCTGGCAGTTTGTTGGATGTCTTGTTCGGACATCCTAAGAGTATTCAATGGGACGGTTTGTGCGGTCTTTAAGTCAGGGCGCACGCCGTCGGCAGAACCATTTAGAATAGCAGGTGGCGGTAATCGGGGAACAAGTGCTGGGATAGATACGGGGGGTGGCGGAGGGGATGGAAGTTCGAGAGAAAGAAGGTAAGTATGCAAACCATACTGTTTCTTAACGGCATTGAAAAGTGCGCCTGCTCTGGAAAGATATGTTATGAGGAGCAAGACAGGTAATGAGATATGAATACGCACTCTTCGTCAGAAAGCGGAGAGTTCTTGGGATGAATTATGAGAGTGTAAATGAGATGTGTGAGGTCTACCCATGATGGAAAGTCTAATGTTCGAGAATGTAGGGCGGTGATTGCCTGCAGCGGGTTCGGGGATGTAGTAGAGACTGCTAATATTACTGCAGCAAGACTGTGAGGCAGAATGAGAAGGGTTGAGCGGAATTACTGACTTGATATTGGATGATTCCACCCCTCATCTCTAGCTGGAATGTGATCTCCTTCGGCACAACGTCTCAGTTCATCCCACCAAGGTGTTCTTGCAACATCTCGATCTTTCATCTTTTCGAAATCATCTACCCATTTAGCGCAGCGTTTGCTGATACGGTCACCGATCCAGTCAATAGCTCGTGTGGCGCGTTGTTCCTCATCTTCACGACAAGCTGCCTCGATTTCCGGCAAGTCAGAAAAGCGAAGGGCAAATGATGGATGGGGTACAGTGGTCAAAGCAGTTGTGCGGGTTGTAACTTTGTAGGGATTAAATTTAAGAGCGATATCAGTCGCCGAAAAGAGTGAAACATACCTTGTGGTAATGGGGAAAAGGACTGGAATATATGATGGAGAGAAGGCAGAGAAGAGGACTGAAGGAGCTCTTCAAGGTCTGGGGAAGGAAGGATGCAAATGTGGGGGGTCAACGATGAGGGCAGAACCCTGGCCATGAAGGTTGCTCGAGCGTTGCTGGCGTGGCCCAATGGTTAAACTGTACCGGTACCTCTTCCCCTCCTCGACGTAATGGAGGTATTACTAGTAGTCCAATAATTAGTTCCCACATTCAATGTCATTTAGCAAACACTACGAAGTACAAATTCTTCGGGTATATAGGTAAATCAAAAGAAACCACCTCCACCGTCAAATCCACCACCACCCATTCCTCCGTCAAGTATATCTCCAAGTAAAAGTCCACCTGCCAATCCACCCAACAAAGGTAACGCCAATCCCCCTCCTCCAAACCCTCCACTCCGACCTCCGTAACGACCTCGACCTCCATTGTATCCATATGGGTCTCCAGCAGGTGGGCCATACATACCATACCCTGCTTGTGGGTAACCATAGCTAGTAGATCCGCCGTATGGCGCATATCCACCATGCTGCTGCAAGTACGCAGCACGTTCCTCCAGGTTTCGTCTCCGTGCCTCCCGAAGTTGCTCCTCCTCTCGCGCACGTTCTTCAGCCCTTTGTCTCTTGTGTGCCTCCCGCTCTTCCTTCGTACCAATTGCCTTGTCTTTCAGCTTCCCGAACATCCCGCGCTTTCGCTCCTCATGCTGCTCGTCAGTCGGTGGTTTGACTGCACTACCAGAAGACTTTGTGTTGCTGCGCAATGGAGCACTCGTCTCTCCACCGCTGAATGAATGACGTCGCTGTTCGTACGGAGGGGGATCTACCGACGGTGCTCCTTCGAGCTTCTCTACTTTCGCTTTGATATCCGGGTTGTCAGAAAGGAACTGCTCGTCTTCGTAGGGGTGCACCCATATTGCTCGTGGTGGCTTTGCCTTTGTATCAACCTGTAGAAGGGAGCGTTAGAGCGAGCCTAATCTGATAAGAGAGATTCGGTACCCACCCAGAATGGGTGCTTCTGTTGAGGGTCGTATTCCCGAATCCAACCTTCTGGGAGGGGTAGCTGGGACATGCGGGATGCGATACGTGTTATAGTCAATTGTGAGTCGAGTTACTGCGTCTGTGTCCAAGTTGCCAATCTGTGTGTGACTCTTATACTCATCCATCACGTGCCTGCCATGGCTATAGGGGGCGGCACTGGAATGACGGAATCACAGCCTTGACGTGAACGGTGACACAGCTCTGGCATAGCTACAACCACAATTGTGTCTCGAAAAACCCGATACAACCAATCGTTTGTGAATGCCGAAAGGCTAGCGCAATTACGTTTGAGGTCATGTACGGATTGGAGATTGCTAGATGGACGGATCTCGGATGTCACTCAAGATAAGTGGACCTACTACTACAAACAATTTCGTAGCTGACTTAGACCTCACGTTGCCGTGCTGGAGACAAGCGAAACCCTGCAGGCACTGCCTATCCGGTCTAATCCGACGGTTGGATCCATAGTTCTTTGAAAGAAGCGAGACTGAACAGGACTATAATTGGACTTCCTTCCTGGAATCCAGTTAAAAATAACTTCGAGCCATTAGGGGAAGCAACAACGTTGCTGGCAACTCAGCACCCTTCAGCAATTTTTCCGCAGCACAAACCTTGTCAAATCGCGCGAAGCTTGCACAGCAGATATTCGTGGACACACGTAAGTAATTACCATTCTAGCAAAATCTGCGTTTATTCTCTTCATCGAAAACTTGCCAGTACCGTCTTGATTTCCTGCATGTCTGACTCATTAACAATCACCGCGAATTGGCTGTGCGCATGCCACGACGCTACATAGTCGGCTGGTGGTATAGGATCACGACGTAAGTACACGCAACCATTGGAGGAACCACAACCGTAATTTAATATGCCTCCCCAGATCATCGTACGTGCCAGATAACTATTCCTTGTTATATCCTCCCCTTCCCCTTGCTTCCCTATTGTACCCTCCCCTTCCCGGTTCCCTCGGTAATTTCCTATTATATCCACCCCTACCTAATGCTTCTTCAACCCCAGCTTCACGCCGGACATCTACCGCGTCATCATCAGACTCGGGGACAGAGCCAGCTCATAATTCCACTTACTATCGATGGAGGCATCAGCAATGGGGGACCCGTTAACTCCGATGATGCTCAGCATCATTGAGATGGATACAAGAACAACAGTCGAGATGCGCATTGTGAAGCAGCGGGAACTTGGAATCGATATTTGCTGGGATTTATTGAAGACAAACTGCCGCTTTTTATGTGTTGCGACTCAAGACGACAAGTTTGATGCATCAGCACATGCTTTGGATGACTGGGGATACTAGCTCCACTGGCCATCGCGGATGTCTGCGGATCTGGGGGCCACTTTGATATCGTCAAGTCACCTATCTCTGCCATCATGCTTGGCAGATTGATCGAACGCCTCTAAACAGTTCGTATTGTGGCCGAACACTTGGCACGACTGGGAGGAAGACTGGGAGTGCACAGTTGGTTATGGTCATGGTCAGGCTTTATCGATGATCTTATGCTGAGACACACAAGTGGCATAACAATTCAATAACCTTCCAATATTACGTGCACGAACCCCTGTATATTGTCTGACGCAACATAGGAAAGCCCTCAGTTACGGGCGACTCGAAGCGGAATTTGGTATTTCAGTGTTCCATGATAGTGGTTGACACGTCGACAACCAAACGTACGTCGCAAAGCTACTAGCACAGGTACGTCCGCACCCCATGATGCTAATTATCAATTACAATTGTAACAAAGCAGATTTCAGGGGTATTCACCGCTTTCATGGATCCGGAATCCTTGTTTGAATAATTCTGTCCATGGCATCTGGCACCGACTACCCGAGGAAGGACTGATCCGATTCATTCTGCAGCCCCGTCGGAGGAGGACAAGTGAATTATAGTAGGTGCAATTACTGAGAGCGACAGTCATATACTAAGTAAGGGCACGAGGACTCTGTATTATGATAATAACTGATTTCTTTAAGCTAGCTGTACTCGGTATAGTGATTATCATTAACCTGGAATATCAATTATGGTGTAATTTAGGTATTGTAAGTATCAGAACTGCCAAGGGGGCTCATTACAAAAATTCATGGTCAAGTAGGGTCAGTGTGCCGAAGGTCTGACAGCGGTCACACCTCCCACCCTGGAAGATAAGCCTGGGCCCACTCGGCGAAGGTTTCCAATCGGTCGATCTGTTTCACTAGTACCCGGGCACACCACTGTCTCTTGCAGCTACATTCGCTGTCTTCGTAGCACCTGGCAAGCCCGAAGCTAGTGCGTTCTGCATATCACGAATCTCCACTACTGCGTCATCTTCAGGCTCGAGGAGGGAGACAGGTCACAATTCTGCTTACTTGTGGGGCGAGCGTCAGCTCCAATGATAGCCAGCATCATTGACATGGATACGAGGACAACAGTCGAAATACGCATTATGAAGAAGAATATGATGAGTCGAAAGATATTTGTGGAGTTTCACGAAGACGAATGGCGTCTTTTTAAGTGTGTCTTGTGCGATGCGATACATTTGGCATAGGCTTCAGCACGGCGCTCAAGCAATGTATCGGGATGTGCTCTGCACGACTGTAACCATGCATAAGGGAGAGTAGTGTGACTCAGGCCGTGCCTGCCTGCCTGCGATGAGGCTGCGAGTTACGCCAAGCACTGAGGAGTCACCTCGCTGGCCAAGTCAGCGATATTTGCTATGCTTGGCTAAACTGCTCTAATTATAAATAATATTGGGTGAGGCTGGGCAAATATTCAATGTTCAAGATGAGCGGACTCGGAGTGCACACTTGACGATAATCACAGTCGGACCCCCGGTGAGCACAAGCTGCATGACAATCCAATAGCGATCCGATAGTACGCTCTCGGACTCTTGTATATGACTGTCTGACGCAGCACAAAGGGGATGCTGGTATTGCAGTGGTGTGTCCTGATACGAAAGCAGGCTGAATGAAACGTCGACGACCAAACCGGTGCGTGCGCGGCGTAGAGAAATCAAAGCGGCTATACTGTAGAAATGAATTCTGTATCAGTTGCAAAAATTATATTGTTCTTCATGAATCACAACATAAGTTGACCAAAGGTAAGTCCTCATAGGCGAATGTGATAGTTGGGGGTGCTTTCAACGGTTGGAACTGGATTACATGCATTGAGCGCTCGACAAAATCCGGAGTTTTCTCAAATTCAAGCTTTCCCTGATCCGGGATGGACGACTAATAATTCCAGTGATCGCAACAAGCCAAAGGCGGTGTGCGTGTATATATAGTACTTGTCTCGTGTATATTAATGATGAGGTCAATGCTAAGCAAAGGCTCGGTTGCACGAGGGCGTTGGTGAGGGAAGGTGAAAAGCATTAATGCTGCAGCGAAGTACTTTGGCGCGCGCACTGGCGAATATAGGATGCGATCACTGTGGAGGCCTTGTTGTGCCAGTTCAGTACCTCAGCGCTGAGGTACTGAACTGGCACAACAAGGCCTCCAATAGTCGAACTCGGACTTCTGTATTTTGCTTGACGCAGCACAGGAAAACAAATATTGAGTTATTGGCAACTTGATGCAGAACCTAGTGTTTCGGTATTCCATGATACAAGGCTGGAACGTCGACAACCAAACCAGTGCACATGCCGCACTGTATTGATCCGGCAAGAAGTATTCACCGCCGTGACCTCGTCTGGAAGGTGAACAAACTTCGATAGATCCATAATCACTGTTGAATCTGTCAAGAATACAAATACAAATTACTTGTAGTGGAAGAAATCCATGGTATATCAGATGTGCTTGGAGTTAGATTATTGCAATGGAGCGAGAGCAGACCGTGACCGCATGCAAGAAACATCTACGAGCCGGCGAAAGATGAGAGCAGGACAACAACAACGAGAACCGGAACAATCAGGCATCGAGTGACTGTTAGGCAGGATGGGCGTGAAGATAACGGATCATCTCCTGAATCTTCAGCACCTTCTGTTCCGTCGGCATCTGTCAAAAATATAAAGTTAAATGTTTAATAAATGGCATTACTGGCAGCCCTGCAGGAAATGAGGTTACTCACTTCAAAAAAGCGGTGCATCCTTCGTCGCCTATCTTCATCTGCTGCTTCCTGAAGAGCGATATCTTCTACAAAAGGATGCGCGCAGCTGAGATCTTGTCTCTGGTGGGAGGGAGAGCTATTGGTAGGAGGGGCCACCCAGTCCTCTATTACGCCCCAGCCTTTATCCTGCTCTTCCGATGTCAAGTCTGTACCAGCAGCTTTAGGAACAGACGCATCATCTTTACGCCCCCACCCAACACTCTCCGCTTCACGCCCCCACCCATCACTCCCCACTTCATGATTCGGTTTCCTCCAGGCTCCTAACATCCCCCACACCTCATCCGAAGTCCGCCATCCGCCATCGTCCTCCATCATCTGCAAGAACTCCTCCATCCTCAGCACCTCGCCCCTCTCCGCAGCATCCACCCCGCGGATCCAGAACGGCACAAGATCAAACACATGATCCACGTGGGTCTGCATCTCCCATGTGCGTAGGCCATCGGAAGTTAGCGGAGGCTGCTCGGGCGCTCCCCAGGCGTCATCGTCTCGTGGTTTCCACCACTCGGCTTCGGAGATGTGCTGTGCATGCTCAGGGGATGCGTTTTCATGTCGAACTGCGGCTTGCATGGTCGTGAAGTAGAATTGGTTGGTGCGCCTTGGGATGCAGATGTTGCAAGTCCATCCGCGGCGTGAGATATCCGGGGTGAAATCTATAAGCGGATTAAGCATGGTCATGCTACCGTTGGTGAAATGGCCCTATGAGGTTATAGCACGCACATTGTTGTTTGCTAAATTTCAACTTTTTGGAGGAAGAGGGGGGTGCCATGGGTTTAGATCGAGAGGAACGGAACGGATGATGGGGCGATTGGGAAAATGCAAGGGCTAGGGAAGAGCAGTATAAATGTCTCCCATCTGGTGGCCAGAGTCCACAATCCACAACTACTATAATGACGAGCAGCCGCATACAATCCGCATATGGCTTCGTATTTCCGCTGGCGGCTGAGCAAGTTACCAATACAAGAGAACCACGACAACAAGCTCAAGCCACATTATGGCCAATAACAAGTTAGGAAGTCCTAGGCTTGAAGCTTGAGCGCCTGAGCCTCCAATTACTACGCAACGAAAACATTGTCCAAAAACTACAGTGTTCCAGATAATACATAATCTTAAATATCTACGAAGCTCCGGGTAGCGGCCCCACCCAAGTTCCATTCGGCCACAGGGTCGCAGGCATCGTGAAATCACCAGGCGTACTCCCTGTTGTGTACTGCGAAAGAATTCATCAGCCCCTGGCCAATGCAGAAAGTCCCTTGAAAATACTCACGGCAAGCCTGAAGAAATGTGGCAAGCCAGCCTCCAGTGCAGCAAGTGAGTAGTTGAGTGCAGCGCCCACGTACACCTCCACATCATCCACGAGTAATGCGAAGCCATTCCAGCCTTGAGCAGCAATGGCCGTAGGTATGCCGTGCCAGCTGATGGTTTGATTCGTCAGCGCAATGGAGGCATTGTAGGTGGTGGAATTTGTGAGGAAAGTGGGGAGGGGGGAGCCAGTTGTCCCGTCTCCGACAAGCTGTAACACAACATGAGCTATTGAAGGCATGTATAGTGAACGGGACATACAGCAGCAGCGGTCTGTAGTATCGAGTCAAAGCCGAACGCAGCCACGCCGTTAAGAAACATTCCGAGGAGGAACCCCTGATAAATTGCCGAAAGCCTAGTCGGGAAGCCAGTGCCAGGTAACAATACCATTGAGATGATATAATGATGCAGCCTGAACTGCAGGCCAGGCAGCAACGCCAACACCAGCGTCACGAGGCCTCCGAGGATGTACCACCCAAGGTAGTATGGCAGCCAGCCAGTTTTCCTGATAACACGTATCTGGTTGACTACCAGGACAAGAAGGATAAGGCAGATGATAATAAGCGCTACGACACCTCCCGGCTGTTGTTTGATATCAGCCGCGGTCAATCGATCAATGGGTATTTGGTCCATGGTGAGATTTGTCAGAACGCCTGTCCAGTAAGGCGCAAGGTACCATATCATGGCTTCAAACGGCGCGTTTGCGAACAGAGGCAACGTAAACCTCACAGCAACGCGCCAGAACGCATAGCAGACGAAAAGGGTAGGCAGGAATGCACCAAAGGCTACGTCCAGCGGGGGTGGAGTCGCCTGGGGCTGCGAAAACAATGCGGTGTGCCAAAACCCTATGCAGACGAGGCACCACCACATGACGATAGCTTTGGGCCGCAACACGAGGAAGAGAAGGCATGTAATAAGTATGTTGAAAGCGAGCGCCGGTGTGCGGAGGTCGGTGCAGTGGGTGAGAACGTTGGATGGTGAGAATCTAAAGGACATCGGGAATACAGAGGGGAATCCAATGGAAGATAGTCCGAAAGCAGTTGTAGGTAAATAGTTTGTGAAATTCCCCACGAGATTAACAGATGCGCAACCTCCTGTCGAGTCGCTGAAAAGGCCGCTATGTAGAGAACACGTGAGTTAAATCTTCTGCGTTAAAAAGAAGGGGAAATATCGAGCACTTACGCCTGAACGGCAGAAGCGCAGATAAAACTATCAGCTCTATATGTCTTCTGACTATCCCCGCCTCCAACAAGTAGAGGGACGAAATCCACCTCTACATCGCCTACCAAATGCGGGTTCTGCAGGACAACGCTGCTACATTGCGCCGGGCATCTGAAATCAAAAGACGAATTACTAAATGGCGCGCACAAAGTACCGTCCAGACCGCATCCTGCGTCTTTTGTCCAGTAGACCGATGTACAACTGACAAAAGAGGTTGCAGGGATCGTATACCACTGTGCGCGGACCAAGAAGGAAAAGGAAATGATATATGCTGCTACGAGGACGACGAAAAGCCATGTAGCAGTAAGTGGACGTGTGAACCGGATGATCGCAGGCTCGAGTGCGATGGTGAATTGATGACCTCTGACCGAATACGTACGACCGAGGAGGGGCACAGGGTCTGCATGCTGTGAGCGCCGGTTACAAGTGACCTGAACATAGAAACTCACTCGGAAGATCAACTTTAGGCCTAGGTCCCCGAACGTGTTTGACCACTCGAGCGGCAGCATGATACAACCGAGGGGATCGTGCTTTAAAGGAATCCGAAAATCTTGAGAAACGAGTTGAGGGTGGTGGAGAATGAGATGCTCCTAATGGGCCCGGGTCATAGAGACCTTTCTCGGAGGCCTCCGCCTCAAATTTTACTCTCTCCTCGCTTGAGCCGGCAGTTGTTTCGCGAGAAGAGCTGTACCGGAGCCCTTGATCCATAAGAGCTCAGTTGGAGGCGACTGTCATGAAGAACGGGTTGTGTGCGAAAAGACATGCAGAGCGCAGTAACCGTCCAAAATTAAATACATCACCAATGCTGTCCCCTATCCATCGATAGAGCGCCTGCAGTGTGGAACATCCCTACAACAAACATTCCGTGACAATGACAGCTCAGACTCAGAGAGTGCATATGCGTAGACATCATATATGGGATTTGCAAAAGAAGATCATCACCAAAAAAATTGTATGGTACCCTGCCAAGGGCCATCAAAATATTGACCAATGTACTAGTTCCAGCAAATCATCTTATATAGGCCACGGGCAGAACTTCTATCCCAGCCGCATACCGCCTATCGTTCACCATCGTCTGTTTCATAATCGCCATCTTCATCCGATCCTTTCTCCTCTGTTCCCTCTGTGCTTTGCCGTCCCCGATTGCGCGCCCAACTCGGCCGTCCTTGTTGCATTTTCATACTACTATTGCTCGACCACTTTGTACCTTTGTAGTGGGCTGCCAGGGTCATGATGGCTATGCGAAATGAGGCACAGTATCAGAATATGATAAGTGAATGGGGAAGGAGCGCACCATCTTCGTTCCTTCTGTAGAACTCAGCCCACGATTTGTCTGATCTTTCGCTATCCGGGAACTACATCATAAAATGAACACGATCGGAAACTCAGCACATACATCAACATGATAGTACTCACCCTTTCAAGAAATCCCTCCCACCGTTCTCGACTTACCATGTCGTTCCACCCCGGCGTGCGCGCAACATACCTGGCTATGATCCTCCAATCCGCAGGCGTGAACGAGCCGCCAATTGCTCCCATGTCCGCTTCATCAGTATCTGTCGTGGCGGAGGCATCGTGATTGTCAGACGAGGGAGAAGGGGAGGGTTGCGAGAAAGAGGTGACGCGTTTGGACGCGACCGTCTTAGTTTTTGAGACACGGGGGACACGAGCAGTCGGTTTTGTGCGACGATGCGAGGATGTTGTCTGACGAATGACTTCAGTTTCTGAGTCTTCAACTTCATCGGTGGGCGTGTTTGGGGAGTCTGAGTTTTCCTCTTCTTCATCCTCTTCTTCTTCTTCATCGTCATCGTCATCGTCATCATCGCCCTGGAAGGAGTACAGGATCTTGTCTGCGATGTCGTGTCTGGCATGCCAGTGAGATGCCCAGGAGGGCGCGCTATGATGTGGGGCCTGCACGAGGTTAGTATTGGACATATGTTCAAGTACGACACACCATACGCACCTTTTCATGCAACATCGCACACAGCTCCTTCTTCGTCAGGCTCGCGTCCTGACTTAACCTCCAACCAATAAAATTTAAGAAATACGCGCGATCCTCTTCGGTATACTTATTTCCATTTGTCCCAGCTTCGATTCTTGTCGGGGGCGTAGGGCTTCGTGATGGTGGAGGGGGCAATGTAATGTCCGCCTGAAGCGGCATAAGATTGGCGGGAAGGTTTGTCGGGAGGAGGGGCGCGGAGAGGGAGTTGAGGGTTGCTCGGGGGCGTTTTGGAGGACGGTAGCCGAGGGAGGGGGTTGTGCTGATGGCGGTTGGTGTTGAGCGTTTGGGTGGTCGACTTTGTCGGAGTGGTGGGGAAGGGGAAGGTTGTCGTTTTCGCGAGTCACGCTCGCGATCGCGTAGAGGAGAAGCAGACTTTGCCACGGAAGTAGATGCGGTGGTGGAAGCAAAAGGTTTTTTGACTACTTTTGATGTTTGGCTTTTTTCCGCCAGACGGGCGACGAGGACATCGAAACGGTCGTGGTGGTCAAGGTAATAGTCTTTCCAAAGGTTTGCAGCGTGATTATTGACCTGAGGGAGTGTCATCAACGCGCGTGCGCGGTACGATTTAGCAGAGATAACACGCACACCATGTAACCCTTCCAGAGCCTGTCTGTATGTCCTCCCGGACTGCTTGCAGTCAAAAAGAGCTTGAGCGAGGATTGAATCGTCATTAGGTGACTGGCCGACTGGAATTGTGAGGCGAAGAAAGTCCTGCATGAGCTGCTGTGGAACGACAGACGCGATATCGAAAGTGGAATTGGGGAACGCGTGCTGAGCTGGGTTCACGTTCGAAGGAGCTGGCACGTTAACATTTGGCTGGTTCTGCTGGGCCATGTGGTGACCGTTCTGCATGTTCTGCTGGAGTTGTTGCCAGTGATGGTTTTGGGATTGCTGAGGATATTGGTTGTGGCTCATCGACGGCCAGTTTGCATGGCTGAGGATGCCTGTCATGCTCTGGGTGCGAAACTGGTCTTGAGAACGACCTGTGTGGCTAGCAGGTATTCCACTTGGTATTGGGGCGTTCATCGAGGACGTACGCGGCAGCGAGGAGATGAATTCACCGCTGTAACCTGTTCATTCACCGCGACAAGCAATTTGAAAGTACCCAAATCCACGTGTCTCCATCACGTGCCAGTATCACGTGAGACCATCGCGGGGCACCGTCAAGTACTTGAGACTCCGAGAGAGTACTTGGGCTAGTGACTTCCCGTTGGATCCGTCCGTCATGTCGATTTCTCGTCTTGCCCGTATTCCCCTTCGTAGTCCCTCACGCTCTTATGCTACGACAGCAGGCTTAAATGCCATCGCACGTCCAAAGGCAGAGAGTCTCAGCGCGACATGGAAGGGTACCAGTGCAACTGGAGGTAACACCAAGAATTTCATTGGCGGCGCGTTCGTCGACAGCAAGACAAGCCAATGGCATGATGTCCTCGACCCTGTATGGCTATGCCCCATTTTATGGTGTACGAGCGTGTGTTAATGATTGTTCGGCAGTCAACCCAAACATTGCTCACACGCGTCCCTGAGACCACCATGGAGGAGTTTGACCAGGCAGTCGACGCTGCTAGTCAGGCATTCAAGTCATGGAGTAAGCAGAGTGTTCTCGCTCGCCAACGTTTTGCCATAGAGTGCGTTTTTGAGTACCCACCTTGCCAACACCTGACCCACTTACGCTGCATCCAGACTTCAGTATCAAATCCGTCAGAATGCAGACGCACTTGCACACAGTATCGTCCTCGAGCAGGGAAAGACCCTTGCTGGTACGTATGCCGTCTCGGTCCTTTTGGTATCCTATCTAATCCGTACTCTCCAGATGCTCACGGCGATGTCCTCCGTGGTCTTCAAGTCGTCGAGTCTGCCATCGGCATCACCTCCAACATTGTCGGCGAGAAACTGGAAGGTATATGTGCTGCTTGACTTTTCAGACATGGTGCTCACATCACCATAGTCAGCAAAGACATGGACACTGAAGTCCGAAAGCTCCCTCTTGGCGTTTGTGCGAGGTCCGTTCTGATGTGCCCTACGTAAACATACGCTTACCTCTTACAGCATTGCACCTTTCAACTTCCCGGCGTAAGCTCTTTTGCCCTATACCGTCCCTGGCTTACCCCTTACATCCCTATTCAGTATGATTCCCCTCTGGACAATTCCCCTCGCTACCGTTACTGGTAACACCCTCATCCTCAAGCCATCTGAGCGGGACCCTGGCGCAGCCATGATTATTGCTGAGCTTTGCGCCCGTGCTGGCCTCCCTGAAGGTGTTGTGAACGTAGTGCATGGGACCGTGCCCGTTGTCAACAGAATTTGCGATGATGATGCAATCAAAGCTGTGAGTTTTGTGGGTGGTGATCGTGCAGGAAGACATATATACGAGAGGTGAGTGGAACGAGTGAAATGGTGATTTTTGGAATGGCACCGACAGATTCGGCAGGGCCACGAAGAACGGGAAACGCGTACAGGCAAATCTAGGTGCAAAGAATCATGCGGTAATCATGCCGGACGGTAAGATGCCTCCTCATTGTATGTGGCTGGAACTCACGTAATACACAGCAAATAAGAATCTTGCGCTCAATTCCATTATCGGTGCTGCATTCGGCGGTATGTGCCCACTTTTCTGATTTGGGCTTTGCTGATATGATCGTGCCTGGACAGCTGCGGGACAGAGGTGTATGGCAGTATCAGTAGGTAAGTCGTGCGAACGTACCGTGTGACACCTTCATTGATGTGCATCTGCGCGTGTAGCCGTACTCGTCGGCGCAGCCCAATCATGGCTCCCTGAGCTTGTTGAGCGCGCATCAAAGCTAAACGTGAACGGAGGATTTGAGAAGGGTGCAGATCTGTAAGTGCCCTTTCGTCCTATTTTCTCCTAACGCAGCCCACTTTTCATTATTCCTCTGGACCTTCGTAACGCTGACCTGCACCGCACATAGTGGCCCCCTCATCTCTCCCGCATCCAAAGCTCGCGTCACGGGCCTTATCGCCTCCTGTGCAGACGAAGGAGGGCGAATTCATCTTGACGGAAGGAATGTCCAAGTTCCTGGGTACCCTGCTGGCAACTTTGTAGGTCCGACGGTTCTGGAGGGCTCAGTGGGGATGCGGTGCTACCGGTGCGTATTTAATAGGGTCTCTCATGCATGACCAGTCACAGTCTAATACTCGCCGCCACTCTCAGCGAAGAAATATTCGGCCCGGTGCTTACCGTAATCACCTCAGATACGTTGGACGATGCGCTCGACATTATTAATGAAAATAAGTACGGCAACGGCGCTGTGATTTTCACGCAGTCGGGCGCGACAGCAAGGAAATTCGAATCAACTGTTAATGTTGGGCAGGTGCGTTTTTACTCATTCATGTGCTGTGATGTGGGGGATTTGGCCCACTGCTTTAAAATGTGAAAAACCGATGGTAATGTCGTCTGGTTCCTCATAGGTTGGCATCAATGTTCCGATTCCCGTTCCTTTGCCTATGTTTGCGTGGAGCGGTAATAAAGGCAGTGTGCTTGGCGATATTGGGTTCTATGGGAAGAGTGGAATAAATTTCTACACGCAAAACAAGGTAGGTCGGATCAAGCTTTCTGTGTTTGAACTTAGTTGACGTTAAACTTATTGGTGCAGACGACGACGAGTCTCTGGCGCCAGGAAGATGCCATTGGAAACAAGGCGTCGGTGGATATGCCTACGCACCACTAAGCGTGTGAGCCATGGTTATAGTATGTGCTGGTGTTGAGTCCCAGCCCTTTATCAAAGAGGGGGAATAAAGACAAAGGAAAAGGATTACTAACTTGCATCTGTTATGCATTTATCATGCAAGATTCCCAACATAAACCATTTGTATATTTTATATATTCGTGCATGGAATCGAGTTGCTTTCTGTACTGCCCATCAGTCCACTTCATTTGATCCAAAACGCATGTTCTCAAGCACAGAAGATATAAATATTTTCCGAGACCCCGTGTTATTAATATTGAATTTTATGCAGTCCTACCCGATGGACCGCTGCTGGCTCTGCAAGGCTCTGCATCCTGATGTGACTCCATGCACTTGTAGTAATCCACGTAGCATCATGTACCCTGCGGAGCAGAAAGTTCTCCTTTAAGCTTTCGGTCTTCCATAATGTCAATGTTCACGTGATACCTATCAGCCCTTGAACTTGGACGGTCGTGAACTCATGAACACCTGAAGTACTAAAACACATGCCCTCACCCCCGATCCAAGTCTTCCTCACGACGATCGCGTCGCAGGTCGTCGTACGGAAGCGCCAAGGTTTGTACATAAATGCTGAACGTGCATCACGTTGATCTACTATAATACAAATCAGAATACATCCTACGCATCCTCCAAACCAAGAAGATACCATACACCTCGTATGATCTCGCCTCTGACGATGATGCCAAACGTTTGTGGAGGCGTAAGGCCCCACCTGGTGTGTTTCGATCTCATCCTGTACTGATACTGCGCTTACAGTGCCTTTCGGCCAATTCGGCAGATAAGCAGCAGCTTCCAGGTATACTTGTAGGCGGCAGATTTATTGGGGTATGCCCTTATCCATGCCTTTCAACCACCTGTATATAGTACTCATGACAGCCTCGCTGAACAGGACTTTGACGCCTTGTGAGCCTTCTCTCCTACCCCATCGTGTCTCATTCCTATCTTACCCCATACAGCGAAGAAGCCGTCGAAACCGAAGGGCTGGCTACCTTCTTGCGGTTAAATGAAACCTGGAACATCGCCGTGGATGAAGACCGTCCGGCGCCCGAGGTCAAGCCCGTTGGTGTGCCCGGGGCCGTCCCAATCGCGCAAATGACGCCCGAACACCACAAGCCCCGCTTCTTCCCTCGCAACCCAGATACTCCACTGAAGCCAGTGAACAAGCGTGAGGGGGACTTTGATGTGAGTACGGAGCTGGAGGGGTACGGGTTGCAGGGCGTAAGGGTGACCGATGAGGATTTGAGGTTGTTGGTTGAAGAGCTTGGGCTCGAGGGAGACGATGCAGAGGATATGGTCAAGAGCTTGGGTGGTGATGTGAATAGGAAGGGTGCTCCAAAGAAGAGTAGTGAGGGTGACGAGAAGGTGAAGGTGAAGGAAGCCACGACAAGCAAAGACACTGAGAACGTGAGCATCACCAAGGAAGAGAGCAAATGACCTTTACGGTCTAATGTATTATATCTGCATATCCTATATACCAGTCGTAGAAGTGGAACGAAAACGAATATTAGCGTCAGCAATGTGCAGAACTCCACCAGCCGGATGTGTTTAGGTTATTTAGGTATGTTTTTCCTGGGTGTGATATGATAAGACATCTAACGCTGAACTTCCCTTTACAGCTTGCTCATCGGCATGTTGACGAGGAAGCCACCATCAAGTGCAATAGTCGCACCGTTCACGTACGCGCCAGCCCTGCTAGCCAAGAACATCGTGGTCCCTGCGACGTCCTCGGGAGTGCCAAAGCGATTCGTCGGGACTTGGTTGATGATGATGTTCCCCGCAGCTTCGAAAAATTGAGCCGTCACTGTAAACAAATCAGTGTAACGCCAAAAATAGAAACCACTCGTGATGAACTTACTCTTGCTTTGGAACGCGCCTGCAACGTCGATGCGAATCGGTTAATTCACGTGTGAGTGAATGAAAGAACAGACTCACCACAAGCAATGGTATTGCTGACTATGCCCTCGGGCCCAAGACGGCCCGCAAGGTGGCGACTGAGGTGGTGTAGACCAGCTTTGGCAGCAGCATAGGCGTATGTGTCATGGTCGGGCACGCCGATGCCCTCGACCGAGCCAATCTGATAGAGAAGCCCATCAATAGAAGGACTTCTCCGAAGAATCAAAATGCACTCACGTTGATGATACGTGCCGGATCATTATATACGACCCCTGTCTTACCGCCTTGAGCTGCGCCCGCACGTAATAACGGCAGTAATTTTTGCATCAGAGTGAACACGCGTTGCAGATTCAGAGTGAGGACCTTTGAAAACCCATCGTCCTTTGTTGCATGATATTCAGCGAGGCAAAGCGAAGCTGACAGTAAGTTACGCACTGGGTATTCATCGATGGGTTCTGACCATGTCGTTCCCGCGTTATTGATGAGGACATTAAGAACGGTTTCCCGCGCGGAGAGTTCCTGTACCAACCGCTCCACTTCAGAGAATTTTGACATGTCAGCTGGGATCGCGGTGCATGAACCTGGGCCACTGGTTCCGAGCTCCTCTGCGGTGGCCTGACATTCCTTCGCAGAACGGGCCGAGATATAGACCTATTTCAGCGTGGAGAGGTTCAGGTTCATGCCATGCCATGCCAGACGTTGTAGTAACACACCTTAGCACCATTCCTCACAAATGCGGAGGCAATCTACGCAAAAGAACTGAGTCTTTGCCGCTATTCACAGTCAGATGTTTGGGACACACCATTTTCCCAATCCCACGGGAACCTCCTGTCACGAGAACTACCTTCCCTGCGACTGAAAAGAGATTTTCAACCTGCAATGCGCTCATTTGGCGGCGCCGTTGTGCTCAGAGTGTGGGTAGTAATAACGGAGTCCGTAAAATGAAAATGATGACAGGCCCTGCCGCTTCATTCGTTGTTAGTCACTGCTAATAGTGGCCATGCGCAAATTTTCAGGGAAGAGGAGGAAGAGGTGCCGAGACATGTGGAACCATGTCTTTTCGCGGACTTGAAATCGCTCTTATACTTTGCCGCATGAAGCAAACACAAAGAGCATCAGCCTGAAACGGAAGCGTGGAATTACAGGCAATTATACAGGCAAGATTGTACCTTCTAGACTACCAGGGACAGAACTATAATTACAATTGTCCTCGATTGTCATGGCGTGTGGCAATGCGACAACAATTACACAGGAAAATCATTCCAACGGAACATCTAAGGTTCAGAATCGTACAAAACATCTGATGCCCTTGAGCGACGCCGCCGCAAGGGTTGATCAGAGAATGTAACCGCAGGAGGCATATCAATCGGTACATCCTCTGTTTTGTATTCCTGAAATGCAGTTCAGCAAGGTATTGTTAATCAATAAAGCTTGACAATAGACGAACGCTGTGCGAGGCACTTTCGCTCCTTGGGGATAACTTTCTCCTTTGCCGCCTCTTGCGGTATATGCGCTCTTTGTCGACTTCTTCGGTCAGCTCACCAGAACCTTCGTCCTCACTTGGGAAGCGCCATTGAATTGCGGGAAGGATGCATGCCGCAAGCACAAGAAGAGAGATCACGAAGAAAGTAGCAGATGATACAATGGCAAAAGTAACTGGGAAGCGTGTCACAAGCCCCCTATACGGTAGTAGGCCATAAGGTTCGGGCGAATGAACACGGTGAGATGTGCTTACCGAATTCCGTGGCGCTTGACGGTCCCTCTCAGGGATGCAGAAAGGACGCTCAACTCTCGTCCTTCACCATTACCGAGGGCCCTCCATCCATCTCTGCGCCCCAATTCCACTCTGGCAATGACGCGAGACGCGCCAGGTGCGTGCGACTCAAGGAAAAGAATGTCGAGGTTGACTAACTGGGGCGAGGAGAATACTCGGCTTTTCGTAGGCGGCAGAACTATAGCCTGGGGTGTGTGAGCGTGTCTTCTTTGCGGACAAACGGTTCGGTACCTACTGGTTTCCTAACGGATGTCAAAGTTCTATTAGACGGCGTCGAGAGCGTCAGAGCAGTCATGAAGTTTCCTAGGGCAAAATTCGCCTCTGATGCTGGTATAAGGAGGTGCATGGAGATATCATAGGGTTGGCTAGGTGCCAGAGACGGCAATGATATCTCAGCATACGGAGAAGCACCGTCGCTATAACGGAACAAGCACCATGAGCAACAGCCGCACGGCTGGAAGAGATCTTACCCATATTGCAGATACACAGGGGACTCCCACCCTACAGCAACATTCTTCCAAACGTACCAGCCAGAGAAAAGAGAGAAAAGTATGATAACTGGAATTAGCGCAAGGCATACGAATAATGGAATCAGGTGAGGTGCTGCAGGGCGAAAGAGGTTCATGATGAACCGAATAGCACTAGCTACGGCATTTTCGAACCAAGATACCTCTTCATGCTGCCCTTCATAGGAGGAGAGAGGTTTGGAGTCCTCAGGCTCGACCTTGGCAGTTAGTGTTGATGAAGCCATGGCTTCACGTTAAATACAAGGTGATTTACTACTCCAGAGTATATCATCAACAAAAGTGCCGCTGGGATGCACGGCCGGTCATTGCCTTGTATGGTATACAAACCCCGAACAGAATTGCAGAAAGTATGCTGGGCTTGTAGCTTGAATGCAAGTGCTAGCAGAGATGTATGGAATGTAAAGCTTGCACACGAATTGTGCAAAGCTTGTAAAGTAACTAACAGAAGTGCGCAGGTATGCATGAGATTACAGTATGTATGCAAGTTGTAGCAGACGTGCTGTGATATGTAAAGCTCGTACACGAAATGTGCGTTGGAAGCTTGTACGGTGAACAAGTATGCATGATCAAGATCGCGTACGTATATATATGCCGAATAATTTGGAGCTCGTACACTTGAACTTGGTGCGTGACAATGCACATGTCGGGATATCGTACGCATATGTATGGTGGTTGACGTGAGGCGCTGTGACACTTGACCACGAACTCGGCCGACGGCAGCGTCATTTTATACTTTTGGTTAAGTATTTCGCCCAGGACCCCGAACTTGAGCTCAAAGCTTCCCTCGAGATCCGTCCGGCTCTATAGAGACCGTGACTATCCTCGTATAAGTACCACACCGTTACCTCTTTTCTGCCATGTTCTAGCTGATGTTGCTCCTCCGCCGCTGCCCTAGTAAGTCCTTTTCTTTATTTTCCTCTTAATATCGATACTACTTGACGGCAGGAACTTGTCCTTGCATTGCGCTGCCTACCACACCCTACCTTGACCTACCACACCCTCCAGCTGCTGCCTCTTGTATTCTGCCGCCCCTCACTACACCTCTCACATCCCCTTGTGTCGCTCTCGTGAGTTTTCCTCTCTCACGCTCAACTCTACGGTAAGTTTTTTTTTGTTGCTTCCTTTTTTACACACTCCCCTCGTGCACATACCACTCACTAACTTGTGCATGTAAGTTTTATTTTCTCTTTGTTTTCTAACTTTCAGTAGCCTTTTGCATCCCCCGCATCGTCTGAAACATTCCTCCACCCTTTCGCACCCTTTCGCACCTGTCCCTGTATGATGCTCTCGCGCCTTGTCGATCCCTCTGGCGCTGTCTCGCATTGTCATTGTCTCTATAGTATGGCTTTCACTTTCGCTTTCGCTTTTTCTCGTCTCTGCCAGTTCATATCACGCATCATGACTACCTTCGCCTCGTCAATTTCATATTCAATACTTTGCCCCTCGCATATTTGCATCTCTACTTACTTTACCCACTGCACTCATTGGCTATAGCCGAGCATACTCTAGCTACTGCAGTGCAATTTGAAGCACCCATTATTGTGATCAACCAGCCTGAGTATGTATCTAAGTTCATTACCCACACAAGGGAGCACCAGGAAGCACAATTGTGACAATAGTTGTAGTAGCATGTATCGAGCATCACCCAAACAAGGGTCTACCGAGTGCTACAAACATAACAAGGCTGGCAGGAAGATGTATAACACGAGGTCGCATGCATGGACTTGTATCGTGACTCACAAGCCTGTCACTTGTTTGTACTGAATGTACCAATTGCACACCTTGTACTGGCTGTTACTGCCTTTCAAGTGGAATGCAAAGTTTTGATTCTTTTGTTGATGCATATGATGAAGTTACCACGTGACCAAACACGTACGTCACAGTTATTCATTTTATTACTCTAGCAAACTGTCTTGCTCTACCGTCGTACGCTCATACCCAAGTACCAAATAAACTGTACTGATTCGTGTTTCTGCTCCTTCAAACCAGATGGCACCCGATATCCAGACCCTATTGGGCGCCAACCCATCTGCTGATTCCATGACTGTGTTTCTGAAAGATCTGGCACAACACGCCAGCGCGAGCTTGACAGCTCCCGAAGTGAAATCGTATTCAGATGCGGTCTACTTCAACTATTATATCCTAGGGATTAGCTTCCTCTTTATCCCTCAAAAGGGGTATAAGCCCACCGGGGGGCTGAAGCGCGAGCACCTTAAAGATGATTCACTAGTGCTTGACAGCATTAACATCTACAACGCCCCAAAGCCTAAGGCGACTCCCGAAAAATCAACGACATCCAGTCGAACAGCAGAGCTCGCCTTCTCTACCTATCCCATGTCAAAGTGGAACCTGTCTATCTCACCTGAGGCTTCGGCATCCAATGAGTCCTCGATTGAGATCTCGCTCACAACAACTGGTAAAGATTTCGTCAGCTGCCTCGGAGAACCTGATCGGAAAGGCGGTGGTGCTGGGCCTTCGTCTGGATCGATTGGCATTTGGTGTGAGTGGTCGAAGCACGGAATTATGGTCGAGTTTGGAGGGGATGAAGCCAGAGGACCACAAGCCTGGGAACGTGGCAAGGATGCCATGTGGAGGGTCATCACGGTATTTCCTCCGAAGCAGGAATAGGCTCAAGGTAAAGGCTTATGCGATTGAGACTTATGCATTTCGCTGATCTGGACCCTTCGTTGACATAGAAGGCTCAGTCTGAGCTAGTCTCCCGTAGGCAGACCATAGACGAAGCAAGATAGCTGCTCGTTCTGCGTTGCGGCATGGCAAAAGGAAGCTGCCGCTAACGCGTGCAAGTCTATATCATTGTCTGCCTCGTCCTTTCTCCCATGATGTCAACTTTATTTCACGAGCTCAGGCAACACCAAAGACTGGGTCCTGCGGCAGCTCTCCTTACGCACCGCAGTCATTTGTTCCTTGGATCGGTGATCACTTATCTTGTGCTCTCGCAAGGTCATTCTTTATTCACGATTCTTGCCCAGCATTCACAAAAGTCGTGATCTTCATGTGCCTTTCGAGCGTATATCTATTCACGTGGTATTCTATGCCCATTCCATGCAACGTCGTGAATCTGTTCAAATGGGCCTGTTTCCGACCTGGTCTTGGTCGATCGCGAGGCTCTGTGCCTTTCTTCCCATTCAATATGGCTGGACACTCAATAGTGTAGCAGGGGAGACTACTGCTGATACGAACACGACGGCGTGATCAAGTGAAAAGAGCCAAAGAGCCACTTTCCTGCGCAGCTGCATTACACGCAAGAGCGGGCGGTTCTAGAATTTCAAACAAACATCGACTTCAACTGTGACGCAGGCAAAGCGTGGGTCGCATTCTGTCATGATCAGCGTTTCGCCTATGCTAGCAGTGGATACAGAAGGTGCGTCTATGAAATTATTTTCTGGACGCCAATGAAGAGGATCGTCGTTCCTTCTTGAGTCTTTTGTTGACCATCGATAGTCATGATTCTACTAAATGATTTGAGGTGGGTATCCAATCCCCTGCGGACACCGGTTACGGTTTGAATTTTGTCAGTATACATGTCGGGAAGTACGCCAAAGATCTCTACCGTCACTATGAGGTTGCCGAGTGTTGAATAGCACCCGTACGTGGATTCATGGGAACCACTGGGGTGTGACATCATGAGACCTCATAAGCGCAGTAGCATCGCTCCTGGTCTCATCACACTTGTTCCTGCCCATCATGGCTGCGCCTCCCGAAGTAACAACCAAGAATCTCACCGGAAAATACATCATGGTTCGTGTGCCCAGGCTATGTACGTCGCAGGAACAATTCTGATGAAATCTCGGCAGAACAAGACATTGAGTGATGACAGTGACGATATCCTTAAGCTCCAGGGCGTATCTTGGTTCAAGCGGCGTGCGATCTCGATGTTTACATTGACGCTTGTCGTAAAGCACTATGGAGACGAGGCCGGAATTGAGCACATAGACATCCAACAGACTCTATCTGGGGGTATCTCGGGGACGGATGAGAATCGGATTCTTGATTGGGAGGAACGCAGCGAGAGCGACGATGTTTTCGGTGCTGTGATCGGACAATCCAAGAGAGTCAAGCCTGAGGAAGTGGAGGATGAATTCTTGAAGTCTGGCTGGACGGAAGATGCAGTTGAAGACGGGTTAGTTCTCGCGGTAGCCCGGAGCGACACTGCAAAAAGTGGCATGGATTGGAGGGCGGAACTGGTACGACTTTATCTTTTTTTTTATTCGTCTCCTCATATTTATTCATGATCGCCAAGACCTGGGGTTTTGAAGTTTTGAATGGCGAGAGGAGATACGCTAGACATGTCAAGTTTACGTCATCGGATAAGTCGGATGGTCCAATCTTCAAACACCTTTATTACGACTACGGTAAGTCAACGTTCGACCACCGTCACAGGGATCTATTCGCTCATCTTTCTTCTAGTCGGTCCCAGTTGATAACCACGCACTTGTACAATATGAATATGAATTATCGCGTTCAATTGGGCCACAGCACAATCGGGTAGTATGACCGAGCTCATGACCGATTACCAGGCCCTCAGGTTACGTGGCTGACTCTCAATAGGTTCGGCGGTCAAGTGTGGCCAGATCTACTTCCCCGAAGTAAGTAACAGTATTCGAACTCACGTTATTCTTGAAGCGGTGCCATTCGGTCAAGGGCCGGGGATATCGTTCTGATGTGGTTTTCATGTGCTTCCTACTGATCGTATAAGAAGCTCCATCGTGCCCTCTTTTCTTATTCTTTCATTCATCCACGATCTCTTCTCACCATGGCTTGTCCTGACACCGTTACGACTAAGAATTTTTCAGGAAAATTCAGATTTGTGGGTCACTACTTTGATCTATGACTATCTCATAATGCTTACAATTCATGGCAGAACAAAGTGCTGAGCGACAACATTGATGAGACCTTGAAACTCCAGGGTGTTGGTTACATAAAGCGTACCGCTATTGCCAACTTCACACTCACCCTTGAACCCTCCCAATTCACGGACGATGACGGCCTAGAGCATGTCAATGTTAAACAGACCCTGTCAGGTGGCTTCAAGGCTCCTTCAGACAGTCTACTTTTGAATGGCGAGGAGTCTTCCAAGAACGATGACCTCTTCGGACATGTGATCGCCAAAAGTGTTCGAGCCAAGGTTGACGATCTTGATATTGATTTCCTGAAGGAAGGTTGGACGGATGATACTGTCGAGGATGGCCTCATCTCCGGTGTCATCAAAAGTGACACCCCGAAGAGCGGGAAGGATTGGGTTATATACGTGGTACGTTTCATAGTTTGGTCTAGCAGTCATGTGATCTTAATTGTCTTCCCCAGGTTTGGGGCTTCACCATCCTTGACGGTGTAAGGAGATTTGCTCGACGTTACAAATTCACCTCGAAGGAAAGATCTGAACCGATCTACGTCAAGCTGTACTACGACTATTGTAGGCCCCTTTCATCCTCTTACTTTCTAGTGCTGACTGAGCTTGCCCTCAGCGGAATGAGCCTTCACGATAGCAAATCAAATTGTGCCTGTGACAATGTGTATAATAAATAAATGAATGAATGAGCTGTATGCAATTGATGGGTTTATCCTTGCGTCGGGTTTGAGGAGATAATTAGGACGAGCGCGCTAAGTTGTCTGCGCTTTGGCGATGCGTCGATGAACCGTTGAATTAGCAAGGTCGACGAAGCTTATGTATTCGTCTTGGGAAAGCGGCGTACTCAGACTCACGCGTTAGGGGTCACGTGGTAACTATAAGTAGGCAACCGTAACATGGACCAGGGTCCAGGTTGTCCAGCCCAATCAAACAAATTCAACCGCCAACCCTTCTCTATAACGTCCTCCACTATCTGTTGCTCGTAGTCCCAGTCAATTTCAACACTCAGCTCACACACCCGATCACGATGGATGAAGAATACGATGTAATTAATCGCCCCTGATTCCATCTCTTCCATCTGTGCTGACACCTTATCATCACTGGCGTTTGGTTTTGGTTGGTACGATCTAGGTCATTGTCCTTGGAACTGGCCTCACGGAGTGTATCCTCTCGGGTTTGTTGTCCGTGGAGGGGAAGAAAGTCCTCCATATGGACAGAAACGATTATTATGGTGGAGAGTCGGCCAGTTTGAATCTAACGCAGGTAGGTGCCTACTTGCAGCAGAATAAAGAACTCGACACGCTAACGAATACACGCAATTTCAGTTCTTCCGTAAATTTCGCCCAAACCAATCTCCGCCCACCGAGTTGGGTCGTGACCGCGACTATGCAGTTGATCTTATCCCCAAGTTCATCATCGCCTCGGGTGAACTCGTAAAAATACTCGTTCACACTGATGTCTTGCGATACCTCGAGTTCAAGCAGATCGCGGGCTCATTTGTGTATAAGAATGGTAAGATCAGCAAGGTCCCGAGTACGGAAGTGGAGGCAGCGAGGAGCCCGTTGATGGGTTTGTTTGAGAAGTATAGAGCGAAGAAGTTCTTTGAATTCCTGCAGGGGTGGAAGGAGGAAGATCCGGCAACTCACCAAGGTGAGAACCTGCATGATCATGAGTTGGCGCAAAGACTTCGATCATTCTAATGCGGGGAACCAGGATTGAATCTCGACAAGGATAGTATGAGGAAAGTATACCAGCATTTCGGATTAGAGCCAGGCACGCAAGACTTCATCGGACATGCCATGGCACTCTATCTCGACGATGAGTGAGTGCGATCTCTCCACACTTCGCCAAGCCCACTAATACTCCACCATAGTTACATTAACAAACCTGCTCGGGAGACTTACGAGCGCATCGTCTTGTACACCACTTCTATGGCGCGATGGGGCAAATCCCCCTACATCTACCCTCTATATGGGCTTGGCGAGCTTCCCCAATCCTTCGCTCGTTTGAGTGCAATCTATGGCGGGACTTACATGCTCGATAAAAAGATTGATGAAATTGTACTCGACAAGGATGGATCATTTGAGGGTGTCCGCAGTGGAACGGAGACCGTACGCGCCAAGATGGTTATTGGTGACCCGAGCTATTTTGGGGCAGGAAAGGAGGCAGAGGGGGGCAAGCTAAGGGTGGTCGAAGATGGAAAGGTGGTTAGGGCGATCTGTATCTTGAAGCACCCGATTCCTGGTACGGAGGAGAGCGATAGTGTGCAGATCATTATTCCGCAAAACCAGGTAAACAGGAGGAATGGTGAGCGTCTGTTTTGTGATATTCTCGTGTGTGTCATGCTCATGGTGTGGTGTAGATATCTACATCGCGATGGTGTCTTCGACACACAAGGTATGCGCAGAGAACATCTACGTTGCAATTGTCAGCACCATCGTCGAGACTTCCGTTCCTGAGAACGAAATCCAACCTGGTCTCCACCTCTTGGGCAGCATCTACGACAAGTGCGCACACTCCTTTACCTGTCTTTACTCTCATTCCAACTAATCCAACAGATTCGTGACTGTCTCCCCCATTTACACTCCCGTCGCCGACGGGAAGCAAGATAATATCTACATCACACGTTCGTACGATGCGACGTCGCACTTCGAGACTGTCGTCGAAGACGTGCAAGACGTATTCAAGCGTGTGATGGGCAAGGACCTCGAGCTCAAGAAACGCGAAGTTGATATTGAGCAATGAAGGTAGATATCGGCAATGAGATCTCAACTCCATGGCCACCCGCCATAGTCATACCTTATACAATGTACATCCGGCGGATCAGGCAACAAAACCTTTCGTGCTACATAGTTTGTACTCTTTAGTTCTTCTGCTCATCAAACCCCCACACACTCGATCACGGGTCTTCTTTCACTACATGTTTGCGAATAATGGAATTATGATTGCTTTGGATGGATGTACATCAGTCACACTCGATCCCGGACCTCAAGATTAAGTATCGGCCAACGTTACCCACTCAGATCCAAGGTCTTAAAAGCACAGTAAGTTCTCTTTTCTGATTCCAAAAGCCCATAACCCCATGGAAAATGATAGAAATACACTAGGGATCAAAAAATGAATCCATGCTAAACTCGGGCACTTGGACATCCTGCTTGGCGGATTTAATCAGGCTGCCGAGGCCCGCCTTGCGTGCTAGGAGGTCACTCTCCTCTTTTATGGTCTCCTGCGTGGGTACCTTGACGAGCGAACGTTCGGGAGAGGCTTTGCGTGTTGGAGGCGCAGTTGCAATGTCCATGTCAATCATAATCGACGAGCGTCTACGTAGGTTGTGATCCAGTGCAAGGGATCTCCGCAATGTAGCATATGGAGTTGGTGGGGGTTCTATTGGGGCAACGACAGATATCGACGGGCGCTCAAAGGACCATGAACGCACGAGATCCAGCGCTAGTGCATGACAACCTGCAGAGAAGTCCGTCAGCCAAATCCTAGTTTAACATGTGATTGCACTCACCCATCCTGCAGAACACCCGGGCGATCTGGAGCACGAAGTTGAACTCAGAGCGCCCTGATATCTCGCTTGTGCCCTTGGCTGTCTGGAGCGTCTTGGAGCGGAGCTGGGAGAATAATAGGGCAAGACTAGGATCATCGTAGTGGGGTTCGCCGATTTCTGCGACTTGTATATCTAAAGCATCGGCGATATCTCGCAGGGGTGTCTAACCAAATGCATGAGCTCTCAAGGGTTATAGGGACGAGCGACTTCAATTACCACCAATATCCTAACAGCGAGGTCCCTTCGGTTGAGCATCCAGAAGGCCCAGCTTCCAAGCCATCGGTTGCCTTCACGAAAGGCGGTAGGGATCACCGTATTGTGTAGTATATCCCGCAGCACAGGACCATCCGAGCCTCCTTCCACAACACGAGCAAGAGCGATCGCGAGCTGAAAATCCGAAAGATGCCTAATGCAAACATGAACGGCGTCTTTGAGACTCCCTCCCAAGAGGAAGAACGCAGCAGCGTACTCTAAAGCGATCGTGCAGTGACAAAATCCACAAGAGGGTATGGAAACTCACCAAATCTCTGCTTACTGAGCAGAGCATACGCATTCTTCAGTGCCGCAGTCTTCCGTTTGGGCTGCGTGAAGTCGTTCGCAAGGAACTTGAGCATAATGGCTTGTTCCTTGTGCCAAGCAGCTTGCTTCCACAGGCCATGCACCAGCTTCACCTTTCCCAGTGCGAAATAGAAGAGTGAGCATGCTGTAGGGTCACGATTGTCGCCAGCCATGTATTCATTCCGTGCAATGACTTCCATGTGAGCCCTCTACATAACCCCCGAAACTCAGCATGGCTGAACACCCAGCATGAAAGCAGACGCACCAAGGATTCAACCGAATTCAGCCATATGAATACTCCGAGGGCTCGGGCATCGGGCCAGAGCATCCTTCCATTGCACGCTGCAGTCGATGTGCTTAGCAGAAGTCCTTGGCTTTCACTGTGGAAGGCCCAGACCATATCACGATATCGCAGGCGTTCCCTCCAGCCGGTTGATCGCGGTATTGCGCCGTTTGAGCGTGGACTGCTGGGATCAGATGTGACTCGGCGGTTCAAGATATAGAACGACCGCATAGAGATCACATAGCGAAGGCCGTTAGCGTCCAGTGCCCGTCTCTGTTCTTCGATCTACACACAAGGTAAGTCGGTATTGGCTATCCGTATATTCGCACACTGACCTCGAGGGTCGTCTGAATGAGAACCAGGAGATGAGCGTGCTCATTGGGAGTCAAATGAGGGAGAGGTCGCGCTTCAAGTTGCTCTATGAGTGTCTCCACCATATGGCGGGAGAAGACGATTTCATCTTGTCTTCAGAATGTGAGCGATTTCCATAGGCTGTTATAGGAGAACACTCTCACAATAAGTTCTCCTGTGGTGCGCTGAACAAGAGGTTATACCGTTTTGAAGGTTTCTTGTTCTGCAAAAAAATTAGGAGTGATAAAAGAGTCTTGAAACAACCTACAGATATCATATGCTGACCACGCAGGTAATGTTCCACAGGAAAGGCATTCCAGTGAAAATCCTGCGTAGGATCTTCGTGTACAGCATCAACGACCCGAGATAGAGCGACGATAATCTGTTTCACCAACTCTACCTTACCTACAAAAGAATTAGATCGATGTACCCGCTTCATCCCAAATGCTTACCCCAAAGCAAACACTGCAGAAGCATTTGTGGATGGTAATCCTCCAGGGGTCCATTTTGTCGAGCAATGTACTGAAACAGGGGTTCCTGGTCCTTTTGAAGTGCTGTTTGACCAAAGAGAAACAACTGATGTCCCGCTGCGATCAAGAAGGACCCATGTGCGAGCCATATTGAATCGCGGATTGGATATGAGATGTAACTGGCGAGAATTCAGTCGACTCTCAACGCCCGGACACCAAACGTACTTTCTGATATCCACTTTCCAGCAGATAGCCCACGCAGGGTCATCATTGAAGTAGGTTTTCCTTTGCTGGCACAACAGCTCAATATGATGTGTGAATCCGACAGCCAGGATTGACTGGTTATCAGGCGTGGATGTCCAATCAAAGTCATTGATAGGTTCAGAAGTACTATCAAAGGATGAGGCAGTGCTGACAATCAAACTGGCTCACCCACCTGAATATTCTACGGTGCTCGAGACCTGAGGCGAATTCAGATTCTTTTGAGTCCCAGATTGTAAGCTCTTGGCCATCCGGTAGTCGTACAACTAAAAACGGCATAAATGTCAGCTATCACAACTCCGTACAAAGAAGAATAAGATGTTTACCTAGTACAGACTTTTTCGCAGAACTGCACCTCGCTAGGGCAAAATTCTTCCGTCCTGTCTTGACCTTGCCTGTGCATCTCCACCCAGAGGATGTTCCTTCCTCTGCTATCCAGAACGACAGTTCGCCATCGTCAGAGATACTGAGTAATGTGTCATGCTCCTCCAAAGAGCTCTCCCTACTCCACGACATTGGATCGACGGGGAGTATTAGTTTTGGCGGCTGGGCCAGTGGTAAATTGTTCTGGGAATGCAGACGTAGGGTTGGATTAGGGTTGTTGTCAATATGTATGTATACGATAGAACTGTCTGAGGTCAGGCCAACAATGCACTCATGCGCTGTCTTTGAGGGTGCCGAAAATAAGTCGATGATGGAAGGGAGTGTAAGCGTCGAAATGGGATCCGAGTGTAGAGTCAAAACCGAGGTTTCGGACGAGTACGTCGCTACCAGCTCACCTGAGCAGTAAATCAGGCTACATGTCGTACAAAACGAGATCATCTTACCGCCATCCAGAACCACGACATGGTCCGCGTCAGACCACCGTCTTCCACGGGCGAGCTGAGACCCCCCTTCAACGACCCGCCAGACTTCCCCTCCATCAGCGCGTACTACTGCAACGCCTCTTCCAGCAGGCGTCCTGACTAGTTTTCGTATCTTGCTCTCCTCATGGGGCAACCTATCAAGTCCCTTGGCATTGAGGTGTAGTCCTGCGGATTGGCCATCAAAGAAGGCTAAAGGTGACACCTTGAATGTAGTCAGGGGAGTGGATGTTACCATGGTTAAGCAGGTGACATCAGGATGTGGGAAAAGGTACAAGTAAGAGGGAAGCTGAGAGAGGACATTCGAGCTCGTATGTGAAAGGGCGAATTGACGTATGAGCGTTGGTGGTCTCCGGTCAATGTTCTGTGACCCAGTTGAATTTGCATCAAACAAATAGATAACTTAGCACCTACCGCGACGGCACTGACAAGCATAGAGCCATCCCCAAGAGCGCGAACAAAGAGATCCCAACCTTCATCATCAATTTCTCGCAATCTCTTGACTTGAGGGCTCGCGTCTTCAGTGGTCAACGCTAGGACAGCTTTGATCGTGCGTCGCACGACTTCTTTGTCCAACCACACGACCGTAGACTTCCTCGGATGTGATCCAAGTTTTGCAGCAACGAGGAATGGAAGCGAAGAGAAAAGGTCGAGGGATGCATGTAATTGCAGACGATGCGGTGCGTCAATCACAGGGAGGAATATGCGCAACGTGGAGTCAGATGTGATGGTGTAGAGTGCGGGATCATCGCTACACCCAATGTGTGAGCCTCGTGTCAAAAGTAGTATGTGAAATGCCCAACCTTCGTGATGCCTGAGAAAACCTCCACATCAGGTCTGTAACGGGCCTGGGGTGAGGAATGCCTTGCACCAGGCGGCCGGAAGTAGTTGAATATAATCTAACCAAATTATCGTGCTGTAAATCATAATTTACCAGGCAATAGGGGCGGGGAGTGAGGTCCCGTACATGAGATGTAGTGGCAATAAATGCAAGAGTTGGAGCAAATTTTGCAAGAGACGGGGTTGCTACCCTGACGAGCAAGGTGAGATTGTTATTGAGGCGAAGGAACATGCGCCGCTGTACCTTGCTTCCCACTTCTTTGACCATGTGAGTAGGTCATTTTCCAGGATCAGCGTGTACACGGATAGGCCGTTCTTACTGCCAACTGAGAGAAGCCCTGAATGGAAATCAACAGTTGGTGCATAAAGAGTGCACGAGACTAATACCAGATCTGCAGTCCAGAGCTGTGACTACGTCACCGTCTTGGAGGGAAATGGAAGAGTGAATTCTCCAGGCATCGTTCTGAATACCCGACAATGACCATGCGGCGATGTGCGTGTCCATGGAAGCAACTATCTACTTCGTGTATGAAATTAGGCGTGACATGATTAGGAGGGGGAGTAAAGGAGGAGATAAACGTACAACTTTCATGGCGGAGTCAACAGCCACGCCAGAGATAGTTTGATTGAGATGTTGGGTGCTAGGATAGATTTCCCCGAACGCGAGCACGCGCACGAGGTTAAGAGTATTGGCATCTAGGATTACAATGGAGTCTGCGGAGGGGTACAGCTGGTCGAAGAAGATCGTAATCAGTATGAAATTGAGCGGACGAAATGCGCACTATGAGGGTGACATGAGGCAGAACAAGCCGGTGAAGTGCACCAACTGGACAGCCAGTGAATGTGTTCAGGAGATCCAACATCTGTGCAGCGGATGTGAGTTCAGATTGTGTAATTCACGCGGTCCATGCCAGGACGCGGCAGGGAGAAGCTTGCTGCCTGACGGTGTAAACTTACTGCTGCTTGAAGATGAAGGAGGGCAGGCAACTTGTAGTACTAATTATGCTTCCAGAAACTTGAAACTTTAAAGCGTCTATGACTATTTCTGGCCAGATCGGGTAGGGTCCCTCCTTCGTCGTAAAGTTCGCAGACTGCGCATAGTGCGCGGCTTTACCTGCGCACTCGTTAACGTTCCCCTCTCGCCAGCCTCTCAGCGCTAGCCAACTCAAGAATGCGCCTCTGGGGCTGCATACCACTCACTCTCCTGGCTCTCGTAGCTCTATCGACGACTACCCAAGTCCCATGGAATTCAGATGCAACCACCCAGTCCACTACATTAGTCGACGTTCTCAATGCTGATGAGGACTATACGTCACTCCTTATTCTCCTGCAGAAAGCTAAACTCATCCCAACGTTGAACAAGTTGAATGGCAGCACCCTTTTCGCGCCAACTAACGACGCAATCAAACGTCATGATTCTTGGCAGTCGGTCCTCGGGAATCCTGACTCGCTCAAAGACAATGTGCAAGAGGAGCTACGTCAAGAGCTGTTCTACCACCTCCTCAACTACTCCGTAGCTCAAGAACCAAACGACTTGACCACACACGTTCACGACACACTCCACTTCCCCAAACTCTCCCTGGATCCTCCTACTAATGAACCTCCGCCTTTTCCCCCGTGGATGCCACTGCCCGTGAGCACTTTAGGCAACGAACCTCAGAAGTTACGCCTCACTTCACGAGATGGCGTAGCCTGGGTCGGTGTCGACGCTTTTGGCAAAGGCGGTATTGAAATAAAGAAGAGTAGTGAAGCGAAGAACGGTGTCGTGTACGGGATTCCTAGTGTTCTTGAGGTTCCACCCCACCTTGGTTAGTTTCTTCTCCTTGTAACCCGCATTATAATGCCGTCTCACCTACACGCATAGGTCACGTCCTGGCCCGTGAACCGTCGTTGTCATATTTCCAGAAGATCCTCACACCTAGCATACTCAATGCCATCAACTCTACCTCTGAGCTTACGTTGTTCATGCCCGTGGATTCTGCATGGCAGGCACTCGATTCAATTGAACGGCTATACCTCGAAAGTCAATTTGCGGCAGATGATCTCCTGCGTATACTCAACATGCATGCTGTTGTCGAGAAGAGCGTCAGATGGTTTAGCACTTTCAACTCTACCGCCAACCGTAAGCAGCCATGCGTACACGTGATGATTGCGTTGACATTGGGAGTGCAGTGACTACTGAATATGGATCTAAGTTGGAAGTCGTCGTCTCCGAAGGGAAGACCACCGTGTCAGGCGCTACCCTTTCGCAGCCCGATATCTACGCAAGTAATGGAGTTTTACACCTCGTGTCTTCTCTACTGGTTCCACTAGGCGCCCTTCAGCTAACCCCTGAGAAATATCTTCTTGCGCTCAACTGCACTTCGTTCATCTCTCTTATACACTCAGTCAATCTTACCCATCTCATCAATGATACCGAGACTCATTACACCATCCTAGCACCGAAGGACGACGTTTTATCCGTTTTCGAGCATGACGGGTTACCCAAACAGGGTAGCAATGAGCTGAAGAGGATGTTGCAATATCATTTTCTCCCTGGCAAATGGACGCCCAAGAAGTTGACGGATGGCATGCTACTAGAAAGCGTACTTCGGGAGCCGGGGCTTGACGACGGGAGACAGGTCATGCAAGTAGATGTCAACGGCGGTGAGAAGGAGGATGCTCCATCCAGACATATAAGTTTTGGTGGAGCTGGCATTATTGGGGATCACAGTGAGTGGTTTCCAGACGATGCAGCTTGCTGGCGCTGAATTACAGTCAGTGGTTATCAACAACACTGTTGTCTACTTTATCTCGCGACCTCTGGAACCACCCGTGGACCCACTTCAAACAGCTCTACCCTCTCTTGAGTTGTCTTCGTTCCTTGCTGCAGTCTTCTCCACGTCCATCGCAGAAGTCATCAAGAAGACACCCCGTGCAACATTCCTCATCCCTCACAATGATGCTTTCAAGCGGCTCGGTAAGCTGGTCAGCGACCACCTGCTAGCCGCTTCATCCAAGACGGATCTAGAGCACCTCATAATGCACCATATCATAGACGGTATCGAATACACCCAGAGCCTCGTTAACGGCTCTTCGCACACATTTGCCACGCTTGAAGGATCCGATTTACAACTGGAGCGCCTAGCAAATAGATCCGTTGTCGTTAGCGCCAGCGGTGGCTGGGCTGGCATGAAGAGCGCGTTATATCCGAAAAACTTGCTTACCGAAACTGGCGTGATACACGAGCTTTCAGACCTTATGGTTCCGCGATCTGTGGAGTTGAATGTAGGAAAGCTTATGAAAGCGGCCAAGGCCACTACTATGATCAATATGGTCACGAAGGCTGGATTCGACTGGATCCTGAATGGCACCGCTCCTCCTGAAGGTTCAGAGTGGGCGGACCTGGGTCTAAGTGGGGCAAGTTGGACCGTACTTTGCCCAACGGATGATGCATTCAAGAATTACAACCTTACGCAGCTCCTCGAGAATATCGAAGTTCTTCGTGCGATCATCAGCCAACACCTCATTCCCACTCAACCATCCGCAGGAGACTCTGACTCATTTGACGTCTTCGACGTCCTGAACAACAACCGCCCCCTTCCGCTAGAAAATTTGGGTGACTATCCCACTCTCCTCTCGCCTCATTCGGCGTATGGTGATATTGTTTTCCGCGCGTTGGACGACAAGGCATCCCAATACATGGTCGGGATAAAGAACGCAAGGGGGACAAACAAACAAGCTGACTGGGCACGAGTCCTAACGTGGGGTCGCGCAACTACAGGTGGAGGTACGGGCGGCGTTATCACTATCGACCGCATGCTTGCCCCGTATCATCCGCCATGGTGGATTGAATATTTCGCGCCATCCTTCGTGGGGGCGCTTGGTGTTGGGTTGATATTCTTGTTCTTCTATGCTGTCCGGACAGTCTGGAAGTGGGATGTGACGGAAGCTACATATGAGCCGGCTGGTGGGTTCGGAGAGAGCGATGAGGATTCATTAATAGTTGATACTGTATCTAATTTGTAGGTTCTATGTGATGTTACCTATGCTACAAACCAGGATTTTCTAGAGTGCAACTCGAGACAAGCCATGTATGATGTATTGAGTTTCTCTGTACAACTTCTAGGTGTTACGGAGTTTGATCGGGGAAACCGGTTGCAAATCCTAAACTAGAGACGCGCGTGAATATCATATGAAAGCGGATCTGAAGGGTCCTTGTCGGAGCACCGCAGTGTATCTTACACCTACTGTCCTCTCTTTCTTTCTCATACCAATACTTCGCACCGCCCACCATGGTCAGAACCATTCCTCAATTGGTGCACCGCACGCTAACGCAATTTCTCAGAGCAGCGAAGCACCAGCAGCCGAGGAAACCAAGAACTCAGCAATTGACAACGTAAAATCGTTCATTGCAGGAGGTTTTGGAGGAGTTTCCGCTGTCCTTGTGGGTGAGATGGCTTGCCTTGCGCATCCTGACTTACCTTCATTCGTTTTTAGGGCATCCTTTTGACCTGACCAAGACGCGGTTACAGACTGCAGCTCCTGGCGCATACACCGGTGCAGTTGACGTTGTCAGAAAAACGTTGGCTCGAGATGGTGTTACTGGGTGGGTGGCTGCGTCTGTGCTAAGAACTACTCTCAATCGTCAATCATCAGCTTGTACCGTGGAATGGTACCTCCGCTCCTGGGAGTCACTCCGATATTTGCAGTGTCCTTCTGGGTAACTATATGGTGCCTATATCCAAATTACTTGTCTTGCTGAGACGGCTACCTTCAGGCGTACGATGCCTCCAAGAATTTGATACTCACACTCACACCCAATCGTACATCCGAGAAATTGTCTACAGCAGAACTTGCCGCTGCTGGTTTCATGTCTGCCGTGCCAACGACACTCATAACTGCACCTGTTGAGCGAGCGAAGGTTCTGCTGCAGGTGCAAGGTCAAGGAGGTTCAGGGCCTCAATACAAAGGTGTCTTCGATGTTATGAAGCACCTTTACAGAGAAGGAGGCATACGGAGTATCTTCCGAGGCACCGGTGCAACTATCGCTCGTGATGGACCAGGTAGTGCCGTGTAAGTTTACATTATAAAAAATTCGGCATGGACTGAACTGACGCTCCTCAGCTACTTTGCGGCGTATGAAGTCACCAAGAAGGCCCTGATGCCGGCTGGGTCGTCAGCAGGAGACCTCAACCTCGGCGCCATCATGTTCGCAGGCGGAACTGCAGGTGTCGCAATGTGGTCAATAGCTATACCCCCAGATGTAAGGCCTCACGAGCCGTATACTCTCCAACGTTGTATTCACTTCGCTTCGACAGGTTTTGAAATCCCGCATACAATCTGCACCTTCTGGCACATATTCTGGACTTTTCGATTGCTTTAGAAAAACTGTAGCGCGTGATGGGGTCACTGCATTGTGGAAAGGTCTTGGTCCTGCGATGGCTAGAGTATGTCGGTTTCATGACTATGCCGAACATTGCTTACTACATTTCTGTTTCAGGCATTCCCAGCTAATGCTGCTACATTCGTAAGTTTGTTCCTCAATCTCATTGTCACTGTACTCTAATTAATCTCGGTTAATCCCAGCTTGGTGTAGAAGCCTCGCGCAAGTTGATGGATGGATTCTTCTAAATGGTCCACAATTTTATAGAACATATATGACAGATGGAATGTTACAAGACAATAATAGCACCTGTGGATTCCGACAACCATGTGAATCAGGGCTAGGAGTCCTGTGAGATTGCCAGTGACATCTTGAGACCTCATAAGCGCAGTAGCATCGCTCCTGGTCTCATCACACTTGTTTCTGCCCATCATGGCTGCGCCTCCCGAAGTAACGAGCAAGAATTTCACCGGAAAATATATCATGGTTCGTGTGCTCAGGCTATGTGAGTCCCAGGGACAATTCTGATTATATCCCGGCAGAACAAGACATTGAGTGATGACAGTGACGATATCCTTAAGCTCCAGGGTGTATCATGGTTCAAGCGGCGCGCCATCTCGATGTTTACATTGACGCTTGCCGTAAAGCACTATGCAGACGAGGCCGGAACTGAGCACATAGACATCCAACAGACTCTATCTGGGGGTATCCCGGGGACGGATGAAGACCGCACTCTTGATTGGGAGGAACGCGGTGAGAGCGACGATGTTTTCGGTGCTGTGATCGGCAAATCAAAGAGAGTCAAGCTTGAGGAAGTGGAGGATGAATTCTTGAAGTCTGGCTGGACGGAAGATGCAATTGAAGACGGGTTAGTTCTCGCGGAAGACTGGAGCGATACTCCAAAAAGTGGCATGGATTGGAGGGCAGAAATGGTACGACTTTATCGATTTGTTTTGCTCGTCCCTCATATTCATCAGACATGGGGTTTTGAAATATTGAATGGCGAGAGGAGACACGCCAGACGTGTCAAGTTCACATCATCGAATAAGAAGGATGGTCCGATCTTCAAACACCTTTATTACGACTACAGTAGGTCGCCTCCGTCGCGTCACAGTGACCTATTCGCTCATCTTTTTCCCAGTCGGACCCAGCTGATACCACGGACCTTTCAAAGATGATTGTACGATATAAACGTGTACTGCGGCGAGCTTGAAATAGTCTGTATTGATTTGCCACAAAGGCCACCACTGAGAACCGAGCCTCGGATATGACCGAGCCCCATGACCCCCGCTTGCCGCTTTGACGTCGCGGACATGTCCGATTAGACTCAGGAACCGGCGCCTGTGTAATATCAACCATTGTAGTTAATATGAGCTTTAGACATGTCCGACTCAAAGAAAAAATACAAGTCGTCCAGTCAACCACGAGCTGTATCCGCTTCTGAGTAGGTCCAACCTGTTCTGTAACCACTCAACCTAATTGCCACTCAGAATCGCTCGTAATTTGAGCAATTTTGAGACATGGTCAACACATCAATGTTGCGAACAAGTTTCTCTCTCTGACCTTCCTTCCGAATTTCAAGACGACGTGGACAATCTCTTTGGTATCACGAAGCGAATTCCTCGCTCTTGGTTAGACAGGGTAAGTGCCGCGTATATCAACTGTCCAAGTCTCTCCATCACGGTATTCACGCGCAACCCTTGCAGTCTTTTGACTGTAGCCCAGGTTTTGCTAAGTTTATAACAGATGCTTCACAGACGTCACCAGAACTCTTCTCCGACGATGTTGCCCACGTAAGCAACGAACTATTTGAAGATGTATGTGTCGTTTTCAGCGCATGGAAGTGTTTGGCAAAAATGAGGAACTCCAAAGAGAAATGGTCTGAAGCCGACTTCGTGGCTAATGTGTGAGCCATCGGTTGAACATTGAATACAAGACTCTGACGTATTACAGGTACAATGTATTTCGAACTTCTGCAATCAGAGAAAGCACCTTCCGGTTTGTCCTATTTCTTCTACGTGCGTGGTCGAGCGCTTTACGAACGACATCAGGGTACAATGCGCGATTTCGCTCCCGCAACCGCAAGACACATTTCAAAACGCCCTTGATGTGCCTCGCGTGTTGAACACGAAAACCGTCATCCCTGATTGCGCAATCTTCATTCCCGCCTCACGGACTCGACCATTGTCGCATTCTGCCAAATCACCATATAAACTCCTTAAGAACCACCCCGCTGTAGTAAGAGCCGGGAATGCGGCTAAAAGGTCTTCTTTTAGGTACCAGAGTACCCCCTGCGCTCAGCTTCCCGATATGCCTGGCTTCGAGTTCGCAAGTAGTTTTTGGGAGGACAAGAAGCCGGTCCACGCTCTTCTTGATGACGCATATCGCCAGAACCGCATGTCAACGACTGCTGCTGTCCGGCATTTAAACTCCCTTGGTATCCATGCCCCTGTCACGGGACTTATTTGGGCGGATGGCGTTGTCCGCGCGCATGTTGATTGGTGTGAAGAATCAGAGGGCAAGACAGTATGTCGACTGTCATTCTAATCTGTATTATCTTATTGAAGTTATGACATTGCAGGTTGTGATGTCTGCCCCGTATTGTGATCCCCGTGATCGATCATCAAACGACGTGTTTCACGAGTGGAAACTTGATCGTCCGAGCGACATGCTACAGGTTTACTTCCTTGTTCGGAATATCGACCAGTGGACCACAGACAAATTCTCAAAATACATTGTCCAGGGTGTCAATCAAATGGTGGACAAGCTGTCCTCCAGCGAAAGAACATATAAACCCTGGAAAAGGGTCGGGGACCTGGCACCCCCTTTGAAGAATAACGCACTGAAAGAGAATCACAATATTTCCGTTACTACGGTTGTGACTTCGGATGCGTCTCCCTCTCCTCCTAAGCCCAAGAGCAGGCGACGGAGACGCAGGTCCAGTAATTGATACCCTCGGACTGACATGGATAATTTGTAATTTTGCTTGTGCTACATTGCAGTGTTGTACTATGGGGTACATACAGTTCTAAACATCTATTTCCAGGCAGATGGAATTTTGGTGACAACGTCTGCCCATCGTGACAAGCGACCCTCCTCCCATTCCGCTATATAAGAAATACCAGCATTTGCACGGCGCCCTTCCTCCACTCTCAGGCGTTTCTCAGCATCACACCAGAAGAAGACCCACGAGCCCATCCGCATGTGACCGGAGCTACGCTCGAAGTACCACTTGTTTATAGGGTTGTCATCACGACTCCGCCAAACAAGGTCTCGGCCTTCACCTTTGCCCTCCTTGCCCCCGTTGGGGTTAATGGAGAACGGGTGGCCAAGACCATAAGATTCATCGTGGAGGGCAACCCATAGGAAGTCAACGGTGCCGTCACCCTGGTGACTGGGTAATACAGCAAACTTGTCGAGATATGAGATGGGTTCAGAGGAATTGGGCGAGGGCTCGTTGGTGACAATGGCGGCGCCGACATAATCTCCTGCGACCACGACAAAGTCGAGGGTCTGTTCCAGGCGCTTGTAGAAAGCGTCAGCATTGAGGGTGCGCTTGAAGGAGGTCTCCAAGAGATAGTCCATCTTGGTTTTGTCAACGTCTGCAAGGCTGCGAATGACTTGGATGGGAAGGCCGCGGCGCAGAAGAGTGGGCGTATCCCGCGTGAGCTTTCGGTTGCCTTGGAGAAGTGCGTGAGGCAGACTCGAGCTAACGGCAGGCTTGTTCGTGATGAGGTTGGCGATGAGGGAACTCGACGACCGGTGAGATACCATGACGGCAGATGATGTAGGTGGCATGTACGCCAAGCAGGTACGCGCGAGGGACAAATTTGAAAGCGAAGAGGGCTTGCCCTTGTACCAGGATGGGTCGTAGGTATCGCGTATATAGTCATACTCGGAGGTGAGGTTGATGAGGAGATGAGGGAAGCCTTCCCTGGCATAGGAAGGGACGCCTCCTTCCCGACTGATGATCATCAGTCGTAGAGGAACGAGGTTAATGTCTTGTGAGTAATCTACATGAGGATCACGAGGACTTGAGTTGACACCATTGTCATCAAGTGCAGCAGCTTCGACCATGCCACGAGCAAGAGCACCGATAACGTCATTAGCATCTATCCGCACTGATCTGCAGAAGGAATCCAGGGCAAATGGTGGAAGAACTGGGATCTCCCCGGCGCGAAGAGCAGAACGGATAGTGACAAGGTCGGAGGGAAAGACATGTGCTTCAGGGGGGATAAAACCGGGAGGTTCGCGAAGCTGGTCGTCATCTGGTTTAGGACCTAGTCGGACAACGGTGCCGAGGACTGGACGCGCCTCGGCACCTTGTGCCTCTAATGCGGAGACAACTCGCATAATCTCTTCGATGACAGCGGAGCGCTCGCCATCATCGCCCCTAACCTGATCATTTTCGACGACGATGACGCTGACAAGCCCAAGCTTCTCGAGGTAGACCATGCCCCGGGCGATGCTGTCGAGCTGCTTATCTGTGAACGGACCTTGAAGTTTTACGAGAGCAGTGCGACGGTAGACAGGATTCAAGATGGAAGACAAGATGGGGCTCGGGCTAGGCTTAACCTGTTCGGGTTGTTGTTTATTGACAGATATATCTGGGGCTTCTTTCGGGAACGATGGCATCGAATCATTGAGAGGAGTGGATGGGAAACCGGAACCGGTACGTTCCGGGACTTGTGGACGAACGCCAAAATTTGCGAGGTAAGATTTAGTGTCGCGCAGGGATGGATTTGCCTTCAGGAGGGAGAGAATAAAGTCCTACTAGAGTGTTAGCACGTCATAGAAAAAGAAGTAAAGACATACATTATCTGGTGTGTCGAGATCATCGACCTCGACAGTGGGAGGAGGCTGACGAAGACTCCGAATAGTCTGCAAAGGATAGATCAAAACTCTCAACACATGCACTCTACATGTTTGGAAGACGTACAGCGTAAAAAGCCCTGAAGGTCTGGGTTCGACGCACTTTCAAGGCTGAAGCTGCGGCGGGGGACAGGATGCGAGGTCCATGGAGGACAGTATGTGAGAGCATGATGACTCAACTGGGTGGTAAATGGGGGTGTGCGATTTCTTAGGAGATGAAGCTTTTAAGCAGGAGGTAAAAGGACATCCTGTACGTATACATAAGGAAGAAAGATCAAATAAATTCTATGAAAGGAACGCGCTGGCAAGCAGCCATGTTCAGACGGAGCGCCATCGTCCACGCAGTCATAGGACAGCGTCTGGCAAAACTTTCTCGACCATATCCAGATCCTTCCAAATTAGGAAAATCAGGATTCATCCATTCGTTCGGTAGGAGGTTGCTCGAACGTTGCATCGATTACAGGATCAGTGACTGCTCATTTCTTGATCCTAAGTCCATTTATGCTACCCAATCAGCTTAAATTCTAGAGCGAAACGACCTCATCATGAGACTGTGACTAGACCCATCATGATCGAGCACCAAATTCGACCTCAAGCGCTGTACGAACGAAGACAACGGATCTACCGACTCAGCATTTAACGCACCCTGCCATAAAACATTCTACGATATCCTATGTTCACGTAGCGCCGCAGCGTCTATACAGGACGGCCAGGGAAGTAACCGAGTTAACAATAGCGCATGGCCACAGTAGCGCCCTTGGTACTAATATTACTAGGGAATGCACGCATATTACCCGTAATATGATGAATGGCACGACTTCCACTTCTGCATCAATCGCATAACTCGCTAGGCAACTTTCATACAACACCTGGTTTGCGACACGCAATATCATCGTCAATAACGTGCTCACTAGCGCAGATCCCATCTTATCATGCGGCCATCTCAGGGCTGTTATGTATCTTGTACATACAATAGTGGTCCGGCAAGCGGTAAAAGCACCGACATGGAAGCATACTCGTTGAGGCCAAAGTTGGCTAATATATTGGGTTACAAGAGGTAACTTGCTGTGTTATGCTAACTTTTCATTTTCGCACATCCACAGGTAGAAACGTCATTCTGGCATTAACGGGCTGATTCTGAACGTTTGAAGAATTCGGAACAATCCGCGTTTGGTGCGACCATAAGCCATGGCTTTTGAGAGGGCAAGTTGCTGTTTAATAGTTCCATGATTTATGTTGACTCTCAGATGGGAAGTTCCTGCGACGAGGTGGAATTGTTGCCTAGTAGTCCAATCCATGGTCCTAGAAGAAGCAGAACCATGGGTATTTTAAAAAAGCGTTGAAAATACGGAAATTAATCTCCACCTCTACATAGGGAGCCGTATTCCCGGAATCATGAATCCGATTTTCGTAAACGAACGACGCTTCGAGTGTGGAATTCTGGGAAGGTGGTGCTGGAGTAGATGCCTTCCGTGCGCGACTCGGAGGACCTCGATGTGGTGTCGCTGAGTTAACGTGCTGACTAAGCCATGCAAAAGCAAAGCTTCCCGACAAACTTGAGCAGTTGACTCTTTGCTGTACTGGGTATACAAGCAAAAGAACGTTAATGTCACCTCTTTAAACCGCATACCGTAATCTGACAAGACCTTCTTAGAGCCACCAAAGAGCAGACGAGTGATTACCTTCTTAATGTCTGCAAAGGCAATGAGCGCGGATTGATTGAAAAGCCAGTTCACAATTCACGACGAACCGAAGCTGCCGTAAATACTTGGACCGACACTCTTGGGGAAACGTTCATAGAAACCTTCGCTGTGTGCCATTTCGCCAAGTTCTTCCTCCTCTTCAGGAGTGAATTACACTCCAAAAGGATTTGAGGCGCCGCCGCCACCGGCAGTAGGTGAAGACATTTCAATGTGAACAAGGCGAAGATAGGGTTGTCGAAGTGCAGCAGGGCCAGCAGTAATTTTACATGTGTATCAGGGGGAGATTGAGGTAATACACACGTTCTTTGCCCGCGACTATCCCCGAGCCAGGTACAACCTTGCCGGTTGGGTATCGATTGGCAGAGAGGAGCATGTGCCGTAAACTTAAGTTCATCGAATAGAACCATGTCTGGTGCCTCTTGCAATTTCAGAGCCCGTTGACCAACAAATGCTGACTTCGAGTGAACGATAATGTAGATGTCCATTGGACAATCCTTCTTCTGGTTCTCCAGCTCTAATGCATCAGACTCTTGGCAGACCTCGATCCGATCCATTGTCTAGTCTTGCAAGGCCGCCGGGAGGGTATACACTTTTTCTGGACCAGCAAGCACGACATTGAAGATGAAGCTTTGTTGCTCGCGAGGAAAGGACAGATGCGGAAATAATGATTCCCGGTATAGCTGAGGGACCAGCTTCAAGTTGTTCGCCGTCCGCGTCAAGTCGCGAACACGTCGCATCTGGAGGCAAGGTTTTATGGTGATTTGGACTCTGGGGATTGATTGGAGAGCAACCTCTGCGCGCTCATCAGAGCAGGGGTGTTAAACACAGATGGTAGCTAACTACGATACAAACGATTTGTATCTTGTACTATATTACAATGGTTGATAAATGATTTGAGAGTAAGTGGTTGCGGGTGACTGCCAGTGCCGTGTAAGTTGTAGCTTCACATACTAACACGACAACCGCGCAGTCAATGTCAGCCGGACATTGACTGCGTGGTCGTCGTGTTACATCGTCAGACCGGACATAACCATGATCGTCCGCAAATTTGAGCGACCAATACATGTGGATCCTCGGGGAGATAACGACATGATCATACGGAAGGGCGTTGATTGGTCTAATGATGAAATCGTCAAACATGCTTTGTGGAGAACGGTAGGGATGTCGATGACCAAATATCTGATAACAAACTGCGGTGTCCAATCATAGCGAATCGTGCGATGAGCATAAGAAACGCCTACGTCATATCTTGCATCATATGATGAGTTGTTGCGTCATGTTAATACCTCATCGAATCTTTCACGTGTCTCCGAGTCACTAGTACTGATATGCATGATCATCGACTGTTTAAAAGAGCTCAAAGCATACAATTGTTTGTGAGATGTTGCTCTGCCCTGCGGACTCGGAGTGAGACTGCCTGGGGCAATGATCGGTGAGTACTTACCTTTGTCCATCAATATAACGCTGACTCGGATGGTTGGGCAGCGTGAAGACCGAACTTCAGATTATATCGTGTCTGAAAACTCTTCGCTGCTGTTTTTGTACGAGTCTAGCAGCCTCAATCCATTCTATAATATCCTATGTTAACGTAGCGCCGCAGCGTCTATACAGGAAGGCTAGGGAAGTAACCGAACTAAGCCCTCAATAATCCATGTTCAACTTCCAATGCGCAGATTTTACCCATATATCATAATGATGAATGGCACGACTTCCGCTTCTGCAAGAAATTCATCAACCGCATAACTCACTAGGCAGCTTTGATGCAACACCCTGATTTGCGACACGCAATATCATTATCAATGACGTGCTATTTCCACTAGCACGGATCCCATCTTATCATGCGGCCATCTCAGGTCTCAGGGCTGTTATGTATCTTGTTCATACAATTGGTGGTCCGCAGGTCCGCATGAACGGCAAGCAGTAAGGGTACCAACATGAAAGCATACTCGTTGAGACCAAAGTTGGCTAACATATTGGGTTACAAGAGGTAACTTGCTGTGTTTTTCCTCGTTATGCTAACTTTTTATTTTCGCACATCAGTGTAGAATATATATGAAACCTCATTCTGGCATTAACGGGATACTTCTGGACGTCCGAAGAACTTGTTTACAATCTCGGAACAATCCGCGCTTGGTGCGACAATAAGCTATGGCTTTTGAGAGGCAAGTTGCTGTTTTAAAGGTCCATGGTTTATGTTGACTCTCAGGTGAGAAGTTCCTGCGACGGTAGCAGTAGGTGGAAATGTTGCCTCGTAGTCCAATCCATGATCCTGGAAGAAGCAGGACCACGGGTTCGACGAAAAAGCGTTGAAGATACGGAAATTAATCTCCACCTCTACATAGGAAGCCGTTGCGATTCTCCCGGAATCATGAATCCGATTTTCATAAAGGAATGACGCTTCGAATGTGAAATTTTGGGAAGGCGCTGGAGTAGATGCATGCAACTGGCCCGCCCCCTCGCTAAGAAGGCTCCCAGGAAGCTTTGCAAAATGCGGTGATCCGTATTATACACTTGTTTCTCGATATTAACACTAGTTACGCCAACGGACCGGATTCCTTGACTGTTTGAATTTAATGTTCCTTTTAGCTTATATCACTGACATATAGGATTTGTGGTGGGCGGGCTGCCGCGCAATTGGAAATGTGGGCCCCAGGGCCTCGACGTGAAGTCTTTTTGGCAAGTGTCTTTTGAAAATCGCAACGGTTTTTTCAGATCTGAAGATCTGCACTACTCAAAAAGTGAGGATGCGAAGATGCCGTTGGCTAGACTGCAGATGGACACGCGCTGTTAGAGAAGCGTTCGATACGGTCAGCGTGTGGCATGCTTACATCCACCAAAATGAGGTTGTCTTCGCTGCACATGACAGCAGCGAAAAATGGTTCCGTAGAGGAGCGTGGAGGTAGGGTGCGTTGGATAACACGGTAGGGTAGACTTGTGTGGACTTCGTTCGCAAAGACTCTGCGGATCACCGTTGTATCGCGTACATGATCAATGATACCATCTTGAACTTTGGCATCTCGTTTCAATGCGAGCTGGTTGAAATCCCGTATTTCCAAAGTCTGCGGAGACGTCTGGGTCGCAACAAGAGACACGAATTTTGTCCCGAAGACGTAGCATACCCAGGGGGAAGAGTGTGACAGAGAGCGCATCAAGCGTGTGCCTGTGGGGCCCCACTCATCCCAGTCGATTTCATGGGAGCTGACTTCTGTAGGAAGGGCCGCGATATGAGATAGCAAAGTGCCGGCTGAAACGAACATGTCGTAATAGGCGACATGTCCATTGTACACCAAGCAAGCTGTAACGATGATGAGCCTGTCTCCAGGCGCCGTTGAGAAGGGTAACCGAGCCTCTGGATTAGGCTGCCAGACAGGCGATGGATCAGAGCGTATTGAAAACGTCACTGGGCTGGTCCAAAAATTGAATTCGGGCCACATAAACGCGCAAAAACAGTCCGCCGCAAGGCCAGACGTTTCGTTAGATGGCTGGGTCAGGTCAAACACGTATAGGCGGGCCTGTATGTTTAAAGCCTCGGGGTCGAAGATGCTGCCTACCAGCAAAAAACGGCTGCTGAGGAACGCAAATGTCGCAATTTCGGAACTGGAGCGTGTCTAAGGATGATGATCAGAGAGTGGCTCCACAGAACCTCGAATCATTACCAAAATAACTTTTCCCGTTGTCCAGTTCCATATGGTAAGTTCGGGGTCTGCATCTTCGGGGCTCATGAATAAGACACCCAGAAGATTACCACACACTTGTAATGTGTACGTTGCTCGGGCGTTCCGCACATCAAGGTCATGAACGAGAATGGCTGGTCGAGGCGCTAATCTGTGGCTGTCTCCTGTGGTGAGGGAACGTAGATGGATCCGAATGCTACGGGTAGTGGCGCTGGGGTTAAGGCTGTACATGTGTCAGGTTTGGCATAAATATGGCAGTGAAGTAACATACAGGACGGTGGGGGGCTGCTCAATGAGCACTAGAAGATCTTGCGCAGGATCCATGGTAAAGTCTCGAACATGTATGTCCAGCGCCATATTCCAAGATTTTTCTTCAATTTTTCTGTATGTTGATGGCAGTTGACGGAAGTGAAGGACATCTGGCGTGCTAGATTGCGCAAACACGTCACCGTACAACTCCCAGATGTGTCCCTGCATCATCGGTATGTCTTTTGATTCTACCCACTTCAGAGACTCCCAAGCAGCATTGCGTCCCTTGAGAAGTGCAAGCCGATCTGAGGTGGTAAGTGGGCTTGGAGGACCGTCCATCATTCCAGACACAGCAAGCTCGATGTCATATTGGGCTCTATCTCCTTCTGCTATTGAGCGGAAGAGCCTGCAAATCTGTGTGGCATGAGTGCGGTCGATTTCCAAGAAGACCCATTTAGCGCACCTCCCTACAAACCAATAGTGTTCTCCAGTCTAGCACAGAAAAGATCTTAAAAATAAGTTCCACAGGCAGTGAGGTCAGCATCGGATCTTCCAAATTGTTCAATGATCGTGAGTGATAATTTAGTTCGGCTTGGTCAACCGGAGGTGTGCCCCATACACGTGACCGACAGATCAAACCTGAAGTTAGTGGTTCTTGTTCTCTTCTCAGTCGACCGAGAGTCTCAGTCATATTTTCTCCTCAGGTCACTGTGGTAATGACCACCGCCCATAGGACAAAACTGCATACCAAGGTATGTGTTTGTATTATTACTCCAGAATCTTTTAATTTGTTCCGATCCATAAAGTTCTACCAGGAAGATATCGTACGCCGCATCGACTCCCCGAATGTATATGCATATGGGATTGTACTCGTGAGTATGTGCCCACCGGTCTCATACATTGCTCACAGAATTAACAGAGATGCTGGCATGATGCCGAGGATATTCCACCACTCCCAAGTCCATTCATGGACCCCTTAATGAGATCGGTGTCTCATCGGCCTGAAGTAGTAATGGTATATCTGGAAGTGCTATCTCCGCCATTCGTGCACACTTTCAGGGACCGATGAGCCAGCTAAGTTCCTTGAGATGTATGCACGCTTGATCCTTTTTTTCTGCGGTGTCATTGACAATTTGATGTTCATCAAAGTCACTACAAGGGCGCCACTTCAAAAGGCGTACGACCTCTTGCTTTCGTGGGCAAGGGCATCACTTTCGACAGTGGAGAATTAGTTTGAAACCTTCAGCAGTAAGGTCATCGCTGTTCAACTTCAAGGCGTTTTGCTGACCATATCTAAATGTATATAGGGAATGAAACTGATGCGTGGCGACATGGGTATAATTCGCCAAACTAACTTTGAAAGTGGCCATGCTAACTTTGAATCACAGGTGGGGCGGCTACAGTCGTTTCATCTCTACTCGCCATCGCTCAGCTCCAACTCCCGTACGCCGGTGTCCTCTTCGATCTGCGCCCATTCTTATGTATCCTGGTTGCAGAATCAATGTTGTCACTTTCACTCCGCTTTGTGAGAACTCGCCCGGTCCAAAAGCTACCAAGTGTGGGTTATAGCAAAGTGTTTGTTATGTCTTAAACTGACCTTCTGTCAGAATCTACGCTATGAATGGCAAATCTGTTGAGGTCGACAACATGGATACTGAAGGCCGTCTAGTTCTACCTGGTGCGTACACTTGCTATCCACTGACGAATTCTAACTTTTCAAAGACGCGTTGTACTACGCATCAACCGAGTTCAAGCCGCACACGGTCATTGACGTTGCCATTCTCACTGGGTTTGTATTCATCGTTTGCATTTGCCAGCTCGAATTTATTTTATGATCGATAGGGTTATGGATATAGCACTGGGCGAGATCTACTCCGGTGTTTTCACGGTACGTCATTTCAATGCTGCCCACCGATACGTCGTTGACCAAACTCTGGTATTAGACCTCCGATGCTCTTTGGAATCGCCTGAATGTTGCCGGAGAGAGCGAGTACGATCGCTTCTGGCGCATGCCCCTCGACGAGGATTATGGCGCACAGATTTACTCATCAAACGCTGATTTGTGCAACGTCAGTCGCCTATCTTGATGCGAGCGTTGCATGAATTTGACTCATGTATTTTCTTTTTTTAGACGGGCGGGAAACTAGCAGGTGCATGTACTGCTGCACTGTTCCTTAAGGCGTTTGTAGATGGTATCGAGGCCACAGATGGACTGGAGCCCTCTGTCCGATGGGCTTACCTTGATATTGCTGGGACTATGGAGGTAAGAACTTGCTCGTTTATTCGAAATCAAGTTCAGGACAATGCCGTGGGCACAATTGTGATCTAAACAATGACGTTGTTCGCAGTGCGCCCTTTATCTTCGCCATTACTAGTTCCGATTGCTGATGACTTCATTCTAGTTCACGCGCCCAACACCATACCAAGAGACAGGAATGACTGGGCGTCCTGTTCGGTAAGTTGTTTTAAAACAATATCTAGGAGATACCTTTATCTTATATCCTCGTGCAGTGCATTGGTAGAATTTGTCAGAGGTTTTTTGAGTCAAGGATGAGAGAGAGATCCGCAAAGATGCGCTACGCTAGGCCTTTATTTTGCAAGATGCCAATGACCCTAGTGGTGGAATCTGTGTGCGCACTGCGACGGAATATCTGACCGAATGATTACTTGATTTGTGTGAACTAATAACTGTCAATGTTTTTGGGACTATGCATTGATCACCAGTGTAATCAACAGGGCATCGATACATGGTCGTGTAAGGAGACCTGCTAGACGATCTCCATGTCAGCAATGCAACGTCCACGGTACTGCCTCCTGGAGACCGATTCATCGAAGAAACCTGGGTGAATCCTGTCGTTCTCTTTGTCCTCAGGAGATAGTCGTGGCAGGCAACTGTCTCCCCCAAGTGCTTTCAGAAGTGAGTATGAGTCGATCACTCCTGCATGCATGCGTAAGCGTTGGTTGCATCACATAAAAGACGCCGGCTGTGGGATTATCTCGATGCTGATGTATTCAATAATATGAAATACAACAACGAAGCACTAGAACAAAGCGTAACTTATTCTGCCACGATACATCTTTTGAGACAGTCATAAAGTTTAGCGGCGATTAGGACAGACAGGGAGCAGAAGTTCACAATTGAATTCATCCAAAGGTCACGTAGCTACATCAGTCGATGACTTTTTCTTTTCTTCCTCTGGACTCTTTTTGAAGCCCGGCGACGTTTAACGGGTGCAAGTTCTTCAGCTGGCAATGAAGAGAGATATGGGTCCGTGCCACCTTCCGTCGGGACTGGCGAAATGACCTGGATATCAACCATGCCATTTTGAGCCTACAATTTCGTCACATCAAATCATTGCTGTATTCATAATGAAGGACACATACCCATGTCACAGTAAGCCGATCTTGTTCCAACAATGGAAAGCCAGGTATGGGAAAAGGCGTATGACAGACGACCGCAGCGTAAGCACGATTCGAGAAGATAGTGTCTTCAACGAAGCACGACTGAGTTACCCGACCCGGCTTGCAGATGCGAATATCTAGTGAGTCGGGATCGTCGAAACTTTCCGGACGAGCTCGTTTATTGAAATCCCAGATGTGCACGTAGAAGTAATCCTTGACTTCTTCCAGTCTTTGACCAGGCTCAGGAGTACAATCTTGGGGAAGAGTATAGGCCATTTTGCTGCCAAACAGGCTGATTTGGTGGCTCTCGTGATGTGGAAAGATGTGCGTGTACTGAGGTCCCCAATCCGACCACGGAATGTCGATGGGCATCTCTGACTCGGAGTGCAAAGCCAAGTCAGAGAAGATGACCATGTCGATGACTAGTATAACGCTCCCTGCTGAAGAAAAAACCTCTATAACCATGATCTGTGACTCCAGGGAGGGCACGTAATGGGGCATAAGTTCTGGGCGAGCCGCTGTGCCATGGAATGATGAGGGGGCATGAACAGACATCAGTGGAAAGCCTAATGTATGGCTGCTCTGAGGAAGACGATATGTAATTCGGCACTGAGGCGACCCATCAAGCCCTTGCAACGTATACAAGGACATGACGCCTTCTGAGCTGACGACGACAATCTTCTGTTCGTCAATTACATGTATATGAATTTCCTCGAGGGGACCTAGTGGACAGAAAATATGCTGCTTATACTGAGCAGCAGAATTTTCAAAAACAAAAGGGAACTTACATTACTCGCGTGTCCCCTCCTCCAATCAATCACTTGTATGAACATGCCAGGCAATGGTGTCTCATCTGTATCCACTATGTGATAGAAGACAAACACACGATCACCGCAGATTTCAGGCTCCTTTTCAAAACGAGCACAATAATCACCAGGTGCATCAAAGGATTGTTTGCACTCAAAGGAAGCGCAACCAGCACTCGGATGCGGATGCGGACGCTGGGATGAAGCCAGCCGAAACTCCACTAAAAAGACACAGTGATCTTGTCCGGCATCGGTCACAGTGAAATCATCAGGCCAAGGTAATACGACCATAAGATCCTGCAGAGCGTCGAAGGTAACAAAGCCCGGAAGCACGGATTGAGGAAATAAATCATCCTTAGACCAAGTCCGGGAGAGTTTGGGATTCGTGTTACAGTCCCGAATGAGGAAATCGCGCATGCGACTCCACCAAAGCCCGCATTTCACTGATTGGATCGGTGGTATGTATTTCTCGGGCAGTGCATATAATGGATCGGCAGCAGCGAACGATGTTTCAAAAACAGTGTTCGCATGGAAGTCAGACCGCCACAAAGATGCCAATTTCTTGAGTGAGCACATCTTTGAGGAAATGCCGAAGGAGTCCATGGTAGCAATCTCAGTATTAATGAAGCCTTGAGCATAAAGTTCAAGCTTGTACTGGATGTCAACAGAATTCCGGACCACACCCGAAAAAAATTTGCAGGTCTAGCATAACCAAAAGTTAGCCCAGGAGGAAACAAAGAACCACGAGAAATAGCGGACCACGGCACAACGACTAACATCCCTCGGGGTAAGGAGGATCAGGATGTAACATATGAGCTCGATAGGAAGCGACAAGAATCCAGTCGCCGTCATCATGGTTGTAAAAGAAGAAAGGACTTCGACTTGGATAATTTTAGGAGGCAAAGAGTCCTAGGGGCGGATCGGCAGGTCAACCGGTTTTCAAGCTCCACTCGCAGCGCTCACCCATCGGATCTTCCAATGATCGTGAGTAGTTGGTGAGTCAGAGTAGTAACCTTAGTACTAGTTCGGCTTGGTCAACCGGAGGTGTGCCCCATACACGTGACCGACAGATCAAACCTGAAGTTAGTGGTTCTTGTTCTCTTCTCAGTCGACCGAGAGTCTCAGTCATATTTTCTCTTCAGGTCACTGTGGTAATGACCACCGCCCATAGGACAAAACTGCATACCAAGGTATGTGTTTGTATTATTACTCCAGAATCTTCTAATTTGTTCCGATCCATAAAGTTCTACCAGGAAGATATCGTGCGCCGCATCGACTCCCCGAATGTATATGGGATTGTACTCGTGAGTACTATGTGCCCGCCGGTCTCATACATTGCTCACAGAATTAACAGAGATGCTGGCATGATGCCGAGGATATTCCACCACTCCCAAGTCCATTCATGGACCCCTTAATGAGATCCCTCGATCGTGGCGAGATCGGTGTCTCATTCTTCCCAGGCGGTGTTCGTGACATCGTCCCGGAGTGTAACTATGAGCTCGTAGATAGAACATTTCAGTCAGGGGATTATTGCAAGCGTAGCATTGATGATGTTCGTGCTGGCGTGGTGATCAGCATTGAGGCACAAGCACGGCTTGTGCACGCAATTAGTGGAGAGCCAGTAGAGGGTTGGAGAGATATGAGGGAGATCAGGCGTGCTACCGACGTTGACGGTGGAGATTATGTGATATATGATGACTGGATTGGACAGGTGCGCTTCAATGTCTCGCAAGTCGGAATGACATGCTGAGTTCCCACATGAAGGTCATAGAGGTCTGTGCAATGTTTACGGTTCAATGGAAGTGATGATTGATGAATCCCATAGCTATTTGATGAACTTGTTGTTTCTGCATCTGGCACTTTCGTCTGCTTGCCTGAAATTAGCTCCCGTCTGACGATCGGCGACAAGGGATTGGTGAGTTCCACCTTGGGTATTTACTGTCCCATGCACTCACTTCGTTTAGGACATTCTTCCGAACCCAGAGGTACTCCACGGGCTGGTCAATTATCCTAAAGGAGCCCCACTACCTAGCCCGGATGATACTGTCATAGACATGAAGCGCACAATATTAGCCATCTGCTGGCTAGCGGTGAACCAAAGCGTATGTTCCCTTATCTTTGTCAGTCCCTCACATTCTTAGTGCATTATGTAGTTGGATCCTGGTATCGCCCAACTTAAACAGCGACCAGCACGTTTCTGGTCAGGCGAAGATCTGACCAAATTGACGGTCATTAGGATGCGTCTGGATGATATACGTGTCGGGGACAAAGTTTTGTTGGAGGAGGATGTAGGTGTGCCTGTCGCAAGATATGGCGCCGAGTCAGAACCAGATGGCGCAATGACGATTAAGACCCTATGCGTGAGGGAGACGAAAACGGTTGTCAATGTTCTTTGGCAAGATGGATCACAGGAGAGCCTCCCTTCCACGGAGCTGATTCCGTATCTCAATCCGGACGAATATGACTGCTGGTAAGGTTCCTTCACTGTGACTGATATGGCGTTGAATAACATATGACTCCTCAGGCCAGGCGACCACGTCTTCTGGAAACTCGAGCATGAAGAGCACGCAGCCGTTGTTCAATCCGTCAATTCTACCGATCGAGTCGCCATCATTCGTTTCGCGAATACTGGCAAGACTGAAACTGTTTCTGTTCTTGAGCTTGATCCCAATGGTGTCAGTGATTGGGTGGTAGGCACTCCGCATACCCATCTCGGCATGCGTCGTGGCGACAAGGTATTCGTCCACCGTGAGGGAACCTCAAATGGCTTCGAATCCCCTCGAGTTCCGAGGATTGGCGAGATCGAGGAGTGGGTGAGAGAGGTGCCAGTTAGTCCTGACGGAGAATTCAGCGGCTGGAGGCGGACAATGGCGGATATGGGGGCGAAAATGGCGTCGGAACGGAAAGAGAGGCCCATTGTCTCCCGTGTCAAGCATCCAACGCGGGACGATACATCTTTATCATGGTTTGGAGAGGTCACTGGGGTGGGTCCCTTATCGAATTGCACAATCTGCTTCTGAACAGTTCTGAACTAACCCCGCGTTGAAGCTCCGTCTTGACGGAACAGTCGATATCACCCATCCAAATGGATCTACCGTCATATACCCTCTCTCACGGCTGACGAAGCTCTACGACAGCCTCGAACAATTTGAAGATGATGGCTGGGAGGGTGAAGAAGACGGGTCTGATCAAGGCTTTCATGTTGACAATGCCGATGGTGTGTGGCGTCTAGATTCAGATGACACGTGGCCCTACGATCGTGACGATTCAGAATGGGAAGACGAAGAGGATGGTGATGAGGATGGTGGTGGGATGGACGTGGACATCTGGGCCGACGATATTGATATTTCATTGAGCGATGGCATCCCAGATTCTCTGATACCATGCTATGTGACACCAGACGTGGCTGATTCGGCCTCACCAGTCCCAGTCTCGTCGTCCAACACATCGCCAGATAGTACCCAAGAGATCATCATTCAGGACGATGAGGATGGTGATGCCGATATTCCATGGAACAAGTTTGAGATTCTCCCAGGCGCACCCCATGACCACGCATTTTACTCGTCTGTGTCAAGTCAACCATCGAAGAATTTCCTCGCACGTCTGACAAAAGAGTACCGTGCGCTCTCAACCAGCCTACCAGGTCTGTTCTATCTACCGTCCCTTATATTTGCTTCACATACTAATCAAAGCAGATTCAATTCTCGTCCGTGCATACGAGGACCGCACGGACCTAATAAGATGCCTCATTATTGGGCCGGAGAATACACCCTATGAAGACGCACCCTTTGTAATAGATTGGATGCTTGACTCGAATTTCCCTCAAAGCCCACCGATCGCTCACTTCTTGAGCTGGACCAACGGCAATGGTCGCGTTAACCCGTGAGTGACGATAAAGGATAGCGCTACTTTCGGCTAATCAGGACTCAGAAACTTATACGAGGAGGGCAAAGTATGTTTGTCCATCCTCGGGACATGGAGTGGAGACCGCACGGAAACATGGAGCGCGGCGAGGTCTTCACTTCTTCAGGCCTTTGTGTCGATACAGGGCCTGGTATTGGTGAAAGAGCCGTATGTTTCTGGACCGTGTATTCCTTTCTGAACCTCGCTGAGAACTTTCCAGGTGGTTCTGTGAACCCGCGTACGAGAAATTGAGAGGTACTGAGGAGGGCATGGTTAACAGGTGGCGTTCACGCTCATTTCCTTACGTCTCTTGTGACTCATTCCATCATATTATGTTAGCCGACTTTACAGTGAGAAGGCATATGTCCTCTCCCGTGGTTTTGTTCGCCGCGCCTTGGAGATTCCTGTCGGTGGACTTGAAGCAGAGATCAACTGGCTGTACAATACCCAAGGCAGACTAGTCAAAGTTCTGGACGACTCCCGAGCGCTGATCCAGAAGAGTCAGTCGGGACCAGAAAACGTGGATATAGATCAGAATCTCGCAGTGCCTCGCCTGACCGCGGGCGGTATCATTATGCTGGAACGAACACTATCCAAACTGCAGACGCTTCTTGACCAGATGTAGGATTTTATATATTTTATATCTTCCCATTGTTTTATCACGTATTGGCTATTCGACCACGTAATTATGTAATCCCAAGTGACGATCTTTTTCGCGGTTACATCAAATCTTAACGCCTCTACGGAAATATAATATACCCCAAAATTCCCAACATAAGTGTAGATGATATGCGGACCTCCAACAGAGGACTTAAACAGTAATGGGAGGACAGAACAAATAAGGCATAGAGTACGTGGACAAGTATGCACGGGGGATACAAGGACGAATGAAACCCTGTAGAAGACAGACAATTGGATGATACCAGTCCGACGGAGGTCCACAAAAACAACAATAAAAGACAGGCGACCACATATGTACCACCTAGCACGTGGATGTGAGATTGTTCTTGGGAAAGGGTTGATTATAGTCTTTTGTCCAAGTCGTCAAGTTCGGATTTGTGTATGCTTCGATGTATCTGAACGCACAAGGCATGATCAACTGAGGCAGTATCAGTAAAAGTGTAATGCGTACTCATTTATATATGCACTAGTCGGGAAATCCTTAGGGTCACAGCCGATGTTGATGGAGCCTTTAGGCTGATAGACACGAATCCAGTCTACCCGCATGGTAGCTGGGAAAACCAGGTTCGTGAAGTCAACCGTTTGGAAGCTTTGAGAGATGCCCAAGTTGGTGATGAGATACTACGAAGAGTGTGAACTAAGGAACAACCCGAGATAGATGCTGTTACCATTGGCTCCTGGGGGATTGGTCTGTCTGCAATTTGAGTCACAGTATCAGCTACCATTGCGCCGGCATCGAGTGTCCACGCAACGACATCATTTGCGATCCAACTGATGTACTGCGGAAAGACAGTGTCAATTATAGTTGTCGGGAAAAAAAGTGGGTTTTACTTACACCTCCATCAGCTTTGTAACCTGACGACAGTGTCAACTCGTGCAAAATAATAATAAATAATATATACCTGGCTTATACTCGTATCCGTAGGTCGAAAAGCAGCCAGTCTCCTGTGTGTAGCAATTCTGGTCTAGAATATGGTTAGCGTCTAAACAGTAACGAGACAAATACGACATACTTGTATTTGTGACACCAGACGTGGCCTGCTGGTAGACACCACCGAGGTACGAATTGAGTGCGGTGACACCTGAGTTGGGAATATTATAGGTGGAAGATGTGTTAACCCATTGATAGCCATAGTTCATAGGCTGTCTGCATTGTGAGTCAGGACACTTGACATAGACCGTCCACTCACAGCCCATTGCGCAGACTGAGAAACTTGTCCCTCCAGAATGACCTACGGTTGTTGAGAAGCCTTTCAGGATCAAAAACGAACGACCTTACCTGTGATTCGAAGACATCGATTTCGGGCGCAGACCGACCAACGTATGTCCCATCCGAGTGCACAGGTCCCGGATGGGATTCTCCTTTGCAAGTACACCTTGACAAACGCTGACCAGGAAGATAAGAAAGCGTGCTGCCATCATACGGGTTGCCGGTAAGAGCTGCCGATGGTACGCCATTGACCGTCTGGTTGGGGGCTGTGCCGGCATCGCAGGCATCATAAGAGTAAGGCCACTGACACGTTGGTCAGCAACTGAATTTCGAGCTCAAGGGGAACCTACCATTCCGTCGAGGCTTGCGCCGTATCCGACTCGTCCTGTAAAGTGTTAGATGATGGCATTTTCAAGATACAACACTACAAACCAAGGTTGCCCATCGACCATACTGAGATCATGTTAGTATGCTCGCAAAAAAAGAGTAGCTTCGTTTCGTACCTGCCGGCCACAAACCTATTTGACGGAAGCAAAGGGTCGTTGAGATATCCAATATTCAATATAACATGATACGCACCACTAACATCGTTTGCCCCTGGTAAACTCACTGACGCCAGAACCATGCCACCTGTGAAACAAAACTTATTCCAAGTGGAGATTAATGCACTTGTAAAAGTCAAGTTGTTCATTTCCCTTTCCGATAGGGTGATTTCTAGCGAGCCATTTCTGGTCGTAACCTGATCAGGGTAATACCATTCAAGATCATTGGTCTAATAACACCGTGTTTTAGTTAAAGCCAACACCTGTGGTGGAAGCATGTCATTTACCTGCCAATAATGAAGGTTTACAGCCTCCCAGTATGGGTCATCTCCAGGCCAGAAGGTCCTGCCTTCTTGATTGAATTCATCGCTGAAAACCAATTGCCATTGCGAGGAATCTGCGAAAGACGTGTAGGTATGGGCGGATGATGGGGTGTCCACGTCGATAAGACCATAATTATTCGGCATAGAGGGGATCTTTACGGCGGTCGTAATAGGTATTTGTAACTGATGAGAAGATATGAAGACTTGCCTGTCCGCTCGCATTAATTCCACCGATGTTGAATCCGCCCTCGTTTGAAAGAGATTGCTTTGTAAAATAGGATATTATCGGGTATCCAGCACTGAAGAAGAGGGTGTCAATCTCAGGGGCCAATACAAATGGTGTGGGCGTACAAAAGGGTAACAAGTCCAAGAGCAAGGAAAATAAGGCAACCGAGGTTGGTTAAACCTCTGTAAGTGAAGACGGAGCCGCCACGGTCATTCTTGCGGTCTCGGCGAGGATCCGGATTATGGAGGAAGTCATCTGGTTCTGTGAAGTTCATGGCAAGAGTGGGACCCCATGACGACGGATCAGGAGAGAGGGAGAACTGCAGTAAATATTGCATTAGGGACAGGCGAGGCACAGGTGAATTGCAAAGGGGCGTATATACTAGTGTATACGTACCTTGTCAGATAGTGACTGTTCTTGTAGAGACGCTGTTCTACCAGCACTGCTGTAAGGCGACTCGCTCTGGAAAGGAAGTTCAGAATGTTACGTGAAGTACTGTCACATGAAATGGACGACGAACAAGGGAGTTTGTGCTTTGGGTACTTCTCACTGACTGGGGACCCCTGGCAAACGCGGCCTGCACGACCTGGGAGCCCCTTGGAGACTGAAGAAGAGTGGCAGTTGAGGGAGCATTGGAAGGTGATTGAGTATAAAAACGCCTCTGGTTGTCTGGGACAGCCATGGAAAGGCAAAACGATTGAATTGAATGTAATGAGCGGTGATTTTGTATGTTCCTAGAGGAGGGAGGATTAGTGTTACAGTTGGGGATCTGAACTTTGCAGCGGGAGGGCGGGGGATGAGAGAGACAACCCGAATATTAATATTGAATATATTGATTTATCTCGACCCGTGGGAAGCCGATTTGAATATTTTTAATTTATCTGATCCATGCACATGGGCCCCGCGCATGTTGTTACCGTTCCTGACCAATTCCCGCCCCTTCCAACAAACCAAGTAGACCACCCCGACCCCCCAGTGACCCAATTTTACCAAGCTCATCAGCAGCTCTCTCTACGCGACGTAATCCTGTCCGCTCACCGCCCTCTCCCCCAATCTCCATTCCCTTTGCTGCCGCTTCCTCATCAATTTTTTGTAACCTGCTCACAACCCCCTGGTTCGCTCGTTCCAAAGCTGCTCGTCCTAATGCCTCGGTCATCACATACGGATAATCGGGCTCAAGCTTCTCTAGCAACTCCGATTTTTTCGCTCGATAATTATTCCGTGTCGTACTTGGCGGATGTGAAAGTAGAATATGCGTAGTGACAGGCTGTGGTGCCTCGGCACCTGTAGCCTGAGGTGCTTGATGTGTGTATGCAGTTTTGTCTAGCCACTTGTCCAGCGCAACGACAGCGTCCTTGGATTTCTTCACCTTATCATACTTTGACGGTCGGCCTTTCTTCTTGGGCGCATTTGTAGTAGTAGATGCTACTTGTTCATACCCATCTGCGATGTCTGAAATGAATTTTTCCCTAGGTAATTCTCGCGGGCTATGCGGATACAAATTAGACGGAGGGAGCACGTGAAAGAACTGAGCTTTTTGTAAGGCGGAAAGTACGTATGTTACGTGGGGTCTTAAAGGGCGCAGGAAATCCGTTTCGAGCACGTCGGGTAGCTTCAGTAGAGACTGATACATGTCTATGATCCGATGAGTTATCCAATCTCTATGTAGAACACAAGGGCTACTTACCGATTGTCACGGGAAGATGAGCGAGAGCATGCAACGGCGGAGCCGATGATGATGGCTGAGTCGCAAAGAACGTGTAAAGACCAAATAGAGCAGCAGCTCTGATAAGAGGAGACTCGGATTCCGCTAACCGTTCTGTATACAATATGAATGCGTGCTTAGGAAAAACGATGCATCACGGGCATACCTGAGAAGAGTCGCATAGTGACTTTAAGAAAGGCATCGCGAGATCTGGCATCAAAAACCTTGAAATGCAACCATGACCATCCGTGGTTGCTCCAGATATCCTTGAACAGGGTAAAAGGCTGAGGAGGGGGAGATCTGGCATATCGCTCGGTGTAGACAAGGATAAGGTTACTTATGTCTTCACGTGCGGGGTCCACGAACAGTGAAGACGTGAAATAGGTAGGCTGCAAGACCACATGGCCCCTGGACGTTGTGTGTGTTGGGGCCACCAGAGACATTAACTGACAATGGAAGTGAAGAGGAGGAAATTTCCATTCTTGTCAGTTTATAAACAACACCAATTTCATCCAACCGCACAACGCACTCCCTCAGGTTCAGGCTCATACGGCTTCAACCAAATGCCACCTCTCTTTCGTCACACTAGCAGCAATATCTGCTTTTTCTGCAGGTCCACCATCAAGCCTGCACCCCCAGATCCACGATCTTTCCGCTGTCCGCACTGTGACTGTTGGAACCGCTATGACGCGAACGGCGAAATCATGTCAGATGAACCTGCTATGCACGATGAATCCCTAAACTCAAAATCATTTGCAAAGAGAGGTAAGCTTCAAACTTCTTGCTACTCTTCACGCTCTGATTCGTTGGCAGCGTCTCCCAGCAAGGACCGTCTGCCATCCATGTACGGAACCGGCCAGTTCTGTCATACATGCCAGACAAACCAAATGCTCTTGGTCAACCTTCTCTCAAACTACCTACCGCCACCACATGTGGGAACCGCCTTTTTTGACACGCGTTTTATCACACTGAACCTCACGAACAGCACCCGGACTACGCACAGCGTCTGGAGAAACTTCCAGAATATCGTGAATCGTTGCATGTCCGATATCCTCCCGTGTGTGCAGACTGCATGCCCGCTGTGGAAGAAGAGATCCGGAAGAAGGATCATATGGCGCGGACTAAGGCACTGGGCGGATGGCTAAACGACAGCAGAGGCAAGGAGAAGCAGAGACAAGCCCCGGGATCCAGCAGAGAAAGAGAAAAACTTCAGACCCATTTGTTTCTGTGGAGACTAAGAGGCTTTCTATGGTTTACGACGTTAGCGATAGTTGTTGTTGCTCACTCATCTGGTGCGCCAACACATTCTCACAGATCTGGCGTGATCATCATCTGACTCTCATATCGCAGTTGTATTGAGACTCTATTTCCCCGATGTACTAGGTCATGTGCGACAGGCTCTTCCTCTTATCACCCTTTGTAGTTTATTTTGGACCGCCTGGGATCCAACATACTACTCCTTCCGGAAGGCACGAATACAAGGTCGCGATCTTCGCGTTCGCGGCAAGAAAAATTACATTGTCAGTCCTTATGGCAATCATTGTTTGATTTGCTGACGCGCTACCAGATTCTGCAAATGACCGCATGGTTCTCCAGACTGCTCTCATCTATTCTTCTCGCACTTTCATGGCACGCGCCTTCGCGGGACTATTTGCATCTCTCGCGATATCCAGCATCATCACGAACACATTACTACTGTCTAATATCACTCATCGTCGAAGTGCTGGTAAGTATAAACTTCACCCCCTCTTCATTCATGTTCATGTGCTGCATGCGCTTAGATCTGTGCTACCTCATTTGTCGCACTGCGCGTACAGAAACCTCCGCCTATTCGCTTAATCGATACCTCTAGTCACCAGCATCTAGTTGCATCTGCGCGTCCTACACCTGAGCTTTCCCCTCGTTCATCACCCGCACCTCACACGCAAATTGCTAGCGAACCAGACCTTCTCGCATCTCTCTCACTCTCATCGAATCCCGTGATCTCCCCCGGTAACCCAATATTTGGCCTTCCTTCTCTCGTATCATCCAATTCAACATACCCATCCTCTCGAAACAATGCGGGTGAAGACGAGGATGAAGATGCCATGGACTGGACCCCTACGGTTCCATCGCCGGCCAAGCCAAGAAAGATCCTTAACGACGACGACGACGGCTCGTGGGTCAGGCCACAACGCTTTTTCGCTCCGGAACGACCAACGGGCCTGGAGTCCTTGTTCGCAAGTACCAAATTGGACGATAGAGATCAGAAGACTTCATCTACCACACGTCCTATTCGTGCACGGACTACCCTACATCTGTTTGTGGTGCGCTGGTGGTGGGCAGGTGCCGCGTCCTTGATTCTCGTTCCTGCTGCAGCTTTAGGGTTCAAGTTCTGGCGAGGAATGGAAATGACACAAGATAATTGACCTAACCCAAGCTACGTTGTGTAGATTACAGTACATTGTTCTGTGATATCATCCTGCACAAATAGCAGCAGTCTTTCATTCAGACAAGCAGTACCCGACCGTGCAAGTAATATAAACAAACTGACCGCACTGCTTGGCCAGTAATGCATAACATCAAGAACACAAAAATAGCAACGGGGGGTATACGTACGAGATGGGAAAGGAACTGCAATGACTTGGGTAATAGTATAGACGCGAGGAATATAAGCATAATGTTTGTCGTCTAGGAATCCGCGTATACGTAAACGGAAACGGAATGAGGCGAATGCATTTGTCCAGCAAGCGAATGTATTGACTGATACGACAGAATAAAAAGGTGAGTAATGCTGGAAATGAATAGATTTCCGCCTTCACTCCACTCGGGATGGTGAAGAATGGACCGCTTGCAACCATCTAGCTTTTCTCCGCGTCAATAGGCTAGCTCAGTATCCCGTGGCGTACCCGCCATGGTGAAGCGGAACGCCATACTGGTCAGACTGATACTGATGCGAGTTGAAACTAGGACCACGCGCGAGTTCCTGCATCATGGGCTGAGGACTGGGACCACGCGCAAGGTCAGCATAACCGCCAACAGGTGCGAGATTGGCAGGCCCTGCGGTGAAATCATGGTCAGGAATTGGGTTGAGCACTGTTGCACCAATGCCAGCGTGACCAGAGCCGGAGTGGAATGAAGATGCATTGGAGTTACGGCGGTTCAGACCGGGAATACCACCATTATCATCGTCATTGTTACTGGGCGGCTGCCAGTCAATAGGCTGCATGCGGTCATCAAAGCTTGAAGATTTGCCAAACTTCCACTTGCGAATGATGGTCCAAATGATGATAGAACCACCGACACTTGTAGCAATGACGATGAGGACGATGAGGGCGGTGTGCGTGATACCAGTAGAAGAAGACGACAAGGAAGATGGTGTGGCACTTGCACTTGTGGCAGCAGTGTTGGTAATGAACACCACTGATTGGGAGGTTTGAGAGCCCGTCTGCACAGGCGTAGCAGTCGCACCAGGACTAGTTTGAAGACTTTGGGTAGTTGATGGTGTCGACGATGTTGATTGGGTGCTCGTTGGGGAGGTAGAGGATGAAGATGTCGAGGATGAGGAAGAGGAAGAGGTCGTCGTCGGTAAAACTGCACTGACTATACTTCCTACTAGCCCAGCAGATGTCTGTCGACAGAATTTCAGTACCTTATATTAAGGGTGGACTAGATGAAACTCACCGAAGTGGCAGAGGATGAAGAGGATGCAGAAGACACAGAAGATGCGGGTGTGCTATCAGCTGTAGTTGCCGTTGATGCAGACTGCGTTTCGACGGCAGAAGTTATAGTAGGATTAGCCCCTGCTCCGTTGACAGGCTGGGGAGTGCCAGGAAGTGTACCAATCTGGGGGGCCCGCTTCTTGAGGAAGCGGTTGTGGCTCACTTGGTGATTGTAGTCGACTGCTTTTGCGTCCGATGCGATGACCAAGGAAAGAACGAGTGTGATGTAGAAAAGGAAAGAAATCCTAGGTTTGGCCATCTTCACTGGATTTTGTCGCGCGTTGGTGTGTTTGAAAAAGTTTGAAGGCCCAACTAAACCTCGTTGGCTAGGGACCGCGAAAAAGAATGGTGGGGATTGAGATCAGATAATGAACGAATAGATGGACCAGCCGTCGATACAGGACAGTCAACGTCGTGGTTGAGAACAAGGAGCAATCAGAGAAACAGGTCAACAAAAGCGAACCACGTTACGGCGCTAGAAGAGAAGGTACTCACTCGGTGAGGTAAGATTCACGTCGCAGAAAAGACAGAAGAAAAAAGAGCGTCGTTGTCTAAGCGAAAGAGACAGTTGTCTAGCCGTAAAGGAGTGAAACCTTGTGTTGTCGAGAAGAACGAGCGTGGTCAAGGAAACGACACGGAAATATTGTCAGCCTCCGTGGACCGTTGTTCATCCAAAATCTTTCATCAGGCAATTTTCCTGAAACTCATGTAGATGGTATAAACTACAACACGCGTCCTCGATGGTAAATTATCCGTGCTCCAAAAGCACAACGGAGGGAACACATCACGATATGTAGGCTAATCAGTGAAGTTCCGTACTAAAGGGTGAAACAATTGGCAACCCAAGAAAACTCAATCTCGTTTGCAAACGTCCATCATCGCATAACAACGAAAGTGTCCGAAGTAAATGTGAACTAAGAAGAAGGGCTAGTCAGCGACCACTGGCTCAGAGCCACAGAGCCCGGGGTCATGTATGAACTCGCAGACATTCCTGGCCATTGTGGGTTAATGAGCACTTCCAACGTGTACGTGCCAGCAGGCAGACTGATCACCAGGACAGTCACACCGTCATTAGTCTGATCAGCTTGTGGGGGGGTGGGGTCACTAGCGAACCGAACAGGATTCATGGTGGTGAACACCGCGCCAGATGGAGGATTGAGCAGTTGAACAGTGGTGGTCGCAGAACCGATGGTGAGTGTAGCGGTCAAGCTATCTGCACTCAAGGAAATAGTTGCGTTGGTGTGTGCTCGCCACATAACAGAGGCTGAAGCGTTGATCTCATCCTGGATGAGCACCTGCTTGCGTCCATTGATCAAGTGAACACCGCGGGAAAACGAGGTACTGCGAGTCATAATTAGCGCAAGTTCCACAGGTAAGCGTCATCAAACGTACACGTTGAAATATGCACTCGTCAGGTCCGCAACGAAGTAGGCACTGGAGTCACCAGGAACATTCATCACAGTACTGGATCCTTGAACCGTACCCGAAGTGTCGTGCCTGACAGTCGGAGCGGCAAGGACATTTTGGTTCGCCTGGTTGACCAAAATGGTGTTCTGGCCCTCCGTCATTTTGCGGTAGTACAACCATCGCTGACTGTCCTGAGCGTCATTGCTGAAGTAACCAACTGAATTGTAGTCCCCAGACCCAAGCTCTCCGAACCAACGAACACCAAGAGCATCAACGACAAAGTCGCCGCAATCAAGGTCGTTGTGCGTCTGGTGCCCCTGCAGCGTGCCTGCTTTAACGGCAACATAAAGAGCGTTCTCATCTGTCCAACTGGATCGCATGGAGCCCCATTGATCAGTGCTATTATCAAAGAAATGGTCGAGAGCTAGACCATCCCAGAAAGCACCAGTAACAGCAGGGTTGTACCAGAACATACTCCATGGCTCAGCAGCGTCGAATTGATCACGTTGGAAAAGCTGGTATTGTGGCATGTTGTACTGCTGGCCGTAGAACATCATGGCGTTGGCAGTGGTGGAGTACTTGTTTGGACCACAATCGCCGTAATTGAAGAGGGAACCGGGGCCGGACACATACATGTGGTATTGACCGGTCAATTGGAAGTCGGGATTGACGGACAGAAGGTCGTATGTGGAACCAGTAGCGGTTAACAGCGAAGACGCCAACTCGGCATGGCCCGTAGTACCGAAGTACCAGTAGTTGGCTGTCTCAGACCATGTGCCGTCGCTCGAAGGAGCAAGAGCACAGTTCTGGAGGGCATTGGGGACGGTCAGGGCAAGAAGTTGTGCAGCGATACCGGTGGTGTCATCTCCGAGGATAGCAAGCGCACCCATGGTAAGGCCATTATTACAAACACAGTTCCAGTTGCCCTCTGTGTTAGTCTTCCACCAGCCGTAGGCCGCAGGGTCGTTGTTACTGTAAGCGATGACCCCGTTATTAAGGCCATACGTGATCATGGTAGCCATGATCGAGCTTCTTTGAGCGGGTGTCCACGCATTATACAGCCAGTCATAAGCGATAGCATAGGCTGCAGTGAGCTCAGCAGTGTCGAGGAAGTGAGTAGGGTTCCATTTTGTGGAATTATCAGGACCCCAACCACCAGTCAAGTTGCCAGCTGCATTCTATAATCGCGGGGCGTCGGACATCAGGCTACCTCGAACTAGGCAAGGAAACATACCTGCAACTCGATATAAGTGCGGTCCAGCCACTTCGTGTCATTGGTCATGCGGTATGCGTAAGAGAATGCTTTGACACGTTGTTTGACCTCACGAGCAGGATCCAATATACCATTACCGCCATCCAAGTAATATGCGACAGGGGACAGGGCCATGTATTGCGTTGCATTTCCGAAAATAGTGTCATTCCAACCGGAAAGATATGGATCATTTTGAATGAGGTTGGGAAGGGACTCCCACATGTAAGAAGGAGCGATGAGGCGAGGCCTGTCGGAACGAACTGATGTCGGGCTGGGATTGGATGGTTGAAAAGGATCTTGCGGCCAGGCAAGACTAGAGTTGTTGGTAGAGACGAATGTAGGAGTAGTATAGGCAGCAGTGTTGGTCTACAGGATTTAAGCAATCAACATCTCGAGCAGACAGCAAACAAGACTCACGGTCATTGGGTATATTGGCACTAAGTACTGGCTGTCTGTTGCTGTGGCGAAACGACCGACATTATTTTTCGCGCTGATGGCTGAGGTGGCAGCGGCGCCAGCTGCCGCCGCGCTCTGTGTCGAAGCGTTCTTACTTGAGCGACTGCCCAAAACGCCACCCAGAACTGCGCCAGCAATAACGACAACGGCGACGGGTATGCCGAACTTGACCCATTTACTGACTGGCTTCTTGACCGGGCGATGGGGTGTAATGTAACCTGACGACTCGTTGTAGTATGGGTCTCCAGACCCGTAAGGTGAATTTCTGGCCTGACTACCCAATGCATCATAATTTGCGGCCATCGTTGCAAAATGGCCTGTGAGATAGGCCGAAGAGGGTGTTAAAGGAGAGACTTTAGGTGGGCGTTGACTAAGAAACAAGCAAAACGAAGAAGCAAGCGGGCGAACGTATTGAAGGTGAGAATTGGAACAGGAACACTTGTATATTCGTCGGACCACCAATTTAGAACACGGCATCACGCGGATTAGCCATCCATGGATACCATGTCTCAACGGTAAAAATATCTATCTCCTTTTCATTCCCGGACAAAGACAGCCGCTGCACCCATTCCAGTCCCAATACACATAGAAGTGACCAACACCTGCATAAATTTGTCAATCGTAGATCACTTGAACGAGGTTGAACACCCATGCCTTTCCCTTTCTCCGCTGGAGCTCATTTAATCCTGTAACAATCTGTCTCGCTCCAGTGCAACGTGATCAAGGCATGTTGCATCAACATGATGTAGTAAATATAAAATGTGGGATGTACTCATCTAATGGATGCCCAAAGGCTATGGCACCTCCATTAACGTTCACTTTCTCTGGGTTCAGACCGAGCTCCCGGATGCAGTAGACGTACTGCGAAGCGAACGCTTCGTTAATCTGTATGTACCGCAATTGAGCATGCATCCCCTGACCAGTTGTCAAACTCACTTCAAACAGGTCAACATCTTCTATGCTCAGCCCGGCGTTTTGAAGAGCCATAGGGATGGCAACCACAGGGCCAATGCCCATCACACGAGGAGGGCAGCCTTCCGACAGCTTTAGCCAGGACATGTTTATTCTGGAAATTCCCCTCACCTGCAACAGCGGTAGTGATATGCTTGCCTAGAATTTCAAGCCCAAGCTCCTCCGCCTTTCGCCGAGTCATCATCATAATTGCTGCTGCACCATCAGTGATTTGGCTTGCGTTCCCACCCGTCGTGCGTGATTTGCCCCACTGAGGGAATGCTGCCCGAATCTTCAAAAGATTCTCTTTCGTCGTGCCATAACGGATGCCATCGTCCTTTGTAACTACAACCATCCTCCGTTCACCACTAGCAGGATCTTTCTCGTAAACAGTGAATGGAACGATCTCCTTTGCAAAGTAACCAGCTTTCTCAGCGTGTTCAGCCCGTTGATATGATTTCGCCGAGAATTCGTCCATGATCTCCCGCGAGATGTCAAAATCTTGAGCAACATTCTCGCTGGTCCAACCCATGGGATTAAGACAGTCCTTAGCAGCAGTATTTACTCCAAGAGCCTCGGACTGAGGAGGAGCACCTTTGTCAGGGCTTGCAAAGTTGAGCCTCGTAAGATAAACTTGAATTCTTGACATACTTTTGGGACATGGACTCAGCACCGACAGCAAGTCCAATCTCAATCTGGCCAGAGCGGATTTGATTTGAGATGACAGTTGCTGCCATGAGACCGGAGGAGCAAAAGCGGTTGACAACTTGAATTGGTACGGATTCCGGGAAACCTGCTGCCAGCGCCGCTTCTCTGGCATGATAAACTGGGTCAGGGGTGAGCACTGTGCCTACGCAGATGTCGCCAACAGCACTCGGATCGACATGAGACTGAGCTATTACATGCTAAAGGTCTGCTCAGTGACAATTAAGGTGTGTAATGAATCATTCTGAATGTACCTTGAACATTTCCAATAAAAGCTCATCCGTCCTACCCAAGTAGTCTGACATGAATGACATCTCCAGGGACAGGATCGACCACTCACAACGTGTCTTTCAAAGCACCCTTCCTCGATTTGGTCAACGGAGAGCGGATGGCCATTGTTATGACCACATCATCTGGATGTTTCTGTTCCAATGCAGTCAAGCCTGTAGCTGAGGCACCCGTAAGATGCGAAGAAAGCTGTCGTAGACGTTGCAGAGCCATGGTAAGCAGAAGAGGCTCTCCTAAACAGCAAAGCAGATATTACAACCAGCAAGTACTTGGGAGCTTTGCCGAAAGCCGGAACCAATTCACAAGCCGGAAGTTAATTCCCGGAAAAGCATCCGTGCCAGCTGGCACTGATTGGCTGGCATGAGCATATGCAAATGTCAAGCATATGTCATATGTGTCTTCTCATGGAGCTACACTCATCATTCCACCAAAGTTCGTTGGTCCTGCATGCAACCTAAGTATACAATTCTCTTATCACTCCACTTTGCGTTCGGTCGGCTTTCCACACGTCTCAAGATCACGCGCTCGTTCTGCCGCACAACGACCATCGGCTCTAGACCTTGATTAAACAAGGACGCTGAGGACGGAGCGGGGCGTCTTCAAGGCATACCCCATCCCGTTGCACACGATTCCTCCCACATATGACAGACAAGACGTTGACTGCCGGCTTGGCATCTGTACGATTGAATCACGCTCGATGTATACCTGGATAGCTTTGAAAAGGAAGTCCTCCAGCTTCGTTTCACCGAGTTCTTGCGACTCGGGCGACCTGTCTGCGCATACGCTGACCTTATCCAGTTATCGATGGCGGCCTTCTTCATGTGCCACATTGCGGAATCTTGCGATCGTCTTCAGCGCTTGTTGGGCTCTAAAGATATCCGCGGTTTGCGTTATATGCAGGGAGAAGACTGGCCCGAGTGCCTGCTTGGATCTCCCATGCTTATCTTTGCAAACTTGATAGGCAAATTACGATTACGGCTGTGCTTCTACTGGGCTTACACGCTAGGCAGCTGCCTTTAAAGTCTGAACTTCTTCATACATCACTATCGTCCCGTCTGTCATGGCAATGTCGTCAACCACAGGTGCTGAAGTCCTGTCGCAAGGCACAGGGTATGGTGTTGTGCTCGGTATCGGTTTTGTATTCGCTATCATCATGATGGGTTTATCGACCCTTCAAAACCGATATACGACCTACAAGATTTCCACTTCAGAGGAGTTTAATACGGCATCACGTAGCGTCAAACCCGGTCTTATTGCGTCTGGCATCGTGTCCGCATGGACCTGGGCGGCTACCCTTTTGCAAAGCTCCACAGTGACTTACGAATATGGTTTATGTGCTGGCTATTATTATGCAGCAGGTGCTACGATCCAAATATTCGTTATGGCAATTCTCGCCGTGCGGGTCAAACAGATCGCGCCATACTGTCACACCTTCCTCGAGATTGTTCACGCTCGTTACGGTAATACAGCGCACTTCATGTTCGCGACTTTTGGACTGGTAGTCAATCTTATTGTCTCGAGTATGCTACTGCTTGGTGGCAGTGCAGTAGTCAATGCCTTCACTGGGATGAACATTTACGCCGCCAACTTCCTCATTCCGCTTGGAGTCTGTATCTATGTCATCCTTGGGGGTCTTCGCGCTACGTTCCTATGTCGGTGATCGATCATTTCCCTTGAGTTTACCCGCTGATTCAGGTTTTTTCGCAGGCGATTACTCGCATACACTCATCTTGATGATCCTCATATTTTACTTCTTCTTCTGGACATACACGAAAGCGGACCTCATCGGCGGTTTTGAGGGAATGTACAACTTGCTACAACAAGCAAGCATTGAACGACCTGTGGCCGGGAACCAAGATGGCTCATACTTAACCTTGAAGTCCAACTGTGAGCCATCTCTCTCACCCTTCATAGATATTTACTGAACCTTCTTTTTTGAGATGGACTTACATTTATGATCATTCAAATCACAGGTGGATTTGGTACTGTCATGCTGGACCAGGCTCGTTGTTTAGTATCGTAAAAGTAGATACTTGCTGATATCATAAACAGGGCTACTGGCAACGTGCAATCGCATCAGAAGCAAAGACTGCTGTCCGAGCTTATATTATGGGCGGCATTGCCTGGTTCGCCGTACCTCTTACGTTCTCCTCTATCATGGGTCTTGCCGCTGTCGCGCTCGCTAACAGTGAGTTTAAGTATATACAAAATTGTAGGTATCTGATGACATTTTAGATCCCAGCTTCCCATATCCTGGTGGGCTCACAGTGGCGGATATTAATGCTGGCCTAGCTGCCCCTGCTGGTGTAGTGACACTATTGGGCAGTGGTGGTGCAGCAGCCATGGTGAGCCATATTTCCCATTCACTGACAAATGACTGACAGCTGCAAATGTAGTTGATACTGCTTTTCATGGCAGTGACCTCAGCTGCATCTTCTGAGATGATCGCGACATCGTCTATTCTTACATTTGATCTGTATCAGATCCACTTCAAGCCTGATGTACGTGGAAGTTGATCGCTATCAAGAAAGAACACTGATGGTGGTACATCTAGGCATCACCAGAGAGTCTTATGCGTGTATCTCACATCATGGTCGCGGTGTGGGCTCTGGTGATGTCATGTGTTGCCTCGTTGTGGATCGGAATAGGAATATCTTTGAACTGGTTATTCTTGTTCTCGGGAACTTTGTTCACCGGCGCTGTTGGCCCAGTCATCTTTAGTGTGGTATGGCGCCAGCAAACCAAAGAAGCTGCCATCAGTGGTGCATTGGGAGGAGTAGTGGTTGGCATAATCGCCTGGCTGGCAGTTGCAAAAACGTATTACGGTGAATTGACCATCGCAAGCACAGGTAAGCGCGTATCCACTGCAAACACCATGCTCTACGCTGACAAAGAACAAGGACAAATGTACCCCAACCTCGCTGGAAATTTGGGCGCTTGCTGCTCAGGCGCTATCATTTCCGCCGTGGTCACTCTCATAAAGCCCGACAATGAATTCGATTGGTCTGCCACTAAAAGAATCAATCCCCGAGCAAGAGAGATGGATCGAAAACAGGCGACCTTGCCAGACTCTGCCTCTGGCTCCGACACACCTGACGAGAAAGAGAAACAAGAGGGTGCCACGGTAGATGTAGCATCGGCCAAAGACGACATAACGATTGATATCCCCGCCGAAGAATATGCCGCGCTTCAGAAATCACTCAGGGTTGCTACTTGGACAGCGTTGACGCTGACATTCATCGTACTTTTCGTGAGTGCAAATTATTTGTTGACGCTCGGTTATTTACTTGATTGTAGCTTATACCGATACCAATGTTCCTGTCACACTACGTGTTCTCTCTGAACTTTTTCAGAGGTTGGATTATCATCTGTGTCATGTGGCTCTTCGTGGCTGCTTGCATTACATCAATCCTACCTCTCTGGGAGAGTCGTGTAGCGATAAAGGCCATTTTCTTGGGTATGGTTCGGGACATGTTCGGCGGCACAGCTCGAAAGGCGGCCATTGCAAGTAGTAGAACCGATGCATAGTTATTATTCTTGCACTTCCGGAGAGCTGAATGAGTCTCACTATAGACGAATGAAGATAGTACTGTCGTTCCATTTTACCAGCTGAATTGCTTCAGACCCAATTCAATTCGAGCCTTAAGCTTAAGGCTCCGGCCTCTGTGTGACTCGACACTCAGGGTTGACTCAGGGGTCTCCTCGGTACCTCTACAGGATCTACGGTGGTATCTATATCCTTATACCATACTATTCCCGCCACTGGCAGTTCGCTCAGCGCTGTGACGCTATACCCCACATAGACATGCCTGTTACCGTTATAACGTCAAAGCCAGTGCCCGCTGAGTTATCGGGGACTTTCAGATTCATAGGTGAGATAGGAATTAAACTTTTTGATCTATTGGTCGTATTGATCTAGCTAATCATCATAGACATCGGAGGTGAGTGTCACAGGAACCATGGATTATGGTGGTGCACATCGCGGCGTTACGACAATATTGTTGTTCAACAGTTAATCTCACCGATGTTGTATTTCATGGCATTCACCATGGCAAAAAAAGACACGAAGGTCTATCGTGCCATTCAGTGCTTTCTGCACCATGCTAACAGTCATTTGCAGACGACTTTGAAGCAGTACTGGACAGGTCCCGGTTAGCTGGCGTTCAATCCATGATAATCACAGGCGGAAGCCTTCGAGAATCAAAGACTGCGCTGTCTCTTGCTGCTCAACATGGTTCGCACTGTCATCTCCATGTATTTGCGCCCTAATAACATCATGCGCTGCTTATTTTACAAGGCTTTTTTGCGACGGTGGGGTGCCATCCGACCCGCTCAAAGGAATTTGATGAGTACCCAGGCGGCCCAGAAGCCTACCTTCAGGCGCTGGACAGTTTAATAAGTGCCAACCTCCACGGTCAAGGCAGGGTTGTCGCTATTGGCGAGTGTGGCTTGGGTGTGTCTAGATATTGTATGATGTCTGTGTGTAATCACTGATAGATCATCAGATTACGATCGCACGCACTTTGCACCGGAAGATGTACAACGACGACACTTCCGTATGTGACGAACATCGGACCCCTTGTATCGAGCTAACTGTTGTGTGCTGGGATGTACTTTTGCATCGATCCAGGCTCACAGTTATTTCTCGCCAAAAAGTACAAGTTGCCGCTGTTCCTTCACTGCCGTGCAGCACACAAAGACTTTGTGAACATCCTTCGTGACGAAGGTTTCGGGGAGGATGGAGAGAGAAAGGGGGTTGTTCACAGTTTCACAGGGTCAGTTGAAGAGGTCGTCGAACTTGTGCGCTCACAGTCCATTTTTCTTCGAATTGCGCTGACTCTGACGCGCAGATGGACATGGGCTTCCACATAAGGTATGGTTTCAGAGGGTCAGCATTGAATTTCGGCACTAATAACATCACATCAGCGTCAATGGGTGCTCCCTCAAAACCGAGCAAAACCTCCTAGCTGCAAAGGCAATTCGACCGGACAAGCTCTTACTCGAGACAGGTCAAATTTCGATGACATTGCAGTCGTGAAGGGAACTGAAAAATCATTTGATATCAGATGCTCCTTGGTGCTCCATGACCTCAACACATGCGTCAAAGACTTTGCTAGATACGCTCCCGGCGTCATTGAAGTCAAAGTATTTCCCTTCCGGCACTAAATTGCCTTCATTCATGATGGGGAAGCCAGTGAAAGGGAGAAACGAGCCCAGTGCGATCGGAGGCGTTGCATGGGTCATACACAAGCTCAATGAAGGGGTCCCGTTTGAGAAGGTAACAGAAAAGGTGTACAAGAATACCGTTCAGCTATTTGGCCTAGATGAGCTTCAGGTTGCATAGTAAGGAGATGACAGTCAACTACAAAGTTGGAGCTTCGCAAGTTTCCATATGAAACAAATATAGAACATGTTTGGTTCCGTAATCATGCAACACGGTGTGCAAGTCGCGGCAGTCCACATACTTGGTGCCATACCAATAGGCACCGATGCTCTCCCATCGAGAGCCTGAACAGAGTCCCTCGTCATTTCCTTTTATCTTTGCTATCATCGGGCTCGTGTGGTATGTGGGTTTATGGAGTATCGGTCTCCTGGGATGCAGAACAGGGTGAGCAATTGTGCTACTTCAAGTTGGGCGCTAGCCCTCGCTTACTGTACACACCAGTCGAAGAAGGTACCGCATGCGACCACGGTCTCCACTTGCAATGGCGCCACCAAATTCTGTTCCTGGTGTATCTATTCTGCGACCGCTGAAAGGTCTTGATTCCAACTTATACGAGAACCTCGAGTCTACGTTCACGCAAGAATATCCCAATTTCGAAATCATATTGTCTGTTGCTGATGAGCAAGACCAAGCTCTTCCGGTTGCGAGAGACCTCATTTCTAAATACCCCAGCGTTTCTGCCAGGCTAATAATAGGTAAGTTTATAGTGAGCAATGTTGATGATTCAGCTGAAGAAAGCAATCCAGGAGAAGAGGTGGTTGGGGTTAATCCAAAAGTAAACAACCTCGTTCGTTCATACCGCGAAGCTATACACGACATTCTCTGGGTCATCGACTCAGGTGTTTCGGTTGCCCCTGGGACACTTGCGCGCTCCGTTGACCTACTCGAATCATCCACGTACACAAGGCCTCCCAAGCGACGCGTTGCGCTCGTCCATCACGTTCCATTCGTGTCTGCTCCAGAAGGGTTTCTTGGTTCTAGAATTGAAGAGGCATTCCTCAACACCAATCATGCGAAGATGTATCTCGCAATCAACACGGTATCTGTCGAATCTTGCGTGGTTGGGAAATCAAATCTCTACCGGCGTTCTGATCTAGAGCGGGTAAACGGTTCGCTGAAGCCTCGAGCACATACGGAGTCAGACGATGATCAGGATTACCCCCGAGGCCTTGCTGCGTTCGGAAAATTCTTGGCTGAAGATAACATGATTGCCAGTGCTCTGTGGCACGAGCTGGATCTCCGCCACGATTTATCCTGCGACGTGGCGCATAATGCAATTGGGAAAATGTCTCTATCGGACTACGTGTGGAGGCGTGTGCGCTGGATTCGTGTGCGCAAACACATGGTTCTTGCGGCAACCATTTTGGAGCCCTTTACGGAAAATCTCATCGCCAGCTCTATTGCTGCTGCAAGCTTGCGGTATCTTTTCGGCATTCCCATGTGGCTTTTTCTTGTAATTCACCATTCAGCTTGGCTCTGGGTGGATTTAGATGTTTACGAGTCACTTGCTGGTCATCCTCTTCCGGCAGACAGACGATGGTGGTTCATCAGTGCATGGTGCCTGCGTGAACTTCTAGCATTGCCAATCTGGTTCTTAGCTATGCTTGGTAATGAGGTGGTTTGGAGAGGGAAGAAATACGAGGTGTTACGAGCGGGAGAAGTAAAGGGGACATCAGGCGATGGTATTCGCAGGGGATTATTTACCCAGTGGAGGCAGCAAAGTTCACACTATCGGCCCTTGCTAAGCAATCATTCAGATACCTAACGCATGCAGTAACAGTACTTGTATGTGGCGTTCGTAGCTATCTCATGTGCATGATTGGTTATTGATTATCATTAACGGTGACCATATTATAACAGGTACGTATACCCACGATTAGAATGTACAGAAAGCGTTTGAGGGTACTACAGCTACATACAGTGAGGATGCGGGATGATATGAGATGAAAGATGATAGACAGAGGTTGGCTATGAGGGTAAAGCCACGTCAGGCTCAGATTCACCGAAAGCTGCCCTTGCCTCTTCCTGACTATGCTTTGCAAGAAGACGGAAATTGTAAATCATGACCACCTCATCAAAGAAGGTGTCGGACCAATCTTCTGCCTTGCATGAATGGAGTGCGGCAGTGCGCAGGCGCAAATCGCGTCCGTCGCATGTGATCTTGCATAAAGATGCTTCGAGACTGGCAGGAGCAGCAGGCTGAGGTGTGTGCTGCCGTGAGTCCCTAGCATCTTTCTGCCGTTGGTTGGAGAACCAATTCTTAACTTGGTGATATTCCCTACGAATGGCAAGATTAGGCAAAACAACGACGATGAGCAACTGACAACGAACCTGCTTATGATGACTCCCAGTTGAGATACCCAAGCTTCATCAGGGTACGGGGTGATCTCATCATAAACCATCTGCATTACGAGGCGTTGGCGTGATGTTGCGGGAGTCTTTCCTGTAGATGGGATTGCCAGCGCGCGTTTCTTCAGCTCTCGCACTCTGGTTTCTCTCTCGCTCTGAGCACGGGCGGCGGATTGCAAAAATGCTTGTTTATATGCCTTCTTCTTGAGATTGTCTTCGGAAGAAGTCCCATGACGTGCTGTGATAGCAGAAACTGAAGCGGGTTTGAAACGTAATGATGACCCCTTGCTCGTCGTGGCACGCTTCCTTAAAGTGCGTCGGGGAACGGACTCCTCTGAAAGTACGACGGACTCCATGGATGGGTTCGCAAACTCTACATCCATGCTATCTGCTGAGACATCTAGAGAGTGTTCCCGGGATGAAGATGACGAGACGGGGCTATCCACTGCAGATCCATCTTCCTGACCATCAAAGGAGGAAAGAGCGTCACGGTAAGACAGAGTGGGTGAGTTTGAGAGTGCTGTCGTAGACGAGCCTGTGTTTGATGTGTTCATCAGTAAGTTGTTAGAGTAGTGTATGCGATACAAGGGTTGTCTGAGTGAGGGAGATAAAGAGATACATGCCTGAAATAAATACCGACGCTTGATCCACTTGTGGTCGGTGCAGGTAAGACAAACCTTCTTTATTGTAGTGCCTCTGTGGGGAATGGTCCAAACCAGATATTGTTTCAGGGAGAAGATCGTTAATGATTGAGAAAGGAATGACTACTGATTTTATGACAGATGCCTATATGGCTAAGTCTATAGCGACCAGACGTTGACTGAAGTCGATAGCAAAGGGTGGTCGGTAGCCGGAACTCGCCTTCTTGACTCTCTTATGTGTGGTCCTTTTTTGGATTTATTGAAGCCTTTGGTCAACAAGACCAAACAACCGCTTTCCCCAATCATCAATTAAGAATTAAGCAGTACTCAGCAACCAGGTTCGGGTAGCCTGTGCGCGTCTGAAGACGCCTGACAGTCACCGCGAAAGCTTTGACAACATGTCCGATCATGATCACACCAAGCAACGCATAATCGCATCAGTCTTTGATAAGCGCAACGCAGGTGCTGACATTCAAGAGACATACGTTGGACACATAAAAATATGGGAGGATGCAGGAGAAGAATCCGGAAAAAAGCCTCGTTATATCTTGTTGTCACGTATGTCATCATCATCCGTCTTCTGGATTGCTCACACAGTTCTTCAGAGGGTAGCGATGGAACTGGTTTCCTTCACAAGTCAAAGCTTAACACAAACGGCTCATTCTCCGTAGGGAAGACGTGGTCACTTTCCGAGTTGCGTGGTATAGAGGTTTCGAATGTACGTGTATCCATAGGATAAGCGTAATCACAAAGCTGACCATTGCGCAGCCAGCATCCTTCAATGTCACACTGGCTCGTACATATAAATGGCAGACAGAAAACCATCTAGATCAAGCAAATTTCATTTCCGCGGCAGTAAAGCTGTTTTACTTCGTCACAAATGGTACCGGTACACTCCATCTCGTCGGAGTGCAACAAAATGAGCCAGGCCCAGGTAAGAATAACTGGGTCCTCACCCACGGTCACTATTGACTCTTGTTATCAGTCAATGGATTCTCTGAATCCTCGGATACTCTAATGACTCAAGCATCGCAAAATGACTTGAATGCAACTTCTGGGCCAGCAAGGCGACAGGTTGCGACTTCGCGACCGGGGACACCACAGACAGGCATGCGTACGGAGCCCCCCACTCGCTCTCACGTTATGAAACCTCCATCCCGTGCTGCTTCTCCCGCAGGTTCTAGTATTAGCAATATACCCCAGAACAAACCCGGCTTGGGCGCGATCCGACCCCCTTCCCCAATACCAGCCTCTCAGCTACAAGGACAACCGCAAACCACTCCATCCGGTCTACCAAGTTCACTTCGACCACGAGTTGTTCGCCGTCCATCCAATGCGACGCCACCACAAAACCCCTCGTTGAATGGTTTGCCAGCAAACCTTGTACCGACCCGTGCACCTATCGTTACGCCACCTCTACGCACCACCAAAGACATTTACCCTTTTGCTGCATCTCGCCCCTCCGCTGAATTTGTCCACGCGTCGAGTCCACTTTCAGCCACTCCGACCATTGCCCAGTTTCCTCGATCAGAGTCCCCGGTCTCTGTTCGATCTCAGAGGCCGCCCCCAACCAAATCCACACCTACCCAAGATCCTCCGCAACCTCGCCGGGAGCACAACAATCGGGTATCATTCTTTGACCCTCTTAATCAAGCTGCTTTGGACAGGCTTGTAGCGGGAGATTACACGGAGGATGGGGGTGCAAGTGAAGAAGAGACCTCACAGGCTACAATGGCGAGTGTAGAGGAGATGCTAGAGGGATTTGAGTGGGCCGGCGATGACTTTTTTGGGAAAAAGAATGCAAAGGGGGCCGCAGACTTGGTTGAGGCCCGTCTGTTGGACGAGTTGATAGCCCTCGAGAAGGTGAATCAGGCACCTGAGAATCCTCATGTTGTTGAACCACTAACTTGCGTTCCAGGCCAATGTACACTCCTTCCTGGAGTCCGATGATCGCGTGGCTCTGGTCATGAATTTCCTGGATGAAGCTATTACTGAAGTCGACGCTATGGACAGCTTGATTTCGTCATACAAGATTCATTTGAACGTTAGACCTTGTCATCAAACCGGCTGTATTGCGCACTAAAACATCTGACCGCAGGCTGTCGGGGACGATATCTCGTTCATACAATCTCAGCAACGCGGCTTACAGGTTCAGACACAGAATCAACGCGCTTTGCTGGGCGAGCTCGAGAATCTTCTTGTACGTTCTTCAGAATCTGCCACCACACGTCATACTGATGCCAAGACAGCAAACCGTCCAAGTAGACCGTGAAGCACTGGTGGCGCTCACTCAGGAATCCCTCGAAAAGGCATCTGGGATACAGAAATTGGAAGCAGCGGCCACAGAGCTTTATAAAGCTCTCCAAGCTGGTCACGACACCGGTATGTTTGTATGTTTTGGCGTTTCTTCCCACAAATTCATTGTTCGTAGACATGGCCGCTACCATGGAGCGATTAGACGAATACAGGACACACAATGCACTGTTCTGCAAGCGTATCTATGACTATCTATCCATCATGTCTGTCGCGCAGGTGAATTGTTTGTTTGTGGTTATGACGTCACACTTATATTTCGCATGTAGGCGGAGATTATTCTTGATGGAAATAATGGGATTACCAAGCCTGGTCGAGGACGACCGGCTATCAAGAATCATCAAGGCATGGAGGCATACCTCGGTCGGTATGCAGGACTACTTCTCTACCTGAAGGAGATGGACGAGAATATATATTCGAGGTTCTGTGGAGTAAGGGAGTTTCAGTGCCTAGTACTCACTCTTGTTAACGGATTTGTCTCAAGGCATACTTCTCAGCCACCAGTGAACTTCACAAAAAACAAATGGGGAGCTTACTCTCGATTTACTCGGGATTGCTGAAGAGGATCCCAGACGAAGATGCTGACCAGAGTTTGTGATCAATCCTTTTAAGCAAACGTTGGGCTCATGTTGAGATAGACTTTGGGTCGACCAACGAAAATAGTCAAAAGGCATCGATTCGTCGCGCTGGAACCATAGTCCGTTCGCCTATCGAGGGACGAAAGGATCGAAATAAAGACAGGGAAAGGCGGACGGATGAGGAGTACCGTGCACCAGAGGTCTGCTTATATTTCATTCGGGCTAGTCTTGACTCATAACAGTATCAGGCCCTGGGTCTTATTTTGGAGCAAATCGCCCCTCAAATCTACCGGGAAGGAGACTTCATTGCAGATTTCCTGCAAATCAACGATGCTGGTCTTACGTTTGCTGATTACGCTGGGCTGGACAATTACTTCAGGCGACAAGCTGCACGAAGTGCAGGCTTGAGCCAAGCAACTATGAAGCTCGTACGCGGTGCCATGGACTTAATTTTTGGCTTTCTACCTGCCGAGCTGAAGCAATGGATTGATTCCGCCATTGCCAAAGATACATTGTACGTGTTGCATGATTTTCCCATGGAGAAGCTTTGTTCACTCCGCCGATAGGCAGGTGGTAGGAGTCATAGTCTGCTTGGAGCGTTTTGTAGCGGATGCGGATGAGCGTGACAATGCATTTTTTCTGCAAATGCTGGAAAAGCATCACACTAGGCTCAAGGGATCCTTCGATCGCCATATCGTAAGCCTTCGTCTCTGTTATTAGATTGCTGCTGCTCACGACAAGTTTGCAGAATCAACAAATCAAGATGATCGAGGAAACTAAGCTCACGAGCAAGAAACGAAAAGGGGTCGCTCATTTTGTGAAATACTTCCCGATCTACGTCAGTCGCATCGAACAGCAACTAATTGGCGCGGATGGTTTGGAGATCAGGGCCAACGTTGATCTCGCTTATGAAAAGATCGTACACAGCATGTTCGAATGTCTCAAGCACATGGCTACCCTAGACGGTGATGACGAAGACAAGGGTCAGCTCAATTATCACGTGTTGCTAGTCGGTAAGGGAGCTGTCACACTTCTGATCGTTTATTAAACGTTGGCTTATAGAGAATATGCACTACTTCGTTGCGGAAATGTCCCAGTTGGATGTCGGCTCAGTTTCTGGGTTCTCGAAACAAGCGGAGGCGATCTACAATGAAAATCTAAATGCCTACCTCAAGATTGTCCTCAGACGGCCTTTTGCAAAGATCATCGTACGCCGTTTGCTCATTCATCACCACTTTTCTGATGTTTGCCTTCTACACAGGACTATTTCGACGGTATCGAACGGCTGCTCACGACTACTGCCCCGACGGAAGTCTCAAAGAACAACAACTACAACAGATCTTCCCTGAAGAAAGTTGTCAAGGAGTTCGATGGCAAAGACATCCGCAAGCATATTGACGCCTTGTTCAAGCGCGTTGAGAAGCACTTCACTGAAGCTGAAGAGAAGGCGACGAAGGAAGAAAGCAGCGGCATTGCTCCTGGCACGGTCATGGTCGGCGTGTGGAAAGCTTGCGAAGAGGAGCTACAAAGAATGACACAGAACTTCAACAAGCGGATCTCGCAATGTTATGCGGATAGTGGTGTCTCACTGGAATACACTAGCGCCGACGTTGAGACGTCCTTCAGGCGTCACCGGCTTGGATCATAACTTATTTTGCAGTACTAATCACGAACCTCTCATTGGACGCACATTGTATAGTACGCACGTCTACCTTATATATACATAACACCCATTCTCTGGTTAAAATGATAAGACAAAAAAATAAAAAATAAAATCCGTGTTTCATTTAAGACCGAAAATACCTTAGCAAAATCAACTTTAAGTAAGCGTGCCTTAGAGGACTGGTTCTACAGGCTTCCGATCCTGCCCGCCATTTTGATTGACCTCGGCACCGCTGGCATATGGAGCCTGCTTCACAGCAGTATCGGCAGAGGGACCAGATTTTGTGACAGACTTTGATAATCCTCCTAAAATGGCAGGACCATAAGAAGTCCAAAGCCCCTTCACTGATTCGAGGGAGTAGGGCTGTTGCCCAGGCTTGCCCTCCCCCGCAGCTTGAGGTTGTCCGGCGATAGGAGTTTTGTTCAAAATGGTCCACAAGAGGTCAATGAGCATAGAAATGCGCGACTGAAGGAAACCAAGGACGTTGCTCTGAGCAGAATCAATGCTGGAATCCAACTCTGCCTCATTCTTGGAACAGAAGGGTTCAAGGTAGGTTTTGTAGATGTATGTCGAACCCTGTCTGTCTGTGAAAACCTATGTGAGGAAGGCAGGCGACGATTACGGACCTGAATTTGGGGGAGTGATAGGTAGAGCAAGAAGAGGGTTCGTGCCTCCCAGTAAAATGGCAGCCTTACGCACGAGATAGGGGTGAATAATGTTGCGACGAGATGAAGTACGTGAAAACTAACCATGATACGAATGGACCTATGGTCGACTCGATCGCAATAAAAGCTCCGACGACAGCCCAATACATTGAAAGGCTCTGGAGTTCACCGGATAAAGGGGAGGAGAGCGCCTTGTATGTAGAATAGCTTGGCAGCAAGAACGCGAACCACGCACTGGAATGGAAGCATAGTAAGTGTATTTATGGCCATGATCAGTCGATGGAGATCTTCACCAAAGCAGATGGGACACCATAGACATTAACATTATGAATTGGGCTCCTAGCTTCGAATAGTGGTCGATGACGATTCTGATCACAAACGAAACGATGAGCACAGCTGGACAGAGGAGATGATACTTGATACTGACGGATGTCGCGATATCAGAAACAAGTCAAGATGGGTTGAGTGCGTGTATCAGGATCAGAAGTACCAAGTACCCACTGCGGCCACGTAGATTCTCAAACGCCACGGAGTCTAATTACGTGACTTTATGTAATATCGCCCCTTTTAGATGGAGTAGTTCGCGGTGGAGGATGAGCCTCAAGGCCTCGACGTCCTCGCATGCATGCGAAACCATTATATCCACATGTCCTATAAATGCCCGCCATTCACCCTCAGACCTATTAGCTGCAGCAAAAGAGCCCCACAAAGCAACGGGCCATTGTTCTACCCAAAATGGCACTCAATAAGCATTGGACTGTCCAACGTCCACATTTTCACAGCGGTGGTCGTCCACAGTCCACAAGTGGCCTGAGCGATAGTATATATACCCATGAAGGAGACTATTTGGTATCACACCCAGCCACGAAAATCCAGGCAACTTCTTCCAAGAAAGCTCAAGTCATCACCATGAGATCTCAGAGGAAAAAGTCTCATCGCGCTTCTCCCTCTAATGTTGAAAATGCTCCGCGGAGGAAACGCATGACACCGGAGCAGCTTGACATCCTTAACCATTACTATACCAAAAATACGCGCCCTATGGATCATGATATTAAATTACTGGCCAAGGAGATTCGCAGGTCAGTTTGGATTCCTCCACACAATGCACTTGCGCGAGCTGACAAAATGGGTGAATAGACCAGTCTCAAAAGTCATAAACTGGTTCAATAATCGGCGCGCTAAAGAGCGTAGACTAGAACTAGACTCATCGCTGAGGGTGTCCCCTCTATCGCAAAGCATTTCGATGAACGTTGATAGTGACGTTGATATGACCGAATCGGATGACGACGGTTCCGAGTCCGAGTCAGGTGATGCCAAAGGTGCCCTCGACCAAGAAGCCCGCGCCTGCGTAGCGGCCATGGCCAAGATGTCACCAGGGGAAGTCGATGTGGCGTTCATTCTGAGCAACCTCAAGCGACGCATCATTATTCACCCTCCCACAAAACGACAAAGCGACGTGTTTTCAAGCGTATGACTGCCAGACTGGAGCTACATGTGTACTCGATCACCGCTATATAGCCACTATATTTTGACATCTTACTTACCTTGTTATTATACCCAATATCTGTCACATAAATATAATGTAAGCACCATGCACTTCAGCGAGGAAGCCCCCCCTTCTTCTAGCACGTAAAAGATCGCGGCTCACCATGATATACATTATCATTCGAGAGATTTTAGCGGTCCCCCGATTGTCCGCTGCTGATTTGTGGAAGTCTTGACATCGGAAATGAATCAACGATTACTGACTCCGAACTTTAGAGGCGCCGTGGTAAAACCCTCGGACTCACCTATACAAACACGACTGCTGGCAGAACTTGAAAAGGTCCTCTGAAATTGAGTTAAGTTCTCACAATTCGCCACTGTGAAATTGTCCGCGGTAAGAACCAAAGAAATGAGAACAGACTGTACGAACGACATCCAGTGTACTGATAGAAGCTGACTATCATTGCAGGGGTATGAAATTCAATTCGGGAGGAGCACCAGGAGGGTGACTCCAATCAACGAAGTTGAGGAGGGCGCAGCCTTGAGGGGCTTGATCTCGGGCCAATTATAGCCTACTGCCTGGAGTTGGACTTGTCAGTTTGAAAACTAAACTGATTGACCTGAAGTGGTGATATGATGGATGCAAGGACGGCTGGTCAATGAGCCAATTGTCATTGGAAGGATGATAGTAAGGGGGAATTAAGATGGTGGCATGGGGATGATATCAGATATGACTGCCATGGTCGTGGGGACAGGTGGAGTAACTTCGAAGACCTGTTTGCCCATTTACAGAATTGATTTTATATTGAAATTATCTTTTATATATATAGAATTTCTATTTATTTTTATTTGCTGTCAACGTCGATAGCGTAGATGAAGTTGAACAACGTCGCATGTGGCAAAGCAGTCTTCGCTGAACGTACGTGTTCGGTTCGGTATCCTCTTCTACCTGAACGCTTTTTCTGTTAAATCAACCTGTACAATACTCCACCAGTGCACATCATGGATCCTGCCTCAAGTGCTATCCCTGTACTTCACAAGAAGCATGATGACGATTTTGACAAGGCTAATGACAAGCGTGATGTTAAGCCAGTCGTGAAGACTCTTAATCGTGTTCCTCGTATGTTCTATTGAGTTCTTCATGTATCAGATCTCCTTACTGACTGCTCCGATACAGGTGCATGTGTGAGCCCACTCCGGCTTTCCGAGTTTCCGATCCATGCTAACATATGCCATTCATTAAACAGAATGCTTGTAGGAAGCAGAAGATGCGCTGCGAGGGCGCAGATAATCCACCATGTAGACGTTGTCGCCATGCAGGACTCGAGTGTCTATTCGAAAAGCCCACCAGAGAAGCAACTCTCACGGGCGAGGCAGGGCTTGAGTCAGTCAACTCAACTCTGTAATATGTCACGATCTTTTCTTACAATATGACAGGCGTATACGAAGTCTAGAAGCTCATGTCGCTGAGATACGTTTCACTCAATCTTCGATACAGAATACTCTTCTCGAGATTGTTGGCCACCTCCGGGGCGCCACGCCGTACAATAACCGCTCTCCCTCGACATTCTCACAGGCGCCTTACAATGCCCAGTCGCCAACAATGCAATCCATGGGATCTCCCCCGATATCTTCTGGCCCGAACGGGTCCCATGTGGGAGATCCAAATATTCACAGCGTACAGGCTGGCCCTACCACGCCCACAGCCTATCACCCCAATCATGGATCTCTTCCACCTATGTTAAACGCCCCACCGCGTCACTCGAGAAATTCTGTTGCTCAAGGTGCATTGGCGCCGGTCGGGCAACCTCCTGGTCACGGAGACTACATTCCACCACCGCTTCCGCCCTCACATACAAACCCAACTTCACCGACCCAATCATATGGTTACTCCCCTTCTGGGCAAGTTTTACCCCCATTTTCCACGTTACAAGCGATCGGTCGTGCAACCTCACAAGGATCTATACCTGGCCGTCATGATTCACAACAAAGGCCAATGCAGCGCGGCCACAATGTGCATTCACCTTCAGGATCTAAACGCACAGCCCCATCCTCGTCCAATCCCACTAGCGCGGACTCAACCGATATTGATGATGATAATGGAGAACTACCAGCCTCCGGCCTGGTAGCACCATGGGAAGTTCTAAGAGGTCTAGCCGATGTGGCTATTGAGCGAGCTGCCAAGGTCAGTGGTTTTGCCGTTGTACACCTACTGCGCGTGAACCCCTATCACGTATAGGAAAACGGCGAAAGCAGTGAACCACCGAGTAGAACCAGAACGCCGTCCCCCGAGCGAAAATCCAGGCCAATGAAGAGGAGGAAGATCCGTCATCGAGCCTCTCGTGGTTTGACTTTCCCGGATGGTAGCGTTTTCTTATTCACTTGCACTACTGATTCTCAACGTTTTAATGGACAGTTGTTACGACGAACATTATCTCGGAACAAGACGCCCGTGAACTGTTCAGAATGTGATTTTTACCTTCTTTTCTTCATGCTACGTACCAATGCCGTCATACAGATTTTATGCCGGATGCTCCACTTTCCTCCCAGTATTCGATTCCCAAGTTGACACTTTCGAAGGGCTCCATGAGCGGTCACCATTTGCTGTCGACGCCATTTGCACGGTTGCCGCCCGCGTGAGGGACGGGGGAGGTGACTTGCTGACTTTTGTTTAGTTATCGGCTTATCTCATTATCCATCAGGAAATGCAAGCGAGACTTACACCCGATGTTTGGAAGCAGTGCAAAATATCTCGTGTGCGACACTGTTTGCTCCAGTGAGCCGCGTAGAAGCTGTGCAAGCGATGAGTGAGTGCACCTTTCTGTGATATACAAATTAAATTAATCGTTTGCAAGTTCTTGTGTCTGGGTGGTCGGATAACGGATGGCTCAGTGGCGGTCACGCTGTTCGCATGGCCATGGAGCTGTGTAAGTAGAACGTTCATAGTAAAACCCAAATGTCTGAATGTTTGATGACTTTTAGCACTTCACAAAGCTTGGCCCAAACTTCTGAGGCGCATGCAAAGCAAAACTAAAACCATTGGTACGGATGATCGCGATCTCGTTATTGCATCCCGAACTTGGTTCTGCCTATATCTCTTTGAACATCAGTGCGTTTGTGGACGGCTTCAAGCACATGTTCCAATCACTGATTTCATATTAAAGATTATCCTATGGTACAGGACGTCCAGCAATTTTAAAGGATGATGAAAGCATATGGCAATGCCGTTTGCTTCTACAACACCCTTTAGCAATTGAGGATGATATGCGTTTGGTTTCGACTGTTGAGCTCATGGCTATCCGCGAAAGGGTTCACAACAAGCTGTCGCCTTTTGAACGGCCTGTCGATGAAGTCACTTTTGGAGTCATTCAACAAGCTGACTCTGAGTTCCGAAATTGGTATAAAACTTGGGATCATGCTTTTTCGCAGAAGTACGAAGATGCAGGTACGGCTGAACCATCAGGAACTACGCCACACTTGCCGTGCTGACTGTTCGTGAAGCGTTTTACCGGCAAAGTTTGCAGATCCAACAACTGCATGCAGAGCTCTTCCACAATGCAACCGCGTTACGTGGTATTAATGGTCCAGAGGATGTTCAGAAAATGCCAGCCGCGCAAAGAGAATTGGCAATACGTTCAATACACACTGCTCGCCAAGGCCTTGAAATCACCGTCAATTCGCCGTCGTATAGCGAAGGCATGAAATATGGTCAGTTTCCATTATTTGGTCAGGATCCCAAAACTCATATGAAATAGCGGTTCACTATACACATGCAACTGCAACATTTGCAGCATCATTCTTGCTGCGGTTAGCACGTCTTTTGTGAGTCACGCATGTTGCCGGCAGTGAGTAAATGCACTCATGTCGTTTTAGCCCGAATGATTGCGATATGCAAGAAATACGATCGCAGGTCGAACGTCTCGCCGGTTTAATGTCTCAAAGTGAGTCCCATTGCACCTTACTGTAGAAACACACTCGTCAACTGCTTCTTTGGCAGTCCCTGGCAAGCGCTACGCCATCACGCTTCAGCTGATGCTGAAAAGAGCGAAGAGGCGTAAGGCGGCATCAAGCTCCCGCTCCCCCAAGATTCCTAGGGAGCCCCATCGAAACATGTCTATGGTGATCGACATGCAGCAGCAGAATGTGCACATGAGCCCCGAGAGTTTTGCTCCAAAATATGATATCGCATATTCGAGTCCTGAAGTCATGCAGCAGATGCAAATGGGCATGGTGCCGCAGCAGACCGCCGAGGTCGACAGCATCTGGCGAGGCTTTGAAATGACGTCGAATGAACAACTTCCAGTGTGGATCTCTGATCAGAGCCTGGGTGGTAACACATTCTCCCAGCAAGGCATGGATGCATTTTTGCTGCCTGCTGACTACCTACCTCCTGCCCCTCAGATCTGGTAGAGGTTCTCGCAATCTACCGCTGTGCTGTTTTTATGGTTGTCGTCATTCTTTATAGGTTCTTGTGTATATGTTGTACCCTTGTAAGTTCCTATCTGTTTTTGTGTGGTTATATATATTTCCAGTATTCTTGTATAGCTCTGTCATCGCTATTCAAATCGTGTGCTTTTGGACGACTGTCCCCGGCTCAGGCTGGGCTGAATTGAAAGTAAGATGTACGGCATGGAAATTCGTTTGGTGTGCAATCACGACCATCGGACTGGATCAGAATGTTTGAAGGGTATAAATGCACGAGTCCCTGAGCCATGGTCTCTACGACTCGGACTACTTCGTGCATATAATGTACCCCCCTGTTTCCCAAGAAGCGCGCAGGCGACCTGTATGTCATGAACGACTCCCCCACCTTGCTGGCATTGGCTTGGCAAGAGATTCACCTTCATCCTCGCAGCAGTCGACTGCTAGCTCAACTTGGCGGGCCCCTGATGAGACGATAGAAGTTTCCTCATCTCAGCACACCAAGGCCAGGGAGGAAGTCGCTGCTGCCGAAATCAACCGTACCTTCAGCGCATTGGAAGATGGAAGGACGCCGCCCAAGCGAAGGCAATCCATTGTAACCAAGCTGGTTCCTTTCACTCGACGCCCGCAAGAAGCGCTTGATGAAGATGTTTTTAGCGACATGAAGACCTCCGAGTCTCATCCCGCGAGCTGGAAAAAGAGGGGGTCCTCGATCGGTGGGGATGCCAGTGCTGAGAGCAAGAAACCCAAGCGGCCTTTGGGAGGGGGAGGTCCAAACAGCTTTTATCAGGGGGGTAAGCTTCGTGCCAGCGTGATCAAGAGCAAGCGGCCTTCTGCAATAACGAAACACGTTCAAGGTGAGCCTCAGAAAAGTATTTTGCCTGCCATCCAATGACGAGCTCGTGTAGATATTGACAAGCGTCGTGCTTTCATGCTCAAGCTCGCCAAGTGCTTGCTCACTTTTGGCGCTCCATCCCATCGTATCGAGTCGCAGTTGGCCACCGCTTCCCAGATCCTTGACGCGAGAGCCGCATTCGTCCATATACCGAACATCATCATTGTCACGTTCGGTGATGAAGACACGACATCCGTGGAGACACATTTCGTGAAAGCGAATGGACGAATTGCGCTTACCGCGTTGCAAGGAGTCCACATTGTGTATCGCAAGGTTCTTCATGACAAAATGACCGTGGAAGAGGGCACCATGCGATTGAAGTCCATTCTCTCCGCTCCCCCGATATATTCCCTGTTAGTACGCTGCCTGCTAGCCTTCGTATGCGGCTCTACCATATGTGTTCTTGCATTCGGGGGATCAGTCATTGATATGTGGATCAGCGGAGTGTGTGCCTTCGTTTTGCAATACCTAGGCCTCAACACCGCGACAAAGAGCGCGACATACGCGAACGTCTATGAGTACGTGATCTTTATCTCTGCATCCACTCGATATAACAGATCGATTAGGATATCGATTGCCATCATCGTGTCCTTCGTGGCTCGAGCACTCGGCACCATACCAGGCAGGTTGTTTTGCTACAACGCCATAGCATCTGCCGGAGTGGTGTTAATTCTCCCAGGATTTACAATCCGTAAGTGGCTGAATCGTGTTATCCACCACTCACTGCGACGATCCAGATATCAGTCATCAGCGCATTAGAGCTCACTTCCAGGAATATTCTATGTGGATCCGTAAGAATGGTCTATGCGATCATCTACACATTGTTCCTGGTGCGTTCATTTCGCAAATATTTTTTGCCACTTCTCAATCCATAACCAGGGTTTCGGCCTAACGATAGGCTCCGATCTTTATCTTGTACTCAACAAACACGCCCGACATACGTTAGATAAGGCCGAAGCAGAGAGATATACGATGTATCACGGGACTTTTCATGCTGAGAACGGCACGTCTCCCGTTCCAGGAGGTGCCATCTTCGGTTTTGCTCAAACCAATGACCCTCATATGGTTAATGGTATTGGATTTGATCGTTTAGGTTTCGACGTATACTAACCCGACCTGAAAGGGTGCTACAGGGAGCCTAGTTGGCCATGGTGGAGAAAGGAACTTCCCTGGTGGACGCTCTTCTTCCTCGTACCAGCGTACTCTCTATGTTCATCGTTGTCCAACCTGCAGAGGTTGCGCAGCTGGCAGCTTCTGGTTATGGTCGTGTTTGCATGCTGTGCCTTCGTTGCGAATCGACTCTCAAATAACTATCTTCCTGGCAAAAGCGACATCATTTCGGCTTCTGGGGCCTTGGTCATTGGGGTTTTGGGCAATGTTTACTCCCGAGTCATGCGCGGAACCGCTTTCACAGCCATGGTCACCGGTGTGTTGTTCCTCGTCCCTGTAAGTCGTCCTTAAATGTGCTTTGTTTGTCCCTAACTAATATCGATCAGTCTGGTATCGGTCAGGGCGGTGGTCTGCTCTCATCTGACGAGACATCGTCCACTCAACAATACTCGGCTGGACTTCAGCTTGCCATACGGATAATAGAAGTGGCGATTGGAATCACAGTTGGTCTATTTGTCAGTCAGATCTTCGTATATGCCCTGGGAAGAAGAAAGAACGCTGCGCACTTTGCTTTCTGATATCTTCCAATTACACGTCATCTATCTATGTACACATCAATGCTGTAAACGCTACCCCAGTAATTTGAATCGATGGTAGATCAAAATGGAGGAGTGAGATTTGAAAATCAAGGTGTTCTAGAGATTACATGAAGCTTGTTACGAGTAGAGAATTAGTACAGGTATTCCAAGAGTGTTCCAAGAAAGCGAAGAGACGGAAAATAAACCTGAAAGGTCTAAATAAATTACGCAGCGAAGAGTTGATTCAGCTCTTCCATGCGTCGTTGTAGCATGTCGGCTTTGCTGAAGTTCTGGCCCAGGGTCATGTTGGCCAGCTCGGTCTTCTTGCGCTGCACTTCCAGAAGGCGATCTTCGATGGAGTTCTCGATGATGAGCTTGACTGTTGTTACAGGGCGTGTCTGCCCTAAGCGATGCTACGACAAAATCAGTGGACCGCAACAAACGGTGTGAAAATACCCACAATCCTATCCACTGCTTGATTCTCGACTGCGGGATTCCTGTGACAGACTTGAGCAACACTCGAATCACAGGACTCAAGAAGATAAACGTTACCAATATGGGTCCATCAAGTACACACGTTGCGCGGCAGTCAAGTTCAAGCCTACTCCTCCGGCCTTCAGACTGACTAGAAGGACTTCACACCCGGGATCATGTTTTAATGCTTCCATGGCACGGGTACGGTCATCACGTTTCATCGTGCCATCCAGACGATCATAACGAATACCAGCCGTTTCCAACGCGTCTTCAATTCTAAACTTGGGTGAGACGGTAGACCACTTTTGCGAAATTGTAATGTCATACTTATCTAGCATTGTTGTCCATTGGGAACTAGATTATAGAGATAAATTGTCAGATCTATCAAGTGAGAATTAGACACATACAAGACAACAGTCTTAATTGCGCCTTCATCGAGTTTATTGCCTTCATTATCCACCATTTCCACCTCAATTGAGTCGGGGTCGTAATTGACAGAATGTGGGTTTGCCCGGGAGAATTGCATAAGGTCCCCAAGCAAGGCCTTGACTTTGGTAGACGGATGAAAGTTCTCGAGTGCAACACCTTTGGTTCGCTTTTCTCGCTTGACAGGCTTTTTCTTGGCGCCAAAGTCAACTGGCGAGCAATCAGGTCGGACTCGAACTGCATCTTGCGGCAAAAGACCAGTCTGGCAAGCCGAGCAGGAACGGCGGACATCGGGAGGAACATCTGGCCAACCTGGGCACACACACTGGCGGTAGCATCCCAGGCAAAACAGATGCTGACAGCGCGTGAGGACGAGTGACGGTGATGATGGACTACTAGCTCGCGTAGGGGCACGGGAACCGGTACCTTTAGTCTTCCTTCCTCGCTTGGGTGCCGACGGACCATCCATATCCATGGCACCACCACCAGCGTCCATCTGCCCCTGTTGATCAGAGGACATACACAGCTCTTCTCCGCATTCAACGCATTGAGTTGTAGCTGCCTCCCGTAGCAAGGCAACGATCGCAGCTGCACGAGTAGGATTAAGACCTTCCTTCCCAATGGCAGCGGCAATGTCTTCGTAGCTAGTGGGGTCCATGGTCTGCATATCTCCTAGTGGTCCTTTACCATCCACGAGCTCGAAGTGGTCGCAAATCTGTCGAAGACGCAAGATTTTCTGGAGTATGCCAACGTAGTTCTTCATGACTTCATTTTTGTTGGAAAGCTCGTTGAACTCGGCTTTGGACTCCGAGAAGAATTGGTCATAGATGGTCTGCTCATGCGGATCAAATTTCAGATACCGGAGTTCATCTCGGCGTGGAGGGAGATGGAGTATTCGACGCCCATCAGAAGCTTTCGACTCCTTTGTTCGCCTCAAGGTAATGCACTTCATGATCGTCTGAAGACGTGCAACACCCAATGACTGCCCATACTTGACTGGAGTGCCAATGAACTCCGTCCAGATGTTTTTGTCATCAAAAGGCTCCAAGCGCAAGAACTTGATGAGAGCATACACATCATCGAGCTTGTTCTGAACGGGAGTGCCTGTGAGGCATAATCGGCGGTCTGCCATTAAATCGCAAGAGGCACGACTGCCAACGGTCTGGGTTTCCTTGATCGAACTGAATACAATGGTGTTAACTGTAATGCACAGGAAAATTATACAAGAACGTACTGAGCCTCATCGAGCACGACACGGAACCAGTGTATAGTCTGCAGAGCACTAGACGCCTCAGATACACCAAAGCTCGAACAAGATTTTTTCCTCTTCATTCCCGCTCGTTTTGGTTTGGGCAATTTGAGTACTTGATTACCGCGTTCGTCAATGTCGACCCCACCGTACCCGTCACTGCTACCATCATCGTCATCCTCAGCTTCTACATTTGCCATCTTCCGATTTTGCTTTGAGTATTCCGATGCTAAGGTTGCATATGTAGTAATGACAGCATCAAAGTCTGCAAGGAATCCCGCGTCTGGTCGTCGGGCATTTCCGTGGTATACGTAGACACGAAGTGGTCGACCTTCGCGTTTTCGACGAGGTGGCTTCGTTTCCACTTTGGTTTCAGCCTGAGAAGATGGGGGAGAATTATTCTGTAAGGAAGACAACGTGGCGGCGGAACAACTCATTCCACCGCCACCGACCACAGTGACCTCTCCTCGCCAATGCTCGCGAAATTGATCTTCCCAATTCGATACGGTTGAAAGAGGGCATATAATCAGCGTCGCCCGACTTTTCGCCTTGATACGACACGCTCTAGCGTAGTCAGCTTCGGCCTTATCCTGGGCCTTCGCAGCCTTCCCTTTGCCCTTAGTGGAAAATGATGGCGAATCAACCTCCGGTATTCCCCACACACTCCCCGCAAAATGGGCAGCGGTCAGAGGATCCTCCAGCATGCTCCGCTCCGGAGGAGGCGCGGGTGGAGGGGGTAAAGGTGTGGCAGCAAATGCGTGTGCAGCATCAAGTGTCGATGCAATAAGGGAAACGCAAGTAATTGTCTTGCCGAGACCCATCTAATCGGGAAGACAAGGCACGATTCGTCAGATAGGGCAGAGATAAAGGGCGGAGGGCATACTGACATCATCTGCGAGAATAGCACCTTTGGATTCTTGGGGTTCTTGAAAGACCTCTTTCTGGGTGACGATATGAAACCAAGATGATTGACCTGTATGAAGATCGTTCCGTGGCTGCCACAATGACGAGTAACGACCGTCTGCACAGCGTTTCTCCCGCTCTCGCTCGAGTAAAAAAGTAACTGCCTTCTTTTGATGGGGATACAATGTCGTTCCTATGTCATTAGCTTTCGAAGCCAGTCAGATGAAGACAAGAAAGCCGAAAACAAGCGCGAGACTAACTAGGCTCCGTCTCTGCTAATTCGTCTCCACTTTTTAGACTCTTGAAAAGCTCATCAATTTGGCTTCGCTGTACTTCTAATGTTTTACCGGAAACCATGGGGGCATTCCAACGAGGGCTATTGCCTCCTGGACCAGCATATCCAGATCTGGAAGGAATCATAGAACGATGGCCACCAGGTGGCGGAGCATGCGGGTTACAGTAGTGATAGTTCATGAGGCGCGAGATATCGTATGGTCCAGAGGGGTGGTCAAGCAATAGACCACATGATTGCAGATAATTGCCAACCACGGCGATATTGCCTTTCGGCGTATAAACTAGCATCTGAAGAGGCAGTATAGGAAGCTTGGCAAAGCGAATGAGCGAATGTGAGGTTCGTCAAAGAGAAAGGAATGTCACATACGTTTGGCGAACCACGCCGCACCTTTGCATCTAAGCGGATCAGGCCCTTACCTAACATGGGGCCGAGATCTGTAGCGACCTTTTGTTCGACCACACCAAAAGCTTCCCCTTGAGAAGGTTCGCCTGACGATGTTTTACTACTAGGCGTCTTGATATGTATCGTCTCAGTTGCACCTGCCCTCTGGGGATTGTGTTCATACTGCAAGCGGACATTTGCCCACTCAATATCATTGATTGAGTCCTGGCCTTGCAGATAGGACACGGGATATAGCACAAGTGCGGTGACTGTGAGTTGTCCGATGCAAACTGGAGTCTTGGGGTGCAGGTCATCAGGCAATGCGGTGGACATGGGCTGTTGGCGAGGCCGAGGACTGGGAGGGGGAGACGGAGAGTCGGTAAGATCAATGACCTGATGATTTGGAGGCGGAACAGATGAAGATGGTCGAGTCGGAACAAGAGGAGGCAGAGTGCGCGCACTGCCTGTAATTGGCAGTTGAGCAGAGGTATTCCGTGGCGCTTGAGATGGACCAGCAAAAACAGGACGGTAGTTGGAAGATTGTGGGTGAAGCGGCGGCGGCGGTGACGATTTAAAGGATGTTTGGTCAAGTGGCAAAAATATGCTAGGCTTCATTTGAGGAGAATGATATGCGAGCGGAAGGTGATTTGGAGGAGTGTATTTAGCATAAGATTGCTGGTGTTCAGCTGAGTGCACTGGATCATAGAACATACTCTGCCTGGGCGGAGGGGAATGATAATCGGTTGTTGGGCGCTTCAGGTGGCTGCCAGACTTGAAAAGGCTCTCAGAAGAATTGGGTTCATCGTCATCTAGGGTAAGGTCAATATGATTCGACTGGCTGTACGAGTCAAGAGATAAGGTTTGAATGTTAGGCGATGATCCCGATGGTGCATGCGTTGCCATTGTGCATGACAATGAGGAAGAGAGCGTTCCGGACGTCACGGACGACGAGTAAAACAGTAAGCGCGAAAGAACCTGACCAGTTAATAAGTTTCTAAGATCATGTCGCAAGGGCACGTGACCCTAATCAATTCGGTTAACATTTCTCACACTCAGTCTGATCACGGACTATCAGTCAGCCGCCGGTATCTCCCGTACTTCCTGAAGCGAACAAGGTAATAATTAAATTCCGTATCTCCTCCCGTGGATGGACCGATAGAGCTCAACAATGGTCACGTTGGTCCCTACTATCTCTAATGCTCGTACAGATACCCTCTGTACCTGATTTAGCGGAGTCCATTCACGACAAAAAACTATGAAGAGGAATTAATACCTAGCTCGCCACTCCGTTCCTACAAAACTGCTGGAACGCAGGACTAGTCATATATCTTATAATAGTGCTGTTCGGGCACACAGCCATAATCTCCACCAAGAGTCCGTGGTTGAAACTTGCCCGAATAGCACTGCTATGAGAAACGCGCAGTGCCTCTACATCTGATGGCGCTACCCTCCTGTAACAAAAGGCAACTGAGGTCGAACGTCAACTAATCGAGAGAAATCACACTTACGAGGTGCCCACCCCATCTCGTAGTAAGCCTGTCTTGCAGCTTGCTCTTTGGCTTGCTGCTTAGTGTCGCTAGTTCCTTTACCCTTCTCGATCCCATCAACTAGTCCCACGTTCAATTATTAAGCACTTTTCCAAGAGATAAGATGCCGTTACATGTGCTCACCAACGCAAGTAACGTTCCATTTTCCGGCATGTGGTGGACCCACCAATACTGCTGGGTAATTGACGCTCACACCACGTTGATGAGCTGTTTGATTGAACAGCGGTAGAAATGCAAGGTGAGGTTGAGCAGGCGCCAGCGGATTTGGAGGTGGGATCCTTGGGGGAGACGGCGGTCGAGCCGGAGATGACCGCAAATACGGATTGTAGTGGGTGGTTTGAGCTAATTGCGAAAAAAAGGTGCGCGGTGTGGGTAGCGGCAGCTGAAGCCGTGGTTGTGGTTGTGGGGAAGGCTGGTGAGTCGAAAAACGTGAGGGCAGTTGGTACACTGGTGGAGGAGGGAATGATGGTAATGGTGGAGGAGGAGCAGAAGGCTCCTCTACTTTAATTCGTTTCGAGGTGGGAATGGGTGATGGCGATGGTGGTTTCGAAGTTATCGACGCAACATCAACATCCATATCGTGATTGTCATTCAGTATCGTAGTGGACAGCCGAAGGAGGCCGCCTATCCACTCGTGCACTGTCTGGAGCCCGTGCTCGGTGAACACGGCTCCCAGATATGCATTGAATATCAGGCGCCCTTCCTGGACCTAGATGAGAATCGAACAATGCGCATGATAAATAAGTAAGTACCTCAGGACTCTGGAGTGATTGTAGACACCTAGGGTCACAACGAAGCTGGTTCCGCAGCCCGTACAGTTTTGACCAGATATCAATCGTTTCGTCGGTCAAGAGCTGCGTCCGTTGTACCTACTCAAGAGTAGAAGCTATCACGAACATTTGGCAGAAAACATGCGACTCACCTCAATTAGATGCACTGGAAGCTTGGGTTTCCGGAAGAAAAGTAGATGCGTCGTCATCATCTCCAAAATTTCGTGGCCAAGGATGGCCAATCGCTCATTGTCAGGAAACTGTGCATTGCATGCCAGTCGAAGGGATTTGTGAGTGTAGACTTCAAGAATAACGGGCCCTGAAAGCTTCGGAAGTTCAGGTACCTCCTCCGGCATTTCGTCGATGGTCTGTGAACGGTTTCGTTTGAGGGCATTATGTGGCATTCCGAGGCCAGGCTCAGGCGTTGATTCCATGGCGAAAAGAGCAACGCTGTGACCGCGAAGGCGAGGAGGGAGAGACATCAATAATTATAAGAAGCGCAATATGTATCCAAGGTGGATCCTAAAAGATCTTCGTGACTCAAGATGGTGGTTGTGTTAGGCGCGTGTTCGTTCAAAGTTGTCAGTCAGTGGGTCCAACCTAAATTTAGATTGAATTACGTATTCACTCCGGAGTTACAGACGACGTAGTCACTATGAAATCATTGATATCTGTATGCTTCAAAATATAGCGTATCTAGCATTATGAGGCAGCGTGTAAAGTATGAGAAATGATCTGCACTCTCTCTACTGGAGAAATCACGCCAACATTGAAGGGCCACCAAACCCACTGTAACGAGCTGCTTCCTCAGCATCCTGCTTCTGCCGCTGCCGTCTGAGCTGTTTCTTGAGACTGTTCACCGTGGCCTGTTGTGAAGGGTCCTGCTCCAACCGTAGGATATGTGTAGTGATACTGTTGGGTGAACGTCAGGAGGTTACATACACTACAAGGCGCCGCACATCACCTGCGAGGGCCAAGTGCCATGATGGGGCAATCTTTCACGTGGTGATATGGACCTCCACAAACTGGGCATTGCGCGATTGATGATTTATGCTTCTTGGAGGATGATGACTCCCCCACATGCACAGGTGATGGCCTTCGTTTCAAAGGCAGAACGGGTGGCAGAACGGTTCTATTTTTCCTCTCCCTGTCCTTATCCGTGATGGAAAACTCCAGTGTCGTCTGTCGCCCAACTTTCTCGGACTCGTCTATGGGTCTGGAAAGGCGAGGAGGCGATATTAGGAGCGGCGTGGTGGACGAAGATCCGAGCATAGGTCCTCGCGGGGGCACAGAAGAAGAGGTGGATGGATTGGACGACGAGACTGTTTTCGGTTTCTGAACACCCAATGCATCACGAGCACGTTTCTTTTTTTGCTTGACAGTAGCATGGTTGCCATTGCTATTTGCGACAAGTTTGAGCGGCTGACCAGCAAGAAGATGGCCATGGCCCCTTAAAACAAGCGTCTTTTCTATGGCAGCAATAGCAGCTGTCTAAAGTAGGTGTTAGTATCTTAATGAGACCATGTGAAGCGACGTCGATACCTTGACTGGCAATGGCTCATCCGAATCATGGTTCATCAGCATTTCCCTGTACTCCACCAGATTGGTGGAGTCTTCGGTCATGTAGCAGATCCCCTTTCCATGGCGTGTGTTGCAAAGACCGCAAAGCAGTATATCCTCATCTTCTCTCACCGAGGCCTGTTCTCGATACTTAGTCTTAGCCTTGGCCTTCATCTTGGCCTTGTGAGAGATCGTTGATAATTCCTCAATCACGTCCATGTCCATCGAGCTAGCACTCGAATCGGTCGCTTGTGCGCCAGGCGTGCCCGCATAAGCGTCGGAATCGCTGGATGCGTCTGACTTCGAAGGTCGATGTTTCTTCTTTTTCCTGCTCATGTCGGGCGTGTCCTCAAGACCTTCAATGTGATCTAGCTTTTGCTGTGGAAACAATGAGCCATGCGCATCAGCAGGCAGACATCATCAAAATCACCTGAGGGAATATAGCAGCAGCCTTCCTGCGAGCGCCTCTGCCTGTGACTTCGGTTACCTGCTCCGCACCTTTCTCAGCGGCTATCCTCTCGAGTGCTTGGGCCCAAGAATCGCCCTGTTCCGTATCTGGGACATCCTCTTGGATCTCTTCCATGGTATCCTTGTCTGCCGCCCATACTTTGGCAAACGCAAAGGAGAGCCCAGCCTCCTTGGTGGCTGCCTGTTGATCACCCTCTACTTCAATCTTCTCGATGAGCTTCTCAACATCATTGTCGACGTCTAAAACGAAATTTGAGCCCAACGTTCGTTCAACGGCGGCAATGATGTACGCACAATTTATGTCCTTCGAAGACTGATCACCTTCCTCAAACAAGGCTTTGGCTCCAAACGTGAGGATCGACTGAAGATCTTCACCAGCACCGTCGTCGTCGTCCATCTTCTGAACAATTAAATGGTCGAGAACAAGTTTTTTCTTCCCCATTAGCATGATCCGTTCTAGAATGCTGTGAGCGTCAACGGACAAGAAGTCGTGTGGTGGTTCATGCCTTCAGCCGAATCTTTGACCATGAACTTAAACACCAAGCATGTCTTCGTTTGTCCGTACCGGTGAGAGCGAGCTATGGCCTGAAATATGTCAATACAAAAGTAAAAAGTTGGTATGAAACATGCCGTACCTGCAAGTCCTAGAATGCCAGATCTAAGTTAGGGCAACCAGCATGAATAGATCAGGTCATACATACCTGGTGAGGATTGAAATCAGGGTCAAATATGATGACCGTATCTGCAGTATACAAGTTGATTCCAACGCCGCCCGCTCGAGTACTGAGCATGTAGATGAAAACATCCGAGTTAGGTTTGTTAAACTCGTCCATGCCCTTTTGGCGATCGGCCTGTTTGGTGTTTCCATCCTAGAAAGGGTCAAGATCGACATTCGCATTCAACGGTATGGATAATTACCAGGCGCAAGTACTTGTAGCCTTCACCTCTGATGAAGTCCTCGATGATATCAAGCGCCATAACAAACTATGGAACATGTGTCATCAGGCTAACTACCGGACGGCGTTCCGCTTACCTGACTAAACAATAATATGCGATGACCTCTGGCCTTCAGTTTGGGTAAGAGCATCCTCAAAAACCGCAATTTGGTGCTAGCACCTATCAGTCTCTCATGAGCCTCTGCAGGGGTGAGGTTGCGAGGCTCGATGTCCTCAGAATTAAGATACGGATGCTGAAGGCATCTACATAGGGATGAGTACCAAGTGTCAACGGCTAGGCAGTGGTGAACTGACTTGCGAAGTTGCATCAACATATTATTCAAATTGGCCTTGCCGACCAAGGGTTTTCCCGCTTTAGTAGTTGCAGCCTGGGTCAGACTTCGGAGAATGTCCAAATTTTGACCTACAGAACGGTAATTAGCGTATGACATGATAAGCTGCAAAGAACACGCACTGAGGATAGACCTATAGATTTCCTTTTGCAGAGGAGCCATAGAAAGGGGGACGATGACCTCGTTCTGGAGAATGTGAGAAATGCAACCAACCCCACTAAAACAAACAAACCTTAGGGGGAAGTTGTAGAACTTCGCTCTTGATGCGCCGCAGGAAGTAAGGCTTGAGTCTAATATGCAGCTGCCGCACTAGCTCCTCATTCAATTCTTCATGCTCCTTCTCCAAGGCCTCGAGGTCGCTCCATTCTGTTGGATCGAGGAAGTTCATGAGGTTAAAGAGCTCGCGAATATTGTTGTTAAGAGGTGTCTGACGAAGTCAGCTGCTAATTGACAAACAATCGCGAAGGTATCTCACCCCAGTCATGATGACGCGATGAATCGCATGCAGCTCGTTGAGTTTCTTGAACAACAGACTATGATCGCTCTTCACTGAGCTGGGGATCAATGTTATTCGTTACTAATTGCTGAGTAACTTACAGCGTTGTCCTTCGTCCACAACAAGAACTTCCCAACGCGGAATGCTCTTGAACACCGAGTTGAAATCCCTCGGGTTGGTGAGCGTCTCGTAAGTGGTCACCATCACATGGTACTTGGGTTCTGGACCACCCTTTCGGTCGGAGGGATGGAACAACTCGTATTCAATGACCACGTCCCGAGCCTTCGCTTCCCCGTAGAAGGGTACTACTCGTAAATTTGGTGCCCAACGAGTAAATTCTCGAATCCAGTTCGTGATGGTGGAATTGGGAACAATGACAAGGGCAGGAGCAGCCTGCCATTTCTCGATGATAGTCCCGAGGAAAGTCACGATTTGGACTGTCTTACCCTGTGTAAAGTTGAACGTGAGTAAAAATGAAATATGATTACTGATAGGCCTACCAGGCCCATCTCATCGGCAAGGATGCAAGGCTGCAAGTTCCACCAATTGTCACAGAGCCAGTCAAAGCCATCCATCTAGAAGATCGTTAGCATGTCGGCTGAGTTGAAAACACTAAAGAGCAAACTTGGAATGGCATGAGCTGGAGTTGACTGTTCTGACCAAGCTTAGGTTGAAGTTTCTGACGAAGGGCGTGCTGTCCGTATCCATCCTTCACTCTGCTTTCTAGCTTCTTGACGTCCGTCGCCGATTTTCGAACGAAAACCTTTAGCGAGTCTATAAAGCGTTGGAAAGCTGCCTCGAATGCCAGGTAACCAGGCTCGTCAAACCGAGGGGGAGAATCCCAAGTTGCTATTTTGCCAATTGAGTTAAACAGCGACAAGGCGAGAACGTATACTCACCTTCATTGTAGCCCAGATCGTCCCATTTGATAAACGCCCATGCGACATACTTGATGTCCTTGATGTCCAGCTCCGACTTATCAACAGTGCGCAAAAAATCATCTACAGTCTCCACGTAGTCATCGCTAGGTTGTTCACCTTTCACCTGCGTTTTCACCAGCTGATCCAGGAGCTCCAGAGGCAAATCCGCTTCTTCATCGCTCTCCGCGACCGAGCTCCCTTTGCCTCTCTTTCTGCGCCCCGGCGGGTTGACTTTCCAGAAAAGGACATCCAGCACACGATCCGTGGTTTTCCATGCAGGAGGAATATGACGCTCTGCATCTGGCAAAGGACTTAGTGACGATACCGACTTGGACTTGACCTCCACCTCAGGAGTCTGACTCGCGCTGGCCTCGAATGAGACTGGCTGAGTTGGTATATCCTTCGCGGAAGGATCAGCCTGTATGGCGTTCTGTTCAGGAGCAGGGTTGTCCAGCAATTCTACTTTGGGCCCGGTCGCAATGAAGTTTTTAAGCTTCATATATGTTGTAGACGCCAGCCACATGTGCGGAACCCATTGGGCGCGCCGATAACTTCGCTCGTTCCATTTCACGAGGTACTCCCGAGGCAACATGCTCTTGGGCTCTGGAAGATTCGTGAGCGAATATTGTGGTTCAACGGCATTGGCAGGATATGGACGCCATGCAAGGATCTTGTCTACGGTGTACTCATACGAGAAGCAATCTGCACAACGCCATCCAGTATCGAGCTGATAGAAGGATGCAAGTTTGACATCGTCCACAGAAGCCGGATCACCAGGTTCAAAGGTATCTGGGATAGGAAGATGGCTATAATGGGCGAGACGCTTGCAGGTGAAGCACCGGTAGACAAGCTCCCTTGTAGGGAGCGATACGCTATTAGCGGCATTCGAAGAAGTCTGCGTGGCGTCAACCATTTCGATGTCCTGAGCAAGCCCTGTGGGTTTGGATATCGAAACGGCAGGTGGTGCGGTGGACTGTCTCATGATGGATGAATCGGCTTCTAAGGCAATCTCCTTGCAGCCCATACAAATACCGCCCTTCATGCAATTGGCACATATGAACTCCGTGGTTTGCATAATATCGAGCTCCTTGCGATTCGGAAGTTCGGAGTCTGGAGGCTCGTGGCCATCGTAACCGTCTGGCTGTTCACTCTTCCATTCCTCTTTATCACGCGCACGCGCTGCACGGGTGACCTCATCTTTCTGGGTCCTTGCGAGACAGCGCCAATGAACTGCAACTGGACACTTTAGGCTGTGTTTTGGACATAAGTATTCCAGTGAGAGTCGAGTCAGTTTGATCATACCATCGAACCCAGCCACCCAAGGACTGGATGAGATCATCTTCATTCTCCTCGGACCCATAGTCGTCTTCCTTGCGAATCTTTCTCCTGCCTTTCCTCGGTTTTTTCAACTGCACATGAGCAGGTGCTTTGTGACATTTCTCGCAAATATCCCGGTGAGCGCGCAGCAACTCGGTGTCTTCCTCCTCATAGGCATCAAACTCAAGATCCGCAACAGAACGAAAGATGCCATAGGCAGGTCGGGAAACAGGTCCCCGCTTGAGTCGCTTTTGACTTTTCACGGCTGCTTTGGACTTTGCAGCCCTCTTGGAAGTTTCTGTGTACGATTCGCTATCGGTTTCGCTGTCACCAGCCTCATCAACATAATCCTCTGCAAGGTTAGTTCTTGCGCTCTTGCGCTCACGAGCCGACCTGCGAGCTGGAATGACTTCTATGACGTCCTCCTGCTCATATCCTGCCAATTCATCCTCCGATTCGGTCATATACCGGCGAACATGCCTGCTGCGTAACTTTTTGGGGCTGAAAGGAAGCTTTGTTTGAGTTGCAACGCGTGACGTCCTTCTACCTTTAGCAGCCGCAGCTCGGATAGGCCTAGAATTGGCTTTGCGGGTGGGCATGCTCTGGTCCTGGCGATATTCGTCCTCGCTCCGGTCGTCGTCCTCTTGCTGATCAGATTCAGAAGGTTCCGTAAGATCAGACAGGGAGGACGAGGCCGAGGTATATCCCCAAGTGCTTGTACTCCGGGCAACACAATTGACCATATCTATGGTTATGATTGTCCTCATGCGAGAATCCTCGTGTACCGCGCTAGAGGATGGGTCAAATTCGTCGAGCTCTCCAGCATCTTTCTTTTGATCTGCATGACAAGTCATGAGACACGCGCTATACATACCACTAAAGTAGAAACTCACCGTATTCCTCAACTAGGTCAGCATATTCAGCCTTGAAGTCACTAGCAGGAAGCTATGTGATTACGCGTCAAATTGGTGAATAAATTTCGGCAAAGAGATGCGCACTCTATATGCTAGCCCATCGTTGAAACGCACAAAGTAGGAAAAATCGGTGCCCTCCCGGGATTCACCTACAATCGCGTCAATGTCATCCCTGTCGAAAGGCACGCCTTCCTTGAATTCCTCAGGAACAGGTTTGTACTGTTTCCTCTGCAAGTCAGACAAGACAGGAGGCTCTATGAAAAAGGATGCTTTTGGACGCGTCTTGGGAGCCATCGGAACGTTGGAGGACGCGACTGTAACGTTATCACTATTAGTAGGTAGTCCACCAGGAGAACTAGTTGGTGGGGTAAAAAGTAAAAGGGGATCAGTGGTTTGGGAAGACATGCTGGGAATGTCTCTCAAAAGGCACCGTTTCCGTTGCGCGTTAGACACGCTTTCTCAGAAATGAGCGTTTACAGCAAGACGCGTGCGATTTGTCAGCTCGTGTTTCCGTGTGTCCCCCGTGGGAATTCAGATCGATGCATATATTTATGGCGTGCTAAGGCGCAAAGAAAACAGCGCATTATATAGATTGCGGTCAAGGGCAGACGTGATAGTGTATCTAATCACACGAATCCCCCAGAAACGAGCCACTCATAACACTCCAATGCTACTTCTTCGCTATTGTCTATCAATCACAATCAGTATCAAGATAGTGCAGAAGATGAGGTACAAGGACACACTGATGCAGAATGCATGTGGGATATCACGGTGTCCGTGCACGACTTTCACAGTGCCAGGGTCTGCCCTGAAGACCTGGAGAATCGTTTCTCTTCCTTGGTCAACCCAGTCATCGTGATCTGCGAAATAAAACCAAAGCTGGTGGCGGTATTTGTCCAAGGTGGCAGCGTCCAGTTCCTTAATGTTGAGCATTTCATCGTGTGCCATCGTCATCGCAGCAAAGATTGATGAAGGAGATAGCAGAAATGACCGAAGAACCTTGAGTTGTGAGATCGGGTATTGTGGAAATATTTGACGAAGGATGATTAGTGGCACAAGACGCAATACCCGAGCAACCTGTGATGTAATGCGCGGAAACGGAGGCCGAAACAAACGCTAAGAGAACGCAGGAATCGTGAGCATAACTACTACCAAAACTCAACTACCAACCGACAACAGTCGACCATTCGGTGTGTACGCAATGTTGGTGATAGTCGGAAAAAGGAAGAAAACTCCCGAAACAGCGGCGGACCGTAGTTTCAAGACCTTTTAAAGAGCATTGAAGAGGTAGCACAGTGGGACACTTCAGAAACGCTACCTGCAGAGCTACCCATGAACCAACGCTGTGGCCAGCGATCACAATACGTGTATTGACGCCAAAAGATGTGGTCAAAGCATCGAAAATTCGAAGGGAATTTCGAATCTGAAATGTCAACGCATGATTAAATGAAGTGCGGCGTGCTGGTGCAAGATCCTCGGTAGCAGGGTCATGTCCGATATGTGAATGTGACAGTATCGCCAATGTCCCAGACCTGTCCTGGTTGTGTATTGCGGTGAGAAACGGATGATAGAAGTCGATGATACCAGGGTTTCCTGTAGTAATTCAGAATAAGCTCGGATGGAAGTGCGACATTGCCAAACCTACCTGGTATAAAGAGTAGAATTGTGGAGGGTGATACACTTGCTCGTTTACACGGCCACCAGTGCACATGTACAGATGGTATATCGTCACTGGAAGGAAAAAGAGCATTCATATATGAAACGCTGGAATCTGGTGCCAGAGAGTCTAGAAACGGGGGTAAACTGGTCCTGGTATCGGGCATCCTGCAAGTTGAAGGGTGCAAGACTGCGAGTAGGATGATGTGCTGTCAAGGTTTACAGCGTTTCCGTATATTCTAAGTCAAAGGCCCGTCACCTTGTTTGCAGCTGAAGTTAGCAGTGAGCCCTAGTACTTCAAGTTGGTACTGGCCACAAAGTAGTAGATTGCAGTGGTCTGAGATGTTTACTAGTAGCAGTCCGGCTAGTCTGAAAACGGAAGTACTAATAGTTTGAACCCCAATTGGTCAACAAGTGTTCTCTGGCTCGCGGTTATACATCCCATGTCTCGAATACCGACCTTTCCTCTCGAACCCACAGACCCAAACCGCATTCCCTTACCGAACAACTCGAACGGGTCTTATTCAACTACCAGACCGTTGCAGATTGCCCGCCCGCCATCACGTCAGGGAGCACCAAGTAACAACACCCTTGCCTCCTCCTCACCCAAGGGCCCAGGGTTTTCATCACCCAAGGGTCCTCTACGCCCACAAAGGTCAGAACTGAGGCCACGCCAGGTATCTGAGCATTCCGAGCGGGCTTCCACTTCGTCTCGAGCAACCCAACTTGAAGATTACGCAGCAAGGGACCGTAGAGATAGTTCCAGCACAACGCGCTCAGATTCGTCAGGGGTGCCGCAATACCATAATGGAAGTATAGGCGCTGCAAATAGTAGGGTTCGAGTGGATATACCGCGATCTAGCGCTTACGATGAGACTTCCCCGACAACCCCTGCAATGGCTTCCGTCATGGCTGCCTTCAGGGAAGCTGGAGCTCGCAAACGTGCGATGACAAATGGTAGCGATGATATAGCATATGAACAAGAAAAGCAGAGGGAGAAGGAGATGGAGATGAAGAGGCAAGAGCGCATCCGCGAGCGAATGCCATACCGGAAAGCAACCGGGAAGGCCAAAGCAGGAGATATCGACGGTGAGGAATCTGATCATAGAAACATGGCTAACTATATGTTTTAGCTGTTTAATTGTACGCTGACATCGTGTTGTAGCTGTGCTCGACCAGATCAAGGACGAATGGGAGTTTGTCATTGACCCTGATGTAAGGCGTAGATTCTACTGTCAAACAGTACCTGAGCGTAATAATCTTGCAATTGTTGCAGTTTAACAACGTTGACCTGGCTTTGTCACTACTCGATGACACTTCGATAGGCAAAGACATTGAGTCTTTTCGACGAACCAAGGTAATGCTTGCGCAGGCATTAAAAGGATCAGTAGACAGTAAGCTCTAAGCTCTGCACTCGTTTCCTGTTTTAACAATGTTCATACTTAGAGCACCACAAGGCGTTTGCGGACGCACTTCCGCATCACGCTGCCCTTCTCAATCACCTTGGACTTGCCCAGACACAAATAAAACAGTCGAAGACAGCTCTTATGGAAGCGAAAGAGGCTCTAGGCAATAAGCGTGCTGATCTTGTTCAGCTGTGGTCAAGAGGACAGGTGCTAGAAGAGATGATGCGTTTGTTGGATCAGATGTCAGTTTCTTTTTACTTTATGTCAATTGGCTCATCTACTAACTATTTCTCCGTAAAGCGAGCATCTGAAATCAGTGCCCGACGCACTTGAGACTCTCATGTCGGAGAAAAGGTTGTCTCAAGCATCGGTTCTCCTGGTGCGGAGCCTCAAGTTGATTAACAAACCCGACATGCAAGAGATTGGAGCAGTTTCAGATCTACGAAGTTATCTGATTGATCAGGAAAATGTGCGTTTGTGAATTACTTAGCGGCATGCAACACCTCATGACTGGGCAGGCGCTACGGGAAATATTGATTGACGAGCTTCACAACCACCTTTATCTCAAATCCTTCTGGTGTGAATCGCGGTGGGCTGCTTATAAGCCGAATCAGACAGCCTGTAAGTCCTCCCGCTTTGTGCAGCTCTCGTCTTGACATGTCTCCGAAGTTCCTAAGGTCGAATTTGAGAATGATTCGAGTGCACAGCCGTCCCAGAATGGCACCGCATATCCTTCGCCTCAATCGTCTTCACTGAAACTTGGATCTTCCCGATTATCTCGCTTTCTCAACTCTCTTGCACTCCGACCAAATGACCCTCCTCATGACCTCAGCGAATCAAACTTTCGCAGCAATGCGTCTGTTCAGGATTTGTCTTCTTCATCTCTTCCATCCGCTCCGTCTTTCTCATCGAATGTTAATCTTGTTGCGCTAGCAACTTCGGCTTCTCAGGCACCTCAACTTGATGCAAACCCGGAAGGGGACTCCTTCGCCTACATCGAAACCCTACTCGAGTCCCTTGCAGTCCTGGGAAAGCTTGGGAGTGCGCTCGATATTGTCACTCAGCGCTTGCAAGGCGAGATATATTCGTTGGTCGAGTGTACCTTGGACGAGGTTGAGGAAAGAACGGAAGAGTCTAAGAGAGTTTCTATGTTCGGCGCAGCCAGCCTAGGAAGACGGTCAGAGGGTGGGTATATCTTCGTTGCTAACGAGTCCGTCGGGATCACTCTAGATGGTGTTGTTCCTTCGATACCAGCAAAGGGTATACTCCCCCGGACCTTTTCCCTACGCCTTGCAGCCCTGGAGTCTTCTACGAAGCACGTCGATCAGGAAACATTGAAGGACTTCTTTTGGAGTGTTTATTCCAAGCTTGACGCAGTAACGCAGGGATTAAGGGTAGTCTTTGAGGTTGCTAATCGTATAGGATCGGTATGCTACATTTTGTCTTGCAAAACACCTACATACTAACCTGTATTATCTCAGCGAAAAGACTTCAAGGACTCGTCCGGCGCCAAACCGGGAGCTTTGTTTCCGCTCGCTGATGTATGGCTACCAGTACAAGCTGAGGTGCGTAGCGCAGTAATTCTATAAGTAACATATCAACCAGGTTACAGGTCCGGACGCTCTTGCATGACTATTTGACAGATGAGGAACAAGGCTCCGTGGCGGGGCGAAATCCAATATCTTCCATCAACGAGGTCCTACGAGAAGGTCGGTTCATAAGAGACAAACAAAAGGTCAGCGCAGAATTTCGTCGCATGTCTCAATCACTAAACGTTTACTTGCAGTCCGTATTCCGATTTGCGGATACTGATATGAAGTCCATTGGAAAAGTCCTTCGACGTCACGAGGACGAACTCACTCGAGTCCTTCGAGATACCATGCCCGGTCTTGTGCAGAATTCTTCTGACAGTGCCGTCCAGGCGACACTGTCGACAGTCGGCACAGACGACCGTCTATTAGGTGTCAGCCAGCATCACCGCTTGCTTATCAAGCCGGATGCATTCCATGTTAGCGTACTTTTCCAGCCTACCCTTGCGTTCTTGAACCGAGTGACGGATATTCTCCCTGATGGAGTGGAAAGTGCCCGCTCTGCGAGTGGTGTACTAGATGACTTTGTACTCAAGGTTTATCTGCCACAGTTGGAAGAGCGCATATCTGAACTTTTCCATCAAGCAGTAACAAGTTAGTTGCTTTGTCTCTCATGTCACATGATTCTAATACCAGTCCTACTAGGTCCTGACGCTTTCCAGTACGACCAGATGTCGTCACGATTTAGTGCAAAGCCAATATTCAGAGTTCGTGCTTTCGTAGGTGCTGTAATATTGATCACTGATGCGCGGTTTTCCAGGCAACTACACAGCTAATGGCACTGATAAACTCGTTATGCGCGATGCTCCGCACAACTCCGTTCCATCGAGAAAGTTATTCTCGCCTGATTGTTGGGGTGATCATTCAGTTTTACCAGCGTTGTAGTGACAAGTTCCAAGACCTGGTTTCTTCGACAACTAACATCCCTAACACTTCCTCGTCACCTCTGGTGTTGGCAGCTCAGTGGGCACAAAAGTCGGAGTTAATCCCGTGTTTAACAGAGCTCTTCACAACACCCGTATGTATCGCATATCCTAGAGGCTCGTGAAACCAACAATTTTTCGCAGGAGTCCAATACTGTGATCAGGTGTCAGCTTTGTCGACAGGAAACACATTTGGAGCTGAATCACCTCGGCCAAGCTCAGATAGCCAAGCATGACTTGGTTTCTTCAACTCGCAAATTGGCGAGTCTGTGTGGCCTCTACCGCAGTGTGGTCAGTGGCACAGGATGTATGAATTTATTGCATTGATTAAATTAATCTGCAGGCATGGTTCACAGAGGAGTTGAACGCCCTGAAGTCAGCTCCAGATGGCACACTCTCGCCGACTACGCCTGCGACACTGGAGTCTGTCAATGTCGTGACGCCGTTTACTCCCTCGTCGATCTCTGCTTTCCTCTCGCGGGGTACTTACGACGAACAGCTTAGCCTTCCCCTATCACGAGAAATGGCAATGTGGGTGTGTTGATCATGACACCGACTACCACGCTCATATAGATCTCTAGACGGTTCGGCGCATTACTTAAGACGTACGCCCAACTGGCCGAGATCATTCTGCATACCATTAGGATCGATATTCGCTGCCGGACAATGCACTATTTGGATGCAGCTATGCGTCTTGTCGGTGTTGAATTGCGTGTACTTATTCATTACTAATTGATCGCAGGGTAATTATAATATCGACCATGAAGCTGGCGAGCCTGACCCGTACATCGTGGACCTTAACACCGAAATCAGCAAGTGCAACGAGTTTGTGTCAGCAGCTATGCTTAAGGAGGAGCACCGGTGAGCATCTGCCCTCACCTCAAATGAATAATTCTCTTACCTCTCTTAGATTTGTCTTTGCCGGACTTGAACATTTAATAGAACATCTCCTTATTTCCAATGCTCGGCACGTGCGCATGGCGAACGGTTTTGGTGTTAGGAAAATTATACGAAACGCTCTGGCGCTGCAGCAGAGTGTGCGGACCATCGGCGACGACCAGCAGCATGCCGAGTTTGAGCGCGCAAAGAGTTATTATTCACTTTTCTTCCTGACACCCCAGGTACGCTTCCTTCATTGTACGTTTATGACACTGCTTACGAGTCGAACTAGGGTTTGCTCGACAGTATCCGTCAAAACCAGAATTTTACCTTCGATGAGTACAAGACTATACTCAATCTTCAGTGTGGGGTGGATCAGTCCATCGGCGAAGCCGGAGTTGCTAAGGCTGCGGACCGCAATTATAGCACGTTTCTCATCGATCTGCACGGCCTTGAGCTGGAGAGTTCCGCAGACATCAGTTAAAGTTCAATCAGGCTTTCGACATCTAGTCGTATTTGTATATTTATAAGTAGTACTTTGTGGGTAATACATCCCTCCATGCTTGCAGAAATGGCCACCGTCGGATAGATCGTGTTTGGGGATTCGCGGCGCCAAGCCACTGAAATAAGGAAAGCTGAACACTCGTGCAAGCAAGTTATGGCCTCATATGCTAATCGGACCTCGAGCACCGCGCTGGTGTATTTGTTCCTTCAGTCATGGCAGTGCCCGCTACCCCAATAACGGTTGTGTGCTTGAGTAAATATCACCAAATATGTATCAACAAATTGCGAATAAAAGATTCTCGAACTGCTATAATCCTTTCTATCCTTCCCAATTCTGCGCGTTGACTAGGGAGAGCCGTCCTTTTGAACTGGCATGTGCAACGCACAGTAATAGTCGCTGCGATAGCTATCATAGCATGCCCTCCGGGCAACGCGGTAGCGCAGAGTGTTAGGATCTTTTTTTTTTTTTTTTTTTTTCGGAATTGAATCAAAATTATTGTGCTATGGAGAGCAGGACTTTTGGGTGCATTGGATTTATTATAGTAATGTAAAGAGTGCCGGGGGTGTTGATTTGCATTCTTAACCCACATGACTGAGTCCAAAGAGGAGTGCAAGTGATTCTGTGTGGACGAGTGTTGGTGTTTATTTGTGATAGCGGTATCCGCGGTCCTGCAGAAGCCTTGTCCATACTGAAAGTTCTCTGGCACTTGTTAACGGTATTGCTCTGAGTAAAATGACCAATTGTTCGCGGGTGATTGTGTCAAAAAGGACTTCCTCCTGATGATCATGGCTTCCTATGCCTTAATGTTCGCTGGATGCTTTTGATTCCATGCCACATCATCGTCCGTCGAGCAGGGTAAAGATCTCCCTTGAAATCGGACCTTAAGCGCATTCGGTGCCAATGACACCGAGAAGCCGCCAGGCTTCTTGGTTTTCATGTCTTCGCGTGCTGAGATAAAAGTTAGGATGGGGAGCCTTCCCAGCAGCTCCTGGTATCTCCTGCGCAACCATCGTCTTGGGAGGGAAGCATCAGACCCTTTCCGTGATGTATTCTTCGGCTTTGTTGTTAATTGAACCAGCTCCTCGAGGACAGTGGTACCATCAAAGCCTATTTTCTGGACAGCAGCCGAAGTACTCAAATCGTTGCCCTCATTCCCGACATCTTGAGAAGGCGAAACGGAGATCTGGAGAGGTGGGAACACTTTTTTCCACTCCCGTCTGAAGTACTTCCAGCGAGCGTTCACTTCCCGCCGCTTGCTGAAAGGACCCAGTATCTGGGCATCAGACGAATTAGGGTCTGCACGTTCGGGAAGTATTGGTGGGAAGCTGAGGTTCTCAGGCACCAAAGGTCTTTTCCTACGAGACAGACCCGAAGTGAGAAGCGCGGTGAGCCCTGGGGAATATACGGGAGGACGCGACGATTCTTTGCCGGGGATGATTGGCGGCGGAAGTGGTGCGTTTGGGTCAGACAGTAAGGGCTACTGGGACGTCATCAGGTGATCATGAGCAACGCAAATAAACACTTGAACTCATCACCTCCATCAATTCCCATCTTAGTTTACCTACCCGTCCGTAGGCAATGTCCAGGATATGGTTGAAAGCCTTATGGTTGCCATTATTTGCTGCACGGACGTGTTGTATGGTCTAGCCAGAAATAAGATGGAAAAACAGTGCTTGACGAAAGCAGCCTCACCTGTGAAACTCTCTTCAGCTTTCGCGCCCTAAGATCATCGCATTTTGTCAGCAGCGCAGCACGACAGCCATCCTCTGCCTTCAGACGGAAAACTCGACTACAGGTTATTAGCAATGCTCATGCTGATTCAGGGATGGACCATACCGAAGGTAAGCATGAGGCAATCGTCTAATCTCACGAAGATAGCTTCTGTATACTGACGCAATTGACTGCTGTCCATGATTCATGACAATATTAATGAGACGAGCTTAAGCCTTCACTTGTGCCAGTGGTCATCGACCGGTCGAGAGCGTGAGAGCGTCGTATTATTTTGCGCTTGTCACACTCGGATTCGACTCAGCTGTTCAATGCACATTCAACCATCAGTTTTGCATCAGTTTAACAATTTCTTCAAAAGGCTAAGTAAGTACATAAAGTTCGAACCATCGGATCCATAGACTTTCCAAGAATTCCCAAGAGCCGCAAAATAGCTATGATAGGTAGAGTTCAAGTGTGAAACTAAACTGAAACTAAGTAATGTCAGACTGTAGTACTACTACCTGTACAACCATCATCAAACTTGGACTCCACGACCCGTTCAACGGTTACTTGGATCTGCTCGACGATCAAAGATCCTCACAAGACTCCATGGTAAAGCTACGCACTGTTTGCCCCCGCTCTGTAGTTTCATTTCTTGGTTTGTAAGGATCAAGCCGCATCTATGATTTTGTAAGATCTATACTTATGATATGGTCTTAATGCTTACTGGAAATCCGTGTTGCGAGCGCAAAGCTTCCGGTGCATTCTCCCAGTCCTCCGAAAAGACGATCGGCAAAGGATAACCGCTCGAAAAATTGTTTTGCTTTCCGTTTCTCGTATGCTGTCTGGCATTAAGACTACAGCAGCAGATCAAACTTTGAGCAATGGATTCCGCATCAAATATGAAGATTACTCACGTGGCTAAAAGGGAGATTGCATATACTGCTCCGACAACATCCACCGGAAGGTGAGACGCGTTCGTAAGAATTTAAGATGGCTTACACTTTGCTATAACGAAATGAAGACCTAGGAATATGCGGTTTTCAGGCATAGTCAACCACTGCGATATCTCAGCAACTGAATCATGTCAGAAGAATTATGCAGCGCTCACGCAGATCAATGCTGCGACGGCCGCAACACTGTAAGGAAGGCGGCCTCAAGATGGGATTACGGCTCAATTGCAGCTAGATGACATACCTTGTCACCGATCCATTGCGAATCGTCCAGACTGTCAGGGTGTCGATGATACGCATGGTGCTACCAAACGAATAAACGCCAGCTGCATGGTTTACGATAACTTACCTTGTAACCATCGAGCGATTTTTGCGAAGGAAGTAGCACATGAACGCTGTGATCATGATATCGACGAATACTGAAAGTGAAATGCCCAAGGTAAAAATCCACTGCGACGATATTCAATCAATACGTTTAATACTATGAATGTGCCCACCACCTACAAATGGGAAAGGGTTCTCAAAGAATGCGGCGTATGATCGCAAGCGGATCCTAAGGGAACATGCGTCAGTGACCATCAAACGTGTCTAAATACTACTCACATCTCGCTCATCGAGACTATTCAATTTTTTGAGGATGCGCGTGACTGGAAGGATCACACAGGTGTTTCATGACTTACCGCTAGCCGCAACTGAAGTCAAATGTCAGTATAAATACACATAGTTGCCCCGCTGAGCGCCGACCTAAACGAAAGAAAGCGAGTGTAACCTGAGAGCAGGGATTTCATCATCAAGTAATAAACCCTAACACGCGAACTCACAATTGGGACCACTACAGCAAGCCTCTTCTTTTGCACTTCACAGACTTCAGTATTGGTGAAACAGTGACAGAGAAGGATACGAACATCTGTAGATTCGGTATGCGAAAAAACTGAACCTGTCGAGTGAGGATCATATACTACCCTTATAACATCATAATTGACCTTTGGACGAGGAAGGTAATCATAGCCTGGCGAATATTTTGGTTAGCATCGAGCAGCTTCATGCGTATGAGAACACACAGTAAGCTCGACCGCAGGCTAGATGAGCCTATGTTAAGGGTAGTACAATACGTCTAGATTACGAATACTCACACCAACACTCCTGATGGTGCGTCAATTTTCCGGCTGACAAGTGAATGAGATCACACATACCAAGGGATCTTGTCAAGTTCATCCATATCACCGTAGGGCAAAATAATGGAATCCCAAAGGGCAATTGCCAAAAACGCGGAATGGCACAAGTCGAGCAGCCTAACATTCCATTGTCACTGATCATGCTCAAAAAGAACACTCGAACGTACCATGTTGCAATGACCTGTACAAGGCGATTAAAAGTGGAAACTCGAAGAAGAATATTCATACCAATGACTTGGCACGCCAAGACTCATAAGAGTACAGTTGCCAGTACACGAAGAATTGCATGTTAAGACAACCCGACAAGCTGTGAGGAGTTCTGTTGGACAGGTCGGGTATCGAGGCAAATCACGCACCCGAAGGCTAGCAAGCCACCAATGAGCATGGATCCATAGTCCTGAGCAACCTCAGTCATCACAAGGACGATAACTTCTCAAGTGTGGAGCAATGGGGAACCGAATGAAGGGGCTTAGGACGCTCTTACCCCACAGTACAAGTGTTCACAGTGGCGAGAAGGAGTTAATTTGAAGTGAACGCACATACTTAAATCCATCACAGACTTGGGTCTGGGACGAAAATGCGTGAGATCTGCAACCAAATTTTCGCAAGCAATCGAGCCAAAGCTGCCTGTAACAGTAACAGTAACATCTTAAGCTCTGATCTGATCAACCTTCTCAAGAGCTTGATGATCCATGTGATTACACACACCTTAACTGAAAATGAAATAGGGAGAAGAAACATGAGCGACTACTGAGCGCATGATGCATGAATCATGGCAGGAGTCAATCAAACTGGGGTATGATTGCACTAGCAGCATGCGCAAATGTTGTCGTCCATCATGGATCATGATGCGCGATACTACACATCATGATTTGTTTCCCAGGCGTTACATCAAAACACTGCATGATTGTGTACAAAGATCCATTATGTATAAGTCCCGCTCCAACAATAGCGAGACGCACCTATGACCGCCGCATAAGCCACCTGGTTGAGGGTGTTATCGCCCTAAGTTTGCGCCTCTAGTTGGTATCGGGTTGAGTGATTCAGGCTGATACGGGGGGCTTCGGTCCCTCATGCTCCCGCGAGGTGGATCATAAACAAATGTTAGCATCCATGAACAGGAATAGCAGCGCATTCTTGGCGAAGAATCAACTGATCCATGTAGTGCCTGTACAAGCACAGCTGCCCCAAATCACCCACATCGCATTCGACCCAAACAAGCCTTTTAGCGAGGTGGCGATCAATCTACTCCCACGAGCAAGTAAAACGAGATCGTAGCAAAAACTTCGGCGCTGAGAGCCTGGGAGTCTGTGGAAAATACAGAACAGCTGAAGAAGGTTGTGCTACAGGGTCAGTCCCAGCCTCGCTCAAGAACCTGTTCCGCTCGATACACCAGTTTGATTCATGATGTCAACAAGGCCACGTAAGCAAAGTTCCCACACTACAGAGACAGTGCGCATCGACAATTTCCTTTTCTCATTAGTCATCACATCACGGTAGACGCCTTATCACTTAGTTGTTTCTCTTTGTTTGTACCTCAGCGGTTTTGCCATAATCACTGGGGAAACGACAAAATAAACAGCATGCAGAAAGGGTAGGGTTAGGGCCTGTATATGGACACAAAGCAACATTTAGATTGCTCTGGGGCACGGCAGAAAATACAAAAGGAAATTGTGGCTGTGACGTCCCCCGAACCTGCTGTGACTCATGATCAGCCACACAGATGTTTGGGAGGAAGAAAACACTCATTTTCGCATCATTTTGGATGCGGAAAAATTGTGGGTAGCCAAGACTCCCACACAGTAACTGCACATTCAAGCATCGCTAGCACTGGCAGTTTAACAATTTCTTCAAGAGGCTAGCTAAGTACTAAGTACATATTCAAACCATCGGATCCATAGACTTTCCAAGAATTCCCAAGAGCCACAAAATAGCTATGATAGGTAGAGTTATCAATAATAATTAGCACGTCCGTTATCAAAAAAGTGTCGTAGATGATATCATCCCAGTCAGGTATGAAACTAAGTAATGTCAGACTGTACTACCTTTTGTACAGCCATCATCAAACTTGGACTCCACGACCCGTTCAACGTTTACTTGAATCTGCTCGACAATCAAAGATCCTCACAAGACTTCATGGTAAGGGCTACGCACTGTTTGCCCCCTCTCTGTATTTTCATTTCTTGGTTTATAAGGATCAAGCTGCATCTGTGAGTTTCTAAGATCCATACTTATCATTCGACTGTGATGGTCTTAATGCTTACCGGAAATCCGTGTTGCGAGCGCAAAGCTTCCGGTGCATTCTCCCAGTCCTCTGAAAAGACGATCGGCAAAGGATAACCGCTCGAAAAATTGTATTGCTTTCCGTTTCTCATATGCTGTCTGGCATTAAGACTACAGCAGCAGATTAAACTTTGAGCAATGGATGCCGCATCAGACATGACGATTACTCACGTGGCCAAAAGGGAGATTGCATATACTACTTCGACAAGATCCACCGGAAGGTGAGACGCGTTCGTAAGAGTCAAAGATGGCTTACACTTTGCTATAACGAAATGAAGACCTAGGAATATGCGGTTTTCAGGCATAGCCAACCACTGTGATATCGATATCTCAGCAACTGAATCATGTCAAAAGAATTATGCGGTGCTCACGCAAATCAATGATGCGACGGCCGCAGCACTGTAAGGAAGGCGGTCTCAAGATAGGATTACGGCTCGATTGTAGCTAGATGACATACCTTGTCACCGATCCATTGCGAATCGTCCAGACTGTCAGGGTGTCGATAATACGCGTGGTGCTACCAAACGAATAAACGCCAGCTGCATGGTTTAAGATAACGATAACTTACCTTGTAACCATCGAGCGATTTTTGCGAAGGAAGTAGCACATGAACGCTGTGATCATGATATCGACGAATACTGAAAGTGAAAGGCCCAAGGTGAAGATCCACTGCGACGATATGCAATCAATACATTTAATACTATGAATGTGCCCACCACCTACACATGGGAAAGGGTGCTCAACGAATGCGGCGTATGATCGCAAGCGGATCCTAAGGAAACATGCGTCAGTGACCATCAAACATGTTTAAATACTACTCACATCTCGGCCATCGAGACTATTCAATTTTTGAGGATGCGCGTGACTGGAAGGACCACACATGAAGGTGTTTCATGACTTACCGCTAGCCGCAACTGAAGTCAAACGTCAGTATAAATACACATAGTTGCCCCGCTGAGCGCTGACCTAAGCGAAAGAAAGCGAGTGTAACCTGAGAGCAGGGATTTCATCAACAAGTAATAAACCCTAAAACGCGAACTCACAATTGGGATCACTACAGCAAGCCTCTTCTTTTGCACTTCACAGACTTCAGTATTGGTGAAACAGTGACAGAGAAAGGTACGAACATCTGTAGATTCGATATGCGAAAAAACTGAAGCTGTCGAGTGAGGATCATATACTGCCATTTATAACATCATAATTGACCTTTGGACGAGGAAGGTAATCATAGCCTGGCGAATATTTTGGTTAGCATCGAGCAGCTTCATGCGTATGAGAACACACAGTAAGCTCGACCGCAGGCTAGATGAGCCAATGTTAAGGGTAGTCCAATACGTCTTAATTACGAATACTCACACCAACACTCCTGATGGTGCATCAATTTTCCGGCTGAAAGTGAATGAGATCACACATACCAAGGGATCTTGTCAAGTTCATCCATATCACCGTAGGGCACAATGATGGAATCCCATAGGGCAACTGCCAAAAACGCGGAATGGCACAAGTCGAGCAGCCTAGCATTCCATTGTCACTGATCATGCTCAAAAAGAACGCTCGAACATACCATGTTGCAATGACCTGTATAAGGTGATTAAAGTGGAAACTCAAAGAAGAATATTCATACCAATGACTTGGCACGCCAAGACTCATAAGAGTACAGTTGCCAGTACACGAAGAATTGCATGTTGACACAACCCGACAAGCTGTGAGGAGTTCTGTTGGACAGGTCGGGTACCGAGGCAAATCACGCACCCGAAGGCTAGCAAGCCACCAATGAGCATGGATCCATAGTCCTGAGCAACCTCAGTCATCACAAAGACGATAACTTGAGTGGAGCAACGGGGAACCGAACGAAGGGGTTCAGGACGCTCTACCCCCACAGTACAAGTGCTCACAGTGGCGAGAAGGAGTTGATTCAAAGTGAACGCACACAAGACGGATTCTCGTCATGGTATCCATAGAAATATACTTTGTGATCATCGTCTCGTTGCATCGGACGCATTAGTAATCTGAAAAAGCTAGCTTCCTATGGTGTTGTTGGTAGCAGTGACTGATAAGAGGCTCCATGCTTTACCATAAATCCATCACAGACTTCGGTCTGGTCCGATGGAGATTGATTGAACCCATTGTGGTATACGATATTTCAAATATGACCGGATATCTTCTTGTTGGCCGAGACCCCTCTTCCCAACAAGTTCAGGACACTCTAGTCTCGATAGGCGGGTCAGCTACTTGTTGCAGCTATTCCAACGGGACGAAAATGCGTGAGATCTGCAACCAAATTTTCGCAGGCAATCGAGCCAAGGCTGCCAGTAACAGTAACATCAACTTCATCAGCTCTGATCTGATCAACCTTCTCAAGAGCTTGATGATCAATGTGATTTTACACACCTCAGCTGAGAATGAAGTAGGGAGAAGAAACATGAGCGATTACTGAGCGCGTGATGCATGAATCATGGCAGGAGTCAATCAAGCTGGGGAATGATTGCACTAGCAACATGCGCAAACATTGTCATCCATCATGGATCATGGATCATGATGCGCGATACTACACATCATGATTTGTTTCCCTGGCGTTACATCAAAACACTGCATGATTGCGTACAAAGAACCATTATATATAAGTCCCGCTCCAACAATAGCGAGGCGCACCTATGACCGCCGCATAAGCCACCTGGTTGAGGGTGTTATCGCCCTAAGTTTGCGCCTCTAGTTGGTATCGGGTTGAGTAATTCAGGCTGATACGGCTTCGGTCCCTCATGATCCCGCGAGGTGGATCATAAATAAATGTTAGCATCCATGAACAGAAATAGCAGCGCATTCTTGGCGAAGAATCGACTGATCCATGTAGTGCCTGGACAAGCACAGCTGCCCCAAATCACCCACATCGCATTCGACCCAAACAAGTCTTTGAGCGAGGTAGTGACCAATCTACTCCCATGAGCTAAGTAAAACGAGACCGCAGTAAGAACTTCGGCGCTGAGAGCCTGGGAGACGGTGAAAAATACAGAACAGCTGAAGAAGGTAGTGCTACAGGGTCAGTCCCAGCCTCACTCAAGAACCTGTTGTCACTTACCGCTCGATACACCAGTTGATTCATGAATATCATGATAACAAGGCGTGTACTTCGAGAGTTTGTAACCGATCTAGATTCAAGGTGTCTCATTCCATGCTCGCCCTGAGGCGCTCCATGAGTGCCGTTTGCAGTCAAGAGAAGCTTATACGTTGTGGCGACCATAGTGCTCGCTGAGTTGTTTACGACGTGGTATTGGAGTTGAGACATCCTGTTTCGGAGGTAATGCATGAGGTAATTGACATTAACAACACCTAGCGCAGCAAAAAAAATCCCATAATTCAGGAGGGAAATGGATCCAATTACGACGCGAAAAGAACATTGTGTGAGCAGCGGGCAGCATCAATAAGCCAAACGGAACATGAACTGGAAGCTATACTGTTTCGTGTCAGGGTCCCAATATGACCAATTCCAATATCCGGCATCGTCAGCTTCATCTTCTATCTCGCGGGCAGGAATGCGGAAAGCAATTGTCTCGTACGGCTCAGCAGCCACCTAGCAGTAATAAGCATCATGTGACTTGGGAATGGGAAGGAATGGACCTACGATTAGATACTGGTATGCCTTGTTCGGAGGCTCCCTCTTTTGCTCCCAAGCGCTCATAAACCGTCGGCGAGGGATGACGTCCGCTTTGATTTGAGGAAGGTGAACCTGGACCATCATACCTTCCTTACCAGTATCTTTGTCCCGCACTTTTGTTACTCGGTAGCCTGGGCGTCCTATTTTGAGGAACACTTTGCGTTGCACATTGCTTTGAGTGGGAGCAATCATCAATTGCGTGTCCTTGGCATCGCGAGCCGCACGACGAGCAAGATTGGTCTGATGCTTCTTTCCCTGAGTGTGAGCCAGGTATGAACCTTCATTGGTATGAAGCGTCAGACAGAGACGACATTCGAGGCCACCTAAGTGATTCCTTAAAATATAAGGATCCTGAACGGGACGTCAAGTTATCATTGGAGTGCAGGGCGAATAAGAGCGTACTTTGGCAAGGTCAATTGTCTCGAGTGCAAGTTTGCGCAAACGTTCACGCCTGTCGACGTTGGTCTCCGAAGCTCCAGCGACACCACCTCCACCAAACTTGGAGCCGACACGGTTCTGCCAGTGGAACAAGGTGAAATTGTGTTCTTAGATAGGCATAAGAAGATATGACTTACTTGAAAATCTAGAAATATTGAGGAATATTAATAAAGACAGTTCTGAAGAGGGAACGAGAGCGACTCACCCATAGGTACGATGATAAAGGTGGATGAACAATGAATTATTTTACCAAAATGGCTGACTGCTTCAATGCTGACATAATCAGCTGCTTGGAATTTCTCGAGTACCGGCAAAAGTTAAAACTGTAGGGAAGGTATCCTCGAGCTCCCCCTTCCATTGCAATTACGCGTCGGACGGTCGGACCTCCGTGCTGTGTTGTTGACACCCACCAACCCGATCATTTACTAAGAATATGGCGGGCCAGAAACGTGCTCTAGAAGATAACTCATCCCGCAATGTCAAAAAAAGCAAACTCGCGAAGGACAGGTCAACAGATGTCCCGGAAACACCTGTCCAATTGGTATCAAATCTCATGAATGAGGAGGTCGATTTTCCACGAGGAGGTGGAACTAGCTTAACAGCTGCAGAAGTCAAAGCTATCCGAGCTGAAGCTACACAAGAAGCAAACGAGGAGCTATTTACTGTGAGTTCTGTTATCTTACTCCAAATGAGCTCAACATAGTAGCCTTTGCTGTAGGCGCCTGGCAAGTCTCAAAAAAAGAAGAGTAGATCTGATGCCAAAAGCAAGGCGAGTATTACACCGAAGAAAGATGTAATTCGCATCGAACATCTCAATTACAAGGTAATTTTCGTCTCATGAAGTTATAATGCCGGCTCAGTCTTGCATTCGCAGCGCGTAGTTCCTGGTATGAAATTACTTGGCCAAATCGCATCAATACAACCACTGGCTCTCATTATATCCCTGCCGAACCAACTCATGGGTCACGTTCCCATCACACAGGTTACCTCCCAGTTGACTAGTCGTCTCGAATCAATGCATGAACAAGAAGAGCCTTCAGATACCGAATCTGTTGACGACGAGGAATCCGATTCTCAGACGGAAGTGCCCGATTTGTTTCAACTCTTCCGTGCGGGACAATACGTCCGCGCAGTTGTAACCAATGTACATGCATCGGGATCTACGGACGTTTCTGCCATCGGAAAATTAAGGGATGAAGCTGTGAAAGCTAGTCGTCGCATTGAGTTGAGTCTTGTACCCAAGGCAGTAAACTCCGGAGTCCTTAAAACAGATCTCAAACCTGGCTTTGTGAGCAATATCTTAGATCACATCATTTTGTCACGATTAAGCCTCGCATAGACACTCTCAGCGGCTGTTCAAAGTGTAGAAGACCATGGGTACATTCTTGACATCGGCGTTCAGGGCTCCTCTGGTTTTCTATCCTTCAAAGAGGCCAAAAAAGGTAGTTTTGACAGTTCAAAGCTTCATGTTGGCCAACTGCTCGACATTGCGGTCGTGAAGATGTCTAGCAACGAGAGAATATGCACAGCTTCGGTCGATCCTCGAGGCATACAATCATCTTCAGTCAGTCTTGCTGCTCAGGATCTGCGATGTTCCTCATCATGTCCTAATTCACAGATCACAGAAGTCAGCAATGTGACCTCTGTATTGCCTGGAATACTGGCTCAAGCATTGATCACCGCTATTTCACCAGGTGGTCTCAAGCTACAGATGCTTGGCTTCTTTGACGCGACAGCTGACGAGTTTAACGTGCCCACTAACCCTGCCAAAGCATTCAAGATTGGACAGAAAGTGAAGGCCCGAATACTGTACGAAATTGCCGGAAGCTCACCCCCGAAGTTTTCCGTATCGCTCTTGGATCACATTGTCAACCTGAAAGAAAAACTCTCCATCAATGGTGTCTCGGAGAATGCCGCCATTCACTTGGTGTATCCCATTGGCACGATCCTGGATGCCGTTACTGTGAAACGCATAGAGCCGGAACGAGGACTCGTTGTGGAAGTGCAACCCCACCTTGATGGATTCATTCATGTAAAGTTTTACATTAATATATTGTCCTAGACTAACTCCACTTCCTTGACAGATATCTCACACGTCTGATGGTCATGTTCCAACGCTCTCTTCCTCCTCGGGCCCATGGAGATTGAACACCATCCATAGAGCGCGTGTCGTAGGCTATTATCCGTTGGACGGGCTACTGCAGCTCTCTCTCCGACCCTCAATTTTAGATCAAAGGTTCCTTCAAGCAGGCGATTTACAGGTCGGAGAGGTCCTGAAAGGCACTGTTAAACGCCTTACCGATTCCGCCCTATTCGTGTCAATATCTTGTAACGCGGACGGTGTCATATGGCCAATTCACTACGCAGATATACCGCTCAAGCATCCATCAAAAAGATTCAAGGCCGGAGGCAGCATAAAATGTCGGGTACGCGATCGCAATCATCAGATGCCATGCATGCTAAGGAAATCTGCAGGTTCTTGCCGTCGACCCCCAACGCATGAGAGTTGAGCTGACTGCCAAAAAGACGTTGATTGAATCTACACTGCCAGTCCTGACCTGCATCGAGGAGGCGAAGGTCGGGATGATCACAGATGCAGTAGTGTACCGAGTTGTGGACAAGGGCTTGATTGTCCAATTTTATAACGATCTCAAAGCATTTGTGCCGTCTCGCGAAGCAAGGTTTGCTCAATTTTTGCTGTTGGTTCTGCTTTTGATTGACGCTTTGCAGTGACTATTCAAGCAAACTGAAGGACATGTTTGTTGCGGGCAAAGTTGTCAAAGTACGAATTCTAACCGTTGACCTAAATCCCCCTCGAGTTGTCGCAAGCATTCGTCAGGCGTCATCATCAAAAGCTGCCAAGGTGACCGATAGCAGCGACATTACAAAAAGTGCTGTCGCAGAGGGTGTGGTAGCGGTCCACAAAACAACAGCTGCTCCGTCACTGCGCCCGTCTCATGCTCGCGAGCCCGTCCCTTCAAAAGCAATGGCTAGCATACGTAGTAGCCCACCGCCACAAAAGAAGGCTGCGCCCACCCAGTCGCAGTCGACGCCGAGATCCCCTACTCTTAAACAGGCTGCGCCTCTGAAAGTCGAAGGGTTTTCTTGGTTCTCCAATGCCGCTAGGTCTGATGCGGAATCTGACGAAGCATCTTCCGACAACGAAGGCAGTGAAGAGGATGAGTCTAGCAAAAAGAAGAAAAGGCGCAAGAAGAAAGAGATTGAGCAGGATCTCACTGCTGACATGCACTCGAAGCTTCCAGAGTCGAATGCTGACTTTGAGCGGCTTCTCCTGGGCTCCCCAAATTCATCATACTTGTGGGTGCAGTACATGTCTTTCCTCCTCCAACTATCCGAAATCGATAAAGCGCGGGAGACTGGTCGACGAGCAATTCAGACCATCAGTTTCAGGGAGGAGGAAGAGCGGCTCAATGTTTGGATTGCTTTACTGAACATTGAGAATGTCTATGGCACCGATGAGTCGCTGGAGGCCGTCTTCAAAGATGCTGCCCGGCATAATGACTCCAAGACCGTCCATCTCCGCCTGGCGGCCATCCTAGATCAGAGCGAGAAGCACGAGGCAAGTTTTTTTAAAATCTCGGCTCCACTACTCTACTAACGAACACACGCAGAAAGCAGAGGATCAGCACAATCGGACCTGTAAGAAGTTCGGCCACAGTTCGAAAGTTTGGACTCTGTTTTGCGAACATTATTTGCGTCGTGGAAACTTGGAGCAGGCACGCAAACTGCTTCCGCGTTCACTGCAAAGCTTAGAAAAGCGCAAGCGTGAGTAGTTTAGTGGCATTCTTGTGTTCTGATCTAAGGCTGGTGAGGTACAGACTTGAAGACAATATCAAAATTTGCTCAGCTAGAATATAAACTCGGCGATGCGGAACGCGGCAAGACTATATTCGAAGGGATCGTAGACTCTCATCCGAAACGCTGGGACCTATGGTCGATTTATATGGATATGGAGGCAGGGCAAGGTGATATTCAATCGTTAAGGTGAGCATTATCTACCTCCCAACACAGTGAGCCTAACGTCACGCAGAAACATCTTCAATCGTGTGTTTGCCATTAAAATGACTAGCCATAAGGCAAAGTACGTGTTCCACTACCTTGCGGGATTGTATACGCTAATATCGTGTAAAGGTCATTTTTCAAGAAGTGGCTTGAACTGGAGCGGAAGATTGGGGACGAAGAAGGTGCATCGGCTGTCAAACAGAAGGCAGTTGAATGGACACAAAAAGCTGCATCTGGACCACAATGAGCCAGACTCGGGATATCGCAAAAGTTGATGCATGTCACAATATATATGGAGAATGTCGAACAGCGAGGAAGCAACGAAGTAACGTAAAAGTACGAAACGAAATGAGTGTGAGCATGAGCGGCGGTAAGCAATCAAGGCAATAAGGGTATAACTATATGTGCAAAGCAAAAAAAAATAACAATGACACAAAAAAAACAAGTGTTACGATCGCGACCGGGTTCGCTCATGTCCTATCAAATGAGATGGAGATTCGAAGTCGCTGAGTGGTCGCCGGGCGCCAAACGAACTAGCCATCTGCCGCTGCCAATCGTCCAGTTCATTCGACAAGTGCTCAAAATTCTCTGAGCTCGTCATGCTAGATGGTCGTTTGAGGGGCTGATCGACTTCCAGGAGAAGGTGGATTTTATGCGAAAGTTGTTCGTTTTCCCTTTTGAGGTTGGTGTTTTCGACGGTGAGCTGTTCCAGTAAACTGGCACCACTTCCTTCGCGATAAACTGCGAGGGTAGCATTCATTCTCTCCAGCTCCAACTCTAGCTCCTCCACACGAGTCTGGCGTTCATCAAACTCCCGTTGAGAGATGACGAAGTTATCCTTCATGATATCGAGATCTTTCTCCAATGTCTCCATCCTTTGACGGAGATCTTTGTTGTCACCGATTAAACGCTGACTTTGCTTCTGCGCATCAATCAACTGCCCGCGAAGGTGGTCATGACTGTCGTCTGAAGGGGTGTTGCGACCGTTAACCCCACGTCGCGGTTCGGTGCTGGATCGTCCTCGAACAGTGTCCAGCTCTGATTGCAGGCTAGCGTAGGCAGTCTTCGTCCTCGTAACCTCATCTTTCATCCTTCGCATCATTTTTTCGGTTCCTCTGTGATGGACGATTAGACCTGGGACATGTATAAATACGGGGAGAAAAGCTCACTTTACATAATGCACAGCAAGCTGATAGTCTTCTTCCATCTGGCGCATTCGTGCCTTATAGCTTCGTTCCGTCTCCTCGAGTTTCCGTTCAGCTTCAAGGGCGCGCGCGTCAGCGTCTGAGTCACCTTGGTTCACGGGACTCTGCAAGGACCTCGCCCTATCTTGTTGCTGCGACATGGTACTCAACTGCGTCTCAAGTTCGCGCTTCTTTCGTAGGGCTTGGCTGAGTTCCCGCTCTGAGCGCTCGTACAGTAGGGTGCGTTCTTCCAGCTGCTTCTCCAGGTCTGCTAGTCGTGAAGAATTTGAGGAAGGTTCATCCGAATCTGGAATGATTCCATTTTCTGAAAGATAGTTCCGAAGCATTGCCAGGCGGATATTGGTATCGGCTGTCTCCTTCAACGCTCCCCGTAGATCATTATCTTTTTCCGCAAGGTCTTTGCGTAGACGACCCTGCTCCAAGACAGAGCTGGATAATTGCGCTCGGAGGCCCACAATTTGCGATCGTAGGAGTGTTTGCTCGGATTCTGTTTGCCGTACCCTGCGCCGTTCCTCTGAGAGGTCCCTTTGTACTTCCTCCAGCTGCTGTGTGGCATCCTTCAGCATCTTGCGTAGAGAAGCAGCTTCCACCTCCAGGGCCTCCACTTTCTCCGTATGTCCTCTCGTTAATCGGTCTTCGTCTGCCCTGAGGTCACGATGCGAGTCCAGAAGTTCGCCAAGACTGCCAGTGGTGAGTGCACGGAATGCATCAGCTTCTTCACGAGACTTGGCCCACGCGTTCTCGACCTCTGCAAGCCTGATCCTCGCTTGTTCCACTTCGGACATGCGGGTCTCCAAGTCGCCACGTAATTCTGCGATATCTGCCTCTAGCTGAGTGATCTGATCACGAGCGCGTTGGTCTTCTTCAGAACGGGAGGCTACGGCTTGTAGTGCCGTACGAGCTTGATCGAGAGCGCGGATGTGCTGATCCCGGAGTTGGGTCAACTCTTCAACCTGTCTCTTGACCTGGGAAATCTCAGCGTCTTTTTGCTCAAGCAGCGAAGTCTGGCCAAGAAGTCGATCGGCGTGATCTCGAAGAGCGGCCTCAACATCCACATATCGGTCGCGGATTTCAGAATGTTCGCGAGCAACACGGTGGTGCGTTTCCTCCAAGGTATCAGCACGGTTGCTGGCGTCAGAGGACCGTGCCTCAGCCTGCTCAAGAAGCGTAGTCTGCAAGGCGAGCGAGTCACTCAACTCGTCCGCTGTCTTCTTCTGTGCAGTCTGTTCCGCCAATAAAGTGGCAAGGTGGCGTTCGAGCTCAGAGATACGCTCCCGCTCCATTTGCGAGACTTCGCCAGGTGCAGATGCCTCGTGGGCAGTAAGCTTCGCACGGTAGTATGCAGCTTCCTGGATCGCAGCGGACTTCATGCGCTCAGCATCCGCAATGCGTTCAGAAGCCTCGCGGGCTTGATTGGCCAGTGTAGTCTGTGTCTCCGTTAGAAAGTTTCATTTATTCCCGGAAGGGGAAAGCACACCTGCATCTGGGTTTTGAAGTGCCTGAAATTCATGACCATGTCAGCAAGCTTCCTCTGATCCTCACTGATGTCATCTTGGAAGTCAATATCCTCGGTTTCTAATGCTTCTTCGTCAAGTTGAACAAAGCCCGATCGGGATGCCTTCAAAAGTGCCGTCTTCATCCAAGCCTCACGCCTCCGCAACGTTTCGACCTCCATCTCTTTGGCCTTATAATCCCGAATCAGGTCAGCTGTCACATTGCCCGTTGAACCGAATTTCCCCTGGGCATGCCCGTTTCCGTTTGCACCGGGAGAACCAGATGATGGGTGATAGAAAGCATCAAGGGGAGGCCTGCTACGATCCACAACGGGTGATGGACTTCGTGCAGCTAGACCGCCTAGTGCCACGCTGGCTACGTTAGGTGGCTGTGCGCTGCCATAGGGATCGGATCCAGTCTGAGATGTGGGGGACATTGCACGGGTGGCAACACTGAAGGAGTTGGGACTCCGTGCTCGGGTCTGGTCTGGAGATGGTGCGTGATCTCGGGACGTAGGAATAGACTCGACAGTAGCACCGGTGTCTGTCCCGTTCCCGTCATCCGTTCCGAACACGTCCCCATCATCTCTTCGAGGGCGTGACGGTGCTTTACCTTTGATATTAGGAGATGACTGCACAGGTGCACCATTCGGTGTACGAGTGCCAGGCCGGGTTCCTGGAGGAGATATAGCCCGGCGAAGGTCGTCTGCGTCTTGTGGAGCACCTGTCGGAGACATGGCACGGGTACCATTAGGCAAAAAGCTTCCTGTTACAGGTTGTCCTGGCGGGGGTGTAGGAGTTGTAGATGATTTTCGACCAGCCTTCTCGGCCGGGGGTGCTTTGCTTGAATCAGGGTATTTGATGTGCTCTGAGTGGTCCGTCAGCAGTGTCATTGGTGCAGAAAAGCGGTCGCGTACTGGTGTCAAGAACATTAATAATTCCATGGTCATCGCCCTTGGTTGGCGTGAAGGACTCTCCGCCAAGAACGAATACTCTAGTTCCCATGGACGCCATAGCATGTCCTGAACGGCCGCTAGGCGCTGGACCCATGTTTTGGAACATGTACCACCGCTGGTCTGTACGCGATAGGCTCAGAATCACGCCCGCCAATCATTCATCAAATCACGTACTTGACATCTTGAACGCTGCCAAGTCGCCAAGGTCTTTGCCGTCTACACCCCGCCCGCCAAATATGTAAATGACGTCGTCAACCACAGCGGCTGCGTGGCCTTCCCGTGGCGAGGGAATAAATCCAATACATTGCAGCTCCGACCAGGTCTTGGTATTAGTGTCATACGACCACGTATCATTGTAATGGTATTGACCATCTGTTCCTCCGAACCTGCGAAACGTGAATACGAGTCAGTCCTGAGTGAACATCGAACATACACGATGATGCGATCTTGGTATGTTACACAGGCATGTCCTGTGCGATGGGCAGGTCGGGCGGCTCCGACGGGTTGACACAGCTCCCAAGCTGTTTGTGTTCGGACTAAGAACATAACAGGACATAAGGTTTAGGAAAATAAGCTTAAATTGAACGGGACTTACGAGTATTAAGATCAAATGACCAAAGGTCGTTCAGGAACTCGCCATCTACCTGACCTCCGAAGACGAAAAATTTGGTGCCGACCATAGTAACAGCATGGCCATAGCGTCCAGCGGGTGCAGGACCGTGCATAGATACGCGAGTCCACTCTCGCGAAACTGGGGCGTACATGAAGTATGGTTTCTGTGAACAATTAGGATGAACGCACCGAGATTCAGAAGATACAAGCCATCATCTTGTTTTTCTGACTGATCGGATAGAGGGTCTGTTTTGGTGTCGCCTCCCCATACAATGAGAACGCTGCTAACGATAGCACTGGCGTGACCGACTCGCGGTGAGGGCGTTTCTCCACCTGTCTGAACGAGAGTCGCGGACAGATCGCGAGTAGAGAAAAGGTATAAATCATTGCGGGCAGTTTCGCGGACGAGACCACCAAAAAGATACAACTCGCCCGAAGTAGTGGCTGTTGCCGGAAGTGCATGGCCATACCGAGGGAATGGAGAAGGCGAAGGTGAATTTGGTGCGGCGACGCCAGGCTTAGGGATTACGAGTGGTGGAGGGAGGAGTAAGCGGCGTGCAGACCAGGGATAAGCTGGCCGCTGTTGAGGCTGTTGGGAAGCCTGTGGTGGCGGCTGTTGCTGCTGTGACTGGGGCGGCTGTTGTGTTATGATGGGGCTTGCTCCGCGAGCTTGCTGGCGTTGTTGTTGAGCGAGGGCTACGGCAGGGCCATTCGTGTTATTTGAACTGAGTCTTCAAGATGGCAGGGATGAAGAAGACGATGAACAGCTGTGGGAGAGGAAAAGTTGATATGGAGAGACTCACGAATCATTATCCCGTAGGTGGTGAAGTTGAGCAGCGTTGTCCTTTGCAGCCAGCTGCGCCAGAGCTTGACTTGGAGTCTGAGCTACTGTGACGGATGAAGCAGCGAGCTGGCTTGCGCTAGGCTGCTTCTTCCTTGAGAAGAAGGACATTCTTCGTGCTCTGTTTACTAGGATGGACGGTATGGTTGGCTAATAAATTTTGATTGAGGGATTAAAAGTGAGTATGTGAGAATTGGGGCTATGATGAACTTGTCGTTGAGGGAAAGGAAATTAGGAAAGCTTTCGAAAGTTGAGTTGATGGTAAGCGGGCAGCTGATGGAGCAAGTCCAAGTTGCTCTGCATCCGACAAGTTTGCAGCTATTTGCTTTCCTCTCTAACTACAACTACTACTACCACCACTACCACCACCTACTTACATTTTCCTTACATGCCTCATCCACAAGGAAATAAAATCTGCTCATCATATCTCCTTCGCAACGGCTATTCGTGAGCACCGCAGTGAACGGCGCTGTGCGGCCGTCTACTTGCAATCTTTCCAAAGTAACCTCTCCATTTGGAACTAACGGGAAACCGTCTCACTTTTTCCCCACACTCGGCCGTCTTCGGCACCCTTAGTAGGCACGCCCGTTATCCTGACAGTCCAGCATCAAGCTTCTGACCATTTCTCAGGATCACTAGTGCGGTACTTGTATAGTAAGCCGTCCATTACACTGACGCCCACTTATCATCATCTCCATTCGAACAGCTTCTTGCCTTCTCCGTACAGCTTACGCTTTCAGGAAGTTGGCATGGACTACATCAAGTCTCCGGATCAGTGACACTGATCCCTGAATCATATATCAGAACTCACAGTGAATATGGTCTGATGCAAATGTTGATATCTACCCATTCCGTTAATCCTATCATCGGTAACATCGAAAAAGCAGGGACGCACGAAGTAGTAGCTATGATCGTACCCTTCCTGCTTCCTTACTCGTACCTGTACCTCATCATGCCCAGCCACACGCGCAGCCTCGAGAAACTTGTCCGGGTGCAGTTGGTACAGGAAATTATCCGCGGTACCCTGCAGACTATATTAGCCCTTTCTGATGCCCAGGGGCAATGAATGCACAAAACACGCACATAATCCACAAGTATATTCACCGCCCCTTTCACCTTCCCGATCATGACTGTTGCATCGTATCGGTCCTTCCCCTCCGCAACACCACCTGCAAGATACCCAGAGAATGCCTTCGTCCCCCACGGCACCTCGGACGGCTCGCAGATTGGTGAAAACGCAGATGCACTACGATATTGCTTCGTCCCTGATAACAGTGACGCGAGGTACAGCGTCAGCGCTCCGTGTCCGCCCATCGAGTGTCCAAAGATTGACTGGCGTGTGAAGTCCTGTGAATATTGACGTCAGCATATAGGAAAGAAGGTGGAACGCTGGGACGCACGAGAGGCAAGCCTGCTTTTTGGAGCACCTGGGGGAGCTCTTGAGTAATATGGTTGAGCATATTGTAATGCTTCGACCACTTGGGATTCGTTGCGTTCAGGTAAAAGCCAGCACCTATCCGCCGTATCAGGGAAGGATGAGCATCAAGATCAGAGATTACCCACCACTGCCAAAGTCCCAATCTACATCTTCACCCTCAATACCTGCGTTGCGCGGGGAGGTGTCGGGGAAGAGCAGTGCAATGCCCTGAGCTGCCGCATCGCGCATGAAGCTGCCTTTCTGGGCCCTGCGGACCGTCATGTGAGTTGGCAGGGTCAGCGAACGGGCGTTTAACACGCACCCATTATCCTCCGTGCAGGTCAGTCCCGCAAGGTAAACAAGGACGGGAACCTTCCCCTGAGCAGCGTTGGCGGGAAGGAAGATATTGAACTGGGTATATGTATCGCCCAGAGCAGCAGACTAGTCTCGGTAGAATCATTATCAGCGTGGCGTTACCGCCACTGCCAAACGACGTACTCTAAACTTGTACTTTGCGAGCGTCCCCTCGTAGTGCTTGTTCGACGAAAGTTGTTCGAGCGACATTTCAGTGGGATATGTCAGTGTCACAGTTGAGATTCAGCAATCCTTGGCACGATGGGAAGATCGAAGCTATTAAATGGGCGAGTTGGCGAACCAGACAAGAATAATACGCGCTTGTTGGGTGAGATGGGCTGGGACACTTGTCTCATGATATGACATCCCCCGCTTCTCCGGTCCACCCCCCGGTCATGGTAAATTTGTCCTACTCCACTCACTCATCGGATGAAACGTGTTTTATTCCGTGAGACAGAATCAATCACTAAACAGTGCTGAATCTCGGTGGTAAGCATTTAGAATACAATACGACTAATAATGCGGCAGATACTTAATCTTGTATTTAAGGGTATGGCACGATGCGTGCAAGTGGTTTAGTCTTGTTTGAATTGCGATAGTCCCGTATGTGCAGACGGGGTTGACGGTTTTGTGGGTGATGTAGGTGAAGTCTCCTCCTGAGGAGGTGTCGGGGGTAAAGATTTCTGCTTCATTGGAAGAGCTGTCGAAGATGTTGATGCCTCTGCTGGTGGGGAAGGACGTCGGGGTACGGATATTGATTCTTCTTGCACTTTTGATACCATCTCTCCAAGTGCAGGGTGCATCCTCAGCAGCGGGCTTGGCGTCGACCTGGGAGATGGATTGCCACCCAAGAGGTTTTTCTCCATTCTCTCCCGTTGACCTTCAACCTCTAGCATATGCTCGTCACCCTCGCTCTCCTCCACTCCAGCCAGCAAGTCTGCAACACCAAGGTAAAAAGAAGCAGGCTTGAACGGAATATCCTTCCCCCAAATTGACGCCCACGTATATCGCGCAGCATTCGTCCATCCAACAAGGTCTAGGTGGTTCACCGGAGAAAGGGTACCGAGATATGTGCCCTGAATGCGTATTCAGAAAGCCATATATACCAAATCAATTCGTCGCACTCACCCACTTGGCTGATTCAACGCTAACTAGCCCATCGTTCGGACCCTCCTTCTCCAAGATGACACTATGTGGCCATTTCCATGTGTCAATAAGCCCTGGTTCATAACATGCACCCCAGCTAAAATATCGCACACCCTCAACATTAGGTGTCTCCTCGTTAAAGCGGCGCATGCTTTCCAGAGTAAGACATTCGAATGCCTTCCCATCGCCGCCACCGTTTGGCAATAGCTCGAGCAGCGCAAGGACAGATGGAAGATGTTGCGAAGCGAGCGACATGAAATGGTCCGCGAAGGAGGAGCCACGATGTGGAGTGGCAATTGTTGTGATGCTTATCACGGAGAACTTGCGTTGAGAGAGGTGCGTTGTGAGGTAACGGCAATCGAGGCCGCCCTGTAATATGTTAGTAAGGATTACCTTCGACCTCAGTGCTCAGCTTACCATGCTGTGCCCTATGAGATGAACAGCTCGGCCAGGATAGACATCTGAGATCTTTTTCTCAAGAACTTTTGCGCGCTCTACAGGAGAGCTTGTTGCAGGTACTCGCGTAATGAGAACTTCGCAACCATTTGCCTCCAATGCTTCCTTGATACCACGCCAATGTGCAACCTGTAGGGGTGCAAGGGAAGGTCCAACGGTTACGGTGTCAAACCCAAGAAGTCCATGGCAGAACACAACTGGGGCTTTTGGTGCACGATCTACATCCAAATAGTGAGTCAAGCTCTTCTATGTGTGAAGAATGACAAACATACACTTCTGATGAATTCTATTCAGAGACGAAACCTGATCTTCCTCATTCAGGAGCTTGTCAACGTTCTCCTTGATACCGGAGTCCGAATCACTCTGGAACCACCATTTGCTAGGAGTGGGAGAAGGTGCAAACTGTGGTACGGTAGATGTATGGATCGAACGCAGTGTATCGATGGATGAACGAGTGGGTAGGGAGTGGTTGAGCGATATACATGTCTCAGAGAGGTGAGCCGCAGGATCTGTGGAAGATGCGGGGAGCCCATCATGATTATGAATGGGTGGTGGAATGGAAGTCACAGATGCTGATGGGAGAGTGGAGAGCAGATTACTGAGTAATGGAGGTGGTCGACTGAGCAGGCGAGCAGGCGAAAAACATGGAGGCAGTCGCGCAGGTTGGGGCACTGTCGGAAGGATGCTGTCACTCAACGCCTCGTTTAGTAACAGAAGTCCCGGAGATGGCGGACGCGACGATGTAGGTGAGTGCTCTGGGGTCGACTTTGAGCTGGATAATCTACCTCTGGCAGACGACGATGGCCACCGGACAACAGGTGCTGGCTGTTTCTGATCAAGCATCGGGTGTTGGAGTGCCGATGAAGGAAGGGCAGACGCTGGAGAAGCGCTGAACGACCTGCCGTGAACCCCACGTGCAGCCCTGCCGTGACTAGTCTTCGTCATTGCAGCGGACGTTGAACGGGTACCCCACATCTCAGACCAACTGGCAGGAATTTCCTCGTCGTTTCGACTGTTGGCTGGTTGTTCGAAGCGGGAAGTAAACGTCTTGCGAGTGGAGCTCACCGTGGTTGACGGTGACGAAAATATGTCATACATCCCCGGACCCGAGTACTAGTTATGTTGTCTAAATGCTGCAGGGTCACAACTTTTGGTAATTAGAACTTCAGAAGTGGCTGTGCTACATTTCTTCCTACTGCAATGCATGGTCCATCACTGCCATCCGTCCTCAAGTCGAAGCCTGCGACCCATGACAGTAAGCAAGAGCATAATCATGCTGCATGCGAGCTGATCTTGTTGACAGCAACGACTACGCCTGATCAGCTAACAGCTGGTCTCGCGCGTGTCACCTCTCCTCAAGAGTAAGTAGGACATACTGCATTGCACCCGCCCGTTCTGATTCACCCATACTAGGACACCGATATATATTTGCGCATTTCAAGGTATGCGGTATGCCGCCTAATATCAGTCCGTTCATTTGCGCCCGTAGATTGTAACAGACTGTTCCCTTCGCGCGATCGTGTCATGCTGCACCGTAAACGTGACCACAGTTCAGAAGACGATAGAGATATTATTACATGGAACGAATAGCAGCCCATTGGCTCAACATGTTCCAGACAGCACGTATCCCGGGCCATGCCCTGACTTCTAGGACACCGCCAACTTGCGAGCCACGCAGCCCTTGAAACAGCATCTTTTCTGATTACTCCACCGACAGATACATTTATCTCAATTTTGGCCAGAATCAGATGTGAACCATTGCAATTGAACACCACGAAAGCATTGTACAAATCTAGTGCCACAGAAACGCACAACAAGAGCAATAAAAACAGAGAGTATCACGAATTGAATTACGTGAAGTGCACTCGGATCCGCTCCCGGTATGCTTGATCCAACTCTTCGAGGTCCATGCAAATCCACCAGCTCTTGAGCGCGGCGTACACAGTCGCACGGTCCCGAGGGTCCGAGACAAGAAGGTGCGAGACGAGGATCTTGGCTACACATCCGCAAATAGTCAGGGGATCGGTCGTTAATTCGAAGGATGCAGTTTGTGGAGGACTGAAGACAGTAAGTAATCCTGGGCACGCACCGTCACGAAGCGGACCCCAGATCGGTTCATGGAAGCAAATCTTTCCATCAAGGATGCGTTGCTTTGTTCTTTCATCTTGAGACGTCACATGTTGGGATAAGACGAAACCCTGAGAATCCACGATGTCGTCAAGGGAGACGCGAGACTGAGAAGAACTGGCAAAGTCGAATGGGTGGCTTCCGCTTCAGCATCCCGAGCATTAACTCCAAATGCGATTCCCCTGACAACATTGCAGAACACGCACGTCAACATCGCAAAAAGCGTCACACCCGCACTCCAGCAGTCAGCTGGCATGCCAACGTAGCCAAGATGCTTGTGCTCGAGCGCCAGGATGCCTTCTGGCGGGAGATAGGATATAGTGCCGCAGACATGCAAGGTTTCTTGGTAAGCTTTTGGACGTGCAAGACCGAAGTCGGCTATCTGGATGCGCGGGTACGGTCCAGGCGAGAAAAGAAGGATGTTTTCTGGCTGTTGATGGCAGAATGAAGTCAGCAGTTTAAAACACGCACAGGGTATCACCTTAAGATCTGCCTTAAGCTCAGCCAGGGCCTCATGAGAAAGATATGGAGCCTTACCTCTGTGCGAGATCATACGATCATGCAGGTACTTCAAGCCCTTGAGAAGTTGATACATGATGTACTTTGCCTCCCCTTCGCACAATCGATGCTTGGAGTGCGTGGTGATGTAGGTGAAAAGGTCGCCGCCGGTACAGAGTTCAAGCATAATGTATCTGATGCACAAAATTTGTCGTTTCAGTGGTGAGCCTATTAACAAGCGACCTACAGGAATTCTGGATCCAAATCAACAGCATATACTCTGTTAATATTGGGCTGTTTAAATCAAGATCATGGCATTCAGGATGAGAGGATAAAATTATGCACGAACGTGGTGCAAATTCATGAGCAGTGTTGCCTCCTTCATTTCTTTTCTTTGGTCATTACCTTCCTTGCGTCTAATAATCTTGCAGGCGGCCTGTTGATGACCTGTGGTATCAAGTGCAAGCTGTACGGTGGCATAACTACCGCTCCCAAGGCAGTGGGATGTGATAAGGAATCGACCGAGGTCCTGCATGAACTCTTTAGAATCAATGAATTGCTTTAGTGAACAGTAGTGACTTTGTATGATTGCGTTTGTGATTGAGAAGGCTGCGACGCGTATTTTTCATGAAGGTGCTTCCACTTGAGTATGCACTGAAACGCTATCAGCTGGTCAGCAAGGTACAAAGTGGCACATGGTTGATACATACTCTGTGAGGCCGGTATTCTGAAGGTATCGCCATTCATGACAATGACAGACGCTTTGCGGATTTTGTGCCCATTCAAAATGAGTCCGTTTGTCGATAAATCCTTCGCAGCAATTAAGCCAGTAAGATAAGACGGTACGAGTAGCTACCTGGCACGATACGATGATTCCTCCGGTGCTGGACTGGACTCTGCTCAACGCGCGTCAGGAGACGTGTGAACTTTTATTACAGGTGAGCTCACGCATGTATCTTGCAATGTAGGCTGGATACCACGATATCCGGTATCACGTACGAGCTGTATATGAGCAGGTGAGTAAAGAAAATAACCCAGGGCAGAGGATGCGTCAAGCGACCAAAGAGACGGGTTCCTTCCAATGGTTATAGGCTTCCCGATACTTAAAGTTATTTCTGCGCAGCAGAACGTGATTAATTATTACTGCTGCCTAGAGGAACAAGCATAGAATTCATACCTTCCGCGCGTCCATCTGTGGTCGTTGTAACGAATTTGGCGCATACATCCGATCTCGACAAGGTCTGCGAACGTGCCGACTTTGAAGAGACAAACGAGGGTACAGGCTGAGTCGATCCAAGTGAATGTGTCTGTGCTTCCATGTTTGCAGTAGATACAGAGATAACGCTTAAGAAACAAGAAGCAACGTAGACGCGACGCGACGCGACACATCTATCAAACATCAGAGGGGTCATTACTATTTTTGGTATTTGAACCCCTCAACAGATATATTTGACATGTTCCAGCACGTTATTCATTAATCATATCCCTTGCCGCTCCTCTGCTTCACTCGCTTGTTCTTTTTGTTATGCTTCTTCCCATCAACTTCACTAGCACTCGCCAACACGGCAGCATATTTCGCACTCCCAGCTCCCAATGGAGTACCATCATCAGCCACCATATTCTGATGAGGATATATTCTTCCCCTCGAGAACTCTTGCCCATTACGAGAAGTACCTTGTAAAAACGCTCGTGCTGATAGATTCGAATTTTGAGCGAAGAACTCTTGGTCTAGAGCTTGAGATTTCAGCCCCTGCCCTTGAGCAACAAGCATGGCAGACGGATTAGCAGGCACGAATGTATCCGCGCCTTTTCCAACTCTTGTGACAGGTGCACGCTTCTTTCCCGTCATTCGCAGCAGCGATAGTTCGTGGGTTCCTTGGTTGAAAGATTCCTCAGACGTGCTTGGTGGTGGCTGACAGAAAAGTAGCTTCCCGTTGACATAATCCTTTAGGATATACCGTGCTGCTCGTGCCTCATCTGGATTGCCTTGACCGGACCGCATGAACCCCCGAGCAACTGTAGACTGATGAAAAAGAGTCGTTTTAATCAAACGAAGAGTGCTCACTCGCATAAGCAATCAAGAAGTCCTCCGCAGTGATCTTCCCGTCACCTCCCTCTTCTATTCCCTTGAATTTAATAGTCAGACCATAAGTTGCTTCAAGCACCTCCTTTGGTATCCGCTTGGCCACTAGAGCTACCGGACCAGAATGCTCTCTCATTTGGTCAATTGGTAACACACCGTCGCAAACCAGTGCGGCCTTGGTCGTCGCAAATTGCGGGAAGACCAATCCAGGACAGTCGCAAAGTACTATCGTTGGAGAGAGATGAATAGTTTGGAAGTGCTTTGTCTTTCCAGGAGTTGAGGAGACGGACACTTTTTTTTCTCCAAGAAGGGCGTTAATTGTGCTGGATTTACCAACATTGGGATAGCCAACGAGTCCAACCACCAGTTTTGTTGGAGGTTCTCCAGTCGGGCCAGCAAATACTGCCGATTGGTCAGTTGTAAGCCTCGATCTGAATGAAAAAATAACCGAGCCTCACCGGATAGATCTGGAGCAGCTGTGACGAAGAGATCTTCGAGTTCCAACACTGAAAGAACTTTTGTACGAGGATCCTTGCCGTCTGGACTATCTTCCTCCGTGTGAACGTACTGATGTTCGTCGTCCGTGTCACTTTCGGAGTGAGATGACGATTCGGGCGCCGACTCTTTTGCGAAGTCATTATCGCTGCCATCGTCACTGGGTGTATGCGGACCATCTGAATCGGACAGTGAAGCTTCGTCTTGATAATCCTCGTGGAGTTGTGCCTCTTCGGCCTGAGCAATAGCATCCCGGCGGGCTTGCTGTAATGCGGTAGCATTCGCAGCAGAGAAAAACGCGTATTGTATCCCTTCGCCATCAAAATAATCTGCCCATATTCGCCTTGGGGTGAAGGATCGAATAAAGATAGACGTTCGATTATAAGTGAAACCACGCTCACCTTTGTGTCGCAGTGAGCAGATCGGCCTTATTGACCAACAGGAGAGTCTTGCGCTTATCTCTTCCTGTACCCGCCTCGCCCTCTGCACCTTCTACATCTTTGACATACGACTCAAGATCCTCGCACCTAAATCTTAGCGGATTGCGGGCATCTACGATTTGCACGACTAGATGTGATCGCTCCAAGACACGCCACAGTTGCCTCCAGACTTCGATATTGCGTTCGAATGGGGTTAACAGGAACTTGTCCTCCTCCTGAAGTCTTTATCTATGTGTTAGTGGCTGCAGAAGATCATGTGTTTTCCCACATACTGAGCGAGCCCTCTTCGCCACTCCAGGAACGCATCTTTCTCTTGTCGGTCTAATTGTGAGGTCGTAATTGTCTTCGTCCATGGAGGTCTTCTGGGCACCCTGAGTCGCTCCTTATTCAGCTGATGCTTCTTCAAAGTCGACTGCTCCTCCTGATCGGTGAGAAGATTGGGATTGTGCGTTGATCCTGCAGGGGACTGGATAATCTTCACATTCCGTCGTTCTACCTTTCCGTGTGAGGGTATGAACAAAAGGAAATCATGTTCACGCACCCGCCGTAAACTCCGTGCCCGCCAACTGTGCTGTGTTCAGGAATTCATCCAAATCTCTCTCTTGCGTAACAGATTTCAGGCGGGTTGTCGAATCAACTTCTGTTGTATACTGAGCACATGAGTAAATGCATGCAGAACACAAAAGATCGCGTACAAGACCGGACTCTTGTCTTTCTTTGGCATCTTTGAACTTTTTATTGATGATAGCTCGTCCAAGTCCCGAAGGATTCTGGTTCTTCTGTCTTGGTGGCTATGATTGCACAGCGTAAGCAGTTAGCTTTTCGCTCTTACTTTGAACCCACCATAACCCCCAAGGTCTGATCGGATTAGAGCCTGACTGAAGATGACGGTCACCTCGACGGTGCACTGATTATCAATTGCTATATTTAGTCATGAGCTTTTCAAGGAGTTGGAAATAGATTTTCCTCAGTCCTACCCTAGTCTCGATACTCAAATCAGCACAGTTGTATTGTAACCAAGACTTATAACAGCAACTCAGGCTAAGCACTCATCCACACATGATATTGTCGAAGGAACACGTTGCACCATAGCTAAAGGTATACTACCTACAAAATATTCAGGGCTTCCTCTGCAACTGAAGTGGAACGTCAAAGTGACTTACCGAAACCACTGCCTTGATAATCTTTTCAATGTGCTTCAAAACCATACCCAATCAGGTCTGCATCGAGTTGCCAGGGGTTCAAGAACTTTCGCCTCGCTATTAGAACGGGTTCAAACAGACGCTGGTTCATCGACCTTTTCAGTTGTGATCAGTTATAGAGACGGACAGGAATTCACCACCGTCAACACTGCACTCTTCTTTGTTCTCGTGTGGTTACACAACCAGACTCAATTCGATGTCGCCCGCTGGATCCATGAGTCCACCAGACTGGTCGTCGCCTCCCACATCATCCGCGAAGACGCCCATCGCATCAATTGTAAGTCGTCACAGCCCTTCCTTCTGACGTATTTTTACTACAGCCCTGCAGGTGAATGTGCCACAAGTGGTGACAAGGACAAAACACCGTCCTCCCCAGTTCGGCGTTCAGTTAAATGTTGTACACATCGCCCATTGTGAGAGGGCTCAGATTGTCCTCGATCAACAGCAACTCGCGTGGGGAACAATTTATGAACTGGCACGAGGCGTCACTCGTGGGATGTGGACCTTCGAAGATATGACGGAACATCGTTTGCGTAAACTCAAGGGTTCAAATGCGCAAGCTGCATGGCAAGTGGCTGCCGTCATGCAAGACAAAATGGGGCCGCCATCTGCGATGAGAGCACCGCCGGAAATTTGGTACATAAAGTTCAATCATCCCACAAATCGCAAGCTAAATATAATCGAAAGGGTTGAATACGATCGGGAGCAGCTTGCGATTGTTGAAAACCAAGGCCGCGGCCTGGGAACTATGGGTGACTGGGAGGGAAAAGAGAATTGGTACGGAGGCAAGATCCAGCAAGTTGCCCGTATTGTGAAAGTTTGCAATTCGTATAAATTCGAGCTCGAAAAACCTGAGATTCGGCGGTCGCATCGATTCGCTCGGTTTTTGGGGTCTCGACGCATCCTCCAAGTCCGCATTCCGGACAGCCTGGCATATGACACAAAAGTTCGCGAATTTCTGGAATCCAGCAAATTTGTGTTGTGTGGTCGCGTCTTCGTACCATTTCATGCGAAGGATGGGAGTGCCTACCTTTTTGAAACCAACGAAAACATAGATCGGGACAGTAACCCTGGCGATGGCGATGGTCACCGACTAACGCTTTACGAATTTGTACAGTGGCATAATCCACTGAGGTTGAATTCAAAACAGGTGAATATGTTTTCGTCCGCTTGACGCGGCTCTGACGCGCACCCCGACTAGCCTATCAGTAAATGGTCTACCCGATGGACGCTCGGCCTATCAACCTCGGTACCAACAATCCATTTTGCTCCCGAGAATATATTCTTCATTGGGGATCAACGTAGCATTTCCTCTAGCTTCTAAACTATGGTGCATTGACGGAGATCTTGCAGATGCTATGGACTGGGGCGAGGGAAATCTTCCAGCTGAAAAAATTCTAACTGATGGGTGTGGGTTCATCAATGGTGCAGCCTTGACTGCCATCATGCGAGTAATACAATACCCGAGTCGACCAACAGCCGTGCAGGGACGTATCGCTGGTGCCAAGGGAATGTGGGTTCTGCACCCAGATCCTGAGTATCAAGCCGCCGATGGACCACCAAAGATCTGGATACGTAACTCGCAAAACAAAATCAATTGCGGGCCGTTGCACAAAGTTGACGCCGCCCACAGAATTTTCGACCTCGTTGCGCCGGCTCGTGTAACTGGACAGAGCCGTTTATCCAGGGATACTCTGGTAAATTTAGCTCACAATGGCGTCCCTACTGGTATATTGAAGGAACTCATGGCTGATGGGCTGCACAATGAAGTTCGCCAGCTCACTGAATGGAATGGCCCCGATTCAATGCTCATAGTTTGGCGAGCTGTTGAGCGTGCTGGCCGTGTTGTGATATGCAGGCTACGGCGGCGCATTGCTGGCCAGGCGCGTGCACTTGGCCTTGGCGAACTCCGGCCCAACGACAAGCTGGGTGACGAGAATGATGATGGCGATGATGTCGTATCGGACCAGCCACCGACTGCTTCGAGTCCCCGAAGTCGCCATCCCCATAGCGGCCAACCAACCACTCTGCATGAATCTGCACTCGAGCTTCTCCAGGCAGGGTTTCACCCCTTGAAGCTCGAGCCACTCTTTCGTAAGCTCCAAAGCGTGGTGACGCTAGTGCTGGACGATTATATAGAAAAGTGTCATATCCCAGTCAAGGAATCCCTTGAGGCCTACATCATACCAGGTAGGTAGCTTCTTTCTCGATTGCTGTTGCTCATCTAATCGAACCACAGATCCATATGGGGTCCTTGAGGAGGGCCAAATCCATTTTCGGTCGTCGCAACCCATCGTCGACCCTGAAAGCGGAACCCATATGGATATCGTAATAGGATCTGTTTTGGTGAGCGCTTCGGTTTTGTGCAAAGTTGGTCCTGAGACTAGTGATTAGGTGTGGAGGAATCCCACGAGACTACCCTCGGACGTCCAGAAGGTAAGAAAAACCGTGTTTTGCAAAATGGTCTCCGAGTCATCACACGCGGATCAGGTCACTGCCGTCAATCACCCAAAGTTGGCAAGTTACTTCGACGTCATTATCTTTTCGGTGAAAGGAGAACGTTCACTGGCGAGCTACTTGGGTGGTGGAGGTTGGCAATTTTCCCCTAAAATCCCGAGGCAATTACTGACAACTCCACCTTGTAGATTATGATGGAGGTGAGCTTCCTTAAGTTCTCATATAATTTTCCCCTCATTTAGTGCTTGTTATTCGAAGATACTGTCGTGTTGACCTGGTCCAAAAACCTCGTTGAGAACTTTAACACCACTCCGCTTTGTGAAGAACCCGTGGATCTGAGGAACGACTTTGAGCGAGAGGTCGAACACCTTGTTGATTTTGACCAACGAGTATCCAAGCTCTCAGACAAAGAGGCTCAAACAGCTTTTCAAAAAGTTTTACTGCTCGGGCTTGCGGACACGAAGCGCGGACTATATTCTCATTTCCATGACGCAGCTGTGTATTATTATGGCTATCCAAGTGCAACAGCCGTTCGACTGGCATATATGTGAGTGCTTCAAGTTGTACTGCTACCATGTTTTATAATATGTGGTGAAGGTTTACGACGTGCCTGGATGCAAGTAAGACCGGACTACGGGTCAAACACCATGTTTTCGAGGCACACAAAAAACGGTACGGGAGCCTAAAGCCATATTACAAAGTGGCAGCTCTTAAAAATAGCGGCTCTCGCAAAGAAGACCTACCGTTATTGAAGCGAAAGGCATCATCGCCTTTCATTCTCGATGACCTTGTGGATGAAGGCAATCGCCTCCGCGACAAGTTTGTCGAGAAGTACTCGAGCCTCCGAACTTCTTCGACCCCTGTGACGGACGCCCATCTCACCTCTCCTTACATATCTGCATCTCGCAGGGCAACACAAGCGGTGCATGCCGGTTTCCAAGGATTGCAGGTCAACCTAACTGTTGCCAAAAAGCAGGTCGACAAAGCATACAAAGACTGGCTAGGTGCCATTGCGATGCAGAAATGTGCTTCAAGCGTCAGGGGTTCTCCTGATCCCAAGGAACAACAGATCCAAAAGGCTGCGCAATATTTCGCGCAGCGGCCGTTATCCCAAGACGTTCTCTTTTTTTCCGAGGAGGAACTCAAGACTATCATGGCATCGTATGCTTACACTCTCAACCAGTCGTTCGGATTCTCTGTTGCCTTCGCAGAGCTTTGCGCCATCAAAGCGCGAGTACAAGGTGGAATCGTTTTCGAGGATAAGTTTGCACAAGTTATGAACATACCTAACAACGTCCTGCGAGCACTTTCGCTAGCACAGGATGATGTAGATGATTGAGGTTTCAATATTTTTCATGACATGATACTTGGTCATTCAGTACATCGGCGTATCTCATCGAATGTCTTATTTGCATCCCAACAATCTTCGGTACTTGCTGCCTGCTTGCGGTCTAAAACTATCTCTGTGATACATGTTCAAGCTATTTCTTAAAAAATGACCTTCACACAAATTTGATTGATAAAACTGTAAGGGAGTTCAACGCGTACTCTGCCTCGGTGCTTGATGAACACGCTCGCTGCGGTTATTATGTCATAAGGCGGAGAGGACGATTAGATCATGTATGAGACGCGCACTGACCGATTAGCTGTCGTGCTGTGGACCGCCGCTACATCTTCTGCCACAGCACTTGTTGTAATATCGTCTGTATTGGTTACAGTGGCAGTTTTTAATGATGATCGATGATGCGATGACATCCGACGAATGTTTGCGACAACTCGCGGAGGATCCACTGGCAGGTCAGCCAACAAATCCGTACTTTGAAAACTCTGCCGCGATAATCATGCCCTTCGCATGCCCTTCAGTTTGCTTGAATGTTCGCTGCAAAGTGTCAATAAAGGAGCAGAGCCAAGAATGTAATTGAACAGACCTCGCTTCGAATTGGACAGCCCTTGTCAACAACTCGGCACTCTCCTGTGATCATCCCAATCTTCGCCTCCTCGGTCCATGGAGGTTAGGACTGATAAAGTAGATTCGGTCAACGTAATGTTAGAGTTAACTCAATTCTTGTGCATTTGACATCAATGGCAAGCTGTAGTTGTTTTTAGATGGATCAACATTTGAATACGATCGTGGACTCGACATGGATGCTACGTCAGCGTTCGTGATGACGATACTGGTGAGTGGTATATTTGCGTAGTGGTTTGGCCATATGATGCTGTCCGCGTTACAAGAGATTCGAAAACGACTCGGCGCAGGCATTTCAGCGGTTTTCACTGGCAGGACCCCTCCAACTTGACTGTATATCGCCTGCCTGAAAGGAACCTTTGCGTCCAACGGATGATAGCCTATCACGCACGATGGTGTTCAATCTCCAGGGACCCGAGGAGGAAGAAAGCGTTGGAACATGGTCATTATCCGACAAAAGAAGGTAACATAGTCTAGAAAGGTGATTAATGTAAATTTTTACATGAATGAAGCCATGAAGGGCTATGCTTCAACAACAAGCCTTCGTTCCGGTCCGTGCTTCACGTTAACGACATCCAGAATCGTGCCAATGGAACACGCCAAGTGAATGGAAGTATTATCCGAGATACCATGAGCGGAAAGCTTCTCTTCCAAGTTGACAATGCGATCAGATAGCACAATAGAAAACCTCGGGAGTAAGTTTCTCGGAAATTCGTACAATGTCCGGGCCTTCACTTTCTGCCCTGTATTGAATGCGTCAGCGGGTCTAACAGGTGCGGGAAACTTGTCAACTATCGCATTGAAGAATTTGTAGCTTGAGGACCATTTGGTGCCAGGGCCAATTGCAACTTCCGTGATAGTATGGGAATCAGAAACAATATCCGCACCGTGACATTATGAGGTTCGGGACTGACCGAAAGTCACCACTGTATCTCGTTAGTACAGATATCACCGGACATCTTCGCAACTGCAACATCAAGCTCAAGCATGGCCGGGCTTCAAACTACCTGGAAGGATAGGAAACCAGAGGAACCTCGAGCAGGCTTTGTCAAGAAATGATGCATCGATGATCTTTGACAACTTCAAAAGCCGCCGAGAATACAATCATCTATGTGAAGGTTAACCATTATGAAGTAGCAATGTAATCCGAAGAGTAAGATATATCGCTCACAAAGATTGGGGATCTGTTTTAAATGACTAGGCTAGAATTTGGCACTGTCATATTTGGGTACGACTCTACGAGCCCCGACTCCATGCGACGAGCCGGTGACTAGCTTTCGCACCATCCCTCACTAATTGGCCGAAGCCAGAAACGTCCTATGGTAGACTCTGATGTGTGTATGACACTGCATGTATGCACATCACGCAGATCTGGCCGACGACTCGGAGGAATCGTGAAGTAAGAAGCAGCTGATTATGTCAGCTGTCCCTCTTCCATTGCCCTCAGCCTCCTCGTAATGGCACACACATGGGTGGGTAGCTCTTTGTCTATGATCTTGCAAGCATTAATGTGGTGTTTACATTCTTGATGCCATTCTAGATTATTGAGTAAGTCATAGCTTCTAGTGCATCTTTCACCTTGGTTGCAGAATCGTGTCAGTTCCAAGTTCGGTGGGGGTGGTGTCGCTGGGGCTTCGGAGACCAACGTGGACAGGCGCCTGAAACGATCGATCTTGCCAAAGTACGCTGTTATTTGCCCTACACTCCAATGATAACTTGATGTCTCGTTCAGGATTCTTGTATCCTAAGGAATCATTTGGGCTCACTCGAATGTCGTCTCTGTCGGACGCTTCATACCAACGAAGGTTCATACCTAGCTCGCACTCAAGGAAAGAAGCATCAGAACAACCTTGCTCGTCGTGCGGCTTGTGATGCTAAGGGCACACAGTTGACGGTTGCTCCCACTCAAAGCAATATACAACGCAAAGTGTCCCTGGAAACAGGACGCCCAGGCTACCGAGTAACAAAAGTGCGAGCCAAAGATAATGGTGAGGAAATGATGGTCCAGGTTCACCTTCTTCAAATCAAAACGGACGACATCCCTCGCCGACGATTTATGAGCGCTTGGGAGCAAAAGAGGGAGCATCCGAACAGGGCTCACCAGTATCTAATAGTAGATTCCATTCCTTTTAATGTTTCTAGTTACTTATTTTGGTTGTAGGTGGATGCTGAACCTACGAGACAATTGCTTTCCGCATTCCCGCGCGCGAGATAGAAGACGAATCTGATGATGCCAGATATTGGAATTGGTCATATTGGGATACTGACACGGAGCAGAATAGCTCCCAGTTCACGTTCCGTTTGGCTTATTGATGTTACTTGCTAATCACACAGTGCGCAGCGCAATTTTCTTTCTTGTCATGTTTGCATTCATCCAATGTCCCGAACTATTTGGATCATCTTCATCCCGATAAATTTGGTTTTCATCTCAAGCCGTCTTCAGAAGATGAGTAATGTACGCCATATGCTTTCTCGTGCATTTTTTCTAATACAGGAGACTTCGATTCATAACTTGGACGTAAATTGCCACTCCTGTAAACTTTCCCTTGCTCCAGACTTACTCGTCTAGTGCAAGAAGCATGATAATTTAACATCATGATTCAAGTGAGTTGCGACCATGAAGTTCACACCCCTAAGCATTGATGCAGATGAGAGTCCTGGAGGATTGAACATGTTGCGACCATGCAACAATACCTTGTTGTGTTACCTAAATCCGGTAGATGAGCTCACGCTGCCGGCGGGAACTTTCCCCTCACACGCATGCTCCCCGTAACATTCTAGAATTTTAATAATTTGCCATGTCTGACATCCAGTGGTACTCATCACGCATGCAAGTATGTCCCCAAAATGGTTTATATTTCAGTGCCTAAAATTAAAGTCTTCGACACACATCTTCAACCTATGTATATGTATAGATGAAGTCGTGACAGCTGGAGAACGAAATTTTTCCAGGAAAGCTGTATAACATGGACGACGTTATGACAACACGCTTGAAACATTAACCAATCACGAGCACTCTATTCACATCAAGAAGCCTATGATAGCCTAGGGGGTGATACTAACGTCATTAGAGGCGACTTTGTATACAGACGAGTCCTAGAAATGGAGTTCATGTGAATTCATTCCGTGTGCTATCTAGTGCTAGAATAATGAAGTAGTAAACAATGTGGCCATTATCTGGGTGTCCCGCTCTAGTATGTATGTGAAATCGTTACATTCAAGTATCACGTGGGTCGTCGCCGTCTAAACATAACCTCTGCCTTCCGGTTTGGAGAACAATTCATCATGAACCATTCATCTGGAGGACGTTCGCCTTCTTTCTCCAATTTAATGTCATAGTTTAGTACAAGATAAGCCATCATGGCCTTCATCACACTAGAAGCAAAGAAGCGGCCAGGGCTGACGAAAACAGTGAGCGAGAACTCAAAACCATAGATCGGGCAATTTCAGCGTACCAAGCATGATGACCATACCCAAAAGGGATATAACTTGGACTTGTGGAAGCTAGCAGGAATTGTGGGTCTTCTCCATCGTCCTGACGCCGCTTTGAAAACCGGAAGGGTTGAAACTCCGATGCGCCTTCGAAGTATTCCTCGTCGAGATGCATGGGTGATGAAGCGACAACGACGTGAGTTCCGCTGGGTATTACAGTACCATCCGAGAATACGAATGGCCGCATTGCTTTGCGCATCATAGGGACTACCAGGAATCAGCTTGGTATCAGTAGATATGAATAACAACCTACAGAGAGTGGTGCCACTGAATCGTTGGGATTCCTTGAGAAAGCTGTCCATCTTGTTAAGTTTCTTCATCGCGTCCTTCGTCCATCCATCTTGATTAATAACAGCTGATGCTTCTTCTCGAAGGGGTGTGCAATACTGAGGGTATGTGGCAAGGTTTAATAGAGCGTGGGTGAAGCTCTTTGTGAGACCAGTAAGGATTTAGTGATCGAACTGCTCTGGAACATATCGGCATACCTGAGCTGATGTATGTAATGCAGCGAAATTGAGGACCAAAATCCGCAAGCATATACTCCGAAGATTTCTGTGCTCCTTGTCGGATACGTCAATGAGCCAGCTAATCATGTCATTCTTCGCAGGAAAGCACGGTCAAGTGGCGAACCGTGTCATAGGAAGATAACATACCGGCTGAGCGTTCCATTCGCCCTTGCATTGTTCTATATTCTCCAGTCGTCCCTGCACAATAGGTTCAAGAATTGCCATACATCTCCTGATGCTACTAGGCGTGTTCGTCAACAATCGACCGATGATCCTAAAAGTCACAGTTGGATCTTCGCGTCATCGATTCAGCAACACTGCTTACGGATGTGCAAATTTTGGGAAAAAGTTCACGAGAGTTGCACGCAATACCACTTGTAAAGCGAATTGCTGTTGCAGGGCTTCAAATTCAGGTGATCGGCCTGCAAGCGAGTTGAGCGGATGTACCCTTGATCTAAGCGAACCACTCACATAGCGGAAGCCCAACAAAGATGCGATTGCTTACGCGACACATAGCCTTCATGATCTCCGGGTAAATGCGAACTTTAGCCCAACCTGCACAAAAAACGTAAGAATAACCTCACGGGGAATGTGGCAACACTTGCCATCCTGGTCTGATGGCATGATGGCATCGAATGCGTGGTTGATCTCGCCGCAAACGTCAGGAAAGAGCACCTGAAGGTTTCGGGAGAGATGATTGCGAGTGACTTGAACGTGATAGGGATATTCTTGCGCATCGATGCCAAATGTATATTTGACTTGAAGAAGCTATATGAACAGTGGATCAAACTTCAATGTTACGGAACCAAAAAAAACTTCGAACTTACGTCTCTCATGGCGTGATCGAAAGAAAGCTCGTCTTCTGGCACCTTCCTCAATTCCTCGATTAACCGCGGCCCAGTCAGGACTACCACCCATCTATCAATCAATGGTACTCTGAACATTCCACCTTTATGCTTCATCGACGTTCAAAACATAGTTGCCTAATAATAGCGTTTTACGAACCTTCTGATAGCCTTCTTGGACCATGGCTGGAGCATGCTTGATGAAACGAAACGCGCCGAGCCATGAAGTTAGCGCCCCTGACGGACCGATGGCAGGAATAGCGTCAAGCTAAACTAGACGTTAGTCAGCCCACTGCGAATGCATAGAAAGCCTTGCCTCAGAAAACCTGCAACGATCATAAATGATGACGAGTAGAAGGGCTACTGCGACAGCTAAGCCATAGACAAAGAGACCAGCACTGTCCATGGGATGAGCGTCGGGGGCAGAAAAAGGTAGTGGGCATTTCGGACACCACTCCCATGCGAGGGACGAGTATTTATGTTGGGCGCATCGATTAGTATAGTGGAAATAGAGTTAAGCACGAGCCTCTTACCGGGTAGGCTAGATTAGATACATACAAAACCCGAGCAGTGGCGCGGAGTGCTGAACATATGATTTTCCGTTCTCAAGGGGAAGTTTTCACAAGTAAGGCTAGTGATCCTTATTCTCGACGCGCATGAGAAGCTATGAGAAGGTCCAGAGACGAAACACCATCGTCAATCGGACTTTCGTCATGTCAACGAAGCCATGATCCATGGCCCGCATCAGCAATAAAATTTCAATTTTTAGTAACGAGGACAGCCAGGGACAGCACTTCCAAAGCATTCGCCTTTTGCGAACTTATCATGAGCTTCTGACGTTGCAAAAGGTCATGGAGCCAACGCATCTCCGCTCTGCTAAAGTTTCTATGTAGGGCGTCTCACCTCCGCAAAGACTTGAAATGAACGGGATCCAACGGGAAGTCTGCCGCGTGTCCAATTGAGTATGCAGGTCGATCAGGTGCACTGCTATTGTTTTGGCTAAAGATGCAACGAGATGCAACGTTGAATCACCACAAGGCCGCCATCATTGCATATTGTTGTCGTAATTAGAGCGGAAGTTAGTGGGCTGGATGTGCAATCGCGGAAGGGGGTAACTTACAAATCATGGAACCAAGCCCAACATGTTCACTGCCACGAAACAGAATGGAGGTTAAAATAAGATGAAGGGGATTTCAGTTGAATGATGATGATCTCTAGGCGCGATCTAAGTATAAGCGAACGGTGGCCTACGGCGACCCCACGCTGTCCAGCTGTGGTCGCGCGTTTGGTTAAAAAGGTGTTATAGTACTGCATGTTGGTGAACTATGTAGCGAACAAAAGATATCATCAAGGTTCTGCACTGGCGCCCCCCAGGTGCCATAGACACCACCAATTCCCGTAATTGATACTATGGCTCGGAGCGAGATCCGTCTCGGGAACTTAGATACAAACTTGGCAGTGTGAACGTACATCACCGAGAAAACAGGTTTGACAGCTTTCAGCACCGGAATTTCTCCCGGTCCAACGAAAGTCTTGGTTGATAGTGTCAAAATAGTGTGGTAACACACCGAAACCAGCTCAAAAATATCATGTACTGAAATAAAAGTGCATCAATTCCACAGTTGTGCTAAAAACACATACATAATCATTTGGCAAGAATCAAGAACATCTAGAAATACTGCGTGGGTTATTAGTTTAATGCGATTGGTGTACCATGGTCCATAGCCAAGACACCTTGATAAGTGCACGATCGTCCTCTATGAGGTAAATCAAATCAATGAGATAGAAGGTAACTTAAACAAGAACACCAACCCATCTTCGTATCACAATCTGTTACAGAGCAGAAAGTCCAGAAGAAGGGTTATAACATGAATTCAGATATCGTGTTTCCGTTTACTCAGCCTTCGCCGATGAACTACTTCCTTGACCTTCCCAACCTCGGTAGCTGACAAGGACGGATGTTTTGTCAATGGAGGATTTGCGTCAGCATGAACACCAGGTGCATGCATTGGCAAAGGTATATTTCCAGGGAAGACGGCCGTTTTCTTCCGGAGTAGTTTTCGGCCTTGGTGATACATTGCTGCCGGTTCGTGAGTGTAGCCTTGGGGTGGGAAGGGGTCAGGGTCAGGGTCGGCGTAAGGATCGTAGGGGTCAGCTCGGGGATATATGCCAAGATACTGCTCCTGTTGGGGTAGTGTTTGCTGGGGCTGAAGAGGGGCGGGCATGACGAGACGTTTTGGAAGGTGAGAATTGCGTGGTGGCTGTAAGCTATTTTGAGTGCCAGATGTAGATTGCGTAGATGTAGTAGTACGCGTGCGCGAACTGCCCAATGAGTGAGTTCTATGATGTCGAGGAAATTGGATCGCCAAGTCGATCACTTGACCGTCAGGTGGTTCAACGATGGGCGGTGATGAAAAGGGCGTTGCCTGATTTGCATCTCCGCGAGCTTGCGACCGAATCTCAGGATATCGTTTATTATGACCCGGCGGTAAATCGGGCGCAGAATGTATTTGATAAAGGGGATAAGGCGCGAGCTCATCATGAGCTGGCCGTGGATGTTGTGGTATGTGAGGTATATCGTCACCAAAGCGATGGATCCGAGAAGGAGGCTGGCTGGCGGGTGCACGTGACGATGTACGAGAAGGCGGCGCTTCGGGCGGATGGTGGTAAAGAGGAGAGGAGTGGCTTCTGGAATGACTGGGCCTTGACTGACCCGAGCCCAGATTAAGAAGATCTGGGTTCAGGGTTACAGTATTGGCCTGAGTGGTATGCAGAGGCGGCGATATGATACCAGATGGAATAATTTGTCCAGGAACAAAATTGAGAGACGGTCGACCGACTCCTGAACCCGTTTGAGGCACTCTGGCCCCCTGCAGCAAAATTTGTAAAGATAAAAGCTTCACGATTCTTGACTACCAAACATACTTTCTGGGTCCGCACCTGCCGAGGGACGTTCTTTGCAAATAAAATGTAAATGAGAGTAGGAAAAGTTTGCATGTCCAACCCACCTCGCGCTTAGATTTAGTATGGAAATCGCCTCGCAGGATGTCAATGTCATTATACATGTGAGCAGGCCCAAGTTGCGCAAGATTGCTACCAATAGCTTCGTAAGGACCGCCATGATGCCACCCTGCACCAAAAGGATCTGTCTCATCCATTTCGTCGATTCGGTCGAGGGCACGGGGTTTTGTGAAGCGTCGAATGAAATTCTTCATTCGACGCTTTCCTGTAGGCCTGTTACTGCCATCTGCATGGACTGGAGCTGAGTCAAACCGCACTGTGGCAGGTCTGACCACATTTTCTCGCTGCTCTGGAGCGGTAAGATTACGTGTTGGGATTGGACGATTAGAAGTAGGGGGGCACATGGTTGGGGAAGACCCTAGGTCATGACTCGGCGAAGACGAGGCCGGTGATGCTGAGAATGGAAAGGAAAGCTGTAACGGTGACACAACACGAGGCGTCTTGGGATGGATCAGTGAGTGGGAATGAGACGTAGCGGATGATACAGTAGGCGACGTGAAAGCAGAGAGAGCGGTGTGAGAGTCAGAATCTAAAGATACAGAACTCGAAGAAGTCGGGGACGGGTGAGTTTCTTCCGAGTTGGGTGAGTGTGAAACGAAGTCTGGATCTTCAATAGAACAGAGCACTTCCTGATGAGGTGAGATATCAATGGGAGTGGTCGGAGGTGTATGAGAGAGATTGTTGACGACCATGAGAGGAGATTTGTTGACGACCATAAGAGGAGATTTGGAGGGGACCTCCTTGTAGAATGTAGAGCTAACGAGTGGAAAATAGGGATGATCGCAAGGATCAGATGAGAATGCAGGGTCATTGAGGGTGGTCATTGACAAAGGTCTTGAGAAACTTGGAGGGCTGTCAAGGTGATAATATGAAGACGGAGATTGATCGAAGTCAGGAGTGAAAGATGCTGGAGATACAATGGCGTATGGATTAGGATTATGGTGCTGATAAGCAGCATAGGAACTCGGAGACGGAAAGTAACCTGGAACGCGCTCATCGTGGAATGCGCTGGGCGCATGCTGATAGCTGGACTGGTGTTTATGACGACCTGCACCCCAGTTTAAAGCCATAGATAGAACGATAAGAGCAAGCCTAGGATGAGAGCTAGCCAGACAAAGAAACGTTGTCAGTAAAAGATGTTCTGGAGGGAAAAAGACTGAGAAAGGCACGTACAGAGCTTGTGCTCAAATGCATGCGCACATGAGGTGAGGGTTCCATCATGATCAACAAAATTAGACTGCACTTCTCTGTTTGGCATTGTGGCACAACTTTGGGTTACTCAGGCTGTTCAATTTCAAGTTGGTCTGTCAGACTCTGTCTACTACTTTGAACTCATCCTCAATGGCAGACGTTGCATCTCTTCGTGCAGAAATTAAAGCTTGGGAACGCGATTTCAATTCAAAGTTCTCCAGAGATCCTTCTGTGAAGGATATCAAAGATCAGCCTGCTGTAGGTGTGTCTGCCATCGGTACCTTCATAACGCGTCTTGTACTCAATATCCTTGTAGCTGACAAGTACAAGTTATACAAGAAACTATCAAAAGCAGCAGCAGCAGCTACCTGCCTCTCTCAGACGCGTCCTTCCTCCTCCCAGACACCTACCACCCCACCAAGACCTACCAGTCGCTCCCGCATCATTTCCAAGCCGCGCGAAATCGAACTCGTCGGCCCTCTTCCAGGTTTTAATCCGTTCTCACCAGTAAAGAACAAGAACAAAGTCAAACAGAGGAATACCCCCCCTGCATCTTCATTTTCAACTCGAAAGGCGCCTTTACCAAATCCTTTCGCAACTCCGTCCAAGAATACACCAAAGCGTTCCTCCCGGAGCGAATCTCCTGATAATTTCCCAGAAGTACAGCCACATTCATCAATCGGTACATCCCTCAGTTCCCAATTACCTCCTGCGCCGAACACGGCAGTCTCGCGTGCACGAAAGAGACTTCGTGGCGAACCCGTATCGCCCTCCCCCAATAAGCAGAAGCGTCAACGTATCGGTTCTCACTCAGCTTTACCCTTTCAATTATCACAATCTTTGTCTAGTGATGATGAAGTTGATTGGGAAATGGGTGGCCCGGATGTCAATACCTCTTTCGTGGACGATTCTCCGGTAAAACTACCCGCGGGCGGCAAGTCATTCAGGCTTCTCTTTGAAGACACACTACCAACTGCAAGTATACCTAAGAGGCCTACAAACGCTTCCAAGTCACAGTCACGAGGCTCGGATGATGCTGTAATCTTCCATGGGGCCGGTTCGAACGATGCCACGAGTCTCGAAGCATCTCCGACCAATATCCACTCAAAGACCCACAAGGACAAGCAGAATGCAAAGACAGATATAAAACTTACTCTGACGTCAAAACCCATTAAGACAGACGAGTTTTCCACTGCTGAAGGCCGGGTAAACCAGTCGAGATCTACACTAGCACGGACAATTGCTGTGGATAAACGAGCGCGCGGCAAGCCCCAGGAACAAAAGTCATCACTCAAGCGTGTCTTGGAGGCCGTGTCAGTGAATGATGGACTGACATCAGCTTCTTCTTCACAGTTTTCCTTACTTCCGCCATCTCCCAGTTCTGACCATGCCTCTTCCAATCAACGCGTCCCAGCAAACGGAAAGGGAAAAGCTGGAGCGAGTCGAAAAAAGGCCAAGGTTGTCGATGAAGAGGATGAAGAGGAAGAGGATTTAGACGAAGTCGCTGTTAAAGTCATCAATCGGGGTCAAGCAGCACAGCAAGTGTCGGAAAATGCTGACGAGCTTGACTGGGATCCAATATTACATAGCGGTACCCGTAACCGCGATCAATATGCCGCGGCTGGCGACACGAGTCGTGACGAAAAGGGAACGTTTCGTGTTGATTTACCTGACAAGCTTCGCCTCATGTTGGCTATTTCACCATCAAGAACCCACAACAGCAAGGAAGAGCGTGTTTTCCGCGGTTTACTTTACGGCGATCGTGTTGGACACTATGACGCGTCGAGAGGTGGGGATATATGGGATATCGGTGAAGCGGAAGATGACACCCGAGGTAGTACCGAGGGAGAAGACGATTGGGAAGGAGAGCCTATACCATGGGAAGTGGGAGAGCTGTAGGATACTAGCCGTATGTGGTCGTGTTTTATGATTTCGGTGCTTTCACAGGACGTTTTCAGTGCTTCATATCAAAGACGCTTCGTGCAATTATACTTGCTATCACTTGCAAGATCAAATACAGACTGAGGAACACATGCAAGACACGTGTCTGGTGCTAGCGTCTGACCCAGCTCATGTGGTGCCCGCCGCCCCATGCCATGCACTGCATAGAGCAAGGCAGGAGTTTACTAACGTGTTATCACTCCGCGAAATAGCGGCAAGGTGAAACTTGACATGCCCCAGTCTAGAGCATCAGCCATTCGCTTCTGTTGCGTAAGGGCAAACCCTTGACGCGTGTTTCACCTCCGTGTTCGAAAGGGGAGCATGGCTCGGCTCTTGAAGTCATTGCGCACATTCAATTTGTTATTTGAGCCAGCCCTCATCCTGCTGGTGACTCCTCACATAGTCCGGGCGTTACGGCGTGTGAGCGCAGTAAGTGGTTTAAAACCAGTTGCTTAACCCAGGTATCCATGTCTTCCACCTCCTTGTTTTCCGACGCTTTGGCTTCTGTATCTCTTCGCCTTCGCCGCTCTCGCGACGCTGATAACCAAAGCAAGCAAAGCCATCGATCCTCTTACCGCCCTTACTCTGTCCATCAGCAGACAATGTTCCCCACTATCCTCCGGGATCCTGATGCAGCCAAAAAGCTGTTTGAGACTATCATCGACTCTCCTAATGGCCGCCGCTCCATGTCACGCCTTGCGCGGACCTGTAGAGCCATGTGCGAGCCCGCTCTGAATGTACTTTGGAGGGAACTGGACTCTTTACTTCCAATTATTTCGTTATTCCCCAACACCTTGATGAAGAGATCCCGCCGCCCAGGGCTTGGTTTGGTAGGTTTTCGTCGAGAAACGTCCGCTCGATTGCTCAACTAGATACCTTTTGCAGGCTAAGGCACCCAATGCCGAGGACTGGAGCAGAGTCCTCGCTTATGGTGAACGTGTTCGCCGCATTGCATACATCGAGTCCTCCCCCAGCGTCTCTCCATCTATCTTTGCAATTATCCAAGAGAACCGGCCCGTTCAATTCATCCTTCCCCACTTGCAACAGCTCATCTGGCGCGTGGACACTGCTGCTGGTCTGCAGCGCTGCACCATTTTCCTGAACCCAGAGCTTCAAAGTCTAGTTTTGGAGGTCAGCACGAGAATCCCGCAGCTTGCTACTTTCCTTGCGGATGTGTGCAGCACGACTCAGCTATCATCATTTTCGTTCACGTCGCCCACGAGCCTTCCCGAGACGTTCACCGATATCTTGAGATCGCACAATACGTTGGAAAAGTTGGTTCTCGTTGCACCTGGCGCGCTCTCATCGAGCGTTGGGCAATGGGCTGCATCTTTGCCCATGTTGCGTGTTCTTGAGCTTGATCTCACTGGTCGGTCTGTCATTGCAGTCGAAGGCTTCTTCGACGACATCGTCGCTTCGGGAGCTTCCACTCCTAGTGATGCATCGTCGGACAGCGGTGTCTTCTCTGGAGATGAGATAGACTTCACGGAAATCCGCAAGTCATCGTTGCGCTTGACCGGTGACCTACGCTCAGGTGGCGTGTTCACTGACCTGCGTCAACTATCGTTGACCGGAGAGGTTGCAAACATTGCTGTCTTCCTGAAGCACCTCACTAGCAATCTCACGCACCTGGAGCTCGTCATCGAGGATCCCCCGGATATGGCTGACTGGCAGGACCTCTCCGGTCTGATCTGCGAGCGCTTCAGCAAATCGCTCCTCTCGCTGCGTATCAACGCAACCGGCTCATCCCGTTTTAATGAGCTTGTGAGATCAACGTCTCGAGGCGGAGACCCTCCTTGTCGTCACCTTCCCCTCCAGCACTTCACCTCACTCCCATCCCTGCTCCGTCTAGAAATAGACCTGCCAGAATCAGTACTCTTCCATAATTCAGACCTGCAGGCTGTGGCGCAGGCATGTCCTAACATCGAGACCCTCCGACTCTGCCCTATGGCACGTTTCCCCACCTCGACTGGGCCTAGCCTTACATTAGAAGGCGTTGCAGTTCTGACACAGGGCTGCAAGCGACTACAGACGCTTGCACTCGTGCTAGACGCCCACACGGAGTCCGAGGAGACATTCAACTCCCTCGATGTGTCATCGAGGTCACTTCTCCGCCTACACGTGGGCCACTCAGTCGTCAATGACTCTCTTCAGACCACCATCCTTCTCAGTCACCTTGCGCCTTATCTGGAGACAATAAAGTGGTTCCATGAGAAGAACCGCCCCGGATATGTCGAGGCGAACGCAACGGGCTGGCAGAAGGTTTCGGACTGGCTGCCCCACATGCAGGGTATGCGTTTGATGGAGAGGGCCAGGGCTGTCCATCTTGCCACGCAGAAGCCCGAGACTCGGGAACAGAGTGTTGACGCTACTGTGATGCGTATGACTGCGGACAAGGGCCTGCAGGCCAAGCCTCGTTTGGTTCAGCGCCATATCCAGGTGTCACCCAAACTGGTTGACAGGTCGACTGAGGCTAAGCCAGAGTTAGTCTCGATGTCCATTGATGCCACGCCATCAATTGTAGATACAAGCGTTGATGCCACTCCGGCGGTCTCACATCAGTCCGTCTCCGTTCAGCCCATCACAGTTTCCACCGAAGTCGATGCATCGGTCCACACCGAAACCAAAGCTGTCAGCGCCATTGAGACACTTTCCTATGAAACCTCCGACGCAGTCAACAGATATGCAGACCCCTTCTATGCTTTTCCTTCTGTCATCCCTGCGGTCCTCGCTGGACTGCTTACCTTCGCATGCCGTATCCTCACCATATACCCTCTCACGATTCCTATGCATATGCTCGACAAGTCTCTCTCCATACTCCATGCTCAACAAAAAGAAGGAGACGATTCATCCTCAGAAAAACACGAACTCAGACCTTCTCCTGCGCAGTCGCTTTCATCATCGACGTCGGAGCTTCTGGATCATGATATTCCTCCTGTTTGTCTATGAATTCCTTATCGCGACAGGACGCTTTACTCATTTGGTACACGGTGCTGGCGCTTATTATTAGGGTTACTATCACGCATATTATTCTAACGCAGACTGGAATGGCATGAAATTCACGAATGCTGTGGATGGTCAACAAGACATTAAGGAAGTTGTCCAGGAGGCGAGTATCACTCCCGCTCAGGGGTCAGCCCAGAAATGGAAAGTCAGTGCAGAACAGCAAATAATGCCAAACATTTTTGCGACGCGTCACTGCACGCCAAAACACGACAAGCCATATTCTAAGTCTCACTACTCAATTGCAATGGCCGAGGTCAGAAAACAGGAGAAAGACTTCACAAAGGAAGTTGACGCTCTCCTTCCAGAGACTTCCGCTCTTGCTAAGGTGTGTGCAGAGTGGCATATGTGTGTTACCATTCGAACTGACGGAGCACCTTTACTTAGTCTGGTCAGCTTTCAGATGCCTTGGAGAAATTGTTTGCGCTGGAGAAGCAGACACGAAATGTATGTCTTGTTACTTTGACGAATTCCTTGCACTAAACTTTCCACGCATAGGCTAACGATCTGCCTTCCACGACGCGCCTAGCTAAAGCAGCACTTGAGCTGTGTTACGAATCCCGAGATTATACACAACTCAACAGCACCATCAGCTTACTGAGCAAGAAGCACGGTCAACTCAAAGTTGTCGTTCAGGCAATAGTCGAACAAGCAATATCGTGGCTGCCTGGGATTCGAGAAGAGCAAGGTGTCGAGAAGTGGTTAGAGTTGGTTGAAACTCTGCGATCTGTGACCGAGGGAAAGGCTAGTCCATCACGTCGTGAAATATTAACGCATGCTCAGGATGTTCCTTGCAGATTTTCCTTGAGACTCCCCGTGCGCGCGTGACTCTAGTTCTCTCCCATTACCATGAAACTCTTTCCAAGGCTCCAAACGCCTCGGCAGCTACAATCAAAGAAGCACTACAAACGGCCTCGGACCTCGTTAGTGACCTACAAGTGGAAACCTACTCCTCGATGGAACGGAGAGAGAAGACGGAGTTCATTCTAGAGCAGATGAGGCTATTGATCGCTGTTGCTCGATTGAAAGACGCGGAAGTCCCCGTGAAACAGGGGAAGAATGCTCTTGGAACTGGCGAGCCGGAATGGGTCAAGGCCAAAGTTGGGGGCCGCAAAGTCAATGAGTCGTTCCTCAAGGAGAAAGCAAATGAGGTTCGTCTGTTCATGGAGCTGATGTGCGAGACCCTCAATGATTGTCCGGGTGTAGGATCTCAAACTCAAATACTACGATTTAATGATCCAACAAGCTCTTCATCAAAGTGCGTATTTGGAAGTGGCGAAGCACTATGAGAAGGTTTGGGATACGCCGTCTATAAAGGAGGATGAGAGCAAAAGCAAAGCCGTGCGTTCTTCTTATTCCCATCAGGCCTGTGGCGACTGACGGCTGGTTACGATATTCAGGCCCTCGAACACATCGTTTATTACGTGGTGCTTGCGCCTCATGACAACGAACAATCAGACATGCTACACCATCTGTTTGCTAACCCCGCGCTCGAGAAGCTTGAACTCCATTAGTGAGATTTCTGTCCTTTGGTAACGTCAGTACTAATTCTTGGGCAGTAACCTTGTCAAGTCATTTGTGACCCGTGAATTGATGAGGTGGCCGGGAATTGAATCCTTGTATGGACCTTTCTTGCAAACAACGCCGGTATTCTCGGTTTCCAAACAATGGGAAGACCTCCATACGCGCGTCGTAGAACATGTGAATTCAATTCATTTCTCTAGCTGAGTGTCCTAATTCACGATTTTTATTCAGAATATACGCGTGGTCGCGCAGTATTACACTCGAATCACCCTGTCCCGTCTCACGGTTCTTCTCGACCTTACACCACAACAAACGGAAGAAACGCTCGCTCGGCTTGTTGTTTCACATACCATCTGGGCACGTGTAGACCGACCAGCAGGTATTGTCAGCTTCAGGAGTAAGCGCGGTGCAGAGGACGTGATGAATGATTGGAGTTCGGACATGCAAAAGCTACTTGGACTTGTAGAGAAGACTTGGATAGGGATGAACGCAGCACAGGCCGCTCAATCTCGCATCAAGGCATAGTTGTGTATTATTACTAGTGGCTTATGTTCTTGATATAATGCTTCAAAAACATTAACAAGTCGGTGGCCGAACGCTGAGAAATGCAAGGTACGTCTATGGGATTTAATTTAGTAATTTAACAAACTCAGCACTCGCGGCATCACGATCCTGCTCCATAGACTGCACAGACGTCCCAGCTTCTGACGCAGCCACCAGTTCATCTACCGGAAGGTAGGTTGGACGGATGCCTTGCTTCCAATTCCTGGTATATTGTTGTCCTCTCTCAAAGTCTCCCATCCCACTATCCACATCCAAGATGGCCTTCCACCGCTTGCGAGCGAGAAGAGCACCTCTGTCAAGCTCAACCTTGCGGTCTGCCGATTGGTAGACTGCATCTTCCTTCTCGAACGTCCGGTCAATTTCAGAGGGGAAGACAGTGCCATAAGCTTCAGCCTCCATTCGAGCGAATGTGTTGGCAAAATCGTGCCCAGCTCGTAGTGATCTGAACTCCGCAACAGCGCGTGTGTATGCAATGCTAAGAGCCATTTTATGGTGGTTGTGCAGGTTAGCAGCAAAGCGGACAGCACTAACGAAATGGGAGTTGCCATGTTATTCGATGGTCAATTGCAAAAAAGAAGTACTTACTCCTCCGGGGAAGGGTTGAGTCCTCTTTCAGCTAGCCGTGTCCAATCTGTTCCTCGTACTGGATGCTCATCCTCTACTTCGCGACCTTCTACAATGCTGACAGGCCTGAATGCCTCAAATGGATGGTCGCGGAAAAATTGCCGACGAACTTTGTCCTCCAAGTAGAATATAGGCAACGGCTCAGTCTTTGGTTTCCGCATTTTTCTACTGGACGGTAACCGACAGTCTTCACGGACTGGGGGAGCTCTTGGAGGGAGAGGAAGGGGAGGATGTTCGAGAACTGCTTGAAACCACACAGGCTCATTCTTCATGTAACTCGCGCGCATGAGCCGCGCAGCCTGCTTGTGCACCTGTGAAGCAATTCGGCGCACCATATTGACAACGGCGGCAGTAGGACAAGAGCAAATAAATGACTGTTCAGAACGTTCAAGTTTGTTTGGATCAGAAGCCTTTGCCAAACAACTGCCGGAACGGCAGCAGCTTTTGTCACCGTCATGATAATCCCTTGCAAACTCTTCGCGTGGATTTCGCATTACTGACTATCTGTAAACTCTACACTGCACGTGAACACGGATGGAGGAAGAGGAAGCTGAACTCCGTAGTCCCTTTCCCTCGCCGCCATCTCACTACAACAACTATACATCACATAACCTGAAACTCCTTGCTTTGCTCAAGGAAAGAGTAGGGGATAAAAATGTTGATATTATGACAGTAAACCAGCATGAATTACTCTCAGATCAAACCGATGTACCTTCATGGTCGCTGGCAGAGCTCGAGAAACCACGAGTAGACTGGATCCTTGAAGAAGGCCAATACAACGTCTTCGGCGATACGTGGTTTGTATGTATGCTGCTTTGCATTTAATGTAAATGTTTCATTATCTCCCAACCAGGTGAAAGAGACCATCCCATCTCTAGCTGAACTTGGGGGACATCAGCTCTACCCTCCTGACCCGAGTGTAGGTGAGACAGTCCTTGGGTCTCCTCGATACGTTCGCTGTCCTGAAACCGTACTTCCCTAAGATCGACGGCCCGCGCTTCTTGCTGTCTTGAGGTCCATGCTGGTCACGTACTCCAATTTGACAGATGCAATTCTTGCACCGCCGCCACCCCCTTCATCTTCCGTACCACCAGAATGGCAACGCCAGCTTGAGTGGATCACAATACTTGCCCAGAATCTTATGGCAGCTGCAAATGATCTACGGCCCGTCCAGGTCCTTATTTTCACACTTTGGCCCATGCGGTTCACTGATATTTATATAGGCTAGAGGAAATCTTGAACTTATGATGCAACGACAACTGGAACTAAGGCGCGAGGAAACGAAGAACATTCACTCGTGCGTGCCCCACTCTTTGGTTTAAACGTTATTGAATACGACAAGCTAGGCAATGTGATGCTCTCGAGGCTCGTCTGTTGGAGCTACGTTCTACGGCTCAGGAAATGGCGGGATCAGAAGCCCAGAAGCCGGTGGTGAAAGCCAGCGACTCTCAGGTACCTTTTGCTTAGTGCACGTCGACATTCAAATGACATTATGTCGGTACAGACACCTGCTATCAGCGTATCACTTGAAGACATGTTACGTTGGGCAGAAGAGGTCCCATGAAAATCGCGGGTTCTCTTTCTGGCGCGGTCGTGACACATGCTTACATTGGGCGTTACTGTTCAATGTATGTTGTGTGTATGGCCTACTACATTGCATGGTAGGACTGGTGAACTTGCTGACGCGTGTTGGAGTAGCGAGCGAGTCGGGCAGTGCTCGTATTCTGACTTTCATTACTTTGTCTCTTGTTCACCATTACAAGTCGTGATACAGGTCGATATACAATGTCAACTTCTTCGTTCCACTGCTGTCCTAGACCATGAAGCGATGCCCAATATGTCACTGACCCAAGGCAATGGGAAGACACAGCAACCTCTTCACTTGAACCTTTCAAGAACATTGCGTGTGGTGGTTACGGTTCTATTTGCCGTTTTGCCGCTCATCTTTTTACAAGGTCTGTCTGGTTATCCGTAACTTGTATTTGGCGTATGTTATACTGAGCACTTCCCAGTTGAATGCACTGGATACACATAGGCAGCTATGACATCGCAAGGGGTACTAGTAGCTTCAACCGGTCGACCGTTTTGTGGCACCGCACTTCCACCTTCGAAATATTTCTAATGGACGGCCCAAGACTCTTCCAAACGGTTGCGCAGTTCCACGTTGTACACCGACCCGTTCCACGTTTCTTTCGCCTTGTACATATTACGCTTCTTTGAACAGCAGCTATCGTCTCTGCTGATACTGCATCTTGTCCCAACCCAGGAGGAGGAAAATATGCTATCTTGCAATACCCGGTGCCTTATACTTATCTGAAATTTATACCGCACATACGTTGTGAAGTTTAGGGGGCGTTTGGAGCAAGTACATCTCATTCGAACTTTATTGCCTCGCTGACTGCTTCCATTAGCATCAGCTCCTTTCTGTCATGGATGCCCACGAGATCATGATATTGTTTATTTTGGGAGAGTGCGTGCCTAGTTTCGTACGCTTATTTTCTGGATGGAAGGTAATTCTTCAATGTATATCTTAAATCCACTCACTGATGTATATGGCAAGGCAAAGAAGTTCATAAGGGGCAACAGGGGGCAACGGCATATCGTCGGCCTAGAATGAAGGTAACAAGCACACTGCCTCGACAGTCTCCCGCAGTCAGACCTTCATAGAAGGAAGATGCTCGTTGGTGACTCTGCATTCAGTCCGTCTGCGCGGTGCTTCGGTATTCTGCGAAGATGCTCCCAATGTGTATGCTTAATGTTGGCGAAAGTGTCCACTCAACCTAAGTAGAACAGCGGACCCCAAAGCTCCTCCAACTTAAATCACGCACGTGACTCCACTTGATGCTTGACCCCCAAAAGGGTGGCCGAAAACTCTGCCAAACATACATAGCATCATTTATGTATTACTACATTTGCATTCGCATTCATAACTGGATCAGTCGACACAATCAACAGCCTTTCATCGATTTCATCTTCTGCATTCATGTCCACTAGGCGGAGAATCGGCGTCAGCATCGCAACAACGGAGGCTGCAAGACGCCAACTCATGCAGCCAGTTGTTTGTTGGGAGAAAGTATGGACCGTTCCAGAAAATGCTGCTCCAAATTCTTCTGTGAAGATCTACAAGTGGGCGAAGACAGAAAGAAAACAAGTAAGTAGCCTGACCTATTGATAAAGTGACTTCGAAATTACAGTCAACCTTGAAGCAATTTAGTGATGATGAAGGAGAAGTGGATGAACCACTAGCGCCACTTCCCGACGAACCTGAGGTGGTGGAAGGAGACGAAGAGATGGACCAGGATGAGCCGGTCGTCTCTGTAGTTCCCGATGCAGAAGCACCTGTGTTGGACACAGAGACGAACTCAGTTGCTCAGGAAATTCCATCGGAACCCCAAACCAAACCATCATCTCCGTCACCTCCTGCACTTTCGCTCCAAGCTACTGAGCCTATATTGGTAACAGAGCAGGTTGCAGACATGTTGGACGAATCACTCAAAGCTCTCGATGGCGATGTGGATATCGAAATCGGTGTACACGAGAGTGCCAATCCGGAAGAAGTTGGAGACCTGGATATGGCAGTGCTCGGACCTGATGGAACTGCGTTCGAAGGCGTTCATGACCTCAGTCAAATGGAAAGTGGCGACGCGCTGTTGGGTGGACCTCTCATGGATCACACAGTTGATCCATTTGCCATAAACTTGAATGATGAGGAATCTGCTGAGGGAGCAGCTCCATGACCCCCGCTTTGATTGCACCAGGTATTACTTCATGCGGTGATATAACATTTAACTTTAAACTGACACATTCTGTAGTTCACTACTTCATCAGTCGTTGCTGCTCGTGTACAAACGGCCGGTCGCTTCTTGTTGCAACAATAGGAGACGTAGTTGGTTGTTCTCGACACCGAAGACCCTGAAACCGTAATTTCCACTCCCGAAATCGAGGTAGTATCCGGTCCTGTACTGAGGTTTATCATATTCTTATCATACTTATGAGGATGTACTATGGAATTCGGCACATATGAAGCGGTCCAGTGTACTCTGTCATACTTTTCGATCTTCGTAGACGCTCGAATTTACCCTGCATGTAAGATGAACTCCAACGCTCATCGGCAGCTGCAGTGACTATGTGGCCCAAGGACAATCACTAACCACTACATGAGTGATTAACGTCGCCTGCCAGCTAACATGGGGACACATTGCAATGCCTCATCCTCGCAAAGTATCCAACACCCATTTTACAGTAACAGAGTTCGTGCTTACCTTTATATCCCTGGGCCCGTCGTCAACGTTCGTACCGTTGGTGTTATTGCTCGCACTATGGTGCCCGAACTTATCACGTTTAACAGCAACACTGGTCAAGAATCCAGTAGAATTAATGTTCTCTTGGATAACTATCCCATCTGGCTCATCTCTGGCCGATTACTCTTCCACTACTAACGCTCTGTCAAGCTCATTGTAATTACTTGTTGCAGTTGGAGGCATGTGTGCTATCACAAACGTATGTGCGCCATTGTAACACTTTATGTAGATATCCGCCTCGGTCGACGGCTCCAAACAACATGGACTCAGACCTTCTTCCCATTTTTATGGGCGATGCCGTGGAGTATTATATCGCACATCTACGGGCCTGTCGGGAGACTTCTGACCTGGAGTCCGGTCTCCACATCTCACCCATATGGTTGGCTCTTGCCGTATACAGGGTCACCGGGCATACTGAGTAGATTGGGTTGTTGCTGCCTGTGCCGTTCTGTGCTCGGAATCGATCCCCCACAACATACACAGCGAAAAATTAGGGTTTCGCGGAGACACTTCATGGATGACATCCTATGAGAAAGAAATTTCGGATGTGGAGGCAGCATGCATTTCGGCTGTGAGGGAGGAGGAATTGGGTTACGCAGGATGCATGTCGAGTGGATATCCTCCGTATAGATGTTGCTCTCCGAAAAGAGAGTACGTGCGAGTCTGATATCCAAGTAACAAATGTCGTTGGGTCCTCGATGACGCCCTAAAGCTCTACGGCTGGAGCCTTGTCTATGGTGACAAACAGATTGGTTTGGCTTTCATTCAAAGAGGTCAAACAGCAAATTGAATTGAATTATGCCGATGAGTCTTGCACGATTTGTGTCACAGGCTGTCGCAGCGGACACCGCACGCACTCAGGCTGATCAGGAACCCATTGCGTCGATCGTTCTAAGGCTGTGGTGATGTGTTCCAAAATAAAGGCTATCAAAAAGGCTATCAAACTCACTCAAGACCCTTGTTGATGTCGTCGAATGTTCGTTGGTTAATGTTGAACGTTGGACTTTGACCTAGAAGTTTTAGAGTCCGAGCTTTAGTACCATTTCGAGCCGAGCTTCTCGTGCTCATCATATAAAGCTTGGCCGCAGTAGTTACAACAACGTTTCGGAACTCACTCACCAACCATTAACATTGTTTATCATGGGAGACTCTCTTCGATCCCTCATTCTGACCAAAAAACCAATCTTGATATTCGGGGTGAGCGAGTTTCTACTCGCATTCTTATCTCTGGGGCCTGCCCCGACTTTTGTACCTTTGGTACTACTTCTCACTACTCTCCGTATTCACGGATTCAGAACCGCATGTCGCAGTACCCGATTTTTGGAGCTAATATGCTCCTTGGGAGCTGTGACGGTCGGTACGTCATTGGCCCTAAACTCTGCCGCAACGAATGCCATGTCGAAGAACTCGACACAATCATTTGCTGCGGTTGGAGTTATGTCCGCCATGACATACGTGTGCGTAATCGTGGCGATTTATGCAGATATACGCCTTCATCGCCGGTTCCAAAGCACCTGGGCTCAGCTCACATTCTTCCCTGTTGTATGGGCGGCGACGTGGGCTATTGTATCCCACTTCTCCCCTGTGGGGAGACTGTTCAATTGGAGTCCAGTCTCCACCTCCCATCCCTTTGGGTGGATGCTCCCCTATACAGGGCCAATAGGCATCGACTGGGCCGTCGCTGCCTGTGCGGTTCTGTCTTCGGAAGTTGCAGCTGCTTGGCTGATGGGCTCCGATAACGACCATAAGCAGCCGATCCACCCGGATACTTTGCCCGGTGAAGCTCAATCCAATAAACGCTCGCGGAGTCTTCTCGCTTTGGGAATTATCCTTGTGACACTCGCCCTTCCTTCGTTATATGTCAGTCTACCCACTCGAACTGATACGTTGTTTGATGCTTCGCCATTGGGTGTTGCCTGCGCCCTCCCACCCGTTCGCCACGGTCATCATCCGACTCCCGCCGACTATATTGCTGAGACCAGGACATTGGCTTCACGTGCCAAGGTCGTTCTGTGGCCGGAAAGCGCGGTACTGTTTAACAGTCAGGAGGAGAGGGAGGCTGCATTCGAAGTGATGCGCAAGGATATTCAACAATCTGTTATTGGGGTTGCATTTGAGGAGTTTGTGCCTCAAGACCCGTCGAACCCCGGCGTATCTCGCATGAGGCGTAATGGGCTGGCGCTTGTACATCGGGAGCAGAAGAAAGGCGAGGAAATACTGCAATATTACAAACGGAACCTCGTTCCATGTACGTCCTTCTGTCTGGGCGTGATCTTGCCAAGTGTCTGACGGTCTGACAGTCACAGAATCCTTCTCAGCGATCCCCTCAACTGAGCCTCCGACGATGTATACATTCGAACTCGGCCCTCCAAAATGGGCGACAAGAACTGAGTGGTCTTCCACAACGAATCACACCCGCCCCATCCCCATCACATCCTCTATATGTCTCGACTTTGCCTTCTCGTCTGGATTTAGTTCTCTCGATTCTAGGCCTGCGTTGATTCTTGCCCCTGCTCGTACGTGGGACCCTACTGTCGGTCTCGCTATGTGGGAGCAGGCAAAGTCGCGAGCTGAGGAAATCGGGAGCATGGTTCTATGGTGTGATGGAGGTGCCACGGGAGTGAGCGGCATTGGAGGTGGGGGGATATCCGAGATTATGCAGGTTGGCTCAGGCTCCTGGTCTCGCATGATCGGCCTGCAGTTCCCCTTTGACCAAAGGAGGACTGCCTATGCCGTGATCGGAGAACTCGGCGTGCTTGTTTTGTTGGTCGCCATCATGGGTGGAACTTCAGTTGCCGGGTTTGCGATCATGGGTGGAACCACAGTTGCCGGGTATCTCCCAGCACTCTCCCGCAGCCGCTCAATCCTGGAGGCAGTACCGCTCTTGCAACGTCTCCTCCGTGGAAAAAGAAGGGACCAAGAGAATCTGATTGACGATACAGTGCCAGGAGAGAGGCAGAGCCTCCTGCACTAATCGGAAGTCTTCCGCAGCAATGTGAAGGATAAAATGATGGCTCGGTTTTTGTTGATTTCTTGTTTTGCTTCCCTGTGTACAACCAATTCATAGCGTCTACTATTCTGCTTATTATGAACACGATTCTCTATATCAGCCGGTTGCTTTCCTCGCTCAGATGAAATAACAAATATGATTGATGTCTAGGAGCTGGATATTGAATCAGGAGGCGCCCACACAACAGGATGATCATGATATTCGTTTCTCCGCTCTGGTCCTTAGTAATTACTCCTCCCATACCTCTCTCGCTTGCTGTAGTATCCATCCGATCATCGCAGCACACAGCACCAAGGTCTCCGCCGGCCTGGAAACCTTCAATTTGAATCGGACGTCTGGAGACTTGCTTCATTCTCCGCTGGACCTCGCCTAGAGCCGCACGTTGCTTGTCCGCAGCTGTAAGACGTGCCTGCAAAGCGTCCACAGGGGCCATCCAATAAAAGAAAGTTGAGCGCTCCTTTTGTAAAAAAGGGTTTCTGATATCGTGCCTGTAGATATGATCCGGATGTCGGATGTCGCGTTGCCCCTCAAGCAGGTGTAGGGGCGTCATCATGTTGGATTCGAAGATTTCGATCGCAGGTTTTCAAGTGCAACCCTGAGCTTGCCACGAGCGAGCGAACGCTGTTGCACACGATCACGAAGCAGCTGTCCTGACGACATGAAAACCGGGTTTCCGCGGTTTCGTAGTACGCAGTGCCCTTGTCGTAGATGTTTGGAAGAGCAGAGGGGTTGGTGAAGAAGGCGTACGTGATTATAATGTCCGCTCAAGCTGAAATGTGAGGTCATCTCCGATAAAAAATATGACATGATGGGTTGGAGCTACTCGGATATTGAAGCAGTCGTTGGGGTTTAGATGGGGATCTTTATGAAGAATACATGATATCAGAAAACACTGCGTTGCTTCGATCGACGAGCATGTGTGTCACGACCCGGTGCTAGAGCCAAATTGATCGAAGCAATCTGACAATCGAGATCGGCGAGTACTGCGTATCTGATCAGACCATATAAGAAGACGGGTACTTTTTGCATAGTGGCAGACTTACCGCCAGAAAACTCGAGTCCAGCGTTGCACGATGCATTGGATTATCGATTCATCGTTTCTGGCTTAACAAAGATGTCATTCATCGTACCACGTACTAGTAGTTTACACCCCGATCTACTGCAGTGCGGTGCATGAAACCCGACCGTTTGCCTTGTGACACTGCGAGAAAACGTTATCGGTGCGTTATCGGTATGAGAATTTATGAGGCTGATAGCCAGTGATAACCATGCATGCAAGGCAAGAGGTTGTGATGCTTCTATCAGCGTGCGCAGCTCAACTCCAAAGGTTGTTTGGGAAGAGAACGACTTGAAGCCCCGGGTGGCTTGAACGTGTTTTTCCTGATCAAGGCGTCATTCCTGGCAGCAACGGTCCATGCTTTGATTAATCTGTATGTAAGTGCAGGAATGAAAATATCAAACCTATTTTGAGCCAAAATGAGCGCTCAGACTGTGGAAAAGGAGAATAATGAATAGCTTATCGGTCGAGGCAGTACTTGGACTTCCGATTGATAATGGCAGTTCTGAAGCACGATGTCCACGGGTAGCTGGAGTGAGTTCAGCGTAACTTGAACGTACAATGGAGGATGCATACGGGGTCACCCACCGCAAAGCTTATGTAATTGATACCGAGTGCCGATCGCATATAGTTTAAGCAATTGGCCTCGAGGCAGGTCAGCGGAAAACTAACAAGTTTACAGAAAACACGAGGATAAGGACCGGTAAGTAATTGAACCAGATGTAGCTTCTCCTAGTCGTCAGGAATCCACGTTACAATCACGCTGACACAGCGCCTGATTTTCTTCAAAGGTCACTCCTCCCAGCCGTATTCTCTTCTCCTCACAAGTCCATATCACAAGGACTTGGAGAAGATACAACGTCGCCATCAACCTACTTCCAGTCGAGACTACCTCGCGGCCTTCGAGGCTCTTTGCGCAGCTCGGCTCATACTCTTGATCCAACCCGTTTACTTTCCCGCACTTTCAAAGGGCGAGGTAACCAAGGTCTCTTTACAAAGAGACATCAAGACCCTACCTCAGAGCAGGAGCAACAACCACAAGGTGAAGACCTTGAGGAATTTGAACTTGTAAATCGAGAAGATCTCCCCATCCAACTCGACGACGAGTCTCTAGCTCGTCCAAGTATCATCAATCCAGAACCTTCCGACGGGGAAGCCTGCAATAAACCCTCCTCTGACTCATCCATTCCTCCTAAGCGACCAGCAATTTCTCGTACCAAATCCGCTTTATATCGCCTCAAGAACTTATCCAAGGCATCACTTCACTTGTCGGCTTTCAATTCCGGTCGGCAACAAGTCCAGCCCAATCGTGCAGCAGAAGTCTCTGACATCTATCTTGCATTCCCGAGACCCCCAACTCACATACCTACTCCGATCGCTTCGGCCTACGCAACATCCTCAGTTGCGAGCTCGACACTCGTCACTGCCAATCAAGAACTCGACGAGACTTGTTCTACCCTTCGTGTATCCCCTCCATTCTCAAACGAATTCATTCTTCGTAGTCCCCCTCTCGTTGACTCACCTTCCGACTTTGACGCACATCCAGAACTTTCTAGCACTCCGACTCAGACATCTGGGCCATTTACGTCCGCTACTACACTTGACTTTGACGTCAGAAGTCGTAAATTTACTGGTTCATTGAAGCGCTTTAGGTCTTTATCAAGGTTACTACACGGTCCTTTCAACTCTCGTTCGGACGTTTCGTCTGGTAATACTATCAGAAGTAGGAGGAGAGCACCTAGTCAAGCAACTTCACTATCCTTATCTCTTCAGTCTGCATTCACAGAACCCCTCCATTCTTCCCCTTCGAATCCCGTTATCGAGCCTGCGGCTGAGAACTCTTCAAACCCTTCTGAGGCTGCACTTGTCGTTTTAGCTCGCAGGGCAGCTATAGCAGGTGAATCATCATCACCAGCACCCCTTCCGATTCCACCGCCCGCCAGTGACGCCTTACATCCAGAGCAGGTCGCGAAACCATTTCCTCCCGTTATCAAACACCCTTGTGTTGATCCGTTGGAGCTTACTGCGTCACCATCGCCATTCGCCGCCAGCTCAATTCTCAGCCCTTCATCGCGCACGTCATTCATTCCACCTTCCCCTTCTTGGCTTAGCAGAAACGTACAGAACCGTGATCCATTCGACTATCGCACCATCTTTCCACCTTCAAGGATATCTCTCCTAACAGACTCGGAGCACTTAAAAGTTCCGGAGATTAACACATATATCACTTCTGCACTTTTTGCTCCCGACTCCCCTAGACCCTTACCCGTTCCAATACCTTTCCTTCCAGTCCCCCCACCACAACCTCTTTACGCTCCCGAGTCACCTTACAAGCCTGTTCTTCAGCGCGTAGTCACTGATATTTATTTGGAGACACCTGAAGCAGATCGGGATTCACTTGCAACTCCGCGTTCCATTGCAGAATCCACTTCCAGCACTTCCGGCACTTCGAGCATCATATCAAGCTCTGCTTTCGTATCAGCGCATCCCTCGCCCTCCGCGATTCTCTACAATCGGTTATCGACGATCAGCCGCGTCAGTGCAGAGCGTCATCGCCACTCCATCGCTGCGCGGAAAACCCGTTTGAATAGCCCTGGTTCTAGACGTTTGTCATCGAAGGAGAATAGACAGTCTCTAAACCCTCTTTTCAAGGCACGGAATATTACCTCTTAGGCGTCACGCTGAATCTAATCACCCGGTTTCACAGGAGTTATCCCAATCGTCTTCTCGAAAACCTTTCTCACCCTCATCTAACACTCTCAATCTCAGCGTCCCCACATCTCTTTCCCCACTTCCATCGTAAGTCGATGTCGTATGCCACACATAACGCTTTGGCTGACCTTCGTCCTGATAAAGCGAAAACTCTCTCAACCTACACGCTATCTTCACCCCTCCCGCTCAAGCACAAGACTCCGTCCCATTCGATCAGATACCTTTGCCAAAGGATCTAACAGCACTACTCGAAGCTTTAAATCGCCCATCTCATCGTCGAATAATGGATTACACAGCGAAGAACGCTGACCACGTAGATTTTGGTGGAGAAGTCGACTACTCTGGACACCAGTGGTTCCAGGAGCCGCCCCCAAGGCCAGAGGTACGTTCATATCATTACTACCACCACAGAAGTTAGACGCTAATGCCTCGCGCAGCCCCAGCCTGTGGTCGAACCATATGTCCCAGAACAAGGCGTCATCATCCAAAACGAAGCATTCGACTTTGCACTCAAAGCAGCGCCCAACGTTCTCTACGGTCGTTACAAACAATACGGCCAAGTAAGTCCTCCCCAATACAAACCCCTACCCAGTACTCACACAAGAACAGCTAGGAGTACTTGCATGGTGTTCCGAATTCGGAGAGATGATCGACAGTCTGAAAGAGCTCGGGTTCCGAGGCAACATGTTCGTAACGACGCGCACGCAAGCCCTACGCACCTGCGAAGAAATCCTCAAACTCAAACTCGATATCGAGATGCAGATCATCCTGATGTACCTCTCATCACAAGTCATGCGGTTGCGTCGCTTCCTCGATGGAGAACGCCAGTGGGATGATTACCCTGCGCCCAAGTTCCCGCTGGACTATCGGCAGTATGGTGGCTCGTGATGAAACTGCGAACTCTGTACTTTTTTTCTTCCTTTTTACTTACTCACTTACTTTTGCTGGCTGTTTTTTTTTCCTTCAATATTTGGATTGCGGCATGTCTCGTTTGTTGATTCGGCTCATGTGCTTCACGTTCACATCAAGCTCTCTCTCATAATCGCATTTTGCATATCTTCTGTATCAGGCTCAAAGCGAATGTACTTATAGCGAAATAGAAAATCATTCATCTTTTGCAAGAGTGAGGGAATCCTATTGATTGCAAATAATGATCGAAGCATTGCGCTCAATTAATCGAGCTGGTACATAAAATGTCTCCAGTCCAAAGCAATAGTAATTGAATAGCGAGGCAAAGCGAATCAAAAAAAAAACGTCCGCCTAATCACAAAGCCCTGAGGGAACAAATTGCTGTATGATCTAAGTTAATATTTGTAACAGAACGTGAAAATGTGTGATCGTAAGCGGGTATGGTATATCAATGTGAGGGCACTGGTGGGTACTTGTTCGTCCAATAATCCGAGGAAGCTCCACTGCCTCGATCTGCAAGCGTTGACAAGTGCGCGGGTTGATAGTCTGATTCACGTGGGGGGCGTGGTAGAGGGTTCTGGCGAGACGGAGGATCTGCCGGAGACTCTGTAGAAGGAAACATGAAAGAGTTGGGTAGGGATCGGTACGCAGACTGGTGGGAAGCCTGATGAAGCATCTGTCCATACGGAGAAGAAGCAGTATAGATGATTGGGGGAGGCGCAGATGGCATGTTGGCATAAAACACGCTCGCAGGCATGGGATGTGCTTGGAGCGGCTGAACGAGGTACGACGTGTGACTCGAACCGTGCCCGGCACCATCTACTCTGAAGTCTCCGTTGACCTGCCGTGAATCACGACTGGGTGGCGAGGCAATCACGTTGGACTCCTGGTGATGCATGCTTCTTCCTTTCCATAAGCGTTCCATTTCCCATGCCTCGCGTGCGCGAAGGGCATTGATGTCTGCAGCAGATGGTAGTTCGGAGGTTGGACGGTTTGCGTTTGAGGGCAGGCGTTCGACACGCGCGATACCAGAAATAGGATTCGGACCAGGTCGGATGGGCTTTGGGTGGTGCGATTCGCGTGGCCGGTCATCGCTCTTGCGTTGACGAGGTGGATCACCTTGAAGCGTGAAAACCATCGGCTGCCCAACACTCGTACGAGAGGTGGTGTCGAGACTACGGGCTCGCGAAGGACGTCCCGAGAGGGAGCTGGAGTCGATTGTTTCTGGTTTTGTCCGCTTCGTCCGACCTTGACTACTACTAGTCGCACGTGCCTGGTTCTCTGCTGCTTCTTGAGCTACCTTATCCTGCCTTCGCTGATCCCTTCTACTACTCTCACGGTCCTTCGTCGAAGACCGCGACGATGGCTTCTCTACCCTTTCCACCCTCTCGCTCTTCTCTACGGGCTTCTCCTTTGTTCGCCTCCGGCGAGGGGCGTCAGAAGAATTGACAACAGTCCAGTGCTCACCCTCAGCGGTGATAGTATCCGCAGACGATGTAACCTTGTCAGATGGGTTCCGCATCAGCCTGAACGTCTCCGTCTTCCGGCTCGTCGAAGAGTTAGACTTTGCCACGCGTACTTCCCCATCGCCCTTTTTGACGGGAGAATTCTCCCGTGAGGGTGCCCTGCTCGGCACCCTCTCGATCGGGGGCATCTCAGATGGAAGGTCTGGGTGTAACTCGTCGGGATTGTGTGGTGTGGGTGGGTTGACCAGGACTGATGCCTTGGACAAGGGTGAGTCATCCGTCGTTGATATGATGGCGGCGGTGGCGGTGGAGTAAGCATGGAACGTTCTAACCTCTGGGGCTGCCGCGGGCGCGGTCAACAATGAGGGCGCACCTATTGACGACAACGAGGGAGCAGACGGAGAACGAATATAGATGGATGGAGGAGGTGACTGAACACTCGCCGCCTGTGGGGGAGATCGGACCACGCTAGGAACAGAAGGTGTAGGAGCGGGCGCGGGGCTCGTGCGTTTCACGGGCGATGTCTTGCCACTGGGCTGAGCCACCGACTCCTTGCTCGTATTCCGATCGTGACGTGGTTGCACAGGCTGTAGCAGCGGTGAAACATCTATGTGTGGCAGGTCCAAAGGCGGCAACGCAATGCTTTGTCTGATTGGCGTATTCCCTCCAGAACTCGGCGAATCTGGGTTTGCTATCGTTAACCTTCCAGGCGAAAACGGAACCTCTAACGAGATAGACGAGCGATGGTCGGGAATCTCGCGCTCTAGCTCTATCGAAGGTCCCGACCTGTCAGGTATCTGTGACATCAAGTCAATATCTATCCGTGGCGGGGGTACGCGCTTGGATGGATCCGAATTCTTTTTCTCCATTGACAGCTTCTCTGGTGAAGGCTGACGTTGGGAAAAAAAGGAGCGACGGGGCTCAGAAGGCGCTGCAGCTTCATGTGGCTCATCCTCTACTCTTTCACTGATGGTCGGTCCCGGATCTTGAGTAGACTTCGTCAAGATGCTGAACTTCCTCACCAGTCGACCTAGGACACTTGTTCGTCGTTCCTTCTTGGATGAAGAATGGGTTGATAGCGCTACAGTGGATGCATTAGGGACGGAGTTGGGAGAGAGAGTGGAGTGACGACGCGCAGATGTATCCGGCACTTGCAACGAGTCCTGACCGCCGAAGAGGTTGCCGAGCACGGGTTTTCGGCGTTTGCTGAGTTTACGGGTGATGTTCGGTTCAGATGTTTGTGTGTGTAGTGCGGATGTAGACTGAGATAATGGAGAAGGGGTGACTGTTTTGCGACGAGTCGGTGGGGTATTCATGCTTGACAAACGAGAACGGGAGCGACCCTGAAGAGAGATGAGTTTGAGAGAGATTACGAGAGTAAATGGAAGAAGACACTTGCCTCGGAGGGGTCAACTGAGACTGGACTGATATTTGTGCCTGTGTCGTATGGGGACTGATGATGCCAGTGAGTACCCCAGGGGTCAGAGGCGTCGAGCAAGTCAGCGTTATCCTGTGAGGTTTTTCTGCTGCGAGGTTTACCGCCTGATTCTGGGATGCGAATTTGAGAGGAAGAAGGAGTTTGGAGAGAAGTGCCTGAGGGAGTGCGGCTTGGGCCAGGCAAGCGAATAGAGTCCTCTGAACGGTCGTTGAGAGAGGAAGCCATCGGTGGAAAGGAAGGAGAGAAGACGGACGGAGGACGATTACCAGGATTGAGCTGAGCAGGGGGAATAAGGTGGCAATTCTTGTACCACTTGGGACCGACTGGGTTATGCAAAGGATATTTTATCCTGTAAGATGAGAGGTTTGCAGCTGCCATGTCGTTCTCTTTCTTGAACCAAGCTGGTAGTTCACCTAAAGGATCTGGTATTATCGAGCGAGAGATGAAAGTAGGAAAATCGTGGTCTTCGTCTGAAGTGTCGTTTGCCAGCTTTGAGTCCATAGAGACTAGAGATTGAGATGATTGTAGGTGAAGGTGCTTGAGTGGGGGTGGTCCAGCCGGTGCATTTGGTGCTGCGGTGGTCTTCTTTGTGGACTTTCTATGCCATAAAGACCTTCCAGAAGTCTCTTTTGCAGGTGATGTTCTTGAAAGTTTACGCTGAGGACGATATTGTTCTTCCATGAGCACTTCATGAGGGTTTGTTGCAACCAGACGACGGTCAAACACGCCGGCGCCTTGACTCTGAAGGGAAAAAATCAAAGGCAAAATTAGCGATCGCGTAACGCGGGAGAACAAAGAGAACCGTGAGCCGGATTCTCTCCTAGGAGGGTCCAAGTACCTCTTCAAATGGTTCAAGAACATTTTGAAACATTGGACTATCTGATTGACACTGACTGACACTGACAGTGATACTGGGTCAACTGTCTGGCACTGATACCGTAGGTCAATGACCTGGATACTGCCTTTAACACTCCACAAGCTACTTGAGCGCTTGTAACCGGGGTCCTATTTATCATCTTTCATCTCTGCGATGAGTACGCAGATCTTGATACTTGGCAGCGGAGGTAGAGAACACGCTCTAGCATGGAAACTGTCGAAATCAGTCCTCGTTAAACACATATTCGTATGTCCCGGTAATCCAGGATCAGCTCAAAATCAAAAAACTTCAAATCTTGATCTTCCTCTCATTCATCCTTACAATGATCTCGTCGATTTCGCTGTCAAGAACAAGGTACTTTTGCATCTATCCCCCCCACCCAACACTTATCCTCATCCAACTAGATCGACCTAGTACTACCAGGTCCAGAGGATCCTCTCGTTCTTGGCGTAGAAAAATGCTTTCGCGACGGTGATTAGTCCCCCAGTCATCGCCTTTCATCAGCTGCTCATCTTTCATCCAGTTGGCATACCCGTATTCGGTCCCACAAAGCTAGCAGCTAGAATGGAAGGCTCCAAGGCCTTCTCCAAGGCCTTCATGCACCGTCATGCTATACCCACTGCCAAATTTAGATCTTTTGCTTCTTCTCAACTTCAGGACGCCATTGACTACATTAAATCATGCGGTCATCCTGTCGTTTTAAAAGCAAGTGGCCTCGCAGCCGGAAAGGGTGTCCTCATACCCTCCTCTACTGAAGAGGCTCTCCAAGGCCTCCGATCCATCATGGTAGACAATGCCTTTGGATCGGCAGGTTTGTTTTTGGATATTCTCTTCAGATAAAAATAATAATACAATTTTGTAGGTGATGAGGTGGTGATCGAGGAACTTCTCCAAGGTCCCGAAATCTCAGTTCTCGCCTTCTCAGACGGGTACACTATTGTTCCCCTACCAGCCGCACAAGATCACAAGCGTATTGGCGAGGGGGACACCGGTCTTAACACTGGCGGCATGGGCGCCTATGCACCTGCCCCTGTCGCAACACCAGCTATCATGGATCGTATCATGACAGAGTGTCTACGTCCCACCATCGACGGGATGCGCAAAGAAGGTATATCCCGTCTATTCTCTTCCCCGTCTCCCGCTCACCTTCCTCAGGATTCCCCTTCGTCGGCCTCCTTTTCACAGGCTTCATGCTCACCGCCGACGGACCCAAGCTATTGGAATACAATGTCCGTTTCGGGGACCCCGAAACCGAGGCCCTCATGATGCTCCTGAGCGACGATGTCGATCTCGCTGCAGTCCTTCTCGTGCGTCCATCCATCATCAGCTTTGCGAGCTGTTGATTCACCTATCGAACAGGCGTGCGCTGAGCGCCACCTCGATTCAGTCCAGATCACCACCCGCCCAGGCTTCTCGGTCTCTGTTATTTTAGTTTCGGGGGGATACCCCGAGAGCTATGCCAAGGGGGAGCCAATTCAAGTGGGCGATGTCCCATCTGGTATAACCTTTTTCCATTGGCTGATCTGCGCGATCGATTAACCTTTTATATTAGATGTCATGGTGTTCCATTGCGGAACATCGATGAACGGAAATGATCTGGTCACATCAGGTGGCCGTGTCATGGCAGTAACATGCTCTGCACCAACCCTAGAACAAGCTCTTGCGCAAGCTTACGCGGCTGTCGATAAAATTTCTTTTGAGGGCAAATTCTACAGGCGAGACATCGCACACAGGTAGCCACATCGGTCATCGGATCATGACCAACGCTGACAGATCGTAGAGCACTGACATCATCAAGTCAAGCTCCATCAAATGGCCTGACGTATGCGCAGGCCGGAGTTTCCGTAGATGCCGGAAACGCGCTCGTGGAAGCAATCAAGCCATACGTGCGCGCCACAAAGCGTTCAGGTGCTGATGTGGAAATAGGGGGCTTCGGAGGTATCTTTGACCTCAAAGCAACCGGCTACAAAGATCCCGTGCTGGTTAGCGGGACAGACGGCGTGGGTACGAAACTTCGTATCGCTGTCGATGCCGGTATCCACCATCTGGTCGGTGAGTTGGTCATATCTAGCCCGCTAATCAAATACGACAACTGTATACCCAGGAATCGACCTCGTTGCGATGTCAGTCAACGACCTGCTTGTGCAGGGCGCTGAGCCGCTTTATTTCCTCGACTATTACGGATGCAGCAAACTAGACGTGGCTACTGCCGCGGACGTCGTCAAGGGTATTGCACAGGGCTGCCAACAAGCCGGTTGTGCCTTGATCGGTGGAGAAACGGCAGAGATGCCAGGGATGTACCAAGACGGTGAGAGCGTCCTCCACACCCGCGGGATCTGCCCCTCATCATAACAAACAAACAGGCGATTACGACCTCGCAGGCTTCGCGGTCGGTGCAGTCGAGCGTAGTTCGATCCTCCCTCGGTCGGATATCATGCCAGGAGATGTCCTCCTTGGAATCGCTTCTTCTGGAATACACTCGAATGGGTTCTCACTCGTTCGAAAAGTCATCTCGATGACAGGCCTGTCCTACTCCTCGGCATGTCCGTGGGACGATCAAAAGACTCTCGCGCTCAGTCTTTTGGAGCCGACTAGGATATACGTCAAGCAGGTCCTCCCAGCTGTACATCAGGGACTCCTAAAAGGCATGTCTCACATCACAGGGGGCGGTTTTATCGAGAATATCCCGCGGGTCCTGCCAAAAGGAATGGGAGCCTACGTCGATGCTTCGACTTGGCAGCTCCCCCCTGTGTTCCGGTTCCTGATGCAGCGTGGGGGGATCGCGCCTTTGGAAATGGCTCGTACGTTCAATAATGGTATTGGGTTGGTGCTTATCGTGGGGCGGGAGGATGTGGATAGGGCTGTGCAGGTCTTGCGGGAGACTGCTGACGCTGCTGTGTATCGAATTGGTGAGGTGACGGATAAAAGTGGAGTTGAGATGAGGAATTTAGACCATTGGAGTTCTCAATAGCGGAGAGCTTGCGTATGTGTATTGCTGGAAATGTACACGGAATTGCTAGAGTTCTACAATTCGTCCCTGCTGCCCTAAACATCAGCATGTTGTCCCGCCCTTTGCGATCATGTCAGGCTACATTCGCTCGATAGACGAGACGCGAGAGCGCCGTGTATTTACTACTTTCGCGGAACGGTGTCTCGATCATAAGTACAGTATGCATGAAAACATTGCGATATTGATACTGAATGTGAGCAAGACATGAGATGAGATGGGAGAGGGAGTCAGTGTCACAGTAGTCGAAAGTAGATGTAAATAGTATGTGTACCCCAACAGACAGATCAACACCAGTAGATAGATGAGACAAGAGCATCATGAGAGAGAAAAAAGGATTCATCTAGATATCAAGGGTACCGAGTGAAAAACTGTAATGCTTGATTGACCAGACGGAAAGAAAAAAGACAAATGTAAAATCATGGAATGGATAATGTGTTATGCGGAAATGATCCAGAAACAGAAGGGGAAAAACATATGTCAGCAAGATAAATAAAGTGAGTCGGATGAATGAATCAAGAAATATCAGATTTAAGTAAAGCTAAAACCCGATAATGACAGATGTAATGATAGGTTCGTCTTACGCGGAGACAGACACCTCTTTTACAACTTCGGGAGTGGCACCCGTCGCTGCAGCTGCAAAAGAGAGAGGCAACTTGGCGGTTGGGACAATAGCAGGCGTGCCATTAGGTTGTACGCCATTGACCACAGCAGGCTTCGGTTCCTAAAACAATCGATCAGTCCAGTACACAAATATACGGTCGATAACACGTACAGCCTGGTTTTTAACAGAAGGCTGTTCTGGAGATGCAGCACGAGTGACTGGGTCTTTTGTTGGTTCCTTGCGGGGAGGCGCAGGTGCTTGAAGCACTTGTGCTGCCGTCGGCCCGTACGACCCATTGACGGAGCTTCTCGACGAACTCGTGGAACCACCAAGTACAGGGAACTCATCTGCATTGGGAACCCTCTGCTTTGGGGCAAATTTTTTGTCCGCTCGAGGTGGACCATTGGACTTTGTACCCCTCGAGCGGCTACCGTCCGTCGATTGAGATCGGCTAGAGGCTGTGGTGCCGTTCACGTGAGGCTGGGCATCCTGTAAACCGATCAGGACACAACTCAGAATTAAAGGGATGATCATACATCTCGGACGTTCAAATTGACCATTTTTTCCTCGATCGTAGGGATACCGTTCCGCGCGTTATCCCTTGGGCGTGGTCCTCGCCCACTAAAGTGAGGGGGATGAGTATTCGTAACGTCAGGAAGAACGTGAGGGAAACGGCATTCATCGCTGAGTGTTTGTGTTAGATTTAAAGTATGAATAGTGAAGTCAGGATGACTTACCCATTTCTGCACCTGCCCGTAGGATAAAAGAGGCACGCCGGTTTGCGACTTCCGCCGAAGGATCCGCGCCTCATACTACCCCGACGATTGTGATTCACGCCCTGGCGGAAAACCGGACCGTGCCCAAAGCCCTCAGCATGAGGGGGTGGTTTGGGCCCACCGTTGACTTCATTGAATCCGTGGTGGTGCTGATGGTGTGGGCCATGAGATTGATATGGTGGATCTTGACGGACAGCGAATGGAGGTGCAGAAATAGGCCCATTCGGATATACTGTCTGCGGAGATTGCGGACCTGGCGCGCTAGGGGGCTGGTGGGGAGGCGGAAGCGAAGGGATAGAAAGTGGAAGAGGTACATGAGATGGTGGTGGGTACGATGGCGATACAGGTGATACAGCGCCATATGGTACTGGTGCAGGTGCAGCGGAAGGGCTGAACGGAACCTGAACAGGAGACATCGCCTCCGAACCAGACCTGGCGTGAATCATCGGTGGGTGTGAGGGAGTATGAACGGAGCCTGCGGTAGGCGATGCGGGGTTAATGTGAGGAGGGACTGAGCTTGGTGGGTGATATGAAGGTGGAGGTACAGCGTAATAATTAGGGGCGTAAGGTTGTTGAGTCATTGGATCGTAAGGAGCGGGATATTGTGCAGGGGGAGGTGGTGGAGCAGTATAATACGGGCCAGCCTGAGGATGCGCAAAGAGACAAGAAGAACCGTAACGACAAGCAGGAAAGTATCTGCAAGGAATGAAACGAGCCACTTCTGGGGGAGGGAGGTTTCCAAAACCTCCGTTTTCACCCATCTGCATGGGGGGCTGCGCATAATACGCAGGAGAGCCATCTGGCAAGGTCGGCATAGGGGGTACGCCTGGGTAATAAGCATAAGGTCCAGCGGGGACGGGATAATAGGGCTTCGCAGTATTAACGAGCGAATCCTGGGTGTAGCCTTGTTCTTGTGCAGGTACACCATTAGGTGCAGGCTTGTTTTGGGCAATGTTGAATAGCTCCAAGATCGCAGCATCAGATGTGTACATTTCCGGCCGGCCATGCACAGATGCAAAAGAAGGATCGGCACCTGATGATACAATCGATGAGATAATCGCCAATTGACGCGTGAATTATATTACCTCGGTCGAGTAGTACCTTCACCACATCAACATGTCCGTTCTTGACCGCTTCGATGAGTGGGGTGGACCCAGAGTGATCTGTAAGAGAATGGCAGGTGGAGACGAAGCAATCGATATTAATTTTCTGCTAGCGTGGCACCATAAAATTAAAAATGCGAGCAACACACCTCTGATCTCGATATCGACCGAAGATGCATCATTGAGTATACCAAGGACTGTTTCGAGGTTTCCCTCAGAGCAAGCGGTCCAGAGCTGTGAGACCATGTCGCGAATCCTTTAGTGAATCTAATGGATGAAGAAAAAGAACAAATAGGGCTACGCAGAATGAACCGAGGACAGATCTGAGAAACTGAGCGAAAGGAAGAAAAGATGGCTTAGACACGTCGACCTCGAACTTTGGCTTCAATCGGCTTTCGGAGTGCGCGCCCCTACAAAAAAAGCAAAAAAATGCGTGCGAAAATATTTACTTGGATACCCTTACGTAATTTTAAAGAATTATACTAAAATCTTGCCGATCACCTCCGTTTCCCCCAGATCCATTGGACCACCTCATGCCAGACAGCAAAAGATCTGGCTAGAATTTTTTGTCATCGGACGTGGACGATGGACAGTCGTCTCCTGCATGATTTACGTTTGTATGTATAGTCCGTCGCGCGTGGGTCGTTGATCTAGGTACCGGATGTAACATTCCTTTTCTGGAAGATAGTCAGGATCACATGCAATACGGAAACGGGACCCTCGTTCGAGACTTTCAGTTGAACTATGTATACGAAAACCGTTCATACGTCCAATCCGAGCTTCAGCATTAATCTCTTAGCAGGCTCCCCTGCTTTCTCCGGTAGGTTCAGTTCGCGTGACGGCGGGCGACACATCAGCTCTTGTATACCTTCATGCAGGTCTTTTCCTGCACGACTCATTCAGATTAGGCATATCAGGCTTTATCTTCACCCACCTTCATACAGAAGAGCATATATCTGTCGTGCAATCGGGCAACCGAGATAGTTTTAGCCGAAAGATCAAGCAAGGATACGGCAAACTGCGTTACGCACCCCATTGGCAAGAGGCGCAGATACTTGCATCTCATCGATAATCTTCTTCAACCCCTTCACTGTTGTCACGCCCTCAGCTACACTACCAAGGGTCTTGATAATATCCTCCAGCGGTTCTCCTTTACCTAGTCGATAACCCACAGTGTAATTACGGCTGGCTGGCGAACTACACGTAAGAAACAGGTCTCCCACACCGGCGAGCCCTAGGAATGTTAATGGCGACGCTCCGTACGCTGTTCCGATACGAGTCATTTCAGCGAGGCCCCGAGTAATAAGACCTTGTGGTTCAGCTATCAGCGAGCTTCTGATTCGAATAATGTGACAACCCCACCGGCTCTAGTGTTATTCTCGAATCCGAGTCCATCGGCAAGCCCTGTGGCGATAGCATAAACGTTCTTTAGAGCACCTGCAAGTTCCAATCCTATCGGATCAGATCCAGTGTAACTGTGGGGCACCTTGAACCTAGTTGCGGAGATTGGAATATGGCAAGTCCTACCACCGGAACCACGGCTGATGAAATATTTCTGACGCTTTCGTTGCTTGCGATTCTGTTAGAGACGCGACGGATACGGAGGTCGGTTGCCTGCGGACAACTTGGGGATCCTCTCATCAGGAGGACGCATGATTTGTTTCAAAATCTGAACCTACTTTCCTTTGCAAATGATGGTCCAGACTACTACCAGAGTCACGGCAACGGAAATCAGCAGACAAGACAACGCTTACAATAAAAGTTGCTGCACGCGCGATCTCACTTCCGCAGGTATCAGCAATGATCTCGAGCGTTAATGCCTGCGTGTCTGTTTCAATACCCTTGTTGACGAAAATCATCAGAGGCAAGTTCGCGCGGTCGAAGCTGTGCTGCAGTTTGATGAGTGTTTCTCTGTTGGTCCGGATACTAAATAAACTACGGAATCTCGGACAGGTTCACATGAAAGATTCACCTGACGCCTTGCGTTGGTATTGCAAAAAGTAAAACATCCATCTGTTTCATCATCTCCTTGCTGGGTATCTCCGGACCAACAACGCGGATATTTGTTGAAAATTCGTGATCTTTCAAATAGTCTGGGTTCCGCTGATGCTTGTTGAAGTATTCAACGAAACGAGCTTCTCGAGACCACATGAACACTTCATGGTCTGAGTTCCCAAGATGGTCTGCCAAACAGCTTCCAAAGTTGCCTGCTCCGAGGACGAGAATTTTCGACTTTGGGGGTGGGGTCGAGGGTAATGAGAGCATATTGAACTTAGCAGTGGAGAGGGATGTAGTGGAGTGAGTGCTACGCCTGGAGAAAAGGCTGAGACGAGAGCAAAGGAGAACACTGGGGTAGCTAGCTCGTGGATGAGGCTTGTTTTTGACGATGGTATTACGTCGAGTGGCGATATAACGCAGCATACACTACCAAGCAATCCCGATGTCCGAAGAATTGATAAAAGAATTAGTCGGGAACCTAGTAGTATAAGGAAGCTGGCAGTATTCATGTGATAGGTCACGGCCGTGGACCTAAATCTTATGTAATACTTAATATTGATGTCCGGCCAAAGGCTACGGCGGCACGGCCAATGCCCGGCCGCAGCCGGTGTTTACAAGCTTGCCCTTCGTCCAACCAAGGCGGGCATATACCACTCATTGGACACTCATCGTCTATATTTAATACCTTATTCTTCTCTTATAGACACAAATTCCTTTCAGCCGCCATGGCAATACAAGACAGAACACATGAATTTCGTGCATGTGTCGAGTCCATTCGAAACAGGTCCGCCGTACCAGCACGAACCGCTGAGGCGAAACAGAGGCTGCTTCAATCGCACAGCAATGGGGAAGCAAAGAGCGAGTTCTCGCGCATGGCGTCTGCCATTGGGAAAGATATTAGCAGCACAACTATCAAGCTCGGAAAGCTTGCACAGCGTATGTGCAAAATCCCGTTGTTCACTTGCGTTCATTGACCACGTTACAGTCGCGAAACGGAAGACACTGTTTGATGACAGACCAGTGGAGATTAGTGTATGGCTTTTCACCAACGTGTCCGCAGTACGCTGACCGTGGGCCTTTCAGGAACTGACATTCATCATCAAACAAGACATTGCGAACATTAACAGGCAAATAGCGGCTTTGCAATCCTATGTTAAACAACGGAACGCACAATCATCGAAATCCTCAGAGGGGAAACAGATAGAGGAACACAACCACAACGTCGTCATGATGCTGCAGAGCAAGCTGGCAAATACAAGCATGAGCTTCAAGGATGTCCTGGAAGTTAGGACACAAGTGAGCCGCTGAACCGCGTGACAGCAACTCAGACTAAATGTCTTTCTAGAACATGAAAGAAAGCAAGGATCGTACAGAACAGTTCATGTTCTCTACGGCAGCCGCAACCCACCAGGCTCCACCGAGTTAGTCACCATTCGTGCACAAATGAGCCCTCACAACCCATTCATTTCTCAGGTTCGCTGCTTTTGAACGGGAGACAGGACCCTATGGGTGACGGAAGCCGGCCTAACTCCAAAGGCAAGGCCCGAGCCCATCAAAACGAAGACGTTCTTGCACTGGACCTTGATTCAGCGGAAGAAGGCTCGACAATGCATGGAGGCAATGCATTCATGCAAATGCAGCAAATCGAACAACAGGTGATTCAACTGACTGCTGCTCAATCTGAATTTATATTGAGCGAACTTCTAGGACTCGTATATACAATCGAGGTCAACAGCCATAGAATCCATCGAATCAACAATTGCAGAACTAGGACAAATATTCACCCAGTTGGCCAATATGGTTGCCGAGCAACGAGAAACAGTACAACGTATTGACGCAGACACCATAGACATCGCATCGAACGTGAGTGGTGCGCAGAGAGAGCTGCTCAAGTATTACGCGAGCATCTCGAGCAATCGCTGGCTGATGCTCAAGGTTTTTGGCGTGTTAATTGTCTTTGTGAGTGTCCTTTTCTAGAAATAAAGGCATGCGAGTTCTAAACCCCACTTTTAGTTCCTTATCTTCATTCTTGTCTCATGATCGGACGCTCAGCGCCGTTTTGTCACTTATTTACTGGACCGATATTCATAACATAATTTAATATCCGACAGCATGGGCAAGGAATCACAGAATGGGTTACAGGATGAAACCTCAGCCAACAGGGATAGCATTAACGCCAGTACCCCAATCTTTGCTTTTGGTCCGCCGTGCCTTACCAGCCTTCGCGTGTTTCTTTCCCCCACGATGTGTCGTGGAGTCTTCTGTGTCACCGACCGTCCATGTCCGCTTTTTCTGCACCTCCTGGTCGGCGCCTGATGTTGTGGAGAATCTCTTTGCTCCGTCCATCCCAGACGCTGGCACTTCGCCCTGTGACTTGGCTTTCTTCTGAAGTTGTTTTTGCTGTGCAATTGAGTTACTTAGCACCAAGTAGACTACGCTGGAAACATGGCTCACTCGCTGACTCTCCAACTCCTTGTTCCGCTCCTTCAATTTCGACAGCCTCGCTTCGCTCTTGCCACCGCCCCCAGCAGTAAGTTCAACATTGATCTGACGACCATCTAACTGGGAGTGGTGGAGTTTGAGGCCCTGCTGAAGAGCATTGCGATGCTTGAACTCGAGAAAAGCACATCCCTTGGATTTGATGACAGGTTTCGAGGATGGTTTATTGGCAGCTGGTTTAGGTGCAAGTAAACGCACAGTGGGCGGTGGATCTTGCAAAGCCGATGTTAAAATCTCATTGCTTGCGGCGGATTGTATTAAGACTTACCACATGCTGCGAAGTGAGCCTGTATTGATTCTATGGTGGTAGTATATTTAAGATTTCCTGACGTCAAAGGGCGTCAGTGGGCAGAAGGACTCTCGTGGCATTCAATCGTACCAAGAAACAGAATAAAACGTTGCTTTGATTTTTCAGTTTTCGACTCTCCCTCCTCAGCCTCCTCCGCATCCTCTACAACATCCTCTACATCTCCCTTGGTCCCCTTGGCCCTCTTGACTTTCCGCTTCCCCGACTGTCCATCCTCTCCCTCTAGATCTCCGGCTCCGGCTCCCTGTGCTGCTTCCGCAACTTCCCTCTTTCTCTTTTTCGTTGCCACCACCAACCCGGTTTTCTCTCCTTCCTTTTGAACCACGACCTCTTCCCTTCCCTTTCCTTTCCTCCCACCACTCCTTTGAGCGCCTTGAACGTCCTCCCCACCCTCCGAATCGCTAGCCCGACCGTCAATAAGGTCCTGAGGTTCGAGAATAGGGACATCGTGCTCCACGTCGCCTTGGTTTTTTGCTTTGCCTTTGCCCTCGCGGAAAGCAATGCCTTTCTTTTGGCGTTTGGTGAGCTTGGGAGTTGAAGCCATATTTATATAGGATCCTGGGCGCGTCTTTTTCAGAGGTGGAACGTTCCCACCAAGTTTGTTTTAAAGCGAATAAGACGGAAGATTAGATACGAAAAACACCCATCGTGGCAAGCTAAGAACTTCGAAGCATTTATTCCAATAATATCACGTGATGTTATGTCGAGCACTTGAACTAACTTCCCAATGCAACTGTACAATGCGGAACCGCTTCGCAGTGAGATGTATCAGCCCACCAATCGGATAGATAGAACGATGGGCCTCAAATACCCAGAAAGCAGTCCGATCTGAGCGTGCGCGGAAGCAAAATGGCCCGTGCAGTATGTGCAAGCCTGATCAGTAATCGCAGATAAAGCGACCAGAATTACTATTCTGCGTGCCACTTAGGGTGCCCTTTTTGCGGTCACTCAGCCTAGTGACAATCCGTTCACGGCTTCGCCTGCACCCTCTATCTCTCTTTCCTCGCCGTCAGCTCCTCTCCGCGTCCGCAAAATCGGACGTAAAATCGGGCTCACAAGCCCTAAAGAAGGCCGAAGTACAGGGCTGGAAGATAAGCTCATGGTTCCTAGGTTCACCTGCCGTGAACTCGGGTAAGTTTGAAAGGGGTAACCGGACGTCACGGTGGGCGATGAAGTGGCTGATGTACTGGAATTAGATGGAGGAATAGAAAGAGGAATCGGGACAGGAGGCCTGGAACTAGGTGTCCGAGGGTACGACACGAGTGAGGGGTGTGTTTCCCGAAGGTACGATATGGAAGGCGATACAGCACGACGTTTCGCAGATGTAGGATATGGATCATACCGATCGTCCACTGCCACGAGTTGTTAATGTGATACCTCTAAATGATGTGCGGAAACCTTACATTTACGCTTGTTCGAGCGCACAGCGCTTGTGGTTGGTGGTGGCGTGTATCGCCATTGAATAGACATGGGAGTGGAAGTGATGGAGGGAGATACCATAGGCTATCCGGCCGTTAGGAAAAGATAACAAATGAGATGATGAAAACTTACGGGGTCTACATCCATGGCTACTCCCATCGGGCTTTCTGCCAGAGACATGCTCAAATCATCGCCGTTTACACTCTGGGCAGGGGTGGTACAACTTGAAGGCTTGATGTTGTTTAAGTCATTCTGTGCGTCAAATGCAAAGAGGCCCTGGACGTCGTCGTCGTCATCATCGTCACTCAATGCATCCTCGTGCGAATCCTCGTGGCCAACTTCTTCAGGGTAGCGACCACGGTCTGATGGTGCACGAGGTGTACGGGGTTGCGAGGGGAGGTCAGAGTAGGATGCCAACAGGCGTTGGAAAGCTGCCTCAGAATTAAGTTCGTCCTCCTCTGGGCGTGGTTCTGCTAGTAGGTTTAATATGCGCGGAGGCTTCAGCTACATGAGATATTAGCATACAAATAACAAATATGAAGCATAGCACTCACTGGATAAGTAGGACGGCGCAGTATTGGGATAGGCGTGTCTACAGCGTCGCTTTGTAGTACTAGTGCGTTGGTGCTCAAGCTACGACTTGGCGGCGGTGTTGAGGGACTGGGCCCAACACTGCGTGTGCTAGCGTTGCTTTCGTCATCTCCTTCCAGTGGAAGAGTAATGGGAGGTGTTGGATTTCCTGAGCTGCTTGATGGAGAGCTTTCAGACCACATTCTCTCTCTGTCGCTTTCTGATTCTTCGCCATTGCTCCCTCGTCTTCTGGAGGGCACCGTGAACGAGATTGCCAATGGACTTTGTATTCTCTTGTCTGAATAGTACGATGACTTTGAGAGTAATGTCGGTCGTCGCAGTCTCAAGAACAGTGGATTCGGCAGTCCATCATCTGCTGATGTGGAAGATGCCGCGCTCGACGTTGATGGGAGTGCAAACTCTTCGGACGAGGTTGGAAAGGGCAGGCGATGTGATGATTCGGACATGATTGAGGAAGGACAAGCTGGTTAGCACAATAGATGAATGACAACGTTGTGGCCTTCCACAGTTACCAAATCCACAGGGGCGTTCCCATTATGCTGCATACTCGATCGCTTCGACAAGGGCAAAAACCGACTTTGCGAATATATATCACCCCGGGAGAACAAAATGGCACTCATTCAATGTTTAACCGACAAGTGGGGGACGATTCACTCGGAACAACAATGAACTCCAGCGAAACATTGCGGTCAACTCGCGTATCAATCTGTAGCATGAGTTGTCAGCGCGACACTTAGCTGGCTGCGGCAAGCATGTGAATCGCAGAAGCACCCATTTCCCGCGAGTAGCACAGACAGGAGAGTTGTTGCAAAATCACGCCGTTAGTGCAGAGCATGGGAGAATGCATATGTCAAAGGCAAGCGGCACGCCTCGCGAAAAAGACCACGTAACGCAAACTGCATGAATTGAGTCTCCGTGAGATAAACTAATCGAACAATTAATGTGATTGGTGTATCCGACATTAACACGGCGGAAGGAACTGGTAAGCAGCGTATGTAGCGGTTGACAAGAGTCCTAGAGAGACACAATAAGAGGGGCACTGCAAGACACAGAAAAAATACCACTCACCAAGCACTGATAAACTGCTAACGTAATATCCATACAGCCGCTGTAGAAATAATTGAGCTGAAACCAAGTATCATGACAAGACGGAACAACAAACCCTCTTTGGTTGGCCCGACTTGTATCCAACGGTATAAAAAATGCGCGCGAAGGAATATGCAACACACATGGCAGCAGCTAGGGCAGGGTATTTCAGACCCGCCACGACAGTTCTGATGACAATATTAATATCCGTTCTGTATTACTTTCTCTTCCAATGAAATGCAGACTTACGAAACAAATACCAAGGGCGCCGATTCAAGGGTATTCTGGTGTGCACCTAGGTAAGGGGTAAATCGAAAGCCACGCAATTAAGCATTTCAGAGAGAACATACGCTGCACGCAGTTGAAACGGAGTGCTGCATTGGAATCTTTAACCTCAGCTTTCTCGGCATACACTGGTGGGATATCTAAGAGTCCAAACCTAGCAAAGGGGTCACTTGAACTCACGTTGAGGATATTCGATCCCTGCCCTCTTGCGATATTTTCCAACCAGGATACTCTGCCAGAAAAGGACCCAACCTATGGTCATCAATGAGCTTGGAATGTATCCATAGCTGTAGCAAATGAAGTTATGAGGAAGAGCATATAGTGGTCAGTCAGCCAACGCACCCCTCAGGTAGAGACATGATTGCTTGAACTTTGAGTAGAAGTAGCTTGGAGTAAGGTTATGAATGATTTGGTGTTGAACCGCGGTCCGTATTTATACTAGTAAGACAGCATAGTACTTCAGCTTCAGGCCTTCAGGGACACCACGATACGCGTACTTGGTGGATACGCGCGTCGTTCTTTCGAACTCCGGCAGGCCTACGTGTCTTGTGCGAAGTCCAAAGCCTTTGGTGACGATCAATATTTGTAAGGCCATCAGGCAGCGCAGGCTCGCCGAGACGACGCGCAAAGTCCGTGCCGGTCAGGTACTCAGTGAGTAATGCTATTGTCATTATTGCGCTTGACACATCTGTGTACGGGATCAGTGCGCAGCTGCACTGATCAATCGCACAGATTTGTGCGTACGTGTACAATCAGCATACAGCAAACATAGGCTGTCTCGCTTGATAGAATGAAGGTGGTCGACGATGTTGAACCATCAAAATTACTTATGTAATCAAAAGTCTGATCAGTAACCACGTGCTCGATAATTTTGAGATTCGAGGGCTCGAGCAACTTATCTGCGAGGACAGCAGCCAACAATTTTCAATCCGAGATGTCCAAACGAAGTGCATCCGACAGGGAAACAGACGGCCAAGCATTCACAAAGGCCTCCGGAAGTGGGGCTAAGCGTGATGAGAATGAAGTAAATGATATCGGCGAGTTCGAGGATGCTTGGGAGGATGAAATCGAATCCGAAGAGGAGGTGGTCGATGGAGAGGCCGGGGACGGCGAAGATGGTGCGTGATAGTGCTTTTCGTGTCGCCTCGAAGTGGGACTAACAGGTAATGTTGTATAGGGATGGATGTAGATGAAGTCATGCCCGCGATCGAAGAATCTGAAGAACAGCCTCCTGCTCCAGAGGCATTTATCCCTGGGATGCATGTTCTTGGGAAGGACGAGATACTGGAACCTGATGACTCGGTGTATATCATGCGCCATTCAATGAATGTGACATGGCCTTGCTTGTCATTTGATGTCCTCCGAGACAGTTTGGGGGACGAGCGGCAGCGCTATCCAGCAACTGCATACCTTGTCGCTGGAACACAAGCAGATCAAGCAAGCAAAAACGAGCTCTCGGTTTTCAAAATGAGCTCGCTGCATCGAACGCAAAAAGATGGAGGTAATTTGCGACTACATGTGTTCACCGATCGATCCTTACAAATCGACATGTGCAGACGATTCAGATTCAGACGAGGAGGATGACGACGCGCTCGATGAAGATGCTATACTAGAATTCCGTTCAGTACCTCATCACGGTGGCGTGAACCGCGTTCGTGCCCAACCCTTACCACCATCATCACCTCTACCTCCAGCATCACAGCCCTACTTTACTGCAACGTGGGCCGACACTGGCAAAGTTCATATATGGGACATCAGGCCGCTGATTGAGTCACTCGATGTTCCGGGATACTCGTGGGACAAGTCAAGAACTAATAAGCCAGCTTTCACCATCAACTCGCATGGTCGCGCCGAAGGATTTGCAATGGACTGGGCTTCATCGGGAGATGCAAATCCTTCATCGCTACGTCTACTCACTGGAGACGTACACTCGAAGATATACTTGACGACAACCACACCATCAGGATTTAACGCCCTTTCTCAGCCGTTCACGTCACATACCTCGAGTGTTGAAGACCTGCAGTGGAGTCCATCTGAACCCACCGTTTTTGCATCATGCTCTGCGGACTGCAGCGTGCAAATCTGGGACGTGCGCAGTAGAGGACGGCGAAGTGTAGCTGGAATCGAGCCAGCGCATGACAGTGACGTGAATGTCATTAGCTGGAATCGAAGTACTAGTTACCTCCTTCTTAGTGGTGGTGATGAAGGTGGAATCAAGGTTTGGGACTTACGCAATGTCCAAAAGAAAGGGTATGTCCAGGTCAAATTGTATGTTACGCCCATGCTTACAGATTGTCAAGAACGACTGTGGTTCCTAGCCCCGTTGCCTCTTTTAAATGGCACACCGCTCCCATAACATCTATCGAGTGGCACCCGACTGAAGACTCGATATTCGCTGCGTCTGGCGCGGACGACCAGGTGACCCTTTGGGATCTTGGGGTCGAACCGGACGATGACGAAGTAGGTACACCGATGAATGATGCACCCGATGGTGCACGGGACGTCCCACCACAGCTCCTCTTTGTCCACCAAGGTCAAAAGGATGTGAAGGAAGTTCACTGGCACCCACAGATTCCAGGCGCAGTTCTAAGTACTGCACTTGATGGATTCAACATCTTCAAAACGATATCAGTGTAGTCGTGCGCCGGAGGCCCTTGTTGCCAGAAAAGTAGAACTTTCAGAAGTTATATACCTGGAATGTAATAGACGTCACTGGTTATCATGAGGGACGCATCAACCGAGATGGTAACCACTTTGTGTAATTATCAGTATGGATACGGTAAGAGTACTGAAACTGGTCCCAGAACGTATATGCATCAGTATAGCCCGGCACGATTGTTTCCCTTGGGTGCCCGAATCTATGCATAGCATAAGCGGAGAGGACGAGGGAGTGATGCGGATAACCTGCCTTGGCAATATTTTTGTGCAAAATGTCAGTCAGGACAGCGTAGACATTGCGAATGTCTATGAGGTTCTGGCGAGTAAAGAAAAACTGCTTCTCATCATGTTCTTTCAAACCCAGCTGAATGACACTCCCATCAGGGAGTTAAGATTACATTGTACAAGAGGCACGTACTGTGTAATCTTCTATGTTGGGGTACTTGATGAGTTTGGAGCAAATCTTTGCTCTTGCCAAATGATGTTGGCGAGCACCATCACGTATGTTGTATGCACTCTCCTGCGACCTGAGAAGTTCGCTAAGAACCTCTGGAAGACTATCAGACCGCTGATGCCATGGCCAGTCCATTATGACTTACCCTCTTGGATTTGAACACCTTGGGTGTCAGACGATTTCAGTTTCAGCGCCATAAACGAGATCTATGGCCTAACTAACCGAAGTTGTCACCACTGTTCGAAAGAAAGCGTCAAAAGTGGCCTACTCGAAGGGAAATGGGCTCACTCTTCAATCCTGGATCTCATGTTAGTAAATACGATATGATATAGCGAATAGTACACACTTTGGCATGGTCAGGTTCACCCATAATTTGACTTTGTCCTGTTTGATTATATTTTGTCAGGAAAATGCCCAGATGAACATTCATATACATACACAAGAGTCAGATAACTGTGCACACTCTAATTTGATCGTCTCATGCAGCTTTGAAATGAGTTTGTTGGCGTGCACAAGCTCTGGGTATCTTGCGTTGACGGTCTCGTTCATGTGGGCGAGTGAAGCACTTCCATCTTCATTGCGCTTACGCTTGTTAGATGATGGACCATTTATTTCTGCTGATGATGGCGGAGGGTGGATGGTAGCGTCTGTGGACGCGTCCGCTCGAGATATTTGGTAGGGTGAATCTTCGGCTTGCGTGGACTCGATCAGGCTCGTAAGTTCACTGTATAAAGATGAGCCACAGGGAAAAAGCAGAATAAATTATGACATGCATTATCTACTATGGACATAAGCAAAACAAGACAGAAACTATCCAGGGAGTAGCCCACCTTGTCTGGAAACACACGAAAGACGATGCCTTCTGCAGTCTCCGCGACGTTTGCACGGAAGTCCTGTGCGTTGTGTGAGATTTAACGCGAATGACAATTGGTGGTTGTGCTTACCTCAATACTTTTGGCAACCTCTTTGCTCATGGACATGGTGGTCAGAATCATGGAGAGGACGTACCAAGCGCCGGCACGGAATTGCCTTTCATGTCAGTGAGCAAGATTTGTAAGCAGCTTTAACGTAATCGCACCCGAATGCTACTTACTTTCGCATCCGTAGAACTTTGTACGACGTCTGTACGCCCTAAGTGTGCTACGTCTGTCCAAGTACTCACGGAGTTTGTTCATTCACCTATACAAAAGGATGTTACTGAGATATCCTATACAGTAGTATCTGCAAAAGCAGTCATTGAAGCACATTGGACATGGCGAACCAAGTGAGTCTCGGGTCTGTACCTTAGCAAGTGGCTTTTCACCGCGGACACAGGATGAAGATTCAGTGATTTCAACACTGACGGGATTTTCTTTGAATAGTGTTCTGTCAGGCCTATCCCTCTCCGCAGGCGATCTTCCCAATAGCCTTGGTATTTCCGGGCTGTCTTCGTTGGATGCTAAACAGATTTACAATGACAAGTGGGACGACGATGACGAAGCCGTCGGTGCGGACCAGGGAGAAGACTTCGAGGATGAGGTGGACAAGGAGTTTGAAACAGAAATGCCGGATGACATTGTGAAGATGGAGGTTCAATCCCCTGTTGGCATGCGTATTATGGAGAAGCGCGTGAGGGTGGTGAAGCGGCTGGTGGAGAGACCAAAGACTGTCTATGAACGCTTTCCCGCCTTCGAGAAGGACAAGGTCCTTGACTTCTCAGAGTTATTCAAAGGGTACACGGTCAAGAAATCAAGGATAACAAAGAGGCCATTACAGGGTATGAATTGTGCCAATAGTTCTTCCAGGATGTTTAACCGTTGTATAGCTGAGAGTATCTACCCCCGGAAACGCGATATTCCAAGGGGTTTCCTTGATACCGTAGTTGGCGATACCAAGCGGCAGGTCGAGAACAAACGCGTGGAGGAGGTCATGTCCGCTGGCAGCATCGAACATGACTTGCTGCGTGCTCTCGAGGTGGGTGGTAATATCCCAGGTGCTCCTTTTAATTCCCTCATCATGTGTAGGAGCGGGAAAAATCAGATGTGCCTGTAACCCTTCCTTTGCACGACAGAAGTTTTGATTTGGTGCTGCTATCTAATTGGGAGGACGAGATTGTGTACGAGCCGAGCCACACAACTACGCCATCCACTCTGGAAAACAATAATCTCACCACTCCGGTCAACAAAGCTCTCGAGTCAGGTGCTTGGACGCAGAGCATTATCTGGAGCCGAAATGCGCCTTTCCGCGATTTCATTCAACTAGAACTTAACGAGGAAGATATCGCAGAAGAGCATCCACAAGGTAGTTTTTCTATCTCTCTGATAACTTTTGCTAAAATATTGTGGCATTTGATTGTAGAGACCGTCAGACCGAAAAAGCGTGTCAGAGCGCATGATGCTCAATCCCGCGATAAATTTAACCTATCTAATGACCACTTCTACGAGGTGTCGAAAGAAGGTGGCCGTCATCGTGTGCGACAAACGTTTGGACAACTTGTCGTCGAGCATGCCTATCCCGCTCAGAAGCTCCAACTTCCATTTGTGCGTAATGGATTTCAGCATTGACTATAGTTTTCTTCTTATCTACCTTCACAAACAGTACAAGACAAGGCTCTCAAAACAGGAAGCCCGCTCCTTCCACCGGCCCGCCTTGCAGTTTCCAACCAATATTGACATCCGCTTTAGCAAGGTGCGCACGGCGAAGAAGAAAAAGGACAAAGCGGGCCGCAAGGTTGGTAAGGGTGGCAATATTGGCGAGGGATTACATCGTACGACCGACCTGAGCCTCAAGGACACGAGTAATTTTGTCCTTTGGGAGTATTCCGTGAGTCTTCTTCGTTATTTGCCTGATGTGATCGGAAATAGTGAGGAGTCCTTTAGGAAGAACATCCACCAATCGTGCCAAACTTCGGTATGGGTAGCGCGCTGGTGAACTACTATCGTAAGAAAGATGAGAAGGACGACTACATGCCGAAGGTACGGCTCAAATTGATGAGTCAGGACACTTAATCGAACTGACTCGATGATTAAGCTCGACCTCGGGGTACCGTTTGTCCTCGAGCCGCAAGATGAGTCGCCTTTTATGAAGTTTGGCTATGTCTATCCTGGCCAAACATTCCCGGCACTGTACAATAATCTCGTGCGGGCGCCACTTTTCCGCCACAAACCCTATGCCACAGACTTCCTTGCCGTTAGGTACGGTTCTCCAATCCCATCAGGCAAATTTATTAATTGAAGATTAGGAGCACCACGAAAGGCGAGACACGATACTACTTACGTGAGATCAAGAACCTCTTCGTGATCGGGCAGACGTACCCTGTTACCGAGGTACCAGGGCCACACTCTCGGAAGATCACTAACACCATCAAGTATCGCCTGCAAATAATTGCCTTCAAACTCCTGAAGAAGAGTAGCGAGGAGCGGCTAAAAATATCAAGATTGATGAAATACTTTCCCGATCAAAATGAACTCCAGATGCGGCAACGGCTGAAGGAGTTTATGGAGTATCATAGGCGCGGCCCTCATCAAGGTTTTTGGCGTCTCAAGTCTACGGTAACTATTCCGAGCGATGGCGATATGCTGAAGATGGTCGGTCCCGAACAAGTCGTGTTAATGGAGAGTATGCAAGTCGGCCAGCGTCATCTCCAAGACTCTGGCTATACTCAAACCGCTGAAACCGTGGAGGATGACGAAGGCGAGACGAAGCTCTCTGTTGAACAACAATTGGCTCCTTGGATAACGACGAAGAATTTCCTATTCGCCACCCAGGCTAAAGCGATGCTTCGATTGCACGGTGAAGGCGACCCCACTGGGCGTGGAGAAGCATTCAGTTTCATCCGTATCTCCATGAAGGATATCTTTGTCAAGGCAGGCGAAGATTATGAACAGAAGCTTGGTAAGTTTCATCAGGTCTATTGTGCCACAAAGATAACTAACCATTATTTTTTTTATCAGCCGAGGCAGATAACAGGCCAAAGTCCGCGCACCGATATAATGTTGCCGAGCAGCAGCAAATTTATAAATCCGAGATCGAACGGATATGGAAAGCTCAGTTCGATTCATTGAGTAGGAAGGACGAGCCTCAATTATCGGAGGAAGACGAACCCCCAGCCCCTGTTGTTGAAGTTAAGAAATTTCAACGCCAAGCGTCACTTAGGAATGAGACACCCTTCTCTCCTGCAATGTCACCAGCACCGATTGGCCCTGGCCCTGCATCACCCGCTATGAGCCGCGGCTCCTCGTTGGAACGGGAACGAGAGATGAGCTTAGGACCAGATGGCAGCCGCAAAGTTCTCCGGATCAAGCGACTGGTTCGTTGTCTGCTTGCTTGTTTCAAAGTTTCTAAAATTAATACATATTCCCAAACTCAGGTCGATGACGAATGGCAGACAGAAATCATCCGTGACCCTGCCGTCATACGTGCTTATGTTCGGGCCCGGCAATTATTGGAGGAAGAAGCCACGCTTGCCGATAATCTTGCGCCTACAGGCGATGCGGACAAGGATAAGAGGTACAAGAAACGGTATGTGGTTCGTTCATACATGGCTAGCTGTAGAAGTTAACGTGAAACCCGATGTCCCCGTAGGTTGGAAGAACAGATTGCTAGAATGAAGAAGAACCAAGAGCGGCGTCTACATCGTAAGAACGCCAAGATTGTCAAGGAAGGCGGCACGCCAATGCAACTCAGCCGGCCGCTCAAACCAGATACAACCGTGAGTCTGGCACGCAGCACGAGGATTTGACGCTTACGTTTTTCATTCAGAGACGCTGTGGTCATTGTGGTCAGATGGGCCATATGAGTACGTTATTTTCCATTCTTTACGAGCTGTACCTGGTAACTCCCTTTCTGACAGAAACCAACCGTAAATGTCCTCGTTGGGCAGAGTTCAACAGTGGAACGGCGCCTGTACCAAGCACCCCTGCATCCGCAACAAGTCCGCCACCCATCTCCGCCGGCATGTCTAGTTTAAGTGGGTTCAACAGAGCTAGCGGGGGACTTAGTTTTAGTGCCCCGGTTCCATCTCCATTGGCGACCAGTCCCCCAGTATCTGCAATGGAGGATGTAGATCCGGTGGCGCCTGGTACACCCTCAGGATCCGCTCCCAAGATAAAATTAACGCTCAAGAGATCATAATGCGTTGCGAGTCTCGCATTCCTCGTCTATTCCCTTTGCGTGCCATTCAGTCTTACTATATGTAACGTATGTCTCGCAATAAACTCGTGTACAAGTAAAAGTGCAAAAGTAGAAGCCATGATGATATGTAAATTAAAAAAGTCCCTCGCCCTATGCAGCGGCCATCTCCACATCTACAGAAGGCGGCCGGGTTCGCAACATCCTAGACTCCATCTGGGGACTGCCGAAGCGTTTCCGATAATCTTCGTTAATCTTCACAAGCAGATTACGTATAAGCTCTGCGTGCTTCCGCCGGTCTTCCGGTGTAACTTCCTTCGTCAGGTGATCTAGCTGGATCTTCCCGACTTTCCTAACGAGTTCATCGCTCTCTGATGTTCCAGTGATCGATCGCAGGCTGGGAATGGTTGTGTGGGTGGACTCAGGTGACGAACGTGCTGAGCTGGGGGTAGTCCCGCGAGATGTGTCCGAGGACCGAGACGTGTGAGGCGAGGGTGCGCGACACATATCCTTAATGGGTGGGAGCCTGAACGGACCTGCATCAGGCTTGAGGGACGGTAGCTTCAAATCGGAGTCTTCTGGAAGCAGCAATGGGTACAATTTGCTGGATGACGGCACAGATGATGATGGCGCCGACAACAATGCATTGATCGATCCGCGGTGAGTGGTTGTAGGGAGCGTAGGTGCTACCGGTTCAGGTGCATTAGCGGCAGCTGTTTTCAATGGGATCATCGTCCGCATTGCTTTGTGATGGTACTCTGGCGCAGCCATTTGCACAGGTGGAGGAGCACCACGAGGTCCACGGAGCGAGCTGAATTCAGCAAAAGACTCTTGTATCGAGGAGTGATGTGGCGGCGTAGCGTTGGAAGGGGTGGAGCTAGAAGAATGGGGAGATGTCGGGTCCAGCGGGGGAGTAGGGTGGAAGTGGCCTTGAGGAGTGGACGTTGAGTGATAGCCATATGCCGAGGATGGCGTATTAAGACCATAATCGTGGGGAGCGGGTGCTGAAATACGACTCTGATGGGAAGACGTGTAATGGTCTGAGTAGCTACTGGGGGTGGATGCATGCATAGGCGGATAAACAGGATTGTATGGAGCCTGCTGCACGGATGGATGCGATGACCTTCCAAGTGAGGGCGGAGAAGGGTAGGCGGCAGTGGCGTATTGGTGGGCAGGCTGTGCATATGTGGCGTCGTGAGCGTATGCTGTCCCTGGACCTAGTAGTCCAGGCATCCCAGTGAGGCCAAGCTGACTGAGGCTATCGGTGTCAAAATATGACGTTGGCGAGAACCGCCCAGATAAGTCTTGGGATGCACGATTATTTGCAGTGACGTCCCGGCCAAGGGTGACGAGAAACTCGTTCACCGCAGCTAGCTCCTCCGGTGTGCGGACGTCGAAAGACACTGAGCGAGGATTAAACTCGTCATAATGTGCACCGTCTTGGGCATATGCAAGGCTATTGAGACGCTCCACCATGTCTGTGAATTCGTTCTATCAAATAATTTATGAGGAGTAAAGGGCAATATACTCACGGCTGTCGTAGGAAGGATTGACCTTCCTCTTCTTCATTTCAGTGAAGAAATCGTCGACGTTATATTCAAGCGATCTCTTGTTGCGATTTGAGGGACGCAGGTCAGATTTTGGACCGTCCCATGAAGGAACCTGATTATGGAGAAAGAGCTCATATGACGAGTGAGGGACGTGGCGGGAAGGATGATTAGACTCGAGCTCCGGAGAGGGAGTGGGCAAAGCACTATAGTGTCCACCTAGGGCGCAATGTCAGCGGATGGAATTTCATAAAATGCGTAACTAACCATCTGCTCCTATAGCAGAACGTGGGCGTGCGCGAGCAAAAGGGACTTTAGTGGGCAATGCGCTTGGCGCTGCGCCTTGGAGCTTACCGGAAAGCGACCTATTGAGAGCGGCTTTTGATGAAATAGGGTCGCCTCGAACACGGGAGGCGTAAGCAGGATCGTTTACGGTAATTGCCTTGGAGTGCTTGTGCTGGGCATGATGCTCCTCTGTATGGATTTTCTCGTGCTTTTTGAGATCCTGTGGGCGCTTAAAGGACTTCTTGCATATCTGACGAGGAGTGAGCAAGAAGCGAACGGTGAAAAAATCAAACTGACTTCGCAAACATGAGGCTTCAATGGAGTGTGGACTAGGAGGTATTTTAGATTTAGTGATCCAGAAAAAGCGGCTGGGCATACCTCGAAGATGACTTGTGATATGATCACGCTTGGCGCAGGAGGTACCACAATCCTTCCATTTGCAAGTAAGACATAGATTATTCGTGCTCTTCCTGCCGATATGGTCGTTGCAAAGATGGTTGTAGAGGACCTCAGGATCTGTGAAAGCTGAAGAACAATCGAGCCATTGACAGTTGTAGGATTCAGAGTTTGATTGTGAATTGTCTGGTGCTGGAGATTGGGAAGGAATTTTTGAAGAAGCTGGAGAAGATGGAGGGGGTGAGTCTGAAGGAGGCTGCATGAGTGAGACTTGTTGAAAGAAGTCTGGGACAAGAACAATCGCGGAGTAAGAGGAACTCATTTTGGTTTTATACTTGAATAGTACTCCTTTGTATGCCAAGACTAGTTTTGGTCTTGGCGTAAGAATGCCAGCGTGCCAAGCAAATTTGGTTCCTTGGCACCAAGACCGATCACCAAATCGGAGATCACCGTATTCGATCTCGGGTCGGTTGAATTCGGAATTGTACCGTGACCCTCGGCTTCCTCCGACTCTCTACCTTGGCGCTTGCCTCCTCGGCAGGTCACTTTCAAAACTATAACTCCCGAATTTCCTTCCTAAAGCACTCCAGAACGTTGACCGTCTCACACACTGTGAGAGCCCTTTTCACCCGGAGCGGAACGGACACCAATCGACATCGAGAGCTTGTCGATCCACCTTTCTGAACCCTCTATCCAGAGTACTTCAATCCCGGATACTACCGACACTATAGGAGCCATACTGTTAGTAACATGTTCCGAGAGCATAGCCGGATCTGCCAGCGTTCTGTCGTTCTAGGACAGGGATGTCAGGTACCGGTGTCTTGGAAAACGCAACGAAGCCGACATGTGAACATTTATCGAGCTACCTCTGGGAGTTTGTTGTGTCAATCAGGGATATGACACGCACATCATCGTGACAAGGCGTACGACCTCTGTCGTATGTACTGTCTTGACTTAGGGTTGAAGTTGAGAAATGATTCAGCCACTTGTTACCACGATACCTCGTGCACAAGGGGGGCACGTTTAAATACAACATGCCAAGGACACGATTATTATTTGATCAAAGGTTGACACAAGTCCAAATGGAATGACTTGATTTCATTTCGAATTGGAAGTTCTGACTTCATTTGCCAAGCCAGCACTCAACAGGAGCACGCCAAGAACATATAACGCCAAGCCCTTTGGAGCACTGCTGACGACTTTAAGGCTGTCCCCCAGGCAGCACAAATAGGTTCCTTGAACCGCCTTCTGTCATCAAGCAAGGTGCGGCAAGTTACTGCGCAACGATATCGGTTTCGTGTCTTTTAAGCGGCCTTGTCTTATACACTCCGACCTGATGTTTCATCCATATTGAGCCGGCTACAGCGGGTCTGAAGGATAGACTTCATCAAAGTTAACTTGTCCAAATGTCTTCTTGTGTGATCACAAAAAATTCCGCTGATACAACAGCGCCGCACCGGAAGAAGAACTGCAGTCAAGGTCACGCGGTAGAATTGTTTCATCACCCGGCGGGCGCAAAGTGCATATCATATCCATGACGCGTCTTCCACTGACGACATTGGGAGCAAATCGCATTTCATTAAGGTGGGCTCTAAGGTGGGCTCTAATCAAGAATTCGAACAAGTGGACACAAAGTGGGCACAAAGTTTGGCACCTTGTGTTCCCAACCCTGAGATACATCCTTTTGAAGAATGACGTTGGCCCGGGTGACCGTATCGCTGAGCGGCTATAGGCCACCGCGTTCGTGAGACTGCACAACGTTGCACCAAGGAATGAGTCATGGATAATCTCCTCGGAAGAGGGGTATTAACACACAATGAATACATGTGCTTACCGACTGCTGGTCCTCAGAATTTTCCTCATTTAAATTATGTCAATGAAGCCCAAGAGCCGCACTTGCATCGCGGTTGCTCTTAGAGATAGAAAACCCCGCTTGCATAATTATCACCGGTCCATTCGAGTAGGTAGGCGACGCCAGGCCAGGAATATACGCCAAGCGGGTGAACAAACCCCTACAAACTCATGTCATCGGAAAACATAAAGAAGAATCCCGGGAGCAACCGTCATCCCGCGTCCCGTCCAGGTACGCATATCGGCAACGTACCATCCACGCTGCCAGCGCCTGCCAGCACAAGCGATACGTTCCATGACCACCCAACGACTACCATTCGAATGGTACGAATAATTCTGGGTGCCATGATCCAAGGATGTTGCCGAATGCACCCCAATAAGAAGCAACCGGCTTCAGTGAGAGGTGATCCAGCCTATCCGGACTCCGGAGGACATACAGCGAGATATGATCCCGTGATATCATGTTTGGCACAAGTGGGAACAGTAAATCCATTCACGGCATGACAGAGTAGCGCGCGCGAATCAGTCACTATCAGTTATCGTGTATCGGATATGTCAATTTATCGATTATCTTATGCGCGTATTAGGAGGTATTAGTCCGGCTACTGGAGAGGTATATCGAATGTACTTACCAAGGGTGCATTCCAAAGTGACTCTAGGTCACTTATGTAACTCGGTGGAAATGCGGCATCCCAATCACTTTCACATACGTGCTCTCTGTGGGTATTTAGATTAGACAATAAAGTTGATAGGTAGGACGGAACCAGACTGATGCTATATGCATAACAGCGGCTGTCCACGACGGCGACGGGGTCTACATCCATTCCCGTGAACTCCCGACACTGAGTAAGCGAGAGGAAATCAAAAACCTATCAGAAGTCACTTGAAAGAATGTACCTGTAAACTGTTCACACCATTACTACTCTGCCGAGATCACGGGTTAAGAATAACGAGCTCTCAACCCACGCGAGACATGCCACTGATCGGTTGGGTCTCTCGGGGTGCCGTATTGGTGTTGTTGGTGTTGTGCGGGCGCTGCGAGGCGCTATATCGGTTGGCGTCACGGCGGCGGACAAGAGATCATTGGAGTCAAGTTGGACAGAAGGTTTGATCGTCACGGAGAGAAAGGGCAGGGGGTTAGATATTTGACAAATAGGAGGGATTTAGAGTACACACAGTAGGCATGGGGATGATTGTCTCTCGTTTCAAGTTCCCCCTCACTAGAATGAATAAGTCAGATGACTATCATCATCTAAGCTATGGCCCAGAGTCCAGTGTATGTTGTATGGACTCTACCATAGCTAGGGCACCCTGATCAGTTCGGTGTCGGAATTTGCAAACTAGGTTTCCGCGCGGCGCGTAACACATATACGCGTTGTCACGTGCGCACTAGTCCAATTGTTGCTTCCGAACATTCATTATAATATTAATATCGTTTACTTGACCACACCATGTCACGATACCCAGATTATCTTTCGCCCAACACAACCCCTTCTAAACCGTCCAACTCACAGAAATCACGAGCAAGACGCGAGCCATCCGGCGTTTTCTCCTTGTTTCAGGCACCCCAGATTCAGCAGTTCAAGGAGGCATTTCAACTTATCGACCACGACAAGGATGGCTGGGTGACGGAATCTGATCTGCGAGAGGTGTTCTCAAGCCTTGGTGAGGTTGCACTCATTATTTCGTGGCTCTGGCACTCATTCTGGTTTCAGGTATTTCACCATCGACGAGTATGCTAGATGGCCTGCTCAGTGCACGTCCCGGTGGCCCTGGGCACAGCAAGTCGCCTTCTGTGACCCCTTCACGCGACGCGTCAGTTTCATCAGACAGAGGTATCAATTTTACCATGTTCCTCACCATGATGAGCGAACGGCTTTTCGAGTTCGATCCAGAGGCTGAGTTGAGGGAGGCTTTCGAATGTTTCGACGAGGGCGACACGGGGACGGTCAAATCTGATGAGATGCAGAAATGGATGGGTGAGGTAGGAGAAAGAATGGGTCAGCAGGAAGTTCGTGTTACACCTTGCTCTTACCGTTTCAGTGGCTGATTTGGTGCTCAGATTGACAAGTTCCTGAAGAGTTCATTCACTGATCGTCAAGGGAATTTCAAGTACCGCGAATGGATTAAAGTGATACGAGTGAATGACGATGGCGATGAAGCAGAACCAGACATGACATGACAAAATTTGTGCGAACATCTGTACTTTACCCATTGACTAGCATATTATTACTACCGCGATTGCATTCCTCGCAGGTCCGCAAGAAAATCCGTGTTATGAACCTAAAGGCCGCGCAACCCGAAACACCGCTCATACTGATCGCGTTAGATCCACTCCCCTTTGAGAGGCTCTGCCGGGAAGCGGTCCTTATCAAAGGCCAATTCCTTGAAAATGCGTTCGACTTGCTCCTCCGATTCACGGCGGCTAACTTCTTCCAAAGCTAAGCTCCAGTAAATATTTGACTTCGGGATTATAGGACCACACCTCACCTTCTCCCCGCCCATCTCCGAGGCTCTGATCATTTCCTTCCGTTCCCGTACGGGCGGGGATGAGAAGCAATTCAGCGCCTTCGTGGCCAAGAAGTTCAATACAGTTACAATTAGTGAATCGAAGTCCAATCGACGAACGTCCTTTTTCACCCCTTCCAAACACGTATTTCATGATGTCTTCTGAATAAATTGCACGTCGACTTTTGGGCAATCCTACACGTTGACCAGCCGGAGCTTCTGCTTTGGGATTCTTGACTTGGATTACGAAAGAGGAGGCTATGTGAATCCCGAGTGCTTTCTGGACATCTCCCAACTCGGTCGGGTGTGAAAGGTGGTATCCAAGGTGAGTCGCATTTCTTGATGGAACATTCCCTTGTGAATTGACGATTGCATACACCCCACGGCCTGCGAGGCGAACAGGTCCTATGTGACGTGTACCTAACAACGGTTTCAAAATGCAATTGTCACTAGGGGTAAAATCATACCCCGAGTCTTTGTCTCATAAGTCCTTTCCCCCAACCGCTCCTCCAGGTCATGTAGATTGTCGCCCACGGATATTACCGTCGCCCAAATGGGGGCGTGTTTTTCGTGTTCAGGATCAGGGAGTTTTTTCTTGCCGACGATGATCAAGCGGAAGTATTTTTTCTCCTTGTTCGTTGATTCAGGCGCAGGCGCGGCGTCTGCGCCTTGGGCCACGAGGTTCATCTCGTCCGCATCTGCACCGGAGACATCTTTGCTCCCACTTTCGCCGTGCACGCTGAGCTGGGATGGACTAGGTACAAGGAGGACGTGGAGCTTGCTAACATCGTTTATAGAATGAACTTCTTCCCGCTGGACTTTCGGGCGGTAGAAGAAGTATATATGTCCACGCTCGATTACCCCTGAATAAAATGGGTTCAACGACGAAGCACTCTCGGCGAAAAATACACTGACCTGGGGTGAATGCATATTTATTTGTGTCGACTTCTTCTTCTATCTTCGGCTTCTTCGCCTCTGTCTCTTCCACTATGTCAAGCTCAGGAGCTTCGCGTTTCTCGCCGACCTCGTGTTCCATTTTCACTTCCGTCTTTTGTGCAATGATGTCTTCATTTTTGCCTTTCTTCGTTCGCTTTTGTCTTCGAGGAACGCGAGGACTCTGACTGGAATTCATGCTAGAGGCGTGTGTAGCATTGCGTGTCTGCACCGGCATTCTGTGGTGGCGTGATGAGGATAACGGGGAAGCAGCCTTGGCTGACATCATACTATGGGGCAACTCAGTGACCATGCTTCTTCCCTCATCACAATCGCTCTCAAAGACCAAAAGAAATTGCAAGTAAGTAACTTTGAGCTTTACAGGTAACATATCCCCATTAATGTTATCTTGCTCCGCAAGGTATATATATGTCAGTTCATACGTGCAACAGTCCGTGTGTGCCGAGATCCGAAATCAAAGTACACCAGTTGCAACCTTACATGAATCGTACTGTCTAAAAATACGGGGCTCGTCCTAATCCTCGCTGTAGAGTCCACAGGTCGCACTACCTTCAATATGATCATCGACGACACTACAGGAAAGATGTTACGGTTTGTGTAAAGAACGTGTTCGCCGTGACTTTGAGGGTGCGTGCGTGTACACTCACCCAGCATCTAAAACACGATGAGAGATATTATTGATGTTCCACAGATATCGGATCAAACTGGCCCATCATGGGGCCCCGACGAATTTGCACTTCACTTCAACAGTATCAAATACAACTTACAAGCTGTACCACTTCCTGTCTTCTACGAAGACAACCTAGTCCACCCCATCGATACCGATACCACACTCACGGCTTCCATCGCCAAGATAGAGTTCAGCGTCCGTCACTGGAAAATATAAGATCATATAGCTTCCAAGCGACGGCGGAAAACTTAACCATACTGAGACTTGGCGCAGTACTTGCACCACAACACTAGGACTACAAACGCCCACGTGAGTGACAATGAAGGACCAATGATAAGATTCATCGTGGAAAGCATAAAAACGGGTAGAGTGGCCGCTGGCGTGTATGCACTTGTACTTATATCTCCAACCATCATTTTATGGCGCACTCGATGTTTCCTAATGGCCTCATAGTCACTGGACTTGTCTTGTTTGACTGCAGATTAAAATGGGCAAATTGCGATATTCAACATCATAACCGGAGCAAGGTAAGAAGTCGCCAACGACGACCCCTATAGTAGAAAGGTAAAACAATCACCTGACAGTCGGACGGCGTAACAGGAACGTGACGTCACGCCCCCTTGATTTAGGCGCCTTTCCTTAACAGTCCACTTGGCCGTGGCCCCAAGCTTAAGCAGCTCTTCATGTCTGCTCTCAAGTTTGCAGTTTCTGCGCTCAACCGAGAGAAACCTCATGTGCGTCCAGGATATCTATCTCTCTTACTTGCTAATTACAATCTGCTGCAGTCATCTGTCACCGATTGGATAGACATTCTCACCTCGCCTTCATATGATGATGAGGCATATGATGGGTAGGAAAGATACTATCTCTAAATACATGCTAAGCTCAACTATTTCAAGAATCCCAGAGCTAGTGGATTCAATTGCACTACAACCAACAGGGTGCGCTTGAAATCCGGACCTGATATTATTTAGTGGTGACCATTGATGCGTTGGGCGTCCGCCTCCTTACACTAGGACTTCCGAAGCATCCAGAGCAATACGGAAGAAATTAAAGCATGGAGATACGCACCATCGGTACCGTGCACTTGTCGTACGTTTTAATTCCTTATCGGCGGAAGTAGACTCTTGACTGATAGGACCAGATACTGAAAGCACTTGTCGACAATGGTGCTCAGAAATTCCAAAGTGAGTTTATACACCGATACACGACTGGCTTTGGCTGATGGTAACAGCGACGTTCGCTGACGGCAACTTGACTGACGCCATAAAGCATCTCGCAGCTGATCCAATGACGGACCAGAAAGTTAAAAAGAAGCTCATAGAAGTCCTTGCATCATGGCACAAGCAGTTCAAGGATGATCCATCGATGTCTGTTGTTGCGGGTCTCTATAGGCAGTGTCGTACCGCAGATCGTCGCAGCCAAGGATACTCAAATAGTGCAGATCCACTCAGTCATGGGCCATCATCTGACTACGAAAGGAAAATGAAAGAGAAGGATGAGAAGGAGCTGTCGAAACAACGGGCTAAGCGTGCGAAGCAAGAAGCGAAGCAAAAGGCACGTCAAGCAGAGGAAGACGCAAGGAAGAAGGACCGGCCCCGACGAGCTCCCTTCAATTTTGAAGTTGTGCGTGATCTTCATCATCATGCCCGCGATCTGACACCAATCTGACACAATAACAGGAGAAGCCACAAATACTCACAACCATCGCTAACGCAAGTCAAGCGTCCAGTAACCTTGTGAACGCCATAATGCTGGTGAATGGCGAGAAGGAAAGCGTGGTCTCGAATGAACGTGTGCAGGAGTGTCTTGGGAAGGCACGTTCTGTCCGTAAGCCTATAGTGCGCTATATCCAAGTCTGTATTTTATTTTATTTTTTGTTGTTGTTGGTTTCTTTGCTTATGACTGAACGCAGCTCGTGGAGAACGAGGAAATGATCGGAGCGTTAATCGAGACGAACGAGCGCATTATTACCGCCCTGCAAATGTATGTCAATGTAAGTCGTTGCCTTCCACCATAAATTCGCTGCTCAATGATCTGCGTTCAGCTTTCAGCTCCCGATCAGAAAACACCGTTAGATCCTACGGCGAGCGTACAGGCCGCAATGGCGGCGACGCACCTCACCCCGAATAGTACAGGCGAGCTGTCGACCCAACAACGAGCAGCTGTTGAGCAATACAAGCAACAGTTACACGATTATGATGAACAAGAAAGCGGCAGGAATTATATCCACGAAGATCTTCAAGATCTATCCTTTGGGTCTCTGGGTAACGAAGAGGGGAAACTGCCCCCACCCATGAGACCAACTGCACATCGTACCATTTCACCGGATTCGGAGTGGGATCAGGGGAGGGGAAGTCTCTCTGATTTCAGCGACTACGAGAGCGAGGAAGAGGAACGACCGAGATACGACGCACACCCACATGCGACGTCTTCAAGCTCGCGACAGTCAGAAAGAATCGTGGATGACGAGGACCCATTCGCAGACCCGTTTGCGGATTGATATTGAGGTATATCTAGAGGAGTGATCGATGTGCTGTAGGCAATATATCTTATGTACATGTAGTCAATGTCTCGGCCGTCTTGTGCTAACAGGTCCAGCAGGATCTCGCTGGAAATATATGAGGATACTAGGATGAATTATACTGCATTAAAAGGAGTGTTTGGTACATGTGCGATACTGTCCCGAGGAAGTAAACGCATGGAAGAATCCACTAGACATTGACCTATGTTACAGTACAGTTTGCAAGGACGAATCTTCAAAATGGCGGTGATAAACAAGAAAACCAAAATCTGGGTTGTCAACCACTTTCTATACCGCTATCCATTTCATTATTTACCACTTGTTCACCATTTTGAGGTGATGCGCCGTTCATTTGCTGTTGGTGTTGACGAACATCCTGATGGGATTGTTGGGGCTGCTGATGCTGATGAGGGGCCATCGCGCCTCCGTGCATACTTGGGCCAAGAACTCCAAAGCCTGGCCCCCCTACAACGCCCATCGGGCTTTCCAAGTACAGTCGGATAAGAACGCTTTCAAGAGCAACAACAGTAGGCCCTGGGTAATCGAACGCTCGAGCATGTTCACGAATGGAATTAAATAAAATGCTCATGCGATCCCACAGTTCTTGCTGAGATGGTGAACCCTGAGGAGGACCGATGTGAGGATATCCCATTGTCGGAGGTCCGGGGAAAGCGGGGAACGGATGGGGCAGATGGGTGAGTGGAGGGTTTGAAGGATAACTTTGGACCTGTGTTTGAGACGAAGTAGAGGAGCCCTCCTGCTGCGTGGGAGCGGGGGCTGCAGACGCAGCTTGTAGGGTGCGCTTCGACTCCTCCTTCTCGGCTAGCACTGTTTGTCGCCTGCCGCGACGGGTGAAGGGCAAGTTTGCCAGCCCAATAGGATGTGAGTGCTCAGCAATGTCTATGGAGTTGTTCAGGAATGGCGATTCCCCCAGCATCATATGAATACGCACAACACACTCGAACCTCATCGGTGTCATAATAGGTCTTGTAGCTAATAGATGCCAGACACCCCTGCCCGTCAAGCTGAGAGAATGCATGAACAAGCCATCATGTGGAGCATGCTGCTGATACGAACCTTCCTGCTGGGCACCTTGCGAACGCGCTCTGGGTGTTTCTTCACATACTTCTTGCGACCACTCCTTGAATGCCGAGCGCAAACTAGTTTGGTGTGGTCCTTGAAACGGGGAGGAACTGCCTTGCTGCCATGAGTATCGCCCTTCACGAATTCAACCATTTGTGTTTCTTCCTCATGAACCCTCCATTCCTGGAAAGCAGCGAGGTTTGGAAATATAAGAGTGTAGCCATCGTCACTGTCGCCACACCCGTAAGGTGACCTCGCAGTGGTCGACTTTGGGGGCGCTGGGGTGGCAAGGCTAGAGGGCGCTGCGGGCGTAGAAGTGGACGATGGGGGATTTTGTGAATAAGATTGCTGCTGATTCTGTTGCAAATGTGGAGGCAAAGGCTGGGACATGGCCAGTTGCCCGAGCCTGAAATGCTGGAAACTCATTTTTTGACAAGGATTCCGAACAAAAAATGGTTGGGATGAAAGCAAAAAGGTGGAAAACTGGTCCCGCGTGTGACAACTTTATACAATGTCACGTAACATTTTTGTCACGCGCTTTCCTTTTTCCAACAATGACCTCCTCCCTCAGAAATTCGCTGCATAGGCGAAATCATAAAGAGCGTTCACAGCTCTCTCATCGCGCAAAGTTTGGGATATTAGAAAAGCACAAGGACTATGTCCAACGTGCACGAGATTATCACTCCAAGCAGGATCGTCTGACGCGCCTTAGGCAGAAGGCAGCGGACAGAAATAAGGATGAGTTCTACTTTGGGATGAACAAGGAGAGGACGGTGCAGGGGGTGCACGTCAAGGATAGAGGAAATGTTTCTATGCCTATGGATATGGTTAAGCTCCTCAAGACACAAGATGAGGGCTATGTTCGCACAATGAGAGCTAACGGACTGAAGGCATGTATTTCATGCGTATAACATATCAATCAATCAACTCATTATTTGACAGAAAATCGAGAGGATTAAAGGCCAACTTACTGCTTTGGCCAATCTTATTGCCCCGCAGGATGATGACACAGAGGACGACGGCGAGGACGTGTTGGACGAAACTGACCTGGAAACACTTCGAGAAGCAGCTGTCATACCTCCAGAAACAAAACGGCGTCCACCCCCACGTCATATTATCTTCGCTGAGAACGAGACGGAAGGCGAGTGTGTCTTGTGACGCTGTATCGTGCATGACATGACGATATATACGTTGTAGCCAAACAATTATCTCAGCGGCGATCTACAAACCAAATCAAAACTACGACTGAAGTGGACGTCAAACGAGCCCAAGTTGACCTCGGCTGGAAGACCCAGGAAAGTGCGTCTTCTCGACGGAGAAGGAAGAGCAAATCCTCAGCTGGTGCAACAACGGATATTACTGAGGACACTGAAGAAACACGACAGCTTAATGTGGTATGCCCATTTGTTGTTGTTATCATCCACTTCCTGAGAATTTTCGTTCAGCAAAACCGCAAACGCCTCCTGAAAGAACTCGCTGCGCGATTAAAACGTGACACTCAATTACGGTATACACAGCGTGAGCTAGAGATGCAAAGACTTCTGGCAGGTAAGGGAGGTCGACGGAAGTTGCGTGGCGTTGAAGAAGTAGGGGCTGAGAACAACGATGAAGATGAGGACGAAATGGACAATGCGGCAGTTTCCAAGGCAAGCAAAACGGATGAGAAGACTTACAAACCTCGAGTATATAAGTGGCGTATAGAAAGAAAACGATAGTATCATTCAAGTCCATGACAATCCATTGTATAGTTCGACAAGTATAGTGCGAGTGTATATGGTACGAGTTCAGTCCCAGATCCAGATTACTGTATGGTATACCGTCCCAGTAGTGGACATGCGCGACCAACGTCAGATGACAGATTAAAAAATGCAGAAGGCGCCGAACGCCACGCTGCCAATAACCACCCAAGCTGAGCTCCACCGGCTGAGGTTAGGCCGGCCGGAGTTCAATGAGGATGAGGTCACAGACGGCGAGGAGGCTGAACTTGTTCCCATTGGAGTCGCAATGGGCGTGGCAGGGGAATAGGTGACGCCGTTAGCAGTGGCAGCGACCTCGAAGACAGATCCACCACCGTACTCATAGAACTTGGAATCATTAGAAAGAAATCCACGAGGCAGTTGGATGTACGTACGTCAACGAGCATGAAGTTCGGGTTTCTGCCCTGCTGGCTAACACAGAGGTTAAACTGCTCACCGAGGGAATTCGTACCGGACACGGCATTGGTTTGATTAGCTTGACTTGGGTCCGGAGCAGGTTGGCCAAGAATCAAAGTATCCAAAAAGTGATTAATAAGATACATAGATGTAGCGGTCGGGGTGTTGGCGTTAGACCGGTTCACATTGCAATCAAATGACGTGGTGACGTCATACGCAGTTTCCCAGATGTTAGTGAATTCTGGGGACGAGGATCAATCAGGGTCTCCACGGGAACAACTATGTAACACACCGTCGATGATATAAGGAACGGAGGTGAAGTCTGCGTTGGAATCCATGAAAGTGATCAACCGTTTTCCCGAATCAATGAGGCTGCCCAGGGTGGGCCAGCCACTTTCAAGCAGGGAAGAAGAAGGTGGCGAGTAAGACACCGTGTCAAGCCCAACCGATTTGAAGACCGTGTCATAACTACTCGGCGGAAGAGTGTCAGAATTGACGATGAGCAATGAAAGCACTGGACAATATATTTTGAGAAATGCCAAAGCCCGCCATTTGTCATGAACGGTACCGACCTTCATTTGGATTCGCGTCTAGCCAGGCTTTGACTGTATGCCAAGGGTAAGGAAAGGAACCTCATGGCGAAGATTTATTCTCACCAGTTGTAAGGTAAGCTTGAAGAGTTCCACCATCAAAGAGTGACTGCAAAACAGTGAGTAACGCATTATTGGCACAACATGCACGCCACTTACACAACTCGTGTGACAGAGGTGAATGACTCCATTTGAGTTATGTGCCTGCATTTGCAGCATTCGAATCCCATCATTCAGTTGTTGTGTAACTAACAGGGGTCATTTAGAATTTAGTCCCGGTTCGGACAAAATATTATGCACTCACTGTTGTAGTCCTGGGTCGTGAAAACTTCAGGAGAGTACTTGAGCGAGTATCTGCATGCACAAGGACGTTGGAGCTCACCATTGTTGGTGCCGACTGCATAGGAGTCATGGGCACCGACGAAGGTGACGTTTCCGAAACTGCGGGTACACAGATCTGGGCTTCCATTGCAAATCGTGGCACGGCGAAGCGGCGATTCGGTGGGTGAAGCATAAACGAAGTCAAAAACGGATGACATCATTGCAAAAGCAGACAGAGCGACCTGCACCCTGGGGAAAGAAGAAAATAGCAACATGATCAACAAGGATGATGTTTGAAGTGAGTGAGTGTGGGTTTGAAACAAAAGGGAGACGTTAATATTGAAGGGGACTAGGCTGCATAGCCAAACCACGCCACTGCTGCGGGCCAAGAAATCAAATTAAGTCGCACCGTAATATATGGTGAGATGGCCGAGCGGTCTAAGGCGCCAGACTAAGGATCGGCTCATTAGATGAGCATGTTATCTGGTCCTCCGGGGCGTGGGTTCGAATCCCACTCTCATCAATACTTTTGCTACATCTCGCCATAATTGTTTTTACCCTTTTGTATTATGTACGTGAGGTACTGCGAAAGTAATCCTCAGAAGGTGGAGGTGACGATCGTAATGATACACAATGCTGATTTGGAAACGAACGCAAGAAGTAGCCGATTAATTTTCCAGCAACAGATAGCTCAATCAAGTCAAAGTTTCTGTGATACTGAAATGCACATGGTCTCCTTCACCTAGGGTGAGCCTGACTGGCAGACGGGGATCAATGCGCACAGGAGCACTCGAGCCAACGAAAAAGTCTCCTCGACTAAAATTCCTGGTGATGGCGGCTGCTTCTTCCTCTGTGAGGTTACGTGGCCGCTTGTTAGGGCGAAAGGTAGATGAAGAGGCGCCAGTAAATGCGCCATTATAATCATAATATTGGTGCTGGCTGAGAGTAGGTGCTCCGTGGACATATCCCAGTGGTGTCTGAGCAAATGTAGATACACCGGGAGCTGGGAGATTACAAGATCGTGAATAAGTAGACTACGTTTCAGCGGAGTCAAAATAATTACTTTGATGCGACTGATTTTGGTCACTTTCGGGATCTGGATATGCGCATGTTGCGCCAATACCTCTTTTTAAGCAGCTCTAATAGGAGGTACGTAGTCAATATATCATAGAACGAATCTATTTGCTTGAGATCTGTACTAACCTGACACGGTAATACCTCGCTGCACCGAGTTTTACCGGTATGACATGCAGTACATGCTCGCCTTACTGAAGGGGCTTTTGCTGGACATGATATACATGACATTGTTGGCGATGATGGCGCGGAGCTCACCTTTGCGAGTTGCTGTGGAATCGTTGACTGGCGATGGGCCATTGGAAGTATGCTGCTGTTGTTGCTGTTGGGCGTCGGCAGCATGTTGATGAAGTTGATGAAGTTGTTGTGCGTCCATGGCCGACGCCGCGTCATGCGCCGGTGTAGATGCCTCACTAAGAGCCGACATGGGTGTAGCGGAGCGGTGAGGTTCCGACGCTGTTCGGTGAAGCGGGAATATAAGTAATTCATCGGAGCGGATATGCCTATTTAATTCATATTTATCTCCATTTATGTCTGTTTGTGTATCCGGTAGCTCCCGCCACTCCGGCCAAGGGGCGGTTCGATGCCGTAACCGGTTAATGGTTTCATTCCGGGTCGGTAATAGCTTCTTGCCTGCACCACCATGTCTTCCCAATCTCCGTCTCAACCACCTCCCTTCTCCGAGTTCGAGTATGTATTTGACCCGGCTCTATCAGCTTTATCTCCTCCGCCTCTTCCCATCCCGTCATCTGCAGACCTCTTCTCTCCATCCGAAACAACTGATCTCTTAGGATTCCTAGACAATTTTAATTGGGATTTCGAAGCAGATTCCACTTTCACTGCGCCCTATCATATGCCGCAAGGCGCGCGTGATATGGATAATTCGGGAGAAACTGTGTCACCGATACTTCAAGAGCAACCTGAAATACCATCAGATATATCCAATGCTAGACCTTCATCTTCTTCATCCGCGACTTCGTCACTTCCCTCAAAACCAGACTCCAGAGGTGCAAGTGCAAAGCGCAAGAGAGCTTCTGCATCATCGTGCCAGACGGGCAGATCAAAAGTCCTCCTCTCAACCCCCCAGAAAAGACTCAATCACATCATGTCAGAGCAAAAGCGTCGCAATGTTATTCGTGAGGGCTACGCGCAGTTGATATCCCTTCTCGCCCCAGCCGGAGCACAGGCTATTGATATGCCCACTAGGGGTAGGCCCAAGGGCAGCGGGAGCAGGGGGAAGGGGCACAGCAAAGGCAAGAGTGGAGTGCTCTTTCGAGCAGTCGAGTACTGTCGGTGGCTTGAGGAAGGGAGGGATGCTTTGATGGATGAAGTACTTCGTCTAGAAGCTGCCGCAGGAATTGTCTACCCGTCGAGGTAGTAATGGGCATACATCCGCTTCATCAAGACAAGTTTCTGAAACTGCAGTGAGTATCCTGGCCTCTATGTGTCCGGATCTCATCAGTCTTCCAGAATACAGGAAATGTTTTCTCTTGTCCACTGCCAGTCCAGGGCTACAGAGCCCCAGCTGCTCCATAATCATGTCCGCAGACTTCCCAAAGTTGCACTTATTTAAACGCATGCCTAGTCGAAAATTTCGACATGTATCAAGAATTGTATTTTCCCGTAATTTTTGTGTTTTCAACGTATTGGTGTATTAAAAATACTCGCGGTTTCTATTTCTGTAGGAACACGTATTGAATTGCCAGGCAACAATTTCCTGTCCTGCTACTGTCTCATCCGCTGGAGGTCACATTTATGGTCTTGCCTTTCAAAAGCTTGCGGTTTCAGAGTGTAATACCGGCGGTTCCGAACGCAGATGTTCCGAAATCCACTTGGCAGCGTGTACAAGTGGCCCGTCGACTTGCTGGAGTGCGATGATATTTTCGGGATGTCATCTGAACAACCATCAACATTCATAATCTCATGTTTGTCAAACAAAGATCATATTTAGCACCACCAGCCTTTCTCTCTTGCGACTGGTCGTCGATCGGTTGAATATTGAAGACAGGTAAATTCGTCGTGCCGCCCGTATAATCCGAGTCAAGTCAGGCGCAAGAACAAAAATCATTCTGTAACTCGCAACACCCAAGGCCACCAGCAGCGAGGGCCACAGGCAGAAAGGCCTCAACAGCGTTCGCCGGAGGCTATGTATTTAAGCAGGTACGTACAAGGCAACATCGCGCGGTCTTCGCTGAATATATGCATGACGCATCTAGCGCGTTTTGGCGGGGCCCCCCAGATGATGGCAAACAAAATTGGGAAGGAGGACGCCGTGAGGAACGCCGCAATCTGGACGAACGTGCATCTCGGAGAGCCGGAGGAACCGATCGGCTTCGGGTTAAGCGTAGCTCCGTTAAGGTTGAGGGTGAGGACGAGGAGTTCATTAAGGTCGGCCACGAGATGTGCCCTACTCACATGTGGCCCCCGGGGAGTGTGTGTTTATTATCTGCAAAGCTCTGCTCTTTCCACTGAACCCCTTCACGGCATTGTTGTGTTTCGCACAGGTACACTTTTAGGATTCAATATTCAGGAGCTGCCTTAAAAATAGCATATGACGCATTTCTCGCACGTATTGAACCACTCCGTGCTTAACGTACGACATTGGTTGGCCCGAACATTGAAAGTACGCACGATCCTACAAGTACATTGGCAAGAATATTTCAGAATTCGCTACACTTCGGCCTGGAACAAAAATCGGGTGCTCGGGACTCTCCTATAGAGCACTCCTATGCCACTTGTCCTCAACACCATCAGCCATCGACAAGTACGGCATCAAGTCGCTCGTCAAAAAGTCGCTTGGCCATTGTTGCCTGATTTGATCCATGAGATACTTCGTAGCAATTTTCAAATGGTCATCCTTGACGCTCGGGGCGATCTTCTGGACGCCGGGGGCTTGCTCTGCGATGATGCGGTCGACATATGAGGGGGTAATCTGCTCGCCAGTGTCAAGGCGTGCACTGTACTTCACCCACTGCCAGAGCTGCACACGTGCAATCTCAGCAGTAGCAGCATCCTCCATCAAGTAGTTGACAGGGATGCAGCCATTGCCGCCGATCCAAGCTCCACAATAGGCAAGAGCCACAGAGATATTAGAGCGGATCCCTTCCTCGGTGATCTTTCCAGGAACATTGGAGCTCAGCAAGTCCGCGCCAGCGACTTTCACATCCTCACGTCGGACGTGGTACTACAGCCCATGGATGATCAGCCTCATCACAGATACAAAAGTATCGCGGATGCGAACCTGGTTAGGACCCAGCATATTTTCGTCAAACACCTTGCGAGCGATCTGGTTGATCAAGGGGTGCGCAATCCAAGTTCCATCATGGCCAGCTGTAACCTCGCGAAGCTTGTCTGCTCGGACCTTCTCCATTGCCACCTCGTTGGCTTTGGGGTCATCTTTAATAGGAATTTGTGCAGACATGCCACCCATAGCAGCAACTTTCCTCCTAAAAGCACCTGTGAGCGCTATGGTCACGCGCGGAAAATATCCTTACCTGTGACAAGTCTGAATCAGAAGACGCACATACGCATCCATGAAAGGCACGGTCATGGTGACGTCCTTCCTGTCTGGTAACACGGCGCTTCTGTCTGCCCTACGCTTCTTGATTGCACTAAATATGTAGTCCCATCTGACAATACACACGTGAGTGAGCAACTGACCTATTTACATCGGAACTAAATTTCCCTCACCTTCCACAATTAAGTCCTGAAGAGTGATTTCTGAGCTCGAAAAGTATTTCTTCCATCTGGAATGCTGCGGGAAGCGTCTCGATGAGGACAGTTGCCCTTATTGTGTTGTGAGGTATTCCAATGTATGATTGCGAGAAGAGGAAGACGTCATTCCACAGACGGGCCTCGAGATAGTGCTCCATCTTGGGAAGATAGAAGTAGGGGCCCGAGCCACGCGTTATGAGCTGATGAGCATTATGGTAGAAGTAGAGCCCAAAGTCGAAGAGAGACCCCGAGATAGGGGTATTATCGACCGTAACACGCGTCTCGTCCAAATGCCAGCCCCTAGGTCTGCATAAAATATAAATAACTAATGCAAAGCCGAAAATATCTCAGACGTACCGGACAAGAAGCACAGCTGGATTCTCAGACAGCCTGTATTGCTTCCCGCCGGACTCGAAGTCGATCTGTCGGTTAATTGCATCGCGCAAATTAACTTGACCATTAATCATGTTCGCGAATGTAGGAGCGCTAGAGTCTGGAAACATTAAGATATCAGCACAATTCTTTGGCATCGTGAATGATCCGCGTACCTTCAAAGTCTGCCATGAAGGTTTTTGCACCACTGTTCAGAGCATTGATAACCATCTTCCTGTCAGTAGGACCGGTAATCTCAACGCGTCTGTCTTCGAGACCGGGTCCAGGGGGTGCGCAGTGCCATGAAGGTTCGGCACGGATGTGAGCTGTTTCAGGAGGAAAGTCAAGAGGTACTCCCGAGTCAAACCTGCGCTGTGCATCATCGCGCGCAACTAGGAGGGTCTGCCTGGTAGACTCGAAGGTTCTATGAAGTGCAGCGAGAAATGCGACTGCAGCATCGGTGAGGATTTCAGTCTGGGCGTCCTGAGCGACCTTTGTGTGAATCTGAACACCTGCAACCATGATTGGGGGCGAATAGGGAGTTGTAAGTAAGGAGCAAGATTAGTAGCGTGCGTATTAAAGCACTAGAACTCGGGACTCCGACACACCGCGATAGTCCTTCCGAGCATGTGTTTTTGACCCAATATTGGCCTATCATTTTTTCGGGTGTCCATCGCATGCCCGCAAATCGGAATATACGTCATGCGATCGAGTCACTTTGCGCCCACCGAAGGAGTTGCATTCCTCTCCGTTCCCGCCGTTTCTCGATTTCGATGGCTTGTCATAGCAGCGGTCGCGGCTCAGCTGCTCATACATATACACCTTCGTCGCTCGACACTCAGTCTCGTGTTTCTGAATGAATATCAATAAAGGTAAGTAGATGCAAGCATTGGGAATACTAAATACTGTTCTAGCACCTCGGACATTACCACAGACCCGCATACATACATTTCTGGCACACACACGTACGCGCGTAAGAGAGTTCAACTCGAAAAGCATCAGCTCGCACACAAGACGAAGCATGCGAGGTGATTCACGCATACTTGCAGGAAGTCTTATCCCAGCTGCTTCGACGAATACGCAATGGCCACCTTGAGTTTCGCCTTCCGAAGAGGTGATTTCGTGAGCCCCATTTCAGCACTGGAAATCCAGGCCTCAGGGGCCAGAGCTGAGGAGATGATGCCACAATGGACGATGGCGGGAGACGGTGACGGGAATGGATCGAGAAGCGCCGCGGCTGGGACAATGGCCCGACTATCCGAAAACCTAATGAATCCGTCATCATAAATCCATAAGGAAACCAGAGAGTGCCGTATTTTGAACTGGAACGAAGGGATGGCGGTGAGATATGAGCGCTTGAGCCCTGGATCCTAATATGATATCGTAGCATGCAATATTACTTCCGTAGAAGCTACAGGGAAATACATTAAAACACGAAAACAAAGAATTTAGCGAAAGAGATGGGCAGAAATTATCCCCAGTCAACTTCCAATTCATGGGCTAGCCAGTCATCATCTTCATCGTCTCCATCATCAGCATAATCATCGTCCTCAGCATCTTCCTCCAAACTCTTGAGAGGTATGGGCAGTAATGGTTTACGGCTGTGATCCGAGAGCGACTCGGTATCTGCCAACTCGTCAGCAGTAACAGCCTCTTTCAATTTGGATGCCCCACTTCGACTTGCGGCTAGTTTCTTGCGCTTAGCAAGTGGAGAACGGAGCGCATCGCTCTGCCGGTCGCCAACCCCGTAAGTCCCTCCATCCGAGGGTGTGGCACTTCGTAGCCTTTTGCGTTTCATTCGAGGGGTAGTACTTGGACTACTGTAGGAAATATGGAGTTAAACTGGCAATTTTAAAGGCGGAATTCAAACCTTAGTTGACTTCGAGTGTCATCAGGCATGGTATCGTCGTTATCAGACATCAACACACTTCTCCCACTACTCATCTCACTCATGGCATCATCTTCATCGTCGCTCTCGTTCATAGCAGCTTCGACTTCATCATTGATGTCGTTCCAATCGATATCGTGAAGCTCCAAGGACGTGCTCCCTGCTGGGGCAGGCTCCACGTCCCAGTCGTCTGCGTCGGGCTCCGGATCTGAAGAAATTTGATGTGGGTCGAGGATCGGACTAGAACTGGGAGCGGTGGCTGACGGGTCATCCAGTAAATATGGAGTCTCATCTTGTCGACGCCACAGTGCTATCGAGTCTGTGAACCATGATAGCCACACAATCTTGATTCCCCCTCGCTTCCGTGCGGCATCCACCTTGACTGTGCCATGCTGTATAATGGAAGGCATATGAGCTAAATCGCATGAAAGACAGAGAGCGAACGACCTTGGCGGCAACCACGTGGGTGATTCGACTGGATAGCTCAGTGTAGCATTGCGCTCCAAACATGTGAGCTATTTTCCATATCTCAGTTGTTTCGGGCTTTGTATCAAGAGGTATCACACTGGAAAATAATATATGTACCCCTTGCAGAGTGTCCATGCGCATTTGTGGAATAATCGTCTGTGGCGCAATTGATAAACGTGACATGAGAAAAATAAACCACTTACTGTCACGTCGTGGGCTTTAGACTGCGCAAGGGTGGGCCGTCGTTTCTTACCTCGGTCCTCTGGCGATCTGTTGTCATATGAGGTAAAGAAGCGGCGATGCACTTCCCCAAGTAGCTGTAATAAATTCAGTTTGATTCTACACTCCACAAGGTGCGAGATACACACATAGCCAACCCGTTGAAGCTCGACATCGTCATTCTTCAACAAGGCCTTGCGCGGAACTTTCTCTGCCTTCAGGGGTTCCGCTGCTTTCGTATCGTTCTTGGGATGATCGGGCGATTGCTCTCCAGGTGATGTCGTCGCTCCAGTGTTGTCAGACTCCAGCAGAGCTTCTTGCTTCTTGGCTAACGGACGTTCTTCGACTTGCGCTTCAAGCGCAATGGAATTTTGTGTTAGCATCGCCTTTGATTCCATTTCAGCTTTGTCGCGTTCTTCGGGTGTTGATATTGGTTGTGACGGAGCTTCGAAGTCAGAAACAGGAGGTGAGGGCGGCTTGGCTAGTCAGTCCGGTCAGCACGAATTTCTGAAGATTTTTTTGAAGCAGAAAGGACTGACCAGGAGATGGAGATGGGACTATGGGCGCGAGAGGTTCAATTTTGGGCAGGAAGGCAGAATTAATGTCTCCTATGCCAACAAAAAAATCGTCTTGAGAAAGAAAAAAATCAGTGAGGGGTTTAAAAGGCACGATATATCAAAAACAGCACGAACACGGGATGACTTTGATAAGGTTCGGACTCCACTCCCAAACGTCTGCACGATCATCAATGATAACTACCATGGACGTATCGCAGGGAAAGAGACGTTGTAGACTTTTCTGTGTCAGACCTCGAATAACGTTGAGCTGCAGGATCACTATCAGATCAAGTCACTCACTCCCGCTTTCATCTCTACTGAGGATCCTTCCTCCAAATATTTTACCATCAGGGTCAATGGCGGCACAAACCTCTTCTGCATATGCTCGAGTGCCCATAGTGTACACATGCATCTCATACTTTGTCGCTATATTTCGAAAGAATTCCGGGGTTCCAGGTCTTATAGATCATGAGCTAGTCCATCAATGACGACAAGGAGTAGAAGCTCTACGCACCGAGGTTTGATGTAATACATACACCCTTCATTCTCTATTAGTTTCTGCTTGCCCTTCCCTTTGTGCGCGCCTCTTGGAACCGAAAGCATTCCAAATGATTCTGGACCCAAACGAAACTTTCGTACGTCTTGCAAAGCTTCCCAGTTTGGATTGCATTCGTCTTCAGCATCGGACGCTGTACCGTCAGAGTCGTCGTCAGAAGCTGCGTCATTTGGAGTGGTTGATCTCTTCTTGACTTGTCTGGCCTCCCATGCCTCACCTTCTGCGATCCACTCACCCACAGTCGGGTCGACCGTCGCATGCACAATGGTTTGGTCTAGATCGACGATAAGAGAGAGCTTCCTGGACTTGAGTAAATGTTCTGCAGTTTCTTTCTCTATCCTCCGGGCTTCCTCCAAAGAAACCGTTGGACCAAAGGCAGAATGCGTCATTTGAATGGATGCGCGCGACGCATCGGAGAATCCAGTATAATCAAATCTGGACGCGTGTCAATGGCGTCAATGGGACCTGATGATAGACGCACTCTGTCATATCCTTCCCGCATAGCCCACATAGTCCTCCAATCTGAACGCCATGCTTGCATGGCTCCGTGATGCATATGATAGGTTTCTGTTTCGCTTTCTGGGAAGAGATGGAGTCGCCAAACTTGACCTTCCAGGAATCGACAGTCCCTTCAATTGAGCAGTCCCATGTGCCAAAACGAGTTTCTGGCTTTGAGGTTGATGCAGGAGATGAATACAGGAAGGAATAGGTCAATAGCCGGGTCCCGCGTTGCACAGTAGCACCGAGCTGAACATCGAGAGATGCGACTTTTATAGGATATGGTAACGTCGGTGGTAAGAATATATCTGTCGGACTCGACATTTGGCTGTCAGAGCCAAAAGCAAGAGTTGATGTCGAGTGTGGACTTGAGCGATGACTTTGATGATGCACGAGACTAGACTTGGGTGACTTTGTTGAACCGGATTCCCTATTGAGTAACTGTGACCCTTGTCATAACTTTACTGCCACCAGTTGGGGTCACACTTTGGGGTTCACAGATGTCGTCCCCGCTCTTGTTTTCTACAATTGAGGTGACCAGACAAGCATTTTACAGGACAGCGCTATCGTACGCCATTGTCAATCTCAAACCAATCGTGCCAGGACGTGAGCCTAGTCCCTTATACGATATCTTATTCTTATAAGCCAGACTTTTAGATGTGCTCGTAATCCCCAATCGACCCGTGCCGCGCTTGACCGATCTCACTACACCAGAATTGACGTCCCTCATCGCTTCTGTCCAAAATGTTGGTCGAGTGGTCGAGCGCGCGTATGGTGGTGACGCATTGACCGTGGCATGCCAGGTATAACCACTGGCAGACGAACACAAGACCCGATATTGATCTATACGGTCTAGGATGGAAAGGCTGCGGGGCAGTCTATACCTCACGTCCACTTCCATATCATGCCTCGGAAATACCATGGAGACTACTTTTCGCAAAGAATGGATGATATATATCCCGCACTAGAACGGTCGGAAACGGATTTGCCCCGTGACTTCCAAAATCTCAAAGTGTCCAGCACCTCGGTCCAATATCACCCATTCAAGGTCGATGCAGACGAAGACAGATTGCCGCGGACGCTGGAGGACATGGAACAGGAGGCGACATGGCTGAGAGGTTTCTTTACAGGAGACAAGGAACGTCGTGATACCGACGCAGTGTAATGTCAAGCGTCCATTTGCCACTTGAAGGTTTTAACAGGTTTTAACACAATTCAACCGTAAAATACATATCATTAGATCTAAGCATCTAGATGAAGGTGTGCCTATGGTGACTATCCTGGCCTAGATCATATCATTCCAGACGTCCCTAGCAATGTTATGACCACAACCCTCGATGTGCTTTCCTGAAGTTCCTGAACCTGCAAGGCATAATATAGGCGGAGCCAGACTCGCGTTATCATCTAGTCCAGAGTGGAATGCGTCCTCGACCTCTATAGCTTCCAGACCATTATATCCGTCCCCACTGGCATCTGCAGTAATGCGCATCATCTGCACGCCATTTTTCCAAGATTGGTAAAGCCTGGATTTCACGGCTGCAAGCTGAGCCAGACCTTCATTCCAGCCCCTTTCAAAGTCCTCGCGGATAGCCTCATATTGAACATCGGGGATAAAGGCAGATGATGTAGACAGGGAGAGCAGCGTCGGTGGCGATGGAACGACGCGTACCTTAGGAATAACTATTCCAGCAGGTACATGGATGATATCTGGCTCTGATGCGGTAGGTTCCTCCCTAAACGAGATGGTAGCTGTGGCAAGACCACGACGACCTGGTCTTATACGTCTTGCTGCGGGCTGTGGCATGCCTGCTGGTGTACTGGTAGTGGCTGCATTGCGTTCCAACCAAGTCTTGAGCACTTTTTCCCTTGCTTTTGCTCGTCTGACGGTTGCGGTTGCGCATATCTTTCCGATGTTATTCCATTCACTCGCCTGCGATTGGTCCCGCGCAACGCCGCATCCATCAAGAATCAAATGTTGCAAATCATGAAATCGAATGAGAATCCCCTCCATATCCGAGACGAGAACATTACATGTGGACAGATCAAGAAGGCGTAATGCAGGGACGGAAGACGGGATGCTGCTGATGAAACGGGAGACTTGACGAGATGGTATGCGGAGACGCAGGCGAGTCAATGAGCTGATGTACGCTGAGCACAATAAGACGGATATTGGATCGAGTCTAAAGAAGACAAGGGGCTGTGCGAAATGCTGCGCACTTGATATCTCTGGGTCAAGGGGATCCTGGACGATAGATAGAGTCGACAACTCGCAGGGAGGCCAGCGGGAAAGTGCAGTTAGGGTGGTATCAAAGTAAGCTCCCTAACAAGTACACGTTGAGCGAAAAGTATAACATTCACGCAAGGTGGTACCTTGAGAAATTGATAATATGTGGCCCGATTCACGCTATGTCGCATACGCGTGTCAGGAGAGGATGAAACGAAACGAATTGACACTCACTATGGACGGAAGCGTAAAGAGAGAAAGCGCAGATCTTCTCTCGGTTTATGAAATATCTCCTCAAGATGCTCTGGAGCGAAACTGGGTCCCACGAAGAGAAGGAGAGAAGATATGCTAGGGAGGATCTCAAGCAAATTAACGAGGACATCAGCGTCGACAGTCCAAGTCACGATACCGAAGTCCTTGACCCATTTTCTCTCGTCAGTAGCATTGTGCAAGCGACGGTATAGTTGAACGATTTGCTGCGCGTGTTTGAGGCGTATGTGCTCGAATAGACTATGGGTAGGCACGGGCGATCTGGGGCACACTCTTGTCAGGGCAAGGACATCTTGCTGGAGCGAGTCTGCTGGCAGGTGACTGATGATTGCAGCATACAGCTCTGCAGGAAGTTCATCCAACTGCATTACCGCAGAGGCTAGAGGTAAGCTATGACTCGGATGGCAGCTGCCGCGGAGTTTCACATCAAGTTTCCAACAAGACTACCCTTTAGCCAAGCTAGTGTCCCTTCAGCACCTCCAACTAACAATTCAACACCCTCAACAACAGTCTTTCTAGTGTCTTCCTTGTCTCCCCAATGCACCCGTGGAGTCCAAGCAACCAAATGTGCTCCAATATGTGCAATTGCGACCCTCGCCAGCGCTTCATCAGGCCCACTTCCTCTATAAGCCAAGAGGAAAGATCTCATAATCATCGACGCCTCCTCCTGGCGGCTTGGATAGAACCGCTGAAGCAGTCGCATCTCCGCGCAGAACTGACCAATGTCTAGTCCCCGAAGACCCGCCTTCGCCAGCTCCCAGTCTAATACACAAAGCTTCTCTAACCTCAACGTGCCTCCCTCTGACTCTCTCCGAAGGGATACCATGATATTCCCAGGCCAGAAGTCTCCATGTGTAAACACTTCTGCCGTGTTACTGATTTCAAAGCTGCGGGTCTCCGCTAGCTTCGAGATAACGGCTAGCTTCCCCTCAGGGATATCGAGACCGGGGTCAGCTAAAGCCGCGATGTTGTCTCTGCCGCTAAGCGTAGATATGAGGCGACCGTATGTAACTAAGGCCGAGATCATCTTGCCCACTTCGTTGTTGCTGAAAATACCCATGTCGAAAGACACGTTTTTGTTCCAGGCATGGATGCGCCCAAGAAAACGACCGATTGCAGCACCGATTTCTTCGGCGACTATCTGTGGCAGCGCCTCGTCAATCACCAGTTGCTTCAGCGTACGAGCATCCGTTCCGCAATCATCGAGAATCATGACGTGGGCTTCTTCGTCAAAGAGATAGACGGCAGGAACGGTGATGACATCGTCATCAGCGTGCATCTTGCGGAAGAGTCGTAAGGCTTCCACCTCGAATTTCTGCCGAGTTGTTATCAGCCCAGTCACTAGTATAATATCACTCCAAAGCAGCCTTACCTGGCGCTCAACAGAGAGAGCCATCTTACCGCCGGATGCAGCGACATATGGCGCTGCATACTTGAATACAAATGTTTCCTTGCCCTGGAATGGATTTTTGAGGTGAATTCTGTATGTGAAGTTGGCGGAGCCTCCTGCCAGCGCGCTTATGGTATGGGATGCGAATGGGGTATCAGACAAATATTTTCGGACGTCAGCGATGGTGGCGAGGTCAACGTCTGGCATGTCTGAGTAGATGGATGTTGCTCGGTTATTGTCCCTGCTACAGTTACATGCAATCTGCCTTTTAAGCACCGATCGAAGTCATAACGTCAAACACCCGGGTTTGACTCAAGCTTCCGAAAGATCCGGATCCGAGAGTTGTCATGCGTTGGCGCCTCACCAACGTTCTCAGCATTGCCAACTAACAATTAGGTATGGGCGTCCAAATTATCAGGCATACAAGAGCACCACAATTGAATGTAGTGAAAATAGGGATGGCAACAAGGAACGAATTCCAGAAGGTTGGTCGTGAGCACTTTCGCACAATACTTTACAGCTTGTCGTAGTAGTTGTCGACAGATGGAATTTCGGGCTAGATATCGGGTGTCAGTCATCTTCCAGGATAGCGTGCAGACGTTCATTACCTTGAGACCCTTGCGCACACGAATACCCCTGACGAGTTCTTCGAGCTTGCTGCCCTTGTCGAGAGGAGCTGATAATTTTCATTAGCATCATTCTTCGAACGTCGTACACGCAATTACGTACATCCGTTCATGATTTCCCAGTGGTCGAACACACACTGGGGGAAGGCTTGCCCGGCTGTTTGTGAGCGGAGATCGCTGTTAAAGCCGAAGGACTCCGTGACGGGGAGGTAGGCCTTGACAGTGAACATGGGTGTTCCTGGCCTCTGCTCTTCGCTGAAGACCTGGCCACGACGCCTGTTCAACACGCTGTAGATACCACCAATGGCGTTCTCAGGACATTGGATCTCGACTGTGAAGGACATCAGTACCCGGTAAAAATGAGAAGCGATCGGAACGTACCGAGGTACACCGGCTCCTGGAGACCAGGGGTAGCAAGCATGCATGCAGCGTAGCAGACACGACGGCATGTAGGAATGATTTGTCCACCACCACGGTGGATAGCATCGGTATGCAGCTGTGATTATTGTGTAAGAAAATACAAATGGAAGGCGTTATGAAGTATACTTACAGTGACATCAAGAATGTTGAAACGGATACCACGCATATTCTCCTCTGCGCAGACACCCTCCTTCGTTGCCCACTGGAAGGCAGCGACGCAAGAGTCCTTGATTTCGTTGAGGTACTGCACACCCTTGGTGACATCGACGAGCAAGTTGGGGCCAGTGGTATCGGGACCGAAACACCAGATCTTCCTTGCATCAGTGACATCCCAAGAGAAGTCATCAGCGAGAATACGAGCACGGGCTTTGTAATCGTCACGCGAGTTAACGGTACCAGCCTCGATAGCCTTTGTGAGCTCCTCATCGAGAGGCAATGCCTGGGCATAGAGACGATTGTGCTTGTTCTGCGACTTGGACAAGGCCACGATGGAGGACTGAGCCTTAACAGTCTCACGGTAGCCGACGACAGGGTCAGAAATCTTGAGAGGAACACCAGCGTGATCTTCTTGGAGATCCTAGAATAAGGGTCAGACCAACGAAATTCAGCGAGCAGATAGCCAGTTACCTTTAAGCAAATTTCCAAGTGCAACTCACCGGCACCAGCGACAATGTGCTCACCGGTCTCAGCAATCCAAGCCTGGACACAGGGGTCAGACTTCGACAAACGCTTGAGACCTTTGACAAGCTTGGGCAAATCAGCAGCATTCTTGACCTCAACAGCGACCCGCACGACAGGGGACACGGAGAACTTCATGACCCTCATGTTGTGTGCAGTCTCAGAGGTGGTGAGAGTTCCACTCTTGAGCAAGAACTGGTCAATACCGACGAGACCAACGATGTTACCGGCAGGACAATCCTCGATGGGCTCGATGTAACGACCCATCATGAGCACCGTGCGCTGAACTGACTTGACGAACAAGTCTTCCTTCTTTCCAGGCACGTAGTTGGGGCCCTGAATACGGATCTTGGGGCCAGAACGAACGGTGCCAGAGAATACACGACCGAAGGCATAGAAACGTCCCTTATCTGAAGTGGGAACCATCTTCTGAGACGTAGAGCACAAGGGGGGCCTTGGGGTCACAGTCTCTGATACCAATGGCAGACTCGTCATCCATGGGACCTTCGTAGAGCGTCTCAACACGGTAGCGTTGAGCAGTGGCAGGGGAAGGAAGGTTGATGACAATCATGTCCAGGAGGGAGTCACCGGCAGGCAGGAACTTGCGCATGACGACCTTGAGGAGAGCCTTGCCCTCGAGATCTTGCTCGTCAGACGTCAGTTTGACATCGAGCTTCTCGCAAATGGGGCCGATTTGGTCCTTCTTGAAGTTCATGACGGCATCGAAAATCTTGAAGATGGGCTCAAGGACGAACATGTTGAAGGACCGTTCAAGGGCTTTGCCCTCGGCATCGGAGCTCTTCGTGCTCCACTTGCGAGTGGCAGGGTTGAAGTAGTTATCACCCCAGAGCTTAGCCAAAAGCTTGTCTTTAGGTACACCGAACTTTTTAGCGTAGCGACCAGCGAACTGGCGGAGGGTGAAAGCCCAACCATGGAGACCTGAACCGAAGGCAACGGTACCCTTGTCTGGGTAGACCTGGACGTCACCAAGGGCAGCGTCATGGTAAGTCGAGACAATGACGTTGACCGTCTCGATGGTACGTTGGAAGGACTGGTACAAGTCCTCTTTTGAAACTTGAAGCTCGAGCAGGGCACGGTCGACCTTGTTGATGATAACGACGGGTTTGATGCGCTCCGTGAGAGCTTGACGAAGCACCGTCTCTGTCTGCACGCAGACACCCTCGATACAGTCGACGACGACGAGAGCACCATCAGTGACACGGAGAGCAGCCGTGACTTCTGATGAGAAGTTATGGAATGTCAGACAACCGTGCTCATTTCCGGAAACATTTTGGTGATATAAAGTCCAAAACAGGCGACGAGCTTCTAAAGGACTCCTGACACTGTTTAGGTTAATATTTTATGATACAGAAGCCACAGCGAATGTAAACTAGGCATGGAATATAGAATATGGACATGTGCAACACGACATCACCATTCATCTCCAGCTACATTGTTATCGCGCTCGTCATCTGAGAAATCCCAAACTACTAACCCTGGTTGTTCGACGAGAGCATGCAGCGGGACATCAGGCTCGTCATTATCAGCTAGAGCATCCAGCTCGTGAGTCGTTGGGTACTTATTGATGCTTTTTTGAGGGAACAAATGTTGAAGGCATGTGGTATACTAATTGTACATCAGCGCTGAGCGGTACTTATAATACTATTCAAAATTTGCTATTGTACAACTAAAATCGTCAACCTTGTCGGAATGAATCCCCGCCTTATGATGTGTTAGTTATTTTAATTGTCCGGGTCGAGAGACGTGTGCTTACCAATTTACATAATGCACCGGTCTTCCAATTGCAAAGCAAGAGCACATTGGAATGTGGTTCCGTCGTCAGGATCGCACACCAGGGACCAAGTATTCTTAGACCACGAGCATCGAGTGGAGTAGCGAAATATCCCATAAGACTTATACTGGTGATGAGGACACATGTTGGACTAGCGGCTGCAGAATGCGGATACATCTCTCTCAAGGAGAGGAAGGAGAGATACGACACATTGGTTCTGAAGAAGGTTGGTTAGTGCTATTTCATCTCAGTTAAGACAACATGACTACTCACACAATGTGTGTCCGCAAAAGAACAAGAAGGTCCTGCGGTACGTCAGCGGCATGTAGGCAAGTAACCTCACCAGCTTGGCCATGGTAAGTTGCGCGTTCCGACGTGTCCCCATGGGATAACAGTTGACGCAACCTGTCCAGACATGTACAAAGCTACCTTCTGATAGTAGGTAGTGAAGTCGCTGTCGTTCAAGGTTGCACGGCAGGATGACATGATTGGGCGCATCGTCCTCCATCTGTTTTCTCTACACCCGAGGGAAGCCAACACCTGCGGAAATGACACTGTAGGCGATGCAGATACAGCATTATACTCCAGACCTTCCAGCTTGAGCTCGTGGAGGTATGGGGCACGAACAACTCCACATATAGCTCTGAGTTGGTTACATGTCTGTGCTGTAGACAGTCTGAATGTTAGTGTCTCATATATATACAGTATACTAAGACTCACCTTGATTGGAAGCTGCCGCACCCAGTACCGCATCCGTGCCGCAACATGCTCAAAATCGTTCTCTGAATTCAGACTCTCAAATGCATTAGTGTGAAGTGGATAATTAAGGAGTCGGACGAGAAACACTCCTAGTTCATTTATTTGGTGCACGAGAACAGCGCAGGCCGAAAATAAGTGTAGTACTTATGATTTGGTATGGGTGCAACAGTGGTGCGTTAGGGTGCGGCAAGTTGCGGCAGTGATGCGGCAATTTACCTGAGCCCTGAAAAAGTGGGTACGCACAGCCACAATTATGGGCTGATAGTGACCTTGCAGTTACAAGGTAATTCATTTTGGTTACCCATTGTCGTAGGGTAAGGTATCGAAGGGTGTTTGGTGTCCTTGTGATGCGGATGAACGAAAGAACGCTTACAAAGCGAGCACGGTTGTCTGACATTCCATAAGAAGTCGACGTGACCTGGTGAGTCGATCAAGTTGATCAAGAACTCGTTGCCTGAAGTAGGAATTCATTAGCGAAAATTAGCGAAATTGGATTTGAAGACTTGCCCTCAGTTTTCTGCTCGATATTTTCGACATCTTCCTTTGCCATTTCGAAGTACATGGAAATGGCAGTCGATTTAATCGTGATACCACGCTCCTTTTCATCTTCTCGTGTGTCTGTGAAACGCATGTCACCAGCTTTTGCTGCAGCAATGATACCGGCTTTTGAGACGAGGGAGTCGGTGAGGGTGGACTTTCCGTGATCGACTAAGTAATTTACATAAGATCGAGTATGTGATTATCGACGTGATCTTGCTCACCATGGGCAATGACGGACATGTTATGGATGTTCGTGGGCTTGTCCATGAGCCCACGAATCTGGTCTATAATTCAAATAATTGTTGAGTATGAGATCTGGTTTTCTTGGGGACGATCTGTGTGCTCACCTATTGTGAAGTTGCTATGATCATAAACGATAATCAGTGCATCGGAAACGTAGATCTAAGCGAATACTTACACCATGATGTCTAGATTTTACAAGGATACAATGAAAAAAATGAAAAAAAAAACGGGATCCTTTTAAACAAGTTTGGATGGTGAGTCGAATGCACGTCGATACCGGGACCGTAGCACAGCACAAGCGCGGACAGTACAGTGCTAGGATAATTTCCAGCCCGTGATCACCTGTGACTCCCCCATATGAGTCGAATGCACGTCGGTACCGGGACCGTAGCACAGCACAAGCGCGGACAGCACAGTGCCGGGATAATTTGGAGGTAATGCACGTGTTTCGCACCTGTGGGATCAGGTGGATACAATTGCTGAATCAGAGTCTCCTCCAATATCTCCTGGATAACGAAAGGACTTTATATAGAGCTGTACTACTAGTATTACAATTATGAGACTCACGTGATAAGGTTACCGTGCCGCTGCTGTGCCCAACACCGCATAGTGATGGGAACCTTCGAGCTCGCTGTGCGACACGATGAGCTCAGGTATCTCACTCCATAGTGGTCGGATTGATCGCACGTTTCGACGAACAGTGCAACAGTAATGATTGCGATACGTATGGAATACATGCATATCATCATGATAGGATGTGCAAATGTCGAAGTTGAACAAACCTAAGGGCCTGGACAGCTGCCGTTTATTTCCAGTTTGTTTCTCAGTTTGTTTCATTTACCACAACATGCACAAACAAATGTGACAAGCCACCGTGTTCACGCATTCACAGACCAAATTGGATACATCGCATGACCTCTCGTCACACGGTGTCAAAATCTTTGTGCTCGCTGTAGGCAACAGCGAGCTCAAGTATTCTACCATTTCAATAAATGAAAATTGTACTTTCTCATGGACTAAAATCATTCAACATGTATTTATTACAGACTACAGTGAACAAAATTAATAAGATCTGATGGCCAGTAATGAACAGCAAGAGCCTCGAGAGCAGGAGGGCCGTGCAAGGAGCCAAGGGAATGGCACATGGTCGAGTCAAGGTCCAGTACTAAGAAGTTGACAGAGATCATGCATCCATGTTGGATGTCTGCAACAGGGCCAGCACCAGGTAGTGCAGCAAACAGCTGCAGGTCACGGTTTGGAGTAGTGAAGCACGAAGGTTGTGAATTGGACAGTCAACATTGTTGTTAGTCACAGTCGATTGTGATGACAACACTGCCCAGCGCTGCCGCCGGCCAAGGACATGTCACGAACACATCACTGATTGTCACCGTAAGTCACACATTGCCACGCCACATACAGAAACAAACTGAGTAAAGAAGCAACTGCTGATAGTTGCACCTGTACTGATCGAGGGTATTGGATGAACTTAAAAAAAAACAGACATCTTAGTATAGAATTTGCAAAACGAAAATTCGGACTTACAGACTTGCAAGCCTTTTCTGACGGGATTCACACTCAGCCTCTGACTCCTCCAATTCTCCATTCTCTGCGGCCTGCTCTTGCTGTAGGAGTAGACCTACCCTTAGGAGTTTCTCCACGTTGCAAAACAGATCGATGCAACGTGCCATGGCATGTGCAGCCGCAAGATACTCCTCTTGCACCTCAAATTTGGAGTTGTTCTCCTTCGAGATCTTAGTTCTCCTGATCATAGATTATATTAGTGAATCTCAGCGCAAGGCGCAAGGAATTTGAATATAATATAAAACTTACTTGACTTCTCGATCACCTTTATCAGGTTTGTGCCCGCATTTTTTGGACAACTTCTTAGGGCGAGGTTGCAAGCGATCCAGTGAGGAAATAGATGAGTCGCTGCTGGTGTCGCTCTCTGAACCTGAGGGGGATCTGGAACATTGTTTGTGCGGCATGCTTAAGATATGATGCAATGATATCAGTAGAAGCGTGTGATCAGAATCTAATCAACAAAGGCAAATTTCAATCTCCGAAATCACATGACCCAACTTGTATGTGCTCAATCTCTAAGTCAGACATATCTCTTCATCATATCCGAGTCCATGATCATGATTGTGCACCAATTGCTTGATCAGAAGCATCAATTGCTTCATCCACAGACTGGAATAGGTGTGTTTGTCATATCTTAAGGATGCTCACATACCATACAGGTGGTGATACTGTGGTGATAGCTGGACCATGCGGCGCAGGCAACTTCAAGGACTTAGACTGGGAGTTAGTAGACTCATTTGGAGAAGAGTTGCAGGAAGCAGGGTCATCTAGATCTAATACATATTGACACTAAGTTTTATGAATTTGTTTTTCTATTTATGATGCAATATAAATTCTAAAGTTCGTGTTCATGTTGGGCTGAGTGTGCATCCTATGGATGGCCTCACCTGCCTCAGGTGCGCAAAGGTTTTCATGTCTCAGAAAAGCCTCAGTAATCACGAGGCTCGGTGTGATGCCAGTAAGAGCCTGGATGTTGACATCTATAAACAGCAGCGCCGTCTGGAGAAGCAAATGCGCCGGAAGAAAAAAAGGCAATGTGTTACGGCTCCCAATGCAGCTTCCTCACAAGAAGGCGGAGATACGAGTCACAATGCTCGTCGACTAAGTCCTGAAGATCGGATGGATGTCAACAATGATCATATGTTTGATCATGATCATATGCACGAGGTAAGTCATTTTATATTGAATGATCGGTTTGTCTAATTTTACAACTAATAGGATGAAAATACTGCTGGAGCTTCTACTGATGCCAGCGCACCAATCCCATCAATCCCTGATGATCATGAATCTCATCAGGAAAACCCGAAATTCACATAGGCAGGTCCAACCTACATATACCTACGTAGACAGTCCATTTTTGGTAGGCACCTGGTAGGACGCCTACACAGTAAGAAGTTATTTGAGCCCGAGGTCAACCTGATCATTTTTGCACTCAATATAAATAAATTATGTGTCTCGTACCGTTTTCAATAAGGATAGAGCACTGAGCAGGAATATGCTCCGTCGGTGGATCATAAAAAATGACGAAACATTAATGTTCAATTGTCCGGGAGTCGCCAAGCGGATGGCCTCAGGTTCATTCGAAGTCCAACCTGGGATGGGTAAGCATTTTGACCATCGGCCGAAAGCGACCCATCTTAGGAACTACGCCATTCTGCGACTCCGCCTTGTGAGCTCAGTCTACCTGGGACTTCTTCCACTTATCGTTGGGCTCTCGTCGATCTGCTCTCAGCACAAGAGCTACTCATTCAACAGGCTCATTCGGTCAGTTCACCATGGCCGAAAGCCATCTATCCTGTGGACAGTGTTACTCAGCAGTTCTGTCGTGTAGGTACTATCTTACGAAGGGCTTCCAATAATCATCCTTGTGCTGTTGCTCTATTGTCTGTTAGTGTGATAACCATTTTATCCACAGGTCTGTCCTCAGCTCGCTATGCCCGATGGAGAATTTCCCCACCCTGATGGTATGAGGCGATCTCGATAAGTTTGCAACTGATTATTGACACCCAAGATCTTGATCATTGTAGTTTGGACACCTGTCGTTGGGGACAAATGGGTCTGCAGCCTTTGCCAGGACAACAAGTCTCATACTCGGCGGGCAGCAAAGGTACACGAGAGGACAAGAACACATCAAGATTCCATCAAATATCACTTGAAAAAACAGCAGCATTGCATGGACGGCTCAGCGGAAGCCAAAGCTCAATCTGCGAATGCAAAGTCCATTGCGGGACTTCATCTGCTGCTGGATGACATGGCCACTCCTAATTCTGAGCTGCCAGTGGGCGGCGACTCAGCGGACAACATCTTCGACTATTTTGCCACAACGGCTGGTGACATTGGCGGTGGAGATAACAGCGACAATTTCGAAAAATCTGTTCCCGCGGTCATGAAGGCAATGATTGCTCAAGGGTTGAGCGACTTTTTGGATGAAGGTGACCTCTTGGATGATCAGGCAGCTGAGATGTCAGAAGATGAGGGATTCTCTAATACGAGGCGGATGCAGCATGACGGTACACTGCTTTTAATTCACATCGTACTGTGTAGCTCACTTGAATTTTGAGCAGATGATGGCACTGACAACACTGACATCCGAGCTGGAACTGGCTGGGATCAAAATCATTCTCGACAACATATTGTCAACGAGGAGTGGTTTCCATGGCCAGATAAGATTGTAAGTTGTCTGTATTAACTTGCCTACTACAGTTGTTGATCCAACAGGTCTATAGACATGCACGCTCAATATTCTCATGCACCTCCCACGTTCAGTTTTTTCAGAGCGACAAATTGATATTTTGCTGTGGCTACTTCGGGTCAATAATGTGAATAACGTGCCTTCTGTAAAGTCTGTCAAATGTGTTCAAGACACAATTCAAAGATTGTGTGGCATCCGCTCGATTCCTTATGACGGTGCTCTTGGGCATAGATACTATGTCAACTCATTGGCTGACCTTATTCAGCAGGTGCGTTGTCCTGCAAAGACGAAAATAATTACATACTCAGTACTCTTTGAAGGAAATGATGAATCCTCGGGTTCACCCACTGCTGCACTTTTACCCTGAAGATGCTGGTCCGAAACTGAATGAAACTTGGCAAGCCAAACACTGGCTCGAGGAACTTGATCCAGAGCTGCTTACGCCCGTCGTTAGACTGCAAAATCAAGATTTCTTTGTGTTCGAACCTGCACTGCTAACCAGTGGCCAAGCCTGTATGCCGTTTCGCTGGTTCACCCATTGCAAGAAAATGTATGCGAGGGCTTGGCGATTGCAGCCAGTCACTCATGAAAGCTGTGGGTGGGTTGTACGACAATTTGAATCGTTTGAGGTCTCGGAAGATGACCTCCTTGTATCGTTCAAAAATTGGAGTTTGAGTGAGGCGACGTCTGGACTACCTCGTGCATGCCAGATCTATGGTAAAATATTTTCTTCCTTCTGCTGTTACGCGCCATTGAGATCTCCTTAGGTGTCGAATGTGAACCAAATGGCGAATTGCAGCCATGGACACTGACTAATCCTGCCAAAGGGAATTGATGGTGTGTTCGGGCTTCTGGTGCTTGTGTATATGCGATGCCTATCTGGTTATACTGTGACGACACGTCAGGCAACTTGTCAAAAAAGTGGAACAAGCATAATTCCTTTCTTTTTACACCTGCAGGATTGCCGCGAGCAGCGGTCCATCAAGAGTACAATGTCCATTTTCTTTGTACTTCAAATCTTGCCCCTCCACTCGAGATGTTAGACGGCATTGTCAATCAACTTGAGTAAGTAAGATTGATTATGAGCAGAAGAGCAGAAATATTGATTTAAACAAAAAATAGAGATGCATGGAAGCACGGTATCTGGGCCTGGGACTGTGTCCACGAGGAATATGTTCTTGTAATTCCTTCAGTGTTGGCCTTGCTCGGAGACAACCCTATGCAAAGTGAAATGGCATGTCACATTGGTTCAATGGGGAAATATTTTTGCCGCGTCTGCAAAGTGAAGGGTCGCGAGGCAGTGGGGAAGGAGAGTAATTCTGGACGAGCAGATGCCATGCAACCCGAAGATGGTGACAATGGCATAGGCGAGGAGGTTAGTGGCAGCGAGCCTGAATCCCATGACAACCAACCTCAAAATTCTGCACAGAAACGAAGAAAAGAGACTATGGAAGAGTTAGTAACTCGTGCTAAGCGGTTCGTCAAGGTAATGTTTGAATATAAGTGGTTGGTGGACTCGTAACATCTAATTGTTTGACATGTATTGCAGATAGGAGAAGCACGTTGCAAGGACGAAACTGTCGCTGAACTTAAGTCCATGTTTGTTGATGCATCGACGGTTGGGAACCAGAGCAGGATCAAGCAAAGAAAAACTTCCACCGGCATCAAGGATACTTTCCTCGACTCATTCCTGAATTGTCTAGCTGAATCATACAGCAAAATTCGTGGAGGCAATAGTGCAAAGCAGGAAGCTCTCGACAGAGTAAAAGAGACATTGCCTGAAAATGTTATCAGTCCTGTGTGGCGAATCAAAGGTCTTTCAGCTGTTTTTTTATATATCAATAGCATGTTGGGATTGACTTCATTAATATCTCAGGTCTCGATCCCCACACAGGCACACCTGTGGAAATCTTGCACACCATCCTTCTTGGATTTGTCAAATATTTTTGGTGTGATGCGATCTCAATATGGATCGGGAAAAACAAGTTGAAGCGCGAGCTTTTGGAGACTCGCATCTCTTCTGTCGACGTTGCAGGTCTCGGACTCAGTCGTCTTAATGGCCACACCCTTGTTCAGTACACAGGATCTCTTGTTGGTCGTGATTTTCGGGCCATTGCACAGATCACACCCTTTGTGCTCCATGACTTGGTACCCAAAGATTGCTATGATACCTGGGTTGCTCTGTCGAACTTGATACCACTTGTTTGGCAGCCTCAAATTGATAATTCTGCAGAACATCTGGTGGGTGTCACGTTTTCGGTCTTGTCGTAGCAGTCATATTCACGCTAAGTCATGTTCAGAACAATCTCAGAATTGCCATTGACAACTTTCTTGCACGCACTGCTGCGTGGACCCCTCGATGGTTCAACAAACCCAAGTTTCATATAATATTGCATGTTGATCATATTCAATGATTTGGACCAGCCGCTTTGTTTGCAACAGAGTCTTTTGAATCCTTCAATGCAGTCATCCGTGCGAAGAGCATCCACTCGAACCGTCGTGCTCCTTCTCGAGATATTGCACATTCTTTTGCCCAAGGAAGTCGGATTCGTCATATACTCTCGGGGGCACAGATACTCATCCGTAACCTCAATACCGAAGCCCACAACTCTGGTGGCCCCATCCAACTTGAAGTCTCCAATCCTTTGTCAGGCATGCATGGACCACCCAAGTCGGAGGACAAAGTCGTTGTTGGGAAGGGCCCATTGAGCCTTATTCAACGACCAAATATTATCACAGATTATCTTGGACTCGACACTCTACAAGACACTACGAAATATGGTAAAATTTGATGAACTCCAGTTGTGGGAATTGTATACTAAGTATTGATGTCCTTAGGTCATTGCCTTCGTGACAGCCTACCACTCCGAACATACACAGCAACCGAGACAGGGCAACATTTCCCTGATGCACTCGCATCACTTCCACGTAACATTCTGGAAGGAAATAATTTCCGAACTTGCAAGTCCGTTGTTCTTTTTAATGGAGATATTTGTAAAATCGGAGATTGGGTCCTTGTGGTCAATCAGACGCCAGGACAGTCTCCCATAGTAGCGTGTGTACGAGAACTAATTCAACGTAAAGATTCAGATGCAGATATACTTCTGCGTCCAGATGCAGTTCTGCTTGAACGTGGAATTATTGGTGAAGCAGTTGCACCTTACTCCATGCCTGCTGTAAAGGCACATGGCAGATTTTTACTTTATCCTATCGAGGTTTGTGATTTATCCACATAAACCTGTGTTATCACTGAATCTCCGTTTCATGAAAGCAAATTTTATGCACTGCAAACCTACAGCATCAATGTCAAGTGTACAAATGTGCAGCTTCCGACACTGAGTTCATTTACGAAGAACAGGCCAAGACCTCAAAAACAAAGCTCGTAATACATCATAGTGGGGACCCTGGTGACTTCATCCTCAACACTGCGCAAATGCATGATGCAAAGCACATGCAGGGTCTTCGAACACCAATTCAAGAACCAGATATGAACCTTGTGATTCTCGAGGGTGCTGCAAGGGAGATTCGGACATGTAGTACTGATGACACCACGAGTGGAGCTTCTTTGGCATCTACATCAGCACGTAGGCCGCGTGGACGAGGTGGACACGGTCATCAAGTTCATACATCATTACAGCAACACAATCATATACAGTCTCTACGAGTATGACAACCCATTACTTAGTAACATATCCCCTTCTACATATCATCTGCTATCATTAACAGTATGACGTCCTTACGAGCATGTTCTTTAACGTATATTAGTACCTTTGCCATGATTTTTGTTGTGTTTCCGAGTCCTCGATTGATTCTTGGTAATCACGGGACTTGGTGGAATTAATGTTGAACGTTGAACACGCCCCCCATTACAACAGCAAAACAGAAATTATATGCACAGCCAAACCTCGTTCATTGATTCCATATGGAACCCACTGTAAGGTGAGTTTTGTATAAAGGGATTTATCAGACTTGTTGAATTCAGCAGTCTCCAGCAACTTGTCCTCGAGTCAGTCATTCATTCATTTTCACCCACTGTATCCGAGAATGTCTTTTGAATATTCCGTTCCACCTTCTGGTGCCCAGCCACGGTCACTCACAACCTTTGATTTCTCCCTTCCACCTTCCGGTTCTCAGCCTGCAAGCCCTTCGCTGTTGAGTGCAAGCCCAAGCTCCCGACATGCCAGATCTCCAGATTCAAGTTCACATCAACCACAAATTGACCCTCAATTATATGTGGATGAATTGTCTGCCCTCTTTGTGGACGCACTTGCAAACCAATTTGGCTTTGGTGATATGGAATGGGACTTGCGAGGGAACCTACACGGATTTGCCAAGATCCGCCAAAAATTTAATTTTTCTTATATGTAGTACTTGAATGAAACTGACATTGTATTGTAGCTTGGACGTGGGCTCAGCAAACCTGACCTTGCAACACGAACGTATCTCCTTGGCGGTATTTTCTGCCTTCTCAAAGAACAACACTTGATAGCCGCATCACATCTTTCTACGCAACACCTTCTCGCCGATCTTCAAATTCGTCTTGAAGCCACTTTCTCACTCAGTCCTGAGCAACAAGTGTGTGATGTTCCCACATCTTTATTCAGAAGTCTCACGTTTACAGATGAACATACGAATTATTGCGGGTGATCTTATTTTCGATGCCAACAGGATCACCTTCATGTCGCTTTATTTTGACGTGGCGGTAAGTCCCAAATTATTATATGTTACTCTAACTCATTGTTTAATATCACAGGCATGTTTGTATGAAGATCATGGAGCCTTCAAACTCACGAATATATATGGCAACCCAGCTAGAGAGCGCTATCTGATGGCTTTCATTAAACGCCAGTGTTCGAGCATACGAAATGCTTTTCATGAGCTGGTGTGTACAAGGCTGATATCTCTCGTGTTCTCAACTAATAGGCCTCCTCCATTCAGATCCGTGACAGTGTCATTGGTGATGACACCAGTACATTGTCTGATTTTATCTACGACAGTTCAACTCGTTTTTGTCGTGCGGGCGGGAATTCGGACCTCGGACATGCGACATGCTCCCGATTGGCTATTTTAGTACAGTGTTTCCCCTGTACCGTCTACTCTTATCTCACTGTGTTCTGTATTACAGTGTCGCTTCGCATATGAAAATCCTGATCTGCTTGATCGCGCAGAGGATGAAGATGAAACTTCCACCACGGTACCAACAGAAGACAATGGTGGGGACTCCTCTGTTGCAGAACCAGCAAAGAAGAAGCGAAAACGTGGTCATGCTGGACACACTGCCAAAGGCGAGGACTTCTGGTCCAAGGTCGAGATGTGGTTTGAAGCTAGACAGAAGCAGTGGGGAGATTCATGGGGGTCACCAGGCTGGTCCGCGTATGTTTTTTCTGATCATTTGATTGAATGTTGAGCTGACCTATACTTAGGTACATCACATATACCGTTGAGCTAGACGTGCAGCGTTATCAGCGGCAGATTGTTCAAAATCCATTTATGGTCGATGTCGCGGTTCCAGAGGCTTACAGATCACGCGCGAATTCTCCCGCTGCAGCTGATTCAAACCTGAATGCCTTGGGAAGTATGGATGACATTTTGAGGCTTGCCATTTGACTGGGGCTGGCAGCTGTACATAGCTTATAGACTGTTAGTAACACATTCACTATGATCTTAATTTTCAATACTGTAGTCCTTTGAATCATAATCATGCATGGATTCCGAAAACGTCCTGACGGAAATGTCCCCAGTCAATGAAGGATGATATTCAATTCTTACAATAACTCTAGCGGGTGCACTGTCAGAAGCTAATAACTAGTACTGCATAAATTTGAGCATGAAGATCGACACTACACGGTGACTCGTACTACGCTGATCTCGGTATGAAGATAAACACTACACAATAACTCATACTGTGCCAATCTTGGCATGAAGCCAAATGCTATCTAATGCCATTGAGCTGTTCTTCATGGGCAGGGGTTTACTAGGCAGGTGCACAGTGGGCTCGTCTGATTAAAATTACTAGTGCAGCAGCTCATTAACGTTCATGTTCAGGACAGCCAGTAATCAGGTTTCGTTTACCAACGTCCACTGGATAAAAATGATATTGCGACCGGCAGCTAAAGTTCAAGATGTCCTGAGGTTCAAAGTCACGTCACCCGTGGGACAACACTAGGATGAATTGAGCTTTGCTATCACACACAGTGTCGCACTTTGCATTTGATTATACAGAAGCCAGCGGATCCTTTTTGCACTCAATCACGTCTAGTGTCATCCTAGCTACAAGATTTCTGGGCCAACCGCCGGTGAAGCTAGTTGTCTTGCCGTGTAGGTATTGTAGACACCAATGAATACAAAACAATTCAACAAAATCAAACGACGGTACCTCGCGCAAGTTTTCTTTCATCTACATCAACGATCCACGCCGACCTCTTGCACAATGGCCCACTCAGATAAAGAAAACATTAAGTGGTAAGCATCACAATATTTCAAACCAATACGCACCTCACCAGCCTCTAGTCTTCGCTCGCACTCCCCAGACTCAGAGACCATCACTGGAGAGACAACAACAGATGTCAAAAGGTATGATATTTACCTTCTTTTGGTGCGACCAGCACAATCAGACTGATCCAAATGTTGCAGGCCCAAACGGGAACTCATCCGTTGCATCCCATTGGAGGAAATCGAGAAGCGGCTGCAAAATTCTTCCAACCAGGCTGCCAGTGCGCACTCCGGTCTCGGTGTCTTCAACGACATTCATCAGACCCCCATCCCCCCCTCCATTTCACCAAAGACTCCTGCACCTCCCTACCGGCGCCAAAATCCAGCACCCGTCGTGGTCTCTCAAAATTACATGCACAGGATTGTTGAACAGTGGTGGGATGCCGAAGTGAGGTATTGCAAAGCGGCTCGCAAAGCACAACTGTTAGAGGTCGAACTTGCTGCACACGATATAATCAAACTTGTATGATATTAGTTGTTGTGCAATTTGTAAAAAGTGTACATATCTATCCATGAATTAAGGTAGAATGTCTTACAACTGTCCAACACATGTGCTGCAGACCAACTCCTGTCCACTTGAGTACCAAATTTCGGAATAAGATGACAACTGTGAACAATGCTCGACAGTGGGATGATAGAAGAGCGGGGGGCACGACCAGCATAAGCACGAGTCATGGCGTGCATTTGAAACACTTCATCTCGCGCACAAAAAGGCTGGAACCATTCAACATACGCCAGTTGACTCGGATTCGGTTGACCGACAATTGTGAGGTGACGCGGAAGCTCGAAAATCAACCGCAGTTGTGCGACTTGAAGACCTAGGTGCGAGCACGAATCAGAAACACGTAGACGACTCGATGAAGCAAGACACTGACCTTCTAATGCAGTCCCTTGAGTGTGCACATTAGTATCTCCTGCAACTCACACAAGCACAGTATCAAATTTGCCAACAGTACCAGAGGAACGACCAGCTGGTGCAGTTGGGGGAGTAGCACGAATGCGATCGAGACCATTGGTCATGTGAACGGCGGGTAGCTTCTCATACAGGATGGAGAGTCGTCGATAAGCGTGGAACCGATCCCATTCGCTGACAATGAGTCCGCTGTTGGCAGGTACTACATTGAGCCGAAGAAATTGAGTCAATGCTGGCAAAAAATTGAAAGTGCTGAACGTGCGTGTGATAGTAGCGACAGTCAATGCCTTGAATGAAGGACGGGATGGGAGGATGTGTGTTGATACTGGAATGGGCTGGGTGGTTGATCCTTCGTCACCGTTCGTAGGCGTGGTGGTTGGCATCTCTTCGTTGTTGTTGTCCTCCTCATCTCCACCGGTTGCTGGCTCCAAGTCCTCACCAAATCTCTGCAACCGCCAGTCGAGGTAGGCTGTGAACTGATCAACCATCTCCTGTCGCATCAACCACTTCGTCATCTGTGCTACATAATCTCGCTTGTTAGTCGCCTGGTAAGCATTTTTGGCGAAATCGATGTGCAAACGTTCTGGGAATTCTGTGTTGAAGCCGTCTGCAGAACCTCGGGACTTGATTGAGTCGACATAGTGCATCATAGAGTGAAGCTTGGGAATATTGAAGTTGTCGCACACCCCAAGATCTGTGAATATGTGCTTGTGTGCGTGGAATTCATCCAGCGCGTTTTGGAGGGCGTCAAGTGTCTGCGAGGTGTGAGCGTGATATTGAGCATAATAAATAAACTCTAGCACAGCTCGTGCAGCACGGAATACTGTGGGTTGAACTGCGCCTGCGAGTACACCCAAAAAAACCTGCTGCATTTCGCGGTGCTCTGTCCCCGTCCACTGTGACACAAGGGAAATGCCTTTGGAGAAATATTGAAGGCCAGGATAGTGAGTCATCATGCAAAAGCACTCATCAATTTGTTCTTCCCCCGCTATCTCGGTACACCATTTCAAAAGATGGTCGTGGAAGACTCCTTTGTGGAGTTGATGTAGTATGTCCGGTGTGACACTCGCGAAGATGTTGGCGTGGGGCAGATCTGCCCAGAAAGGATGGTAGACAGGACGTAGGCCTTCTCGAGCGTAAGCTGCGACTCTCCGGCCTGATTGCTTGTGTGCCAGGATCGTCATTGTCTGGTCAGGGTCCCGTAGAAGGGATGTGAGAAGTTCTCCTTGATCGTCTCGATGAACACGGCACTTGGGGCAAAAACTTTCCTTCGTGCATGCGACAAGGCACTGCTCAGGATGGTCAGCGACATATGCCGCTAGTATAGGATGCACTCGACGCACCCTCCCGTCAGCACAGACCATCTCAACCCCCTCACGTCCCGCTGCGATCAAGGGTTGCAAAAGACGCCACATACACTCATGGAAAAGTCGATAGCCTGCAACTGACTGCGTGGCTTTACTAAAGCAGTCCAGCTTGGCTACCGGCAAATATCCAATCAAGATGGTGGCGTGCAAGCGTGGTTTTCGACGAGTGGCCTTCTCAATGTTGCCAATGGTCATATAGACAGGCCACGCTGACTTGTTGCCACGAAATTGAGACAGACTGGTTTTATCAGAGGTGAGGATGAGAGGTGCTATTGTTGCACCAGGTGTTAATTTACCCTGTTCAATTGATTGATTAGCAGGCTTCAAGTTTACTTGACTTATGGCTCACCTGCGTCTCCTACCACCAGTCACAGGTCCACATATTGTCGTATATCCGACTCTTGCCCTGGGTGTCTTCATAAGCTTGTTCGGGTGCATAGGCCATAAACTCCTTGAAGGCCGGGTTTCCTATGAGCTCGCGAACGCATTCCACTGGATCCCGCCGCCACAACTCCAACTCTGTCGTCAACATCTCACCGTCTCCGTCAACTAGATCTCCAGCGACTTTGACGATATCGCAGTGCCAGTCTGGAGGTTTCGTGGGAAGGCCATCAATCTTTTTCAAGAATGCCTTGTTGGTGGTATACGAAGGGCCAGGTCCGGTCTTTGATCTTGGTAAGGAATTCATTTTAGAAAAAGAAGCACGGTCCAGTTAGGCAACTCACAATTGGAAGCTTGAGGAATTTGTCGGTCTGATTCTGGCCTACATTCTGAATGAGCCACTTTGCAAGCTCCCACTCGTCTTCATCATGAAATGGCCCCCACATCCCTTCATCACTGGTCTCCAACTCATCCTGGATCCTGCGGAACTTTGTGGGTACATTCTCCTGATCTGTCGTAGGTACACCTGCTAATGCCTCTGCAGGATAGGATCTATCCAATGCGCATTCAAATCTTGGGCAGGGCCAGTCTCTGTGTTGTTTGGTACCTCTTCAACTTCAACTTGTGCTCGTCGATCCGAGTCTTGAGGTAAGTCTGGCCTGGGCTCTGGGATAGCTTCATATTCATTGGTGAAATTAATGTCTGCTGAGTCCAGTTCATCCTCGCTGCCATCACTGAAATCTGCTGGCTGAGGCTCGGCAAGCCCTCCACCAAGATTGAAGACGTTGACACTGAAGTTTTGCAGCCGTTCAATCCACTTGGTGCGGCAACTTTGAGACTTGCTGATGTGCTTGTTGAGTCCGGACGTTGTAGGGACCCAATGGCCACAATATTTGCAAGTAGGCATGTTGAACGGTCAGTTTCTATTGAGCTTGGAGCTGATGGCAGATATTAACTGTGTATGGCGCATCTCACAGTGCATGCCAGCGGACAATTAAGGTTTGGACCTGTCCCGCATCTTGCCGCACTGCGCTATAAAGCTTATCTTGATTTTTTTCCTGGTGCAACAGTGTCCCATCACCACTGATCGGTGTCTCAACAAGTCAGATGACTGCAAACAGACGCAAGAAAAAAGGGCAGAGTGCACCAATCCCCGATCAATTGACGGATCACGGCACCCTCGAAACTGCGCGAGTGCGCCGCAAGACCTCAAAACAACAAGCACAAGGTATTTGCTTGGTACACACAACATTCCAATGCTTATTGACTTACTACAGAGGAAGCCTCGCTTGAAAAAGAGGCAAGAAAGGTCAATTGGTATGCTCATCAAGCTCTCAGAGGTCGACAGGCACTCGAAGAGATCAATGGCTTTCATTGATTGGACCCCGAGTCTGAAAAGCAAGATTCGGACACAGAATTTGATCAAGATGACGTGGTGCGTACCGGTATTGATAGATGGTCCTATCTTCATGTTTTTTTTTAGTTCACATTTAAAGCTGTAGCGCAACCCAGTGTAACACGTCAACGAGCTCCAACCCAAACACCTCGACTCACTCAACGGTCGACTCACATTCCATCTGCACCACTGAGCCGTGTACCACCATCTGATGATGTCATCGATCCAACACTCTTGGCTACTCCACAGCAGTGCGCACCACCTATCGTCACCCCGCCTAAACTTGAGCGTTGCTCGGTGGCGCGAGGATTGGGGCTAATGAGTGGTGCCCGTGGACCTACTGACACGACAAGTTATGGTAATGGATGGGCAGGAGCATATGGGCCTGCCGCATCATCCCCATTGGAATCAAGACGACCAGTGGATGCAGACACTGCTGACTTGTCGTTGTTTAGCTCCCCAGTGCCACAACACCCTCGTGTTAGTGCACTCACGTCTTCTGGACTTGGAATTAAACGTGCAGGTTATCCGTCACTGGCAACAACCGAAGGCCTCCAGGTGGGCGAGGGTGGTACCCATGGGCGCCTTCGTTCAGCCGACTTTGACAAACTTTATGCCGCAACAGTCCATCTTGCCATCAGTCACTACCAGTCAATTCTCGCTAACTCAACCATTTATCCAAATGACATTCAAGCGCAAGACTGGTCTGGCCAAGCATGGGCAGCCGCTTGCCGCTCTCAAGGCATTCAAATTGATTTTGATGAAGACGCGTATAAATTGGTGAGTATCTCACCATTACTATTAGGGTTCACAAGTCTGACTGGGAGCACACTGTGTACTCGTTATTAGATCACTGAACGCGGCTCTAATCTACGCAGCGACCTCATGACTATTCTACGCCCACCGTCGAGACCGAGTTTGGATTCAGTAATGAAAAACCCCAGAGGCCATCAAATCTAACATGGCGCGTGCAGCTACTGTCCTCGCAAACCGTAAGCTCCTCACGTGCAAGGTGATTATATTTTACATTCACCGTGTTTGATGGCATGCACTGACTGTAACTGGCAGGATCGTGAAGCTGGAAAAGGGCTATTTGAGACCAACATTATCGTCAACGGAGTCATCAAGTGGTGCTACGATAAGAAAAACTCGTTGGGTGCTACTCTACCAAGCTACTTCAAGGATTCGACTACTGGTGGGGCAAGCTGGGGTATCATTGCAGCCGTTCTCACTGGGGTGAGTATTTTTGCACTACCATTGATCTCATGCTGATTGCTTCTCATAGATCGAGGCTTGCATTGCGGAGTGGACCAGTGGCACAAAAAGCGAGACGCGCTTCTACAAGGAGTGCTACGCAACGATCTTTGACATTTACTTCAACATGCTGGTCAAGTTTCACAAGGGCACTAAGCATGTCGGTGTTTTGCCGAAGATCTGCAAGAGGGTTTTAAGACGCGCTCGGTATGTAGGCCAACACATTTGTGTGGTAGTCTTGAAGCTGATTGACGTCGACACTGGACAGTCGACACGCAAGTGTTCCAGAGGATCTGTTCAGCGTGGGAGGCAGTACAGAGAACTTCTCGACAGACGAATTCGCTGCAGCAGCCGCAGAATGGGATGGCCGTGTAGAATCGGACGAGGAGTATTACTAGTATTGTGTTATTAGTGTACCCATTGCAAATTCAGTATCATACTACCAGAACCACAGATCCTAAGCTCGTACTGAGCCTATCATAGCCTTCATGCCTATGGATAATACAGTGAGCCTATCATAGCCTTCATGCCTATGGACAATATAGTGCCTATGAATGTCTACCATATGTAGCTGTGCTTATGTGGCGCCTATGTAGTTGGGGGAAACCTAACGACCTAGACGGTGTATGTAGACCATATAGGCTCACATAGGTATTGCACAATTTCCTGATGCTCAGCCTCAGAAAGCCAAGAAAAAAGATTTTTGTCAGCTCCAACGGTACTAAAGAGTGGGCTTCAACCAGTTATGAATTCTTTGCAGAGTGGTCAAAGTCAGAGTTCTATATGTTTATTTTTATGTTTTTATTAAGTGCACAACTCATTGGCCATAATCAATCCAATAGATGATGATAAAGATGGTGAAGTTGAAGACCAAGAATATGATGGCAGTGGGCTACCTGAAGTTGTCCTGGATGACAAGAGTTATGCACTATTGCCCTCTTATGATGGCATTGGACTCAAGGGTCAGCAAGAACTGGGATGAAAAATTTTCATGAGTCATATAGTAAGTGCACATCATTTCTTTCTATACACTGAGTTGATCAGCTGGTTTGCAGAGGTTTTCACCCACAATAATAAGCATGTACCTTAAGGCACCATCACCGCCAAGCTATCTGAGTATCTGGATGCTAGTAGTGTTCCAAAGAACTTCATTGTATTTGACCCCTCTCACATGAAAGTGCGGGATATTAATTCACTCTGGCACCACTAAGAAATACAGAACAATCAAAAGAAGAGATTAGTCACTTTCCTCAAGGCAAAGCTGTCTCAGATGAGAATTAACCTAGGTAAGGATAAACAGAGTTTGAAGAAAAGAAGGTACTGGCCTGGTTGGCTTGAGTTCTACATAGGCTGGAACATCAATGGCTGGCTTGGGTTCTATACTGGCTGGAGCATCACTGGCTGAAGTGCCTCAGACTCTAATATTTTGAATTTTTGGACACCCTCAGCTCAGACAAGAACTACTTAGAAGTTGTAGATGCTGTCAAAGATTTCACTATACTGATATACAAATTAGTAGTAAGTGCTTGGTCAGTCTTGGATATCTGAATATCCTAATATGATCATTCACTAGCCAACAGGAGTCGAGGAGTTGGAATTTCCTGCTTGGGTGAATTGGTCTTGGAACAAGTCTTATTTTCCTCAGGATGTACACCAGTCACATTTCATATTCACATACAGCTTAATACTGCTCATCAATGCCCCCTTAGTAACCACATACTCAGCTGGACTAGTGGTCTTAGGTCTTGGATTGCTTTTGAGAGATTGTGAATATGTCATCAAGTTTAAAGAAGACAAGGCCCTCCCTAATACCCCTTTCTACTTGGCCAGTTCATTCTGTGATATCACATCCATGGTCCATGTGGATAGGGCTGATGCTATACTAAAGTTTGTGTGAATTTATATTGTAATGAACAGTCAACTCGATATGATTTCCGGAGAGTGCTAATGCTTTGTACACTTTTATTGTGGCAAGCTTTGAGCAGCAAGGGTCTGGACATGGTTGCCGCAGCAGCCTTCAAGGGTTTGCTTCTGGTACCCACCACAGGCATCAGGGTAGAATCAGACTTGCTAGGACCTACTGGGATCATTCTACACATGAGATGGGAGAGTCTCTTGGGTGCCAACACTAGCAGGCTGGGGCTTAGAGCCATTCACCCTAGACATGATGTTGTCTTCCTCTGATTCTGACTAGACATAACATAAATCACAGGTATGCTTCATGCCTCAAATAAATCACATGCCAATTGACATAGCACAGGTGAGCAGTAAGGTCCACCGCATTCATAACTCCCAGCGCGCTAAGAGTCCAGTCAATGGGGAACAGTGGGATAACATAGTTTTCAAGAGCAGAACAATCAACAGTAGGATCAATGGCTTTATGAAATTTAACGAAGAGGTCTCTTGTTTTTGCTAACCCTTGGTTGAGGACCTCCATTATGTTGTCCATATGCAATTCAGGCATCAGAGTCTGGATGGAATTGAGTGATTCATTGCGTATGACAAAAATGAGAACTTACATCATGCGCCCTGTGCTCTGGCTTGCTGTTCCACATGTCGTTTGGCTTATCTTTCTTGCCTTTCAACCACATGAAATATTTGACTGACTCTATGTGATGCTAAGTGTGATTAGCAACTTTGATGGGTTCCTCAACATTTCATGGCATTAAATGCATTCATATGAATGACTTGAGCATCAATGGTTTGGGCTTTTCTTTGCTATTGCAACAGTTGTGTAATGTCTTTGCTGCAATAGATTTTTTTGGAGGAGAGGCATAGTGTTTGGATTCTCATACTAAGACGATCGACACTAAGATTGTCTCAGGATATTGAGCAATCATCAACTCCATTTTCTCAAAAATGTGATCCCACTCCTCTGTCAATGCAGTTTCTCCTATATAGGGAATGCATAGAACTTCAATGGGTTTCCATGTGGCAATCAGCGATATAACTAAATCAGTTGTAACTGATTTGTGCTTCATGTGAGATTTCTTTGTCATAGTCACAAGTCAGCCTGTAGTGCCCAATTTAGCATTACTTGAAATAGAAGTGATTAAATTGACTCGACCTGGGCTTCATAGACACACAGCCCATTTCTCCTAAAGTGCATGGGTAGAGTATTATACAAACATGATGAGTCAAGCTGAATCCTTACAAATAAATTTTTTCTCATGCTTACAAACATATCTGAGTAGCTGATGCTAACTTGTTGTTACCGTTCTTTAGTTAGTACCGCTGGATGTCTGCCTATTCCAGAGGCCAATATGCACACCATGCATGGCTCCCCCTAGTGAGACACTTTCAACTGCTCAGACATTGATCCATGACCATCAGCCGTTAACTTGAGCCACTTAGGTCCCTGGGCACCAAGGCACCCTGGAAACACTATTTGTTTTATTTTCATTTTTTAGATGTTTGGGTGAGGTGCTAGATGTGGCTGGAGGTCTCTGCTCTAGTACTAATGAACTCTTCAGCTGAATAAGTTTAGTCAAATAGAAAGAGAAAAAAACTGATAGAAAACTATAAATACAACTAAATAACAAAAAACTTCACAAGGTGAGGTGGTAATAATGCATTAATATTGTAATTACAAGATACAGGTTGTGCATTAATCATTGTAATTGCTAATTAATTAAAATTTTAATCTTAGTTAGAGGGGTTAGAGGGTTAATGGCTAGTGGTTAGTGGTTAGAGGGTTAGTAGTCAGTAGTTAGTGGTTAGTGGTTCAGTTAGTTAGGATTAGCTAGGATTATATTCTGCCTTGGAGGTTTAGTTATTATTAGATATTATGTAAGTGATTGGTGCACTGATAGTTACAATGTTGAATGCACTACATTAGTCTTGTAACTAAAATTGATTTAATGCACTAATATAACACAATGGCCTGAAAACTTAGCTTATGATAGTGAGAAGTATATCCTTGTATACACTCCTTTTATATATGTCATAGTATAAAGTGCATATTAATGATAATGGTTGTATTGAATAGTATGAGTGTTGAAATGATGTTTTAGCTTGTCAAGTTCTTATTAAATTAACTGTGGTCTTAGCCACTGAACAAATCTCCACAGTGAAAAATGTGATATACAAGTAATAAAGTCAATTAACAAAGAATAAGACTCTTGTGTATGTTCTGATGTTTGTGTTTAGTCATCATTTAAATGTTTATCAATCCAGCATGAATATATACCTATGAATGATGGTTTTGTTTGAGACAATTTTTAAAAATAGCCATTGAATGAAAAAATGAAAAATAATACATGATATGGCTGAGCCATAATAAATAAGAGATTGCTCTTTCACATCTAAGCATGTAGTGATGTAATAGTTTTTTCTCAGCAGCAAGAATGATCTTGCTTATTGCAATATAAGTAGGAGGAAATAGGTGGACAAAGTGTATGCATCAAAATATTAATCTCCACTAGAACTGATATCATTTCCCAATTAAAAAGTAGTAGACATGAGAACCATATGTTGGGCTACCAGATCTTAATAAACCATATGCTAATATCACTGTGGTTAGCATTCACTTTTCATTTACTTATTCATCTTTTGTTGGCTATTATCTTACATCTTTATGCAATTATGGGACTCACTATGATCTACCACTGGCAAAGGACAGCTGATTGGATATATCTATTATCCCCTCCATGGCTCATATTTACTGGTTCTGGATCGAAACTGGACGGGGGACATAGGATAGCGGCGGAGGCAGGAGGGTGGTAGGAGACGACGACAAGGCCTTCGAACAGCTACACGGCACGCTGGGGACTCTGGATGTGATTGGCATCCCAGCACCTGAATGCCAATTAGTGCAGATAGTAAGAACCTGATATACTCAACTTACCTTTCGCAAACCAGCATGATATCGCACATTCTATCACTATTTCCAAATGCACATCGCCCGGGCCATACCATTACTAGATCTGAAGGCACCAATGAGAGGAACCCATTACAGACGATCAGCATGCATGCAGACCCAGCAGCTAGCAACACCACTTCCAATCCCACAGAACCAACCAACATGGACCCACTGGCAGGAGAAACAACAGATGGTAGAAATACAGCAGTTCAGGGTGGTGCAAACTTGGGCTCAAATACTGGAACTTTGAGAAGGCCTGAGTCCTTGATAGGAGGTGAGTTGCTTGATCATTACATATTAATAATCAACAAACTTACCCCTGTCGATTTAGCATTGATGTACACCTCCGGCATCAGCTCGTGGTCTGCATTGGACCAATTATTTCACCAGAATCCATCTCGCTGGGAGGAACACAAAAAATGGACATTCAAGCGGAACGGCTACTTATGCACACTCGCAGTATTCAATGTTATCCTCGCCCCCGCCTTCCTTGCCACTAGTGATCTGCCTGTTTCCAAGTGGTCGGGAGACCATTTAACCCATGCACTCGCATTCACCCTCTTGTTTTCTTTACAAACCGGCCTATATATTGGAATATACTACGTATTCAATTACGAGCAGGTAAGTATTTATTAGATTAATAATTTTTATTGTTATATTTTATTCTCGCAGGGACAAGATGCCACCCACCATGTTTGGTACTTATGGGTGCACTCACTACCATTGCTCGCCGCAGTTGGGTCAATGATATCATTGACAACTTCAGTAGTGATGGCTTTCTGGCTTCATTACAACACTGCTGGACTTGCGTTTCGGGTTCTTTTCACGGTTGTTGCACTCGTACCCATGTTTCTTATCATATTCATGATTGTTGCACTCGTACCCATGTTTCTTATCATATTCATGATTGTTCACTACTACTTCAGACACAATTGATTTATAGATTTACAGTCCTCAATACTTCTTACCATTGTTTTGTATCTGTAGTAGAAATGGAGATCCATCCAGCAAGTAGCACACCACGAACATGGTAATCCCTGTCTTGATTATTCCAAGAATCATCTTTCCACTCACAATGTCCTGTTGGCATGGCAAACATCAAGGACTTTGCTCAGTAACTCTTCGGCCGCATCAGCATCTGTTTGAAATCCCCGTTTCACGAAATGAGACCGGTCGGTCAGGATGATCAGTTGGATGCAGGTCAAAGGCGTTGTCATGCATGAAATGAAGATTATACATTGACATTCAATAGGATAAGGGTATACTAGTCCAAAAGCTTTTGCTTTAGACTAATTACTCTATGTTGAGGCAAGAGAAGTAAAAAGTGGCAGAAAGCTCGTGTTTCGTTTACTTCTGTTTACATTTATCTTTGTTGACTTCCTTGCTTCTGTTTCTCTTGTTCTTTTTTATTTGTGCATGTTATGTGAGCTTCAGCCACAATCTGAGCTTACATAACATGTAATTAACCCTAGGAGAAGTCATGTGACTCCAGAATTGAGTCATTTGATCTTGGACAATGTCACTTGATGTCATAGCTCCACAATGATATCATTCAGCTCCACTTTGCTCCACAAATGCTCCACACTGCTCCACAGTGAAATCATTTGCTGTCAAATGAGTCAGAATGAGTCATTTTCCTCCTTTGGTGTTCTTTCCACCTCAATTCTGCATTTTATGCTACAACTACCTTATTTCTTCTGAGATTTGTGTCTCTTTCTATTTTCTTGGTACTATACAGTTCCTGGGATATTTCCCACACCAAATGTATATAAGGAGGCTCAATTCTCTGAGGAGAAATGAGAGACTCCCCATATTGGAGATTTCCCACTTCACATCTATCATCTGAAGTGCAGGCTGATACTGACAGCCTTACTATACTAAGATTTGATATAATCTTAGTCTTGTGTTATCTTTACTGTTGTTAGGGGCATTTAGTCACCCTAACCTTCTTTTCTAGTCCTTTGTTGGTCTAGAACTGCTGTTTCCTTGCTTTGATTAAGTCAGCAAGGATTTGTCTGGGAAAAGCTTAGTCAGCATCCCACACAACCCATATATTTTATTCAAGAGCTATTTGGACAAAATACTCTTCAGGAGTTATTCTTGCTTTGATTACATCAGCAAGGATCTGTCTGGGAAAAGCTTAGTCAGCTTCCTATTCACCATACATTTGTCCAAGGATTATTCGGACAAATCTTCCACAAGTTGTATCTTGCTTTGAGTGAGCTCAGCAAGGACTTGCTTGGGTAAAACTTAGTCAGCTTCCCAATACCACACCACCAAGGACTTTTGCTCCATATCAAAGGTCCCTCATTCATTAAAGGATCCACACACTTCAGCCAAGTGTTGTGTAGCGCATCCACCCATATATTTGTCCAAGGACCATTTGGACAAACCATTCGTCAACGTAGTCTAGTCCATTTATTCTACACAGTTCATCATATCAGGCCTATCATCTAGGTCTATCATCCCATCCAAAACCAAACCCCATTTCAAGAACCAACGACAGACTGTATAGTCGAGCCTCCCATGAACGACACATTATCAACTGAGAAAACTAGAAAATCCGTTGACCGTGTACTTGAGGAGTTGGCAACTCTTGTCTTATCAAAGTGTAGTTGTGGTGTCACTACATTTACACGAAAACATAAGACCCTCAAGTAGTAAGACACCGGCATTCAGGAACAGCTCAGACCAATCATCCCCAGATCGAAAACACACTGTGTATGCTCAGTGCTCATCTCTCACATCTGTTGCAATCTACTGACAAACACTCAGACGTACAGGAAAAAAAATCGCCTCTTAACCTACTTAGGTGCTTCACCTCGCGACACACTTGACGCACCATATACCAAGTATCTGGAGACGTGCTGCTCGGACAACATCCGTGATGTAATGGGTATCGTTCAGGAGATTTTATGGGAGCTCAAAGAGACTATGTCAAGAGTGAGAATTACGGGCCGAAGGTATAGTAATGCGCAGGACAACTCTAAACAGGCTGCAGAGGTACTGTCGGCCCTCGAGGATTTATTCTCCTGCATGATGGTCGAGGACATGGATCTAAGACAACGGTATGCATGTTGGAGTCCGAACATCCGAACAACATAGGAGATGATGAATAAGGTACGAGCACAGTATGACGTCGGTTGATGTCCGCCCCTGAACATTATGTTTCAGATGTATATCACTTACCCTATTCCACCTGTTCCATCTGTACGATAAAGCAGCGAGTACCGCCATCGACACATCTCAGTCTTCTACCCAGAAACTGAGATGTAAGCACCTATACCATTTATTCACGTACGAGCTAACAAATACATTTAGTTTACCTTACTAGGTACATACTTGTGAATGCACAAGTCTTCTAACCAGAAACTGAGATTTTACCTTACTAGTCTTGACTCCGCTGTGCGAAATAATAATCCCGACAACGGTATATGGAAAATAGCTACCAAGAGGTAAGCCTACCAAATACCTATGTGGGTCTTGCTTAGCCTAAGGCTAGTTCGACCCTAAAGGGGTCTGCTGTCTGATATAAGAATGATAGTTAGTGTCTTTTCGGTCAAGGAGAAGATAACCCAAAGGTCAACACATCAGGTCTGAAGTAAATCGGGTAGTCCGATGCGCGGGAAAGTGCGGGTCCGATGCGCGGGAACTGCGGACTCGACGGGTGATAATGGTACGGGATGGACAATGAGCGGATATCATCGGGAACGGATGAGATGAATCAGAATAAAGGAATGGCAGAGGTTCGGACTATAAGGAGCGGATAACCAGGTGTATTGGGCAAGGTGTCAAGGTGTCAAGGTGTCATGGACCAAATGTATTAGGGAACTCCCCTCTACAGAAAGGTAAGTTATTTGTGAGAGTCCCTTGGTCCTTATATAAGTAGCTACGTAGAAATCCGGAGTCCTATAGGCGAAGATAGCGGATAGTCCGAAGGTAATATGTAAAAAGACATGAGGTACTGCGGACTATGGGAAGCACATGTAATAGCACTGTCTACAGTGTCAGTCATGAGAATAAATGACTACTCACCAATGGGGGTGCACGGGAACGGACTGGACATAGGGATAATGGGTGTCCACAGGGTATCGGATAGTCCGAAGCACAGGAAAGTGCGGGTCCTAAGGTGTGGGGTATCGGGTTATCATCGGTTCAGGTACAGGTGATGTCGGGCATAGCGGGGAATGGATGGAAAGTGTGCTGGTATCCAATATCATCAAAATAGCCAATTGTGAGGCTAGCGCCAGTATGTTCGGTACACTCTCATCCTCTGATCACCAGAATGCACATAAACACTTCCTGTTTCAGAGTCTCTAGGAGATCTCTGTGTATTTACTAGTACTTTCAATTTTGACATGAAGCTTAGTATATTGTGTAGCTGTATGATACTATGTGTCCGTGCGTGGGACATTGGTCTCGATTTTACGCTACATTTCAATATTCATTTCGCTTACTGCAACCTAAACACCCAGTCTTGTCGATCAGCACGTCAATTAATGTTAATGTATGTATCTAATTGATCTCATTGTATGCCAAGATGACTTAATGTTGAAATCATGAAAATAGATGGCGCCTCGTAAATGGACAACATCCGAGCAGGAGGTGTGGCTTGAACTGTGGTACCAAAAGTTCACCGAAAAGCAGAGTGACAAGAGTAGAAACCACAAAAACTTCTTCGCGGACCTTTATGAAAAATGGTTCGAGGAATTTCCGGATCCTTGACCAAATCATATCACCGAATTGGGGCCATTAACGCTGGAAGAACACAATGACGCAACTGACATATGGAAAGCCATAAGTTTCATTAATATTGGAATTGTCACCAACAACACGATTCAAGAATAATTTTGCCAACGATGTTTTTGATGCTGTTGTGCGGAAAATAACAGAATGTGAAAAACCTATGTGAATGCTTCAGGAACACGAAGCATACTCAAAGTTGTACTATGCTGATCAAGTTCAGAAAAACATCCAAGAGACACTGAAGGTCGCACAAGCAACACGATCACTCACCAATGGTCAGCGAGTAGCGCTTGTGAAAAAAGAGACTGCTGCTCTGTATGCAGGCGAGTCTGAGGATATCAAGGCTAAGGTGAAGGAGTATATCCACGCACAGAAGGAAGAGCACGGTAAGGGAAAAGCTGAGCCTTGGAGCGATGACAATCAGCAGCGGTACGTCCTGCTCAAGTTCAGTGCATAGTAGTATCACCTAACACGAACAAAGAAATCTTACCAAACTGGCCACCATCGCGAATCAATTCCTCAAAGGCCTCACTGATGCGACCAGCCTATCCTTCAGCCTTCTCGTTGGGGGTCCATCCGTCGAGCTAGGTGGAATGATTGATGTCTGGAGGTATGTATGTTCCACATTAGAAACACAAAAACTCAAAAGCCAAAATGACACTCACCTGTGCTGCTTCCACATCGGGATGACGAAGCTGGGCAACAATTTTAGCCAGGCTTACCCTAAGTTCGAGAGTGACATAGTGGGCCCGTTCCGAGACTATCTGTATTGTGTGTATCATAAGTGTTATTTCTTATCAGACACCTTGGACAAAAAGGCTTACCATTTTGCTAACAGCGGAGGCTGCAGCACTCAAAGACCAGAAGATGGGAGGAGCAAGCAGCTCCAGTTCATTGTGGGGAGACAGCTTGAATCAACCATCATATCCTGTGTCAGATATGATGGACGAGCTGTCCAACCAGGATACATCTTTGTCAGGCATGTTTCAATCACCAGATCTATCCAAGTTTCCTTCTTCGTCAAATGGCCCGGATTTATCCAAGTTTCTGCCTTCATCAAATGGCCCTGGGTCTCCTACATTGCCCTTCGGCTCTCACAATGTTCTCTCTGGCGACAATCAACAAGACTGGCCACTGTCCGAGGACCTCGACAACTTTCTGGAGACATTGGCCCAGAACCTGCCAATGTCAGCTGTTGACCACTTGATCTCACATGTTCCTTCCTTCGCTTGAGGTGCCTTCCATTCCTGTGGTTCCAGCCACAGCTGAAACACTCTGCCATCCCCTTCCGCCAGTTTCTCCCTGTTCTGTCCATGGTATTTCTGTTTCCACACCTGAGCCGTTTGATGGTGTGCCCTCAGCCGACTCACTTCCTAGTGGATTCACGCACCCAACTGCACACCTCCCCAGAAATGCAGAGGAGCCCAACAGCGACAGGCCAGATGCACTCCCTGCATCTTCAGTGGCAGAAGACCCTACAGAGGACTCGTGCCCTTCATCCATCCCAACCTGCACTCCCCCTTCAGCAGACTCATGCACTCCATCCATCCCGACCCACACTTCCCCTTCGGCAGACTTGTGCCCTCCGTCCATCCCATCCTGCACTTCCTCTTTGGCAGACTTGTGCCCTCCATCCATCCCATCCCGCACTTCCCCTTTGGCAAACATTGCAAATGAGGCTCAAGAAAACAAGGTTCAAACAGAGGCTCAAGCGGACGAGGTCCAAACAGACAAGGGGAATGACAGCGGTGGACCTCGTAGAACAAGGTGTGCACACATCCCATCTACACGCAACACCATTGCCAACTCGATCGGTAACTCATTGAACCCAGCTTCAAAATGCAGCCATGGTACTGATTCATCCGCTCATGTGGGCCAGCAAACAAAGTAAGTCTCTTCTTGTTTTTTAAACCTTTTGTGCTCATTATCTTGCACAGAAAACCAAGGGTGTGAGCTATACCATCTGCTCAGTTTTTCCTGTATTGGCTTTCTTGTGTCTTTTTTTTGTCGCTTTCATTTCCCTTCCATACCAATTATTTTCATGTGGTGTTAATGTTGACGCGAAACCGTGTTTGAAATTTACAGGTACTAGTACTAATTCAAAAATGCTATTGAATTGCTATGGTTCTAGAAGACAATCTGTCGTGTATGGTGCCAACTGACTATAGAGACCAGCACTAAAGTAGTGAATGGGGAAGGCATCAACTCTGAGCTTGTGCACACATGGACCTTGCCCGCTCTCGCATTATCTCAAGCAGTACCTCGTGCAGTCCCAAGTATTGCACAACTGGATACAGTGTACTACCGGTACCTTTCACACCACCGGTGCATTTCACACTTGTGCTAAAACTTTGTCAATTATTATTATTTTGTCCTGTCACTTGAGCCATGCATTAAGAGGCATGTATAGAAGTATAATACAAAATTACAAAGAGATATGTAAAGTGTGTAAAAGCTGGGGATGGATTCTGTCAAAGAAATGGTACAGTTGTGCTGAGAAACAACTTTTGTACCAGGCCCAGTCCAAAGAATTCACCGAAAATTGCCTGTATATGTGGCATCATTTTAATCAGCCAGGTATCCTGCACAGAATATATCTACAGAAGGGAGTGATTGGGTTGAAATTCCATGTTGCAAAAGGCATTTTGTGCAAAACCTGTTTCAAAGTGTGACAATGTGTGACGGCTCGCGTCAAAGATGGTGAAGAGAATGTATGAGGGTCACACTGTGAAATGTACTGCATTTGTGTAACATTTGAGCACTTGATATTTTAAATCATCCAGCGTGTTCAACATTGTGAAAAAAAAGAAAACATTGCATTGGTAGTACTATTTAGATGCCTAATACTAATTCTGGGTACTCAAATTGTTTAAAACAGTAGTTTACATGCCTTGACTCAACATGTGTGAATGTTGTGTGAAAGGTACCCACCAGTACTGATTTTGAATGGACTGGCTCACCATCTACATACTGAGCCACATTGTGTGATTGCAGCGAGCTCAAAGTACTGCCCAAAGTATTACAAATTATGAGAACTGGTAAGACTAAAAATCTTAAGACTCATAGATTTAGACAACATTGTGACGTGTTGGAGAATATTTTGGTGGGCGGACGCCAAAGAGCTGGAGGTAAGTAGTTGTGAAACTTGTTCTCACGGTTGAAAAACACTTTGGAGAACAGCAAAGTCCCAGTGCAGTGAGCGTATCAGCTGTATTGCTTCTTGACAGGTGCAAGAAGTGATCCTATCATCAGATCCTATCGCTGTTTGCTGATCCCATCAAGGAGAATGAGGGAGACAGGGCAATGGCAGGGTGTAAACAGGGGTGAACTGCCAAATATCCATATGGAGCATTCAACCCCCCGTAAAACAGTGATTTATAAGCAAAGGAAGCCGGCAATGTGATTCTCGCGTAGGAATCGATATATCCTGGATACATCCCATTGGATAGTGGATGACAATAGAAGAGTATGTATCAGACTTTTAGGACTATAGTCCACTTAGGATACATCTATATAACATCATCGGCTGTGGGGCTAAGGACAAAGTCAAAGTCTAGATTTAGAGTTTGTAAGAGGGTCAAAAAATAATGTTTTGCAAATTAGACGCAAATGAACAGCGGCATCGCGGCACGACTTCCTTAAATGGTCTTTTTTATTCTTTTTTATTATATTCCGCAATATTTCAGCCTACGGATAGTTACCCATTGTGCTATACTTTTCATTACTGATTTTGTCTAATGATTTTCACTGGAACCTCTATCCACAGTGAGGTTTTCCCTGATGCGGCGGTGTACAATAATTTCGGTCCTGAGGTTGGGCATTGGGCATTCAAACTTGAATATTCAACGTTCAACGCTCAACTTTGAGCTCCCCAACTACTAAGTGAACTGCACCATACGCTACACGCGATCTGCCTTTTAAGCACCTGTCGAAGTCATAACGTCAAGCTCCGGGGTGTTACTCAAGCTTCCGGTAAAAGATACGCATCCGAGAGCTGTCATGTGTTGGCGCCTCACCAAGATTCTCAGCATTGCCAACTAACTATTAGGTATGGGCGTCCAAATCATCGAGCATACAAGAGTACAACAATTGAATTTCGTGAAAATAGGGATGACAACAAGGAACGAACTCCAGAAGTTTGGTCGTGAGCACTTTCGTACGATACTTTACAGCTTGTCGTAGTAGTTGTCGACAGGTGGAATTTCGGGCTGGATATCGGGTGTCAGTCATCTTCCAGGATAGCGTGCAGACGCTCCTGACCTTAAGACCCTTGCGCACACGAATACCCCTGACGAGTTCTTCTAGCTTGCTGCCCTTGTCGAGAGGAGCTGATAAATTTCATGAGCATCAGTCTTCGAACATCGTATACGCAATTACGTACATCCGTTCATGATTTCCCAGTGGTCGAACACACTCTGAGGGAAGGCTTGGCCGGCTGTTTGTGAGCGGAGATCGCTGTTAAAGCCAAAGGACTCCATGACGGGGAGGTAGGCCTTGACAGTGAACATGGGTGTTCCTGGCCTCTGCTCTTCGCTGAAGACCTGGCCACGACGCCTGTTCAACACGCTGTAGATACCACCAATGGCGTTCTCAGGACATTGGATCTCGACTGTGAAGGACATCAGTACCCGGTAAAAATGAGAAGCGATCGGAACATACCGAGGTACACCGGCTCCTGGAGACCAGGGGTAGCAAGCAAGCATGCAGCGTAGCAGACACGACGACATGTAGGAATGATTTGTCCACCACCACGGTGGATAGCATCGGTATGCAGCTGTGATTATTGTGTAAGATAATAGAAATGGAAGGCGTTATGAAGTATACTTACAGTGACATCAAGAATGTTGAAACGGATACCACGCATATTCTCCTCGGCGCAGACACCCTCCTTCGTTGCCCACTGGAAGGCAGCAACGCAAGAGTCCTTGATTTCGTTGAGGTACTGCACACCCTTGGTAACATCGACAAGCAAGTTGGGGCCAGTGGTATCGGGACCGAAACACCAGATCTTCCTTGCATCAGTGACATCCCAAGAGAAGTCATCAGCGAGAATACGAGCACGGGTTTTGTAATCGTCACGCGCGTTAACGGTACCAGCCTCGATAGCCTTGGTGAGCTCCTCATCGAGAGGCAACGCCTGGGCGTAGAGACGGTTGTGCTTGTTCTGCGACTTGGACAAGGCCACGATGGAGGACTGAGCCTTGACAGTCTCACGGTAGCCGACGACAGGGTCAGAAATCTTGAGAGGAACACCAGCGTGATCTTCTTGGAGATCCTAGAATAAGGGTCAGACCAACGAAATCCAGCAAGCAGATAGCCAGTTACCTTCAAGCAAATTTCCAAGTGCAACTCACCGGCACCAGCGACAATATGCTCACCGGTCTCAGCAATCCAAGCCTGGACACAGGGGTCAGACTTCGACAAACGCTTGAGACCTTCGACAAGCTTGGGCAAATCAGCAGCATTCTTGACCTCAACAGCGACCCGCACGACAGGGGACACGGAGAACTTCATGACCCTCATGTTGTGTGCAGTCTCAGAGGTGGTGAGAGTTCCACTCTTGAGCAAGAACTGGTCAATGCCGACGAGACCAACGATGTTACCGGCAGGACAATCCTCGATGGGCTCGATGTAACGACCCATCATGAGCACCGTGCGCTGAACTGACTTGACGAACAAGTCTTCCTTCCTTCCAGGTATGTAGTTGGGGCCCTGAATACGGATCTTGGGGCCAGAACGAACGGTTCCGGAGAATACACGACCGAAGGCATAGAAACGTCCCTTGTCTGAAGTGGGAACCATCTTCGAGACGTAGAGCACAAGGGGGGCCTTGGGGTCACAGTCTCTGATACCAATGGCAGACTCGTCGTCCATGGGACCTTCGTAGAGAGTCTCAACACGGTAGCGTTGAGCAGTGGCGGGGGAAGGAAGGTTGATGACAATCATGTCCAGGAGGGAGTCGCCGGCGGGCAGGAACTTGCGCATGACGACCTTGAGGAGAGCCTTGCCCTCGAGATCTTGCTCGTCAGACGTCAGTTTGACATCGAGCTTCTCGCAGATGGGACCAATTTGGTCCTTCTTGAAGTTCATGACGGCATCGAAAATCTTGAAGATGGGCTCAAGGACGAACATGTTGAAGGACCGTTCAAGGGCTTTGCCCTCGGCATCGGAGCTCTTCGTGCTCCACTTGTGAGTGGCAGGGTTGAAGTAGTTATCACCCCAGAGCTTAGCCAAAAGTTTGTCTCTAGGTACACCGAACTTTTTAGCGTAGCGACCAGCGAACTGGCGGAGGGTGAAAGCCCAACCATGGAGACCTGAACCGAAGGCAACGGTACCCTTGTCTGGGTAGACCTGGACGTCACCAAGGGCAGCGTCATGGTAAGTCGAGACAATGACGTTGACCGTCTCGATGGTACGCTGGAAGGACTGGTACAAGTCCTCTTTTGAAACTTGGAGCTCGAGCAGGGCACGGTCGACCTTGTTGATGATAACGACGGGTTTGATACGCTCCGTGAGAGCTTGACGAAGCACGGTCTCTGTCTGCACGCAGACACCCTCGATACAGTCGACGACGACGAGAGCACCATCAGTGACACGGAGAGCAGCCGTGACTTCTGATGAGAAGTCGACGTGACCTGGTGAGTCGATCAAGTTGATCAAGAACTCGTTGCCTGAAGTAAGAATTAATCAGCGAAAATTAGCGAAATTGGAATTGAAGGCTTGCCGTCAGTCTCCTGCTTGATATTTTCGACATCTTCCTTTGCCATTTCGAAGTACATGGAAATGGCAGTCGATTTAATCGTGATACCACGCTCCTTTTCATCTTCTCGTGTGTCTGTGAAACGCATGTCACCAGCTTTTGCTGCAGCAATGATACCGGCTTTTGAGACGAGGGAGTCGGTGAGGGTGGACTTTCCGTGATCGACTAAGTAATTTAGATAAGATCGAGTATGTGATGATCGGCATGATCTTGCTCACCATGGGCAATGACGGACATGTTACGGATGTTCGTGGGCTTGTCCATGAGCCCACGAATCTGGTCTATGATTCAAATAATTGTTGAGAACGAGATCTGATTTTCTTTGGGACGATCTGTGTGCTCACCTACTGTGAAGTTGCTGTGATCATAAACGATGATCAGTGCATCGGAAATGCAGATCTAAGCGAATACGTACACCATGGTGTCTAGATTTTACAAGGATACAATGAAAAAAGGAAGAAACGGGATCCTTTTGAACGAGTTTGGATGGCGAGTCGAATGCACGTCGATACCGGGACCGTAGCACAGCACAAGCGCGGACAGTACGGTGCTAGGATAATTTCCAGCCCGTGATCACCTGTGACTCCCCCCGGGTCATATGAGTCGAATGCACGTCGGTACCGGGACCTACGGTAGCACAGCACAGTGCTAGGATAATTTGGAGGTAATGCACGTGTTTCCCACCTGTAGGATCAGGTGGATACTTGCAATGAATCAGAGTCTCCTCCAATATTAATATCTCCTGGATAACGAAAGGACTTTATATAGAGCTGTACTACTAGTATAACAATTATGAGACTCACGTGATAAGGTTACCGTGCTGTTGGTGTGACCAACGCCACATAGTGATGGGAACCTTCGAGCTCGCTGTGCGACACGATGAGCTCGGGTATCTCACTCCATGGTGGTCGGATTGACCGCACGTTTTCGACGAACAGTGCACCAGTAATGATTGCGATACGTATGGGATACATGCATATCCATAGGATGTGCAAATGTCGAAGTTGAACAAACCTAGGACCAGCCATATCGGAGATTACATAACCCGGCGGTGATACAAAAATGGGTTTCAGCTGAGTCATGTCTGGAGATCAGGCTATCTCAGTACTCTGTCTTTATTCAAAAAGGTACAGCACACAAATTTATATATATATCGAGTACTAAAAGGACCGGCTTAACCACAGGTTCGACTAACTTCTTACCGTGTAGTCAAACGGTCTTCCCGTCAACATTGACCTCCTACAGTGATTGCCGCATGACTTGAATTTCTGCTTCTCCGCCACTGACTGCAGGAATGGCTATGAAACTCGAGCTTGTCATGGATCGTGCTTGCAGGAAGGAAGCTGATAGGCAAGCCGATGCTACTAGGACTTAAAGCTTTGTGCCTCGCCATAAGTCTTCTTTGGCACGCGGCTTTAGGAGGAACCTTCCCTCTGATTGATGTTGGGGATACAGGTGTAGCAAGTCGTACTTTGAAACGATTTTTAGATTCCTGAGCCCGGCGCCTTGAGAAGACGTCATCTTCACCTCAGAAGATCACCGATCTCGAGCGCACGCGCTTAATAACCATATGTGTTTTTCATACGCAAACAGTAAGTAGCATGGTTTACAAACGTGTCTTATATGTGGAGATTTACGACAAGCCATAACTCGTCAACTGCACTCCAAGCTAACAGAAGGATAATAATCAGAGGGGGCGCTGAGAGGGCCTAAGGGGTGATGCAATGATGAAAGGATGGAGAGATAGGTATAGAGCGCCGAGACAATCTGGGCCGCATATTCTTCCAGGGCGACCATGTGTCGGGGCCAAGGATTGGGGAGACAAAGTCGAAATCCAACAATGAACTGCGACCAAGCTATGTTGCTCGATAGTATGGAGGTGCTTCATATGTCAGGGGTATAATATAGGAACGTGTGGGGAGGCGTTGAAGCTTGGAAGACGAGATGTTGAAATGCCGTGATAAGAACAGAGGGGGAAAGAAACGAAACGATATGGTAGAAAGAGCGACAGTGGTCGGAATGCCGAGGGTTGGAGGGTAAATTCAAAGAGAAACAGGATGGCATACGGAAGATGCACCCATCAACCGGTAGAAAGAGCGGTGGTGGTTGAACTAAATGAATGACGATAGCTGGAACGAGGTTCAGCAATATTATGCCGCACTGCCGAGCTGGACCAGAGGCGTCGTTGGTTATGCTTGGAGCGTCCCATGTGAAGGAAAAATGAATGCATGTACAGCTCAGCCAGATGAACAAGTGTGGATGTATCGTGAAGGAGAGGTTGGGAAGATATAAGGGTAGAATGGTGGGGATGGAACAGGGGAGTGCAGAAGATACTTGAAGAACGGAAAGGACGTCTAGCTGGGAAGGAGGGAAGGCCAGTGAAAAAGAAATCGGTGCCCAGAAAGAAACGAGGGTGAAAGGAGAAACAGCATTTTGCTCACCAACACAACCGATGTTAGGCTTTACTACTGGAAGAAAGAGGTACGAATATGACTGTGGTTGACCAACGGCGCGCAACATCGCCATTTTCTGAGTTAGTACGAAGATTGCGAGAATGCAAATGCACAAGTGCAGGAGTTCGAGTAAGAGAATCGTCCGTGACTCAGATGGTGTGCTTGAACCAACATCCTCCAGTATTTCGAGCGTGGTCGCTTCCGATTCTGAGCACACGGACAGGCCATGATCGTATAATGAGGTTCACATCGTGAGTGGTTCGTTGGACGGCATGGTGTGCAAGTGGAACTTTTCTTGATGGAGAACCATGGATAGGCGAGAGTAGAAGGATATGGGCAATGGTACTTTCATTGCACGGAAAGAAAACTGTGTGCGGGAGGGAAGACGGAAGCGTTCAGCGATGGAAGACCGACAAATAGATCATAGTTGAAACGTGCGGTCACTGTCGTGGTCTCCCAGTGGAGACAATATCGCAAGCGGGTCCGATGATGGAATAACCCTCGTTTGAAAAGCAGAAAGCAGAGAAATCGAGGTGGGCGCAATCAAGACGGAGCAGGCTGCAGTAATGTGAGTGTGGTCTTGCAGGGTCTTGCATATTCACCGTCAGGCGACAGAATAGCATCAGGCGGAGTCAAACAATCTGCATTTAGAAAAGACAGGCAAGCTCGTTGTCGGTCCCATCGAAGACTGGGGAACAAGTACGTTGTGGTTGTCGGCCAACCTCGAACAAATTCGCACGTTGTTTTCGACAAAGTAACTCAGGCACAGAACTCCATCGCTTCAAAGTTCAGACACAACGATTTGGTGAATTCCGTCGCACTTCCACCCAAACACAGTGTACTGGCATACGTGGGTTATCCTGGTATTGCAAGTTATGGGACACAGAGTTCCAAAACCGACCCAGACAGCCATTTACCCAGGAGGATTGCAAAACCCTTTCGTGTATCGTTCTCTCGGGATGGAAGATACATCACAGATGATTTAGAGGGGGGAGAATATCCATACAGCGACTTTTTCAAGCGACACTGTCTGGTCCCTCTCCTCGTGCGACTTCTTCATCCCCTTTCGATATCGCCCTGCAGCAAGGGGGTCCACTGCGATGCAACAACACCCCAAACGCCGTCTCTTCCGGAAGAAAAAAAGGTAAGCAGTGTATTAGGTGTCCCCTCATTATGATGTATTTATACATCACCTAATCTTCAGAGAGTCTACGTAGCGCCACCCCCTGTGAAGACCACCTCGAAAGCTCAGACTGGTCAGTCGCCCTCAACAGTAGCTCAACCTGCGTCGCAGCCACATTCGACCCCTCAGCGTCAGCCTGAGGCACAGACGGCGACACAACAGCCTACTCAAGAAGAAGACTATGGTTGTTGAGGCAATTTTTGCCTCGCACTTTGGTGTATCCCACGCTGAACTCGTCCTGCTGTCTCTGCTTCTCAGCCTGCTTCCCCGTGAAGTAACTCTACCTGTTCCGTATTTCCATCTATATGCAATATCTTTGCTTTGGTAGTGACTGATCTTTGGATACGCGATTTACGCTTACTCTCTTGCTTGGTTAGGCTATGTGTGTTGTTTTTGTCGACATCTCCCTGACACTCCATTTTAACTGCTGGTAAGCAAGTCTTAGAAAGGTGTTCGACATTCGAATTCCGAAGGTACCAGCACTTTGTCTGTGTCCTCCAAGAGTATAGTAGTCGCCGTCTCGCCTTTGTCGGTCACAGATTCTAATAGAGCCCTCTAGATCTCTGTCTCCAGCAGTGGAGGACTCGTGGACCTTCGACGGTCTATCTTCTCTCCTCTCGAACAGGCCGCGGACCCAGGCTAATTGGCAATGTGGGTGACGTGAAGTGCCGCTACCTCTTCCAATGCGCTCGGACTTACATCCAGGAATCGCATCTGAATTTCTGGAGATCGGTTGAGAACTCTATCGAGTTCATGCTCACGCATCCGAGCGGTTTGGAAGGCCAACAACAACAGGTTAGACGCGCTGTCGAGATCACTGGTTTCATCTCATCTAAGGAGGAGCAATCTCACGTGCACCTCTTGACTGCTGGCGAAGTAAGTCTTCATTTCTGTTTTACCAGCATGATTGCGTCGGATATATTCTCTAAAAACCTTATAGATGTGTCAGATTACTCGGACGAGGAGGAAGATCAATCTGACAGCCAGGGAGTCATCGTTGTTGATGCTGGAGGCGGAACTATCGATCTCAGTGCCTACTCGATGAAGTTATCTCCGACTTCATTCGAGGATATTGCCCCAGCTGAATGCGATATCTTTCTGATCAAGCTATCCACGTGCTAGCACAGAAACATTCCAATGACGATCCACCAATCACCTCTCCGTCTACAGCCTCTGCATTCTCGAATCTTGATCTTTAGTGGGTGTTCTGGAGGTGTTGGTGTACTATGTAGTCCTGGTAGTAACAGGCTCACGTGAGACATTGACGGTATTCCATACCAGGCTACCCTACGAACAGCGAATGAAGAAGTCGACTTCATCACTCCAATCGGCATCGACTACATGATGGATTTAGTGTGGTACGTTTCGCATCGGGCTTCATTGTATTCAACGTCGAAGGTGTACGCTGGCAGCTAGATTGAAGAACAACAAGTCAGGCTTGATGCGGTCGTTCACGGTGCTTCCCACTCTTCTTTTCCCCCGTGTTGCTATCTTGAGCTAGAGATGGTGTTGTATCTTCACCAGATATCAATCGCGGAATTTCAACCATGATGCACATATCTCTGGCTGTGAAAACTGATGCATGATGCCTCTCACCACCGCACCAACTCCACGATGCAAATTCGAAAATACTGCGCCCATGATGCACATATCTCTGGCTGTGAAAACTGATGCATGATGCCTCTCACCACCGCACCAACTCCACGATGCAAATTCGAAAATACTGCGCCCATCATGCATCACGACCAGCATGTGAGAATGGCATCAGAACAAAAGTGACAAAATCACGAACAGTTCTAGATGTTCTTTCATCTTTTGCGGTGTTCAAGTTCTCTGACTTGTTCTACGTACGTTGAACCCCACATCTTGAAAACATTATTCATTTCCTGATTATGCAAGTACAGGCTGGCAACACCACTAGAATGAAGATCAACGATATAAGAGATCTACTAGTAATGAACGACTTCGATAGAAGGGAAGACACTGCCGCACCAACACTAAACGATTCTGCCGTTGGCGCGGGGTGCGGTGATCGCTGGCATCGAACCTTCAGTACCCGATCACTTTCGCATCACCGGCATTTTATTCACGCTACATCACTTCGAACGTGACATCATATCCATTGGTAGGAGCGGAGATCATCGATCATCCCTCGATCTCATTTCGGTCATACGAGCACTGGATGGTGGTGGTATATCTAGCACGAATATCATCGTCGTATGTCCACCAAGTTCCCCGCTCCCTCACATCCATCCTCTAACAGTATGACACTAGTCTCAGACGACCCTAGTTGGTGGCCACTCATCAACGCTTGGCGTATTGGCAGCTATTTTACAGGTTCGTGAAGAGCAGTCAGAGTTCGGCGCTGATGTCTCGATCTGACCTTGATTGTGGGTTTCCAGTTGCCGCCTTTGTTGTAGTGGCGTATGATTGGGGTGAGCACCATAACATTAGAGAATTGCTGATTTCTCACAAGTATTCCAGCCCTTACGTTCGGACAAGAGGTATGTTGATACTATGACCGGAGCAGCCATCTCGCTAAGATTTATTTGTAGGTCGAACTGGTCTGGGTGAGCACAGTTCCATGTCAGAAGAACAATATTGATTTGCGACAGAGACAACGCTGGTCCCTGATGACCGTCCTCTATCTCAGTGTACGTACCTTGCCTCTTGTGAATTTCTGCTGACTTGACAATATCCTAGCTGCGCTATTTTGGATTTGTATATATTACGTATGTTCAGAAGGCTTGACAATTGGTGTCGTGCTAATATGCTATCTCCCGCAATCAGCCTGGACATACTGGGTATGTCTTCTCGCATTCACCGTGTTTGTATCCTCTGACCAGTGGCATACAGGCAATGTTCCGACGATTTTGTTGACAGATGCAGTGAGTCTTCTGCACAGATGTCTGATATTCCCATTCAATTAACCGCGACACCCTGTAGGGGTGAGTGTCATTCTTGACCAGCTTCTTCGTTTGCTATCATGACTGCTACAGATGTGAGTCTGTTTGTAGTGTGTGATCCACCCAAGGCCCATCACTAACTGGATTTCTCAGGCGGGATTCTGTACCTCGTGTGGAATTGGACGGCTGTTGTGGCATTTCCAATGCTGTGTGGTGAGTTGTGCAGCTACAGGACCTGTGGTACTGACTTGACCGAAACATGTCGCAGTCATCATGATCACTCGGTTACATGCCATGTGTCAACGATCCAGAAGGATCCTGATACCCCTCGTCGTCGTGTCCTTGGCTGTCAACATTTTCAACGGAGTGGTCATGGCAATGACAACGAGGCAAACTTCAGGGGGTACATTTAGTTGTTAACGAAAACCGTGCATGGCGCTCATTGATGAATACAAGAGGAACTCATTCTCTCTGGCACCCATGCGTGCGCGATTGGCTATGCGGGCAATGACCCGTTTCTGGCTTCCATGACTTGGATACTCAGCACTGTCTGGGAGGTCCTTGCACTTTGCCTCGCAGTCTGGGTTACTGTAAAACACTTCCGTGAACTGCGACAGCATTCGGCAGGAGGGATTATCGGAGACTGTTTCACGGTGTTGATAAAATCCCATGTGCTTTACTTTGTGAGGTGAGCTTATATTGTGAATGTGGTTCCCTTTTCCGCTGAATGATTTAACGCGCTAGTTTTGTTGCCGTGTCCTCCCTCTACTATTTTTTTCCAATGCTCTCAGGGGTATGGCAATACTTCACTGACCTCTGCATGCGACCGCAGTTCATCATTTCTATAGGACCCATTTTCCCTCGAAACACAAATTTTTCTTGGTTTTCCTCAGATTTTGCAAACCATACAGTCCTTTGTGATGGGACCACGCCTCATCCTTAGCATTCGAGAATATCACGCTCGGCTCGTGGCTGACTCTGATGCAGCAACCGGCATGACCTCAATCGCTTTCCAGGAGCGCGTGCATATATCAACTGGCAGTGGCGTGTAGCATAGGAGATGCTCAATGGAGTTCACGGTAATCTGGTGCTATGCAAGGAGCAGGAGAATTTGGCTTTTTCTTTCTTGATTTTCAAGTTTTGTCGTGGTACTTATTTATTTGGTGCTGCAGAGCGGATTTCAAAGAGATCTAGACATAGGTCTTCGCAAATATTTCGTCGTAATATGTATTTATGTTATTTGTTCCGAAGAACGTTGAAACTGGCGAGGATATCTGAAATTCATGCAAGTATCGAGTTCCCACAGCGCAGACCATAATTGGCAGTCCGGACTCGAGAGAGGCGAGTTATGCCATTTGGTTTGTTCATTTACTTGTGTTCTCATCCAGATCACGCCCCTACCCTACAAAAAGCTAACAAAGTCATAACAGATCAAGACATCGACTTCAAAATCGTACCCATTCATACAATGATAATGTAGGCGAGCACCTCGCAGGCTATACACCTCCCCCGCCGCCCATTCAAAACATCGATACGTCAACTGCGGGCTGCATGATGAAATTAGTATGGTGTATTCTGTAATTAGTTTTCGTCGGTCGCCTTAGGCCAACCCTAGGCCCATACCTATCTTTTGCATTTACGCTTTCAGACTCAAGTCCCCAGGCAGAGTTAAGCGAGACAGAGACACTATTTATTTCATTCGGAAGCCCTGACTCGCGTTTCTTACTGGTAAGATCCTTGTGTAAAGAACCTGCAGTTGTAATTTGCGATGCTGCCAATAGGGAAAGGGGCTGCCGTGCATGAGCATCTGGGACGCGAGGAGCGATCACGAAGGTTCCCTCGTATGGGGCTTCTTCGCACGTTGAGAACGTGCGCTCTCCTCTTTGCAAAGGAGACCGATAGGGAAGGGATGTGTCCCTTGTGGAATTTAGGGCGCCTGACGGGCGTGGCTGCTTTGGTAGCACTCGAGGTTTGGATGGAGGAATCTTTGGTGGGGAGATCGCAGATAGAAAGCCAGTGCAACCTTGTGAAGTGAACACTCTGTTCGCGGGACGAGATAGCAGAGCAATGGCAAGATGGGGCTGGGATGGGTCAGTGGGACGTAAATCAAGGGTGTGTTAAAAACAAAGCCAGGGTTGTTGAGGTTTCTGAGCTGTTGTCGAGGACGACTGACCAGTCTGACCGCTAGTCTTCCTAGGGGGAAGTACTATCCAGCGTCTCTGGAGGATTTGTTACGTATAACTGCAGCAGAACGAGGGACGCATAATACATTACTCACTTTTGTTTTCTTGGCGGCGGAGGTTGTTACAGGCCTCGAACCTACATGCCGCGAGAAGAGACTGCGCTTGGGGCGTTGTTGCAGCCCGATGGACTCATTCGCCGGTGAGTGGCGTCGAGATGGGACGATGATGTTTCAGATGCGCCAAGCTGGGGATGGGCTGGGACGCCGAGAATGACGAGAGGGACCAGATGGTGCCGAAGTGTGATGAGGCTGGGAAGTCTACAAATGCTTATTGTCAACACTGCAGTACTGGTAACACTTGCATGACAAAACACAAGGTTTACCTGAAAAAAGTCACCATATGGATCATCTCCCTCCTGTGAGAGGATTTGTAGCGTCGACCTGTGATAGTTTTGTGAGCAAGGGAAAGAAAGAAGTTGAGTGCGCGTACCGGAGGCTCAGGAGCTATGTCTTGGGCCATCCACAGAGTCGCTTGGTTGTCGTTTCCGCCATATGCGAGGTATCTTCCATCCCGAGAGAATTTCAAGTGAACTGCACCATACGCTACATGCGATCTGCCTTTTAAGCACCTGTCGAAGTCATAACGTCAAGCCTATCGGGGTGTCACTCAAGCTACCGGCGGTTGGGGATCCGCATCCGGGAGCTATCATGTGTTGGCGCCTCACCAACATTCTCAGCATTGCTAACAAACTATTAGGTATGGGCGTCCAAATCATCAAGCATACAAGAGTACAACAATTGAATTTCGTGAAAATAGGGATGACAACAAGGAACGTATTCCAGAAGTTTGATCGTGAGCACTTTCGTACAATGCTTTACAGCTTGTCGTAGTAGTTGTCGACAGGTGGAATTTCGGGCTAGATATCGGGTGTCAGTCATCTTCCAGGATAGCGTGCAGACGCTCATTACCTTGAGACCCTTGCGCACACGAATACCCCTGACGAGTTCTTCGAGCTTGCTGCCCTTGTCGAGAGGTGCTGATAAATTTCATTAGCATCATTCTTCGAACGTCGTACACGCAATTACGTACATCCGTTCATGATTTCCCAGTGGTCGAACACACTCTGAGGGAAGGCTTGGCCGGCTGTTTGTGAGCGGAGATCGCTGTTAAAGCCGAAGGACTCCATGACGGGGAGGTAGGCCTTGACAGTGAACATGGGTGTTCCTGGCCTCTGCTCTTCGCTGAAGACCTGGCCACGACGCCTGTTCAACACGCTGTAGATACCACCAATAGCGTTCTCAGGACATTGGATCTCGACTATGAAGGACATCAGTACCCGGTAGGAATGAGAAGCGATCGGAACGTACCAAGGTACACCGGCTCCTGGAGACCAGGGGTAGCAAGCAAGCATGCAGCGTAGCAGACACGACGACATGTAGGAATGATTTGTCCACCACCACGGTGGATAGCATCGGTATGCAGCTGTGATCATCGCGTAAGAAAATGCAAATGGGGGAAGTCATGAAGCACACTTACAGTGACATCAAGAATGTTGAAACGGATACCACGCATATTCTCCTCGGCGCAGACACCCTCTTTCGTTGCCCACTGGAAGGCAGCAACGCAAGAGTCCTTGATTTCGTTGAGGTACTGCACACCCTTGGTAACATCGACGAGCAAGTTGGGGCCAGTGGTATCGGGACCGAAACACCAGATCTTCCTTGCATCAGTGACATCCCAAGAGAAGTCATCGGCGAGAATACGAGCACGGGCTTTGTAATCGTCACGCGAGTTAACGGTACCAGCCTCGATAGCCTTGGTGAGCTCCTCATCGAGAGGCAATGCCTGGGCGTAGAGACGATTGTGCTTGTTCTGCGACTTGGACAAGGCCACGATGGAGGACTGAGCCTTGACAGTCTCACGGTAGCCGACGACAGGGTCAGAAATCTTGAGAGGAACACCAGCGTGATCTTCTTGGAGATCCTAGAATAAGGGTTAGACTAACGAAATTCAGCAAGCAGATAGCCATTTACCTTCAAGCAAATTTCCAAGTGCAGCTCACCGGCACCAGCGACAATATGCTCACCGGTCTCAGCAATCCAAGCCTGGACACAGGGGTCAGACTTCGACAAACGCTTGAGACCTTCGACAAGCTTGGGCAAATCAGCAGCATTCTTGACCTCAACAGCGACCTGCACGACAGGGGACACGGAGAACTTCATGACCCTCATGTTGTGTGCAGTCTCAGAGGTGGTGAGAGTTCCACTCTTGAGCAAGAACTGGTCAATGCCGACGAGACCAACAATGTTACCGGCAGGACAATCCTCGATGGGCTCGATGTAACGACCCATCATGAGCACCGTGCGCTGAACTGACTTGACGAACAAGTCTTCCTTCTTTCCGGGTACGTAGTTGGGGCCCTGAATACGGATCTTGGGGCCAGAACGAACGGTGCCGGAGAATACACGACCGAAGGCATAGAAACGTCCCTTATCTGAAGTGGGAACCATCTTCGAGACGTAGAGCACAAGGGGGGCCTTGGGGTCACAGTCTCTGATACCAATGGCAGACTCGTCATCCATGGGACCTTCGTAGAGAGTCTCAACACGGTAGCGTTGAGCAGTGGCAGGGGAAGGAAGGTTGATGACAATCATGTCCAGGAGGGAGTCACCGGCAGGCAGGAACTTGCGCATGACGACCTTGAGGAGAGCCTTGCCCTCGAGATCTTGCTCGTCAGACGTCAGTTTGACATCGAGCTTCTCGCAAATGGGGCCGATTTGGTCCTTCTTGAAGTTCATGACGGCATCGAAAATCTTGAAGATGGGCTCAAGGACGAACATGTTGAAGGACCGTTCAAGGGCTTTGCCCTCGGCATCGGAGCTCTTCGTGCTCCACTTGCGAGTGGCAGGGTTGAAGTAGTTATCACCCCAGAGCTTAGCCAAAAGTTTGTCTTTAGGTACACCGAACTTTTTAGCGTAGCGACCAGCGAACTGGCGGAGGGTGAAAGCCCAACCATGGAGACCTGAACCGAAGGCAACGGTACCCTTGTCTGGGTAGACCTGGACGTCACCAAGGGCAGCGTCATGATAAGTCGAGACAATGACGTTGACCGTCTCGATGGTACGCTGGAAGGACTGGTACAAGTCCTCTTTTGAAACTTGGAGCTCGAGCAGGGCACGGTCGACCTTGTTGATGATAACGACGGGTTTGATACGCTCCGTGAGAGCTTGACGAAGCACTGTCTCTGTCTGCACGCAGACACCCTCGATACAGTCGACGACGACGAGAGCACCATCAGTGACACGGAGAGCTGCCGTGACTTCTGATGAGAAGTCGACGTGACCTGGTGAGTCGATCAAGTTGATCAAGAACTCGTTGCCTGAAGTAGGAATTGATTAGCGAAAATTAGCGAAATCGGAATTGAAGGCTTGCCTTCAGTCTTCTGCTTGATATTTTCGACGTCTTCCTTTGCCATTTCGAAGTACATGGATATAGCAGTTGATTTAATCGTGATACCACGCTCCTTTTCATCTTCTCGTGTGTCTGTGAAACGCATGTCACCAGCTTTTGCTGCAGCAATGATACCGGCTTTTGAGACGAGGGAGTCGGTGAGGGTGGACTTTCCGTGATCGACTAAGTAATTTAGATAAGATCGAGTATGTGATGATCGACGTGATCTTGCTCACCATGGGCAATGACGGACATGTTACGGATGTTCGTGGGCTTGTCCATGAGCCCACGAATCTGGTCTATGATTCAAATAATTGTTGAGAACGAGATCTGGTTTTCTTGGGTACGATCTGTGTGCTCACCTACTGTGAAGTTGCTGTGATCATAAACGATAATCAGTGCATCGGAAATGTAAATCTAAGCGAATACGTACACCATGGTGTCTAGATTTTACAAGGATACAATGAAAAAAGGAAGAAACGGGATCCTTTTGAACAAGTTTGGATGGTGAGTCGAATGCACACCGACCGGAGTATGAGGATCTCAAAAGTAAAGTTTTTGGTCTTTGGCTTATCGATCGACTTCAGGGCAGGTCACGTCACCTGACCACAACCATGGATATCACTCTAATTATATCTCATTCACATATGTAGGCGATCCATTTCTCCAAGTAATATTTCCCTAGTCCCCCAATTGCAGCAAAGGAGATCGTCGGAGTCATCTCCAGTCGACGTCGCTGACTCGTTATCCTAAATTTCACCCAAATTTCACCCGGTTTGTGTACAAAAGTACATACGCGACTGATATTTGTCACGTGATCAGTGTCGAGTCAAAATACCGATAATGATTAATTCTAATTGCGGAAACACCAAAATCTAGATGAGACTTGCATTTCTGCCAGCATCTCTCCTTCGATCAAGACGTCCATCTCATCGAATTACTCTCCGTTTGCCTCTAAGAATGTCTTCCTCTTATGACGGCCCATGGACTGCACCCAAAGTGCGCGAAGAATTCTTCAGCTACTTCCGCTCAAAAAACCACACTTTTGTTCCATCTTCCTCAACCGTACCCTACGATGATCCTACTCTCCTGTTCGCAAATGCTGGTATGAACCAGGTTCGTTCAATTCCTTGATTTTATGTATCAAAGCTCACATCCTATCAGTACAAATCCATATTCCTCGGTACCGTCGATCCCAATTCCGAGCGAGGTAAACTGAAGCGTGCTTTCAACAGCCAAAAGTGCATCAGAGCAGGCGGTAAGCATAATGGTACATGCAAGTCCATAGTAAAGACGGCCCTCACTTATAACACTTCAAATCTAGACCTGGAGGATGTTGGCAAAGACTCCTACCACCACACATTCTTCGAGATGCTCGGAAACTGGTCATTTGGTGATTACTTCAAGGTTTGATGCTTATTTTCAGACGACTCGGCCTAGCCGACATTTATTGTACAGAAAGAAGCCATCGAATTCTCATGGGATCTCTTGACTAACGTATATGGGCTGCCAAAAGACCGACTATATGTTACCTACTATGCTGGAGACCCACAAAATGGAATACCCACCGACGAGGAGGCGAAACAACACTGGCTAAAGCAGGGCATTTCGCCAGACCACGTTATTGCGTCGAAAGGAAATTTCTGGGGTAAGCATGTTCTATCATCCAATGAACGTTGTGTGACTCATTCGCGCCTACAACAGAAATGGGCGCAACCGGACCCTGTGGGCCTTGTAGGTGCGTATATTCCGTTTCTCAACTTCCTCTGTTGATCTTCCTCAGTGAAATACACTTCGACCGCATTGGTGGACGTAATGCTGCACACCTCGTCGATGGTGACGACCCAAACGTCCTTGAGATATGGAACAACGTCTTTATACAGTTCAACCGCGATGATGACGGCTCACTAAAGCCGCTCCCAAGCAAGCATGTCGACACTGGCATGGGTTTCGAGCGACTTGTCTCAGTTCTCCAGAACAAACTCTCGAATTACGATACTGATGTGTTCCACCCCATATTCACGCGCATTCAGGAATTAACTGGAGCAAGAACGTATACCGGGAAATTTGGCAATGACGATGTGGATGGTATCGATACTGCTTACCGTATCGTCGCTGATCACGTACGGACGCTTTCGTTTGCGCTGAGCGATGGCGGTGTGCCCAACAACGTTGGTCGTGGCTACGTCCTTCGTCGGATTCTTCGTCGTGGTTCACGTTATGTCAGGAAAAAGTTTGGTGCACCTATCGGCTCATTTTTCTCTTCTTTAATGCCCGTTGTCGTGGAGACTATGGTCAGTGAAGTCTATTTGCCGCATCGACTCGACCTGATTTGAACCTTGTGAACCAGGGGGATGTCTTCCCCGAGCTTACGAAGAAGCAAGACGATATAAAAGAGATCCTTGACGAGGAAGAAGAGTCCTTTTCACGTACCCTTGATCGGGGCGAGAAACTCTTTGACCAATATGCGTCGCGCACGAAAGAACTGGGTGCCAAGGAGCTTAACGGCGCAGATGTATGGCGGCTGTATGACACGTACGGGTTCCCAGTCGACCTCACGCGGCTCATGGCGGAGGAGCTTGGGCTCGGGATCAATGAGAAAGAGTTCGAGGATGCGCAAGAACAATCAAAGATCGCGAGCAAGGGATCATTCAAAAAGGACAAGGCAGGTGTCGTGAAGCTTGATGTCCATGATCTTGCCGCATTGGAGAAGAACGACGCGATACCCAAAACAAATGACTCGTTTAAATTCCGTGCGTGACTTCCTGTCCACGATTCGCCCTTACTTAAGCACTTTTTCAGAGCTTGGCAACATCACTGCTACAGTCAAGGGCATTTACTACAACAAGGAATTCATCTCATCGTCATCCGGTATACCAACGGATGCAAATTTCGGCGTGCTCCTCGACCGCACGAGTTTCTACGCAGAGGCTGGTGGTCAGGAGTATGACACTGGCAACATTGTTATCGATGGCGCCACCGATTTCGAAGTGACAAACGTCCAGGCCTACAACGGCTACGTCCTCCACACCGGTTCTCTCAAATACGGCCAACTCTCCGTTGGTGATGAAATTATTTCCTCCTACGATGAGCTCCGCCGCTGGCCGCTGCGCAGCAACCACACCGCAACGCATATCCTCAACTTCTGTCTCCGTGAGGTGCTCGGCGACCACATTGACCAGAGGGGCTCGCTCGTGGCACCGACAAAGCTCCGCTTTGACTTTTCGCATAAAACACAGATCTCCCTCCCCGAGCTCGCGAAAATCGAGTCGATGAGCATCGACTGGATCAAGAAGAATGTGAAGGTATATGGCAAGGACCTGGATCTCACGACTGCGCATAAGATTTCCGGGCTGCGTGCCGTCTTCGGCGAGGCGTACCCAGATCCTGTTCGTGTTGTCGTGCTTGGGTACGATGTAGACGAGGTCGCGAAGGACATTGACAACCCAAAGTGGCGGAGCACGAGTGTTGAATTTTGTGGTGGCACTCATGTTGCGAAGACGGGCGATATCAAAGACTTTGTTATCACTGAGGAGTCTGGGATCGCGAAGGGCATCCGGCGGATAGTCGCTGTGACTGGCCAGGAAGCGCACGAGGCATCCCGTGTTGCCAATTCTCTGAAAGTCCGCCTTGAGCAGCTGGAGTCGACGGAAGGAAAGGAGAAGGACAGCGGGCTCAAGTCTCTCAGTATGGTGGGTCATAAGCTGTCTTTTTTGCACCGTGCATCGACTAATGTTTCTGCAGGAACTTGGCCAGGCGGATATATCAGTCCTTCTCAAAGCAGAGCTCAAAGACCGTTTGGCGACTGTTCGCAAGGCGCTTGACAAGCAGATCAAGGAAAAGGAGAATGCGCTGAACAAGGCGGTGTGTTCTTTTGCATATTATTCTTGTATGGCGATTGATATATGTGCAGGCTGTGAATGCTCTGGTTACCTTCTTTGAGGAGAAGCCTGACTCAGAGGTCTACTTTGCCATCCTTGAGGTTGATGGTAATGCAAAGGTATGCTTAAGAGTCGTCCACAAAAGGAGCTTATACTCAACATGATGCCCAGATCTTGCAAAACGTCGTTATGCAAGGCAAGAAGCTTGGCAAGGCGGTCTACGTTTTCAGTGTCGACGCAGAGGGCGGCAAAGTCGCACACGCAAACTACGTTTCCGAGTCTGCACGGTCAAGAGGTCTCAACGCTCGTACATGGGCGTCTAAAGTGAGCGATATCCTTGGCGGAAAGGCCGGAGGGAAAGAGGATGGTGCTCAAGGTGTTGGGGTTAACATCGACCAGGTTGAAGTGGCTCTGAAGGTCGCGCGGGAGACGTTTTCAAGCGAATATAACTAAGGATCTCTCTATACAATGACACCCAGCTAGACGTTTTATTCCTTTTTGTAATTTAGACAATGCACTGTACAAGGTACACTGGGCTTCTGCTCCAAATAATATTTTGTTTCATCATGGTACAGCCCGGAGCACAGCTGTTTAGGGGGTGCGCAGCCACCACGTAACACCCGAAAGTTTCCCATTTAGTATGTGCTCGTATGCCAACTGCCCTTTCTTTGTCTCCACATCTCCTTCAAGTGATTAGCGCCTCACGAATTGCCATTAATATTGCTCTAACGCCCTTCTTGCTTCCTTATGAGCTTCATTCGACCAGCCACTCCTGGCTTTCTGATCAACCTCATAGCCACCATCCTGTTGGCTGTCGTATCATTCTCTGTCCCCCTCATAAAATCTGTATATTTCCTCAAGGCAAGCCTTGCCGTCCAAGGCACCAATGGTTACATCACGTTTGGAACCTTGGGCTATTGCTCGGATATCTCAGGGACTCTTTCATGTTCCAATGCAACAGTGGGGTATGAATTCAGTAAGTCTACTTCCAAAGCCCGTACGGTTCATATTCAACTTCCCTGGCATGTGTAGATGTCAATGCCTTGGTAGGCGATAATACGTCCATCCAAATCCCCACAGTAGTTGTAAAATGGCTCACGTATGCCCTCGTCCTGCATATCGTGGCTTTCGGCCTCGCAGGGGTAGCCACCATCTTTGGTCTACTCGCTCACGTCCGTGAAATGGCCATGACTTGCTTCAGTAGCTGCATATCAGGATTTGCTGCTACTGTTGCCCTCGCTGCTTTTATTTTTGACCTCGCCATCTTTTTCATCGCCAAGTCCAGAATGAACAGTGTTTCAGGTGGATCTGCTTCCATCGGTAACGCTGTGTGGCTTACGCTTGTCGCCTGGATCCTGCTGTTCTTCAGCGGATGCTTCTATGGCGTCGGAAGGTGTTGCATTAAAAGGCGTCCAAAGGGTGCATGGGGCAACAATGACCGTATGGGCGGAAATGCACACGCAGAGCAAATGCGCCTGGACGCTGTCAAAGCGGAAGCAGATCGAAAAGCAAGACAGCATCAAGGCGAAATTGGTTTACCGTCATTCCATGAATACGATCCATCGCAACCATTGAAGGCTAGAGTCTCGGGCGAAGATGTCTTTTTGGACGAGGAGGATGGTGTGCCATATCGAGACAACCAGAGCGTCTCCACCGCTGGCAGAGCCGGCATGGGGTCTCATGGTCGTCTTCCATCACGAAACGGCTACGCTGGAGGAGGTTACGTCCAGGCTCCTCGTGGCACGCGCGCTGTAGACGAATATAACAACTCTTCTCCATATGCGGCGCCGCCACACCGGAAGAGTAGCACCTTAACTCAAACCACGTCATCGAGCATTTATCCACCGTCCTCTACAACTCACTCAATGTCGCCTCTAACTTCGTATGTTCCCTCTGGGGTTGCAGCTACCGCCCCAGTGCACAACGCCGCCGGCGCTTACTATAGTGACCCATACTCCCCACAGGCATATGGTCATGTGGAAGGTGTCTCTTGTGAGTAACAGCTCAGCGGTACTTGTGCATTTCTTATATGATGATTACAGCCCGCACCCCTCCGCAGCAACATGCGGTGTATAACCCTTGGGAACCGCAGCAAACACCATCGTTCAACGCAGATACATACAATGCTACGGGTGTGGTAGCTGCGGCTTCATATGCTGGTGCATATAACCCCCAACCTCATCAGCCCGAGCAGAGCTATGGTGCCAGCACTACTAGCGTTCCACAGCCGTCGGACCCATACTACACTTCAAATTATCAGAGCCCGACCAACGCACCAAGGTCTCCGCCGCCACCCAACACCAGTGCGTATGCGGCACCTTCGAACACGAGCGCTGTGAAGGGTCCGAGAGGGCCGCCGACGCCTGTGGTGATGTCCCCTCCGCAGATGTACAACGACAATCCACCAACGTATGAGGATGGTCCGTCGCGAGCGCCTGTACAATGGAAGAGCTGAATGCGATGTATGGTATCTTGGTGATTTCATTTGCTATAAGTACATGCTACATATTTATTCATCAACGGACCATATCAGGTTTGACTGTAGGACTTCATTTATTTAGATACCCTCTGTATTCTATTACGAAACAGTGGCTTGTCTCGAATGACAACTTAGCATGAGTACTGACAGCAAGTCGCGTCCTCGTCCCGTGTTCTAAAGTTCGTCGGTGAGGGTTCGCTTTCGCTGTACATGTCGCTTAGGAGGTTCGTCGGTAACGAACAGGGTGAGGAAGTCGTCTGCAAGGTTAGCAGCAAGGATTCCAGTGACATCAGCTGAATTGGACTGTGAGCTCCCTCGTCAAAATCGGGGGATGGATCTTACCATTATCGTATGCTGGAGCAACCTCGACAATGTCAGCCCCACTACAAACGAGTCGTCAACTACTTGTATAGGCCCGTGAATGATGAAAAAAATCTTACACAAAGTTCAATCCAGCAAGACCTCGAAGAATTCGCTTGGTTTCTCGACTGGTCCATCCAGCAGGCTCTGGTGTACCAGCTACCTAGACATCAATAACCTCATATCTGTCGCACTGATGTTGCGCTCACTTGCGGGTGCCTGGCCAGGGTCTATCAGAGAGAAGTCAGTACCCAATGGTTATCGATCAACTGGAACATCTGCAGACCAATGGTGTCAATGTCAAAGCTGAGGCAGGAGGCAATGAACGTCAATGTTGTGATCATTAGCGATGCATTGCTTAAGACACACCTCAGGTAAACAGGGGAATCGCCGATGCGTTGTCGGATGTGCTTGATGATCTCATCTGTTCCAAGGTCGTCGATATCATCAGCCATGATAAGCTCAAAGCCAACTTCTTCGTCATGTTCGATCAGCTCAGGGCCCTGTCCATTCAAAGTCCGTCAGCTCGAGCCAACTTAAAACTTAAGGAAATCACTGGCCTCCACTTTGTTCCGGATCCCAGCATGAATACTGGTGTTGGACATAAGTCCCTCCTCGAATGCCAACGTGAAATAGGTCCCATGATTGACCTTGGACTGTTCGCTAATGCGTCCCGAGCTCGGCCAGGTGTCGACGTGTGCATCAAAGTGAATGACAGAGATAGGTCCATAAACCTTATGAAGAGATCGAAGAATCGGAAGCACCTAGGGATCATTCAACATGTGAAACCCGGGGGGTGCAAGGGCATGTTATCTCACGATGGTATGGTCTCCGCCTACCAGCGTATGATCAATTACACGTTCACGAATGAGATTAAGGTCTGGGGCTCACCTAATGTCAGTATACGAGGGTGTTCCACCTCATCACGCGCAAGCTTTGCGGTGCGCGAACTAGCACTTCCATTCACGGGTCGTGCCAAGAGTGTGTTATACGCAGTTTCCATTTGATCAATAGCTAATGCATTGTCATAGGGGCTGACAGGGACCTGTTTAAACCCTCTGTCAATACGTTTAGACACCTATGATATGCCAAAACTTACGTCTCCACAGTCAATCATTGTTGCACGGGTGAACGGGTTCGTCATCCAGTCCAACGCGTAGCCGCGCTCAGGGAACTGACGTCTAGAGCCAGATCTAATTGCAAATGGTCCGAAGCGTGCACCTGGTCTGTAAGAAGTCGCTGTGTCAAATGGCATGCCTAGAACAGCAATGTCAAAGGTTGTCGATGGATCATCCAGACAACGTGTGTAGGGTAGGTGGGAGTAGCTCATAAATCCCGTGAAACCGAGGTCTGCCACTGTGCCATATTTTGCTGTCCATGGCTCCTGCTGCTTGGTTTCGAGGGCATGTTGCTGCGCATAAACAACGGGAAGTAGCGCGAGAGGAAGGTATCTCATTGTCAATGGTGCTTCTTCGACGTTAGCAGCGTCAACTTACGAGGGCAATCAGGATAGATCTCCGCGACTGAGAACAACTTATATTGCATCTCACGTAGTGTTACATACTCCAGAGGTATTTCTGTGTTATCTGCACACCTGATTGGCACGTGGTGATATGGGGAACAGACAAAGATAGCTTGGAAAGTTAGAAGCGTCAAAGTTCGTCTCGAGGCCAAGAACCCGGAAGTGCGTGTGGTGTGGGAGGCGATTGAGACATGAACATCGATAGAAAATCGTGTACAAGGTCGGCCGCCGCCGTGCCTGTGATTTCGGCTGTGAAAGAATTGTCTCAGTCCCGGCCGCGAACAGCTATTGTCAAACAAACCATGATCATAGACAGGGGCGACCTCTACTATGTCGGCGCCACTGTGTCGCAAACAAGGAATTAGAGTTATGGGAGCCAATGATAGCCAGGTTACCCACACGAAATTCAATCCAGCCAGGCCACGGATGATTCGCTTGACCTCCCTGCTCGTCCAGCCTCCTGCCTCGGGAGTTCCAGCTGAATTTCAAAAATTCAAGCTTTGTTTCAGCTATTCTGGTAGTGGGACGTACTAGCAGGTGCAAGACCAGGATCTGTTCAATTTGTTACATGATGGGCAAATCAAGGATGATTATCACATACCAATAACATCAATATCAAGACTATTGTCCCTTCAGCAACATTCTAAGCAATATGTAAAGCGGGCATACCTCAAGTAGACAGGTGTGTCACCAACACGTTCCCTTATGCGCTTGATGATCGCGGGAACCCCGTGATCATCGATGTCATCGCTCGTAATGAAGTGGAATCCAACCGATTCATCATTTTCAATGTCTCCAAGTCCCTGAATTCAGAAGTGTTCAATACATAGGATAAAAAAGAAGAGCCTTATTTACCACTAGTTTGCATCGAATACCAGCATGGATGCTCGAGTTCGAAACCAAGCCTTCTTCGTTAGCTACGTAAAAGAAGGTTCCGTGGGTGATGCGCGACTGCTCAGTCACGGTTCCGGGATATCCATTCCAGGTGTCGAGGTGTGCATCGAAGTGAATGACCGAAACCGGTCCATATACCTTGTTAAGAGCACGAAGAATTGGGAGCACGATTGTGTGATCGCCTCCAAGGCTTCAAACGATATCAGGTATTTGCTTGGAGATGTTTGAATTGGACAAACCTGACGATCCTTGGGCGCTCGCGCCCGTCCTTCGCAAGTTGAGCACCCTTCGCCCAAACGGACTGCTTCGAAGCAATAGGACGATTTAACAAGGTGGAATATGCGACTTCCATTTGGTCCATGGCAAGAACATTGTCGAATGGAATTACAGGAACCTATGTACTTGTCAGTTGCTCATGTCAATTACTTGGCTTGAAAAAGCGCACATCACCACAATCGATTATTTTTGATCCTTGCTCGTACGGGTTATTGCCCCAAGCCAAGCTATATCCGCGAGCTTCCCTCTGTCTTCTGCTGCCTGAACGAATCGCGTAGGGTCCGAAGCGAGCACCAGGGCGATAGGAGGTGCCTGTGTCAAAAGGCATACCGAGAACTGCTATATCGAACTGCGCAGATTCGTCTTCCAGACAGCGGGAATAAGTCATGTGAGAAAATGCCAATGGACCAGAGAAAGGTTGGTCAATCTGGGGACCATATTTTGACAACCACGTCTCAGGCTGTTCGATAGTGTCGTCCAAAGGGACCTGGTGTGCGAACACGGTCTTGACAGAAACCGCGCAGATTGCAAACTGAAGGAGTCTTTTCAAAGTCATGCTAGTAACGTTGGTTATTTGGGGAGACGACCTATGTCCACTCGAGATTTGAGAGACAGGCGAATTCTTATCTGGAAAATGGGACAGACGAAGTCAGTGCCATGTGTCCTGATAAGGGACTTCAAGAAAGCTCCAGGCGCCATATTCTTGACACAGAAGATTAGAGAAAACGAACTATGTGATCAGCTGTTCAAAGAAGGATGTACATGAGGCGAGGACAACGTTTAGAATGAAGATAACTTTGTGCGCAAAGTTAGAAGGACTGGCTAGCCGCTATCTGCATCACGGATCCCCGGGGCCCGTGCGGTATGCACGAACTACCGTGACTGAAAGGAGTGTGCACGCGGGCCCGGCGGAGACTCGAAATCAAAAACTCAAAAATACACGTGATTTACTACGCGACTACTACCCACACCCACCACGACACAGTTCCAAAGCAAACTACAGTACAAAGCATGTAGGCTCAAAAAAAAAGGAAGACAAGCACCACACAAACATCAATTACAGTCACTACAATGGTCTCCGATGAGCGGCTGACGTGCGCAAGGGCAAAATCTGCCATTGGCGGCGTTTTCTAGCATTCTCACCTTCTGCGGGAGCATCCCGCTGACCGATCGTCAAAACTCTGAGTTTTCTGAGAAGCTCGTGAGAGTCATCTGCTTCTCCTTCTACGCCTCGATCCTGTTCTAAAGTTTCGTCTTCGGTGAGGTCTATATCCCCACTGAAAACATCCTCAGGAGTTGCCTTTCGCTGTGCTGTGCCACCAGAGAAATACGAAATGGGGGATATCACAGCGGAGCTTAGGAAAGCCGATGCGTTATCTAACAGTGACTTTGGCTTGGGCATTGGAATTGATGACAGGACGTATGTCTTTCGCATCCACGCAGTTGAAGTTTGCGCGGCTGGCGGAGGGTATGCAGGATCACACTGGAAAGATGCAGTGATCTGCTGAGTTTCTCGAGAGTAGGAGAAACGAGGTAGAGGATGCGAGTATTCGTTTGGATATGGTTGGGAGATGGGTCGGCGATGTCGGAGTACTAAATGGTCCCCTAGATCTACTGTAAGATTCTGCAGCAGATGACCGACATTGATGTCGCACCTTCGATATCGATCGCATGTCCTGATGATCTCGAGCAAAGAGCGCCCGATGTATCGATGAAGAATACCTGGATGGCACGAGTTTCATTCCTTGATCGACATTCACGCATACGTGACAAACTTACCTGATTATTGGCATCTGGATTTCTCAAGGCTGATATCTTTTCAGACTTAACTTGTATGCGCACGGAAGGCAAACTCACTTTCAACTAAAGACTTCTCTTTCTCTGGCCAGAGTAGAATCTCGATGCCATCTTCTACATCATCTCCACCAACGTCCCACAGCCTACCATTCGCAAGATTACGAATCACGAAGTATCCTGGAGGAAATCCATAGAGCTGAGCACTCGCAGCCATGGTGGTGGTCAAAGGCAGTGGGCGGGGCAATCGCACCGTTCTGCCAAGCGCGCCAGGAAAGGAAAGCCCCTGGTTTCACTAGACTCTCAGGCTGCGGTTGCCTGTCGTCCCCCATGTCACACTACTATGCCGCTTCGCAGCTACATTCTCAGCATTAATGTCGTCAATTGTGTCTTGACGAGAAATCCTGCCTCCTTTGACATGAGACATTACATTCGGGACAACTCTTCAAGCTTCCCGTGCAATCTTTGTTTGGGGGTACTAGACAGATTCGCTGCCTACTTTCAAATCATGAGTCGAGGGTGACCTGAATGAACCAAAGACGCATAAATAAAGGCGGGCCGAGTTCTACAATCCTGTTAGTGACTGCATACTTAGTCTGTTGAGGTGAATGAACTTTGTCCTTCCTACATGTCGTGACTCGTAAGCACCGCTGCACCAGTCCTTGCACATAACAACGCCCATGGCCAGGTTTTCAGCCGAATAAATGGTCTTTTGTCCAATCAACACACCTCATGGGTATCCAGGTGTCGATAATATTCCGATACTATTCATGTTCCGATATTAATACTTCGGCCAATCGATGATGGGCGTTTCCAAACGGTGTTCAGCGCCCTCCTGTTCACACCCCGCGTACCGCCTTCCTCCGTACCGCCTTCCTCGTTCCTTTTGCAAAGAGAAACATCTTGAGACTTACTCGATGAATGAAGACAATCCTCCCAGTTGGAAGAAGCGCTGGGGGTGGCTGAAATCAGGTCGTTCAGACGCTCATTTGCCAGAGGAAAGGACAGCCAGTGATGTATGGACTTTCGCTTTCCTAACTATGCCTTGTTTCTAATGATTGCAGTCGTACTCTCTCCTCCCTTCGAAAAATGCATCTCGCAGACGATTCTCGCGAGTGGTTCCCAAGTTCATTGGCAAGGTCACCAACCGTTCTGCTTCAAGTGCTCGACAGTCTCCCAACCCTGAAACCACCGCTGCAAGCTCCTGTGCACCAGTTCTCCTGCACTCTCAGACAAGCCAGGTCTGTGCAAATCTTGGTACTCTCAACATGTGATCTAACTGCCGCAGGTTCTTTCACCACTCACCACTACTACTCCCGAACTTAATTCTGACCAGTCTTCTGATTTACGCATTGCAAAGGTAAGTTCGACTATTGCAGTTCGCAATGTTTTCATCGTTCATCTACTAAGTCCCTTCATCAGGCCGAACAACCTGACCCGAAGCTTGTAAGAACAGCGCTCGCGAATGCCAAAGCAGAATTCGAAGGTGTCAAACATGTCTCAGGAACGGTTGACAATGCTACTTCAGCGTCCGATAACCCACAATCCATTCCAGATACCATCGACGCTTTTCCCGCGATTCTTGGACCTCTGAAGGTGTTCAATTCCGTCGCCAACGGGCTTGCAGATGTACGGGCCTCTATCTCAATTTCTTATGTGGCTGATCTTCGTGCATAGGTTCATCCGTATGCAAAGGCGGCATTGAGTATCTTCACCTGCGCGTCCAAGGTATGCTTGTTTTTTTTCCATACCCATAAACTTCGCAGATTACTAAAATTGTCTGGGCGATAGATGATTCTCGATCAGGCGATCCGGGATTCTGCTGTGTCCCGTCTACTTTCGAAGATCTCGGACGTCTATGCTTTATTAATGGAACGGGGGGGATTGGCTAGGATTTCATCCATGCTAGAGATATATGGAAAGATTGCGCGACAGACACTCGCGTGTGCCGACTTCGTCGTTCATTACTCGGAGATGAAGAGCTTCTGTGAGTCGTTTCAGCCACGGTGACGCTCAAGACTCAGTCTCTCTCTACAGGGAAAAGACTTGGCAAGCACGTCTTCAACGAAACAGAGGCTGCGATCCAAAGCCACGGTGAGGTTCTCGACAACCTCATGCAACAGTTCCAATATCTAATGGCTCTTACCACCATCGAAACTGTCCACCGTATGGGTACGATTGACTTGTATTTCTTTACAAGCCTTCTCTAACTTTCGATACCGATGATTCAGCCGAGGACCTGGACGTTAGCGGCATGGATTATGTGTCTGGTGCTGGACGGAATACCTCCAAGAATTGTCTCCAGGGCACTCGGGAAGATATTCTATCCGAGATCAAGTGCTGGATCCGTAGCACGGGGGAAGACGTGCCACGCATCCTATGGTTGTCCGGCACTGCAGGGAAAGGCAAATCAGCCATCGCACATACCATAGCCAACTGGTCTCATGAGCGTGGGGGAATGCAAGCTTGTTTCTGTTTTGACCGCACAAGGGAGGCGGAGCGTCGCCACGAAAAGATATTCACCACAATCGCACGCGACTTGGTCGATTGCGATATTACTATGCGGGAAGCATTAGCGCATGCGATTCATGATGATAACGAGCTCAAGCACACCGTAGACATCTCAAGACAATGGCAGGAGTTAGTTGTAGGACCGATCGGCGAGGCCTCGAAGGCAATCACTGCACCCGTCTTAATAATAATCGATGCGTTGGACGAGAGTGGCGATCCCAAATCCCGAGCACAGATTCTCCGTCTGCTTGCTGGCGACCCGGACACTGCTTTCCCCCGGATATCGCAACTTCCAGCACACTTCCGCATAATCATCACCTCCCGCCCCCTCGAAGACATTGGGGATGCCCTGCAGACCGCGTCACATGTTTTTCGTATTTCTATGGATGAAATTCCGGTCGACTCCACAGAACACGACATCCAGTCTTATATCTCCAACTTGTTGAAAGGCCCGCATGATGCATTTGACGAAGGGCACTTCAAGATGCTTGCTCAAAAGGCTGATGGCTTGTTTGAATGGGCTCGTCTTGCCTGCGAATATATTCAGGGAAAGAACAGAGTACGGCCAAATCCAATGAACCGTTTCGAAGCCGTAGTTACTGGAACATCTGGAAAAGGAACACGTCTATTGGATGATATGTATAGACGCATCCTGGCTGACAGCATGCCAGAAGATGAGCGAGAGGAAACGATCTCTGCGTTTTGCTCTGTGATGGCGCAAATCCTTGCGTTGTCAGAGCCGCTTCCCATGGCTGCATTAACCGCGATGCGAATGCATTTTCCACGCGTACATGACTGTTACGACGTGCGCCAGGTGATTGGGTCGCTGGGTTCGCTTCTCAACGGGACTACAGATTCTCAAACTCTCATTCGTCCCCTTCACGGGTCCTTCTACGACTTCCTCACAGACATATCACGGAGCCAGGACTTCTTCGTTGACGTGTCATTGGTACAGAATGATCTTGCCTTTGCCTCCCTTCGGGTCTTGGAGGGCGGACTTCGCTTTAACATTTGCTCTTTAGAGAGTTCTTACTTGCTGAACTCTGCTGTCCCCCATTTCGCAGAACGAGTAAAGAAGTCCATTTCGTCGGAGCTATCATACTCATGTCGATTCTGGGGGACTCATGTCAGCGCTACCTCCTTCGAATCATCCCTCGCTATGGAAGTTGAAGCTTTCTTTGACGGAGAACGCCTTCTTTGGTGGTTGGAAGCACTAGCTCTAATGAAAAACCTCAGGGGCTCGGTGATGACCCTGTCGTCTATCGCGAATTGGATAATGGTGCGTAGCTCAAACTCATTCTTAGAGCTACTGGATTCTTACAAGTAGTGGGGTGGCCATAGGGTCATGCCGAGTACACGCATATCGGTGAAGCTGCAAGGGACACGCTGCGCTTCGTTCGAACCTTCGCGGCCACCATTCTGCGCAGCACTCCTCATCTATACTTGTCCGCTCTGCCGTTCGCTCCAACTCAATCGAGAATATTTCGCAAGTTTGCCGCAAAATTTGCTCGTACCCCACGTATTGTTGCTGGCCATGTCGTAAATTGGCCTCAGATGGAAAAGATACTCCACATGAATGACCAGGTTTGGTCGGTTTCGATGTCGCCAGACGGAAAACGCATTGCGTGTGGTTCATACGATGGAACTATCCAGATGTGGGATGCGGAGACTGGCGAGGCATTGTGTGCCCCTCTCCAAGGCCACATGGACTGTGTTGCGTCTGTCGCGTTCTCGCCGGATGGACAACGCCTCGTGTCAGGTTCATTGGACAGGACAGTCCGAGTATGGGATGCGGCGACTAGCAACTTGAAGGCATTGGGTTCACCTCTCCAAGGCCACACTAATGGTGTTGTGTCTGTCGCCGTCTCGCCGGATGGAAATCGCATCGTATCTTGTACTCCTGGGACAATCCGGGTGTGGAATATCAGGACTGGCGAGGCCTTGGGTTCCCCTCTTCCTGCCAAATATACTACATCTGTCGCATTTTCACCGAACGCAAATCATATTGTATCCGGCTCAGATGACACGACTATCCGAGTGTGGGATATGGAGACTGGTAAGGCATTGGGGGTTTTCCGAGGGCACACTGGCGGCGTTCAGTCTGTTGCAATCTCGCCGAACGGGAAACACATCGTGTCCGGTTCAGCCGACAAGACGATCCGGGTGTGGGATATGGAGACTGGCGAGGCATTGGGTGCCCCTCTCCAAGGTCACACTGACTTGGTTTGGTCTGTCACAATCTCATCGGATGGAAAGCGCATCGCGTCCGGTTCAGCTGATCAGACAATCCGAACGTGGGATTTGAAGACTGGAGAGGCATTAGGATCCCCTCTCCAAGGCCACACTAGCTCGATTCGGTCTGTTGCCATCTCGCCAGATGGAACCCGCATAGTCTCCGGTTCATACGACAAGACGATTCGGGTGTGGGATGCTGACACTATTACGGGCAAGGCGTCGGTTGCCCTCCAAAGCCACACTGCCTCCATTAACTCTGTTGTAATATCGCCAGATGGAACATGCATCGTATCCGGTTCACATGATAAGACGGTACAGGTGTGGGATATGGGCACTGGCGGTGCATTGTGTACCCCTCTCGAAGGGCACACTGACTCCGTGAAGTCGGTTGCAATTTCGTCAGATGGAGATCGCATTGTGTCTGGTTCAGCAGACATGAGCATCCGCGTATGGAATGTGGAGACTGGCAAGGCATTGGGTGCTCCTCTGCTAGGTCACACTTGGTCCATTGACTCTGTCGCCATCTCACCAGATGGACATCGCATCGTGTCTGGTTCAGAGGACAGGACAGTTCGGGTGTGGACTATGGGTTCTGGCGGGGCATCAGGTAACACTCTCAAAGAGCACGATGACTGGGTGCGGTCTGTCGCAGTTTCATCAGACGGAAATCACATAGTGTCTGGTTCAGATGACCACACAATTCAGGTGTGGGATATGGGGACTGGCAGGGCCTCGAGCGCCCGTCTCCGAGGCCACACTGACTGTGTCCTCTCTGTAGCCATCTCGCTAGACGGATGTCGCATCGTGTCTAGCTCAGACGACAAGACCATCCGGGTATGGGATATGGGAACTGGCGAGCTCTTGGGCACGGCTCTCCAAGGTCACACTGCGTCTGTTAATTCTGTTGCAATATCATCAGATGGAAATTATATCGTGTCCGGTTCAGATGACAGGACGATCCAGGTGTGGGATATGACAACTGGCGAGGCAGTGGGTACCCCTTTCCGAGGGCACACTGGACCTGTTCGTTCTGTCGCAATCTCGCCTGATGGCAAACATGTCGTGTCTGGATCATCGGACAAGACTATCCGAGTGTGGGATATAGAATCTCTCAACCGGTACCACCCTTCCGCACCTGCAATATGTTTTTCACCTAACCCAATCCACGCTCTTCATTCTGCCTCCTCCTTTCTCCAAGACTCTTCCACCCCAGCCTCTGTCACCGCGAACGAGGATGGATGGGTTGTCGGTCCCGAAGGACGGCTTCTCCTGTGGATCCCGCTTAATTTTCACCCGCTCATGTATTCCCCCGGCAACACACTCGTGATACCCAATCACGCCTCGCAGTTCGATTTGAGTTGTCTCGCGCATGGCACGTCTTGGCACAAGTGTCGGGAATAGGAGATTACCCTGTCTTCGTGATGATATATCCTGTATGTCGCGATTTGCCAATGTGCTTGTTTGATTAATTGACGACGGCGATCAACAGGATTTTTTTATTTTTACAATTCACGTTTGCCTCGGTCAAGTTTTTTCATTCCTGTCTTTTTTGTTGTTTACAAATTTCACTGATACACGATGTTTTCATGATGCCCTGAGTCGTACTACTAGCTGTACATGATGATCTCTACACGTACTACCGCTTCCTATGTTACGTTACGAATCGCATCCTTTTTCTCGTAGTCGTTGGGATAGCGGGCAGTGGCTTAGGCGAGAACCCGCTGGACGAGCCAGTATTGCCATTGATATAATGGACACCTCCCCAATTACAACATGCATGTAGTTCGAAATGACCGACCGAGCTCTTCATGATTCCAACCCATCGAGTGGCGCATGGAGTTCATTGTGCGCAGCAGAAACTGCAGCAATGCAGCATCAAGTATCATACAATCGGTACCGTAAATACTCTACACAACGACTAATTCCAATGTACAACATATAAATATCCAAGTAGAATCATAATATTACAGGCATCACGCCTCTCCTAGGCACCCTCTATTCATTCTCTTCGATATCAAATGCACCGGGGATTCGTAATGTTCGTCTAGTGCGCGTAGCCCTTTCGTCACGCTCTACGTTCTGCTTCTCCATCCAATCCTCCAGACCGTACGACATCTTGGAGAGACCTTTCCATTCGTGACGCGCGACGACGCTCTTCGACAATGAATGGCCCCCATCCCAACCAGCGCTCATCATCATTGGTTCCTGTGACAACTCTTGTCAGCATAATTGATCAAAGGGGGAAAAGATGAGCTGACATTGCCGTTCCAGCTGACATCTCGTACACAGACTGTGCTATTAGTGCTAGTGGGGAGTCTGCACTCCTCTGCGGAGGGATCGAATGACATGGGCGACGTCTTCGAGCGATCGAGAACCTGGACTATGCGTCCGTCGAGTGACCATATCTAGAAGTAACACGTATTAGATACAAGGAAGTCAATAGTAACAAGGACCCTAACGTGTATTTTCCCATCTGCTGAACCGGAGTAAATGTACTGTCCACCTGTCGTCTCAGCCGGACTAAAGTGGCATCGGATAAGTGTGCGTAAGACAGCATGACCTCTGTAGGTCATAACGCTACAGTCATTTGGGTGCGCAGCACGCCTTGGTTTCGGGTAATGACCATTGCTTAGCGAGAAAGTTTAGCTTTATTCTCACTCAAGCTGAGTCAACGCACCGGTAATCGAATCCACGTAACCTATATTCACGGTCAGCAACTTTGTCAAAGTCCTCGCCGCTGCACATCTTCCGCAAATCCCACAACCGTAAGGCCTGATCCTTTCCGTTCGAGATGATATAACGGCCATCACCTTTTGCCGAGACATTGGTAATACCCTCTGTATGGCCCACCAAAACTCCTGACGGTTTCTGTGATGCACCTAATGAACGCCGGTCCCTTTTACTCGTATAAGCGCAAGAGAGGCCGACCAAACCTGCGCACAACTCACCAAACTTTCAAAAACGTATCATCAGAGGCACTGATTAGCACATTTCCCGATGCAGTGTCGGCCCAACAGCAGCTGTTCACATCATCTTCGTGTGCAAGAATCTTGACTGTCCTACGATCAGCCAAGAGGTCATAAACTAAGGTGAAGCGGCTATGAGAAACCAAAGCTCAAAAATAAAATATAGAGACTCTACCAAATATTTGGCCGCTGCCACCAGCCACGACCTCATTTCCATCTGCGGAGAATCTACAGCTCCAGATGCCAAATGAGTCGTCATCCCAGCCCCAGTGTGCACGAGCTCGCTGGCGTTGATTAGGATCCTTAAAGCTGATGGCAGTTTGGGTGACCGATGAGTCGAGTGTGTTTGTCATGTACACCGTGGGTGACTAATCTCTGTATAAGTTGGTGGAATGTGCAGAACTGTTGCACTTACAATTGACGAGTAAATCATTCTATGACAACATGAGCATGATTTGAAGGAAAGATAAAATTACTCGCCTTTCGTTGTCAGGACTCAAATGAGAATCTGTAATTGTCCAACGACCAGTACACCCCTGTATAGTTTTCAATATCCTGAGGGTTGTGTCATGGTCTCGGTCGCTATCATCCCAAACTCCTGTAGCGCTGCGCCGCATGTTCCTTTGTCGCTTGATGTACGGCGAAGGAGGTGAAGTCATGTCATAGATATGAAGGCGAAAATCTGAGGAGCATGAATTGCTGTCCCGCAAGTGCAGTATATCACACACCTTGACAGCAGGTATAGTAAAATGAAGAATCTGTAGAGCGGCATCAGACAATGGATCAGATAAGGGAACGAACATATTTTACCTTTCGAGAATTGTCCACAGTAAACGTTTGCGGCGTAGGACGCAACAGCAGTTCCATTCGTATTCGGAATGATATCCTGTAAGAAGTTCAGGCCGTTGCATGAAATATAAGAAAGTGACATACGCTAGTCATATTCTCTCTAGAAATCGCCCCTCGGAGTCGAGAAGACTGGTCGAGGATCATTCGCGAGATATTCTTTTTGTTTCTCCTGCTCCTGATCTTCGAACTCACAGAACCGAATTCTCCCCCCATGAGGAGCTCGACCCCTAGCTGCTGAGGTTCCTTGTGCGGAGGGTGCCATTGCTGGTTCCAGTCTCCTGTGGGTCCAATTTCGTCGTCGTCGTCGTCGTCATATTCATCATAATCATTAGGAGACTCCACAGAACGTGAGTTCAGCAAACGCTGCAAGTCTTGAATACTGATGGTCCTGAGCTGTCGAGGTTCACTTCCGTTACCGTTACCACCAGTGTCAGTCCGGTGTGCATTTTGTGAGTCAAATAACGCTACAAGTTTGCAACGCATGAGCGGGACATACCCTGCAGCGAGTGAACTCACATAGGAAGATTTGGCGCAACATAGGTGATCCCTGTGGGACTCCGGTGCGCTCCCGCATAGACTCTTGCATGTCCTCTAAATCCAAGACAGTATCATCTTCCTCGTCGACATATGCGTCGGGGCCATCATAATCATCATCGTCTTCTTCGAGCATCTCGAAATCGATTCGGTCGTACTCAGACATGATGCACAAGATCGAACTGGCTGTCACTGAATCTTAGGTGTCAGTGAGAAGAATTGGTGTGGTTATCTTTCTGCCGTATGGACTCAAGCCACGTGAACTCCTCTCTGCGGACCGGTACAGCTCAGATTGCCCGACGGAATGGATTTGCATGACGGGTTACATAGGCCATAAGTACATCCAGGTTTTCAAAACACCTCTTTGCACAATATTATGCAGTGTTGGAGAATACATAGTGTCCACCGCCTCGCTGCGAGTATTCATCGCAACGCAATATTAGACCCAGCAGGGTCTTATATATCATTTACGAGGGCTACAGAAAGAGCAGCTTGAGAAAATCGGTTTACCACACATGAAAGTTCAAGTAAGAGGTTGAATAGAAAGCTAGAAGCAATTCGTTAAGTTTGCCTACGAAAGTGAGAAGTGACGAATTGCAACTCCGCTAATGGCTCGAGAGCTACATAGCTTGGTTGAGCACACACATATATCACTCAGAGAGCAGCTATGCCGGCGCCCCTTCTCATCACAGCGGATCAGGTCAATTGCCTGATACATGCTTATTTTTTGGATTCTGGTGCGGTTCCAATTATTCTTCTGGCTATCTATGTCATCTGACTCGTTGTTCCAGGCTTTCAGCACTCTGCTTTCGCCGTACGAATGGAAGGTCGTCTCGACCAGTCGCCTCACATCAAGAAGCACATTCCACGCGGTGAACTCATCGAACTTCTGAGCAAAGCGCTCCTCTACTCCGAGGTCGAGGCCCATTGGAAGGGCGACGAGTTGTCTACAAATTGTTCAGCTCCGTTTTCACTCCTAGACCCTCACGCATGTTCGCTCCAGCCTCTTTCTACAAACGACGTACGTGAAACTAGTGCCGCTAAGGTGAATGGCGATACTACCGGTAAAAGGAAGGCAACCACCCCCTCTGAAGATGCCCGCGCCGAGAAGAGAGCAAGGAAGGAGCAAGACGAGAAGGACGCGCAAATGAACGTCGACAGTGCGTTCATTCCAGCATTCATTCCACTTTGTCCTCACTTATCACAGGCGCACCCGCCGCAAAGCCAAAACCGAAGGACGTCAAGTCAGACGCATCTCAAGTCGTACCAGAACCTCCCGTTAAGAGGCTTAAACACAAACCTAGTGTTGTCGGAGCACGTCCTGGTGCCGTCCGGTTCTTACAGGCCCACAAGACCGAAGTGCGTATCAATACATCACTCTCAACGCCCTATTTACGATCTTCTCTTAGGTTTTTGTTGTCGCATGGAATCCTTCTACAAAAGGCCAGCTAGTCTCTGGGTGTGCTTCCTCTAACATCAATATTTTGTTCGTGCAATTTACCTCTTACTATCTAGGTCGCGTGATGCTGTTGTGAATTATTGGGCCGTGCCCGATGGACCAAACAATGATCATACAGCCCTCATACAACCAACTCTAACTTTGTCAGACCTAACTTTAACTTCGCAGGCTGATTTGACATCATTGAACTGGAATCATGATGGCTCACTCGTAGCTGTTGGCTCCTATGATTCCATCCTAAGAGTTTACACCGCAAATGGAGAAACGTACTTCTCTAACGGTCACCACCAGGTACGATAGAGCGTCAATCTTTCCTTCTCCTTATGCATGTTCGGTAGGGTCCCGTATTCGCTGCAAAATTTTCACCCTCTGGCCAATGGATCCTGACCGCCAGTCTAGACTGCACCTCATGTGTATGGGATGTCAAGCGTAAGAGAGTATATCAACAGTATCGTAATCACGGAGGTATGTTATTGGGCTACGACAATTGGTATCCTGTTGAACTTGTGGGGAAGACGCATGCTGCTTGGATATCGAGTGGCTGGACGATTGTACTTTCGCAAGTTGCGGCGCAGACAAAGTCATTCATATCTTATCCTTGACAACGGCAATTACCGATCCATTGCATACTCTTGAGTAAGCTTTCTTGTGGATAAATCGCGTTGAAAGTCTTAATGTTCTTCAAGGGGCCATGCAGGGGAAATCAACTCTATCAAGTGCAATCCTTCTCGAACCCGGCTAGCATCGTGTGCGGACGACGGTACCGCGCGTATATGGAACATCGAAAACATACATTCCGAGAAAGCTTTACCAGACCCTGTAGTACTCAATGGTCACCAACAATGTCTCACCTCCATAGAGTGGTGTCCTGTCACTGGACCTGATGATCATGAACTGGTTGCAACGTAAGTTTATGCTCTGATTTCGGTGAATATTTGCTTCATAACAAACATATCAGAGCCTCGTTTGATGCCACCGCCCGACTGTGGGATACTGTCACAGGAGATTGTACCAAGGTCTTCGCGGACCACACCAAACATGTCTACGCCGTTACCTTCAGCCCCGATGGGCGTCACCTCGTCACTGGCGGAGGTGATGGCTCGTTGATTATATACGAAGTCAAGGCGAGTCGTTTACTTCTTCCAAATTGCATCTGCTGAAACCGAGCCATTTAGTCAAAGGAGAAGAAATGGTCGTGGTACACAGGCGAGAAGTCTGGGATATTCGAGATTGACTGGCGAAGTTGGGGGAATTCCAGCTTGATTGCGTTGGCTCTGGAACGTCAGATGGTGGCTATTGTTGATCCTGGCAAGGTGCCTGCGCTTTACACTTGATTCCTACCTGGACTGTATTACATTATCATTATTGCGCTATGTACCGCTTGCTAATCGGTTTGCTTTGCTCTTGATTGGAGCCGCCGTGGTGACGTAGTTCGCACGAAGCCGCCGGCAAGCGTTCCGTTATAATGGCTGCGACGGTGCATAGATTTCTTCAGCGATCCCCTTGTCTCTTTTTCGTTACAATGTTGTATCTTGGTTTGTCGTCGGCTTTACGCTCTTCTCTTCGCCGAAATGTGGCGGAGGCAATCATAAGGCCCCGTCTGCAGCCCCTCTCGACGCGTGCGCAATCAAATAATGTGACCAACATGCGCAGTATGTTGCAAAACCGTCCGACCGTCTTGTCGCCTGCTCTGCTCTCCCGCTTCTCGCGCTCTATTACGACGGATGCACAGACTATGACAACCTCTTCATCCCAAGATGCTTGGAAGCGTTTTGGAATCACAGCGGTAATATGGCCTTAGACCACGACGTTTCTCTCACTGATATACTTCGGCTCATCAGGCTGTTGTTGCGGGTACTGTCATCCTAGCAGAAGGCTTCCTAAACAGAGACACGCGCGATAGATTGAGTCCAGCTGAACAATCCTACTTACATGAAAGTTTTCAGTACACAGGGGCTGGGCTAGCGTTGACTGCACTCGCCGCTCGGAGTTTGTTTAGGTCCGGTGTCGCCTTCAGGATCATGTCCGCGAACCCTTGTGAGCTTGAAGATGAGAGTAGCATGGAACTATTCTGAAGCTCTATTTGCAGGGGTGGTACTCGGTGTCAGTCTTGCGGGTAGCATCGGATCCATGATGGGTGTCTTCTACACGCCGCCGGAGCAGACCTTCCAGAAGCACGCCTTTTGGCTGGTATTTTTGATCAAACTAGCTTCTAGCATCTGAGCTGATTGTGATACAGGCATTCAATGCGTGTCAGGCCGCAACCCTAAGCCCGCTCTTCTTCCTGAGCCCTGCCATTTTATCTCGCGCAGCCCTCTACACGTGCGGCGTGGTTGGCTCTCTTTCTTACGTGGGTGCCACAGCCAAGTATATTTCACACTTGTTTCGAGGAAATGAAATTAACCAGTACCTAGGAATGACAAATTTTTGTATATGGGTGGACCGCTGCTGGCTGGCGTCACAGTCGTTGCTTTGAGTTCACTCGCTCCACTCGCTCTCCCGTTGGGTATGCGCGGCCTCGCTGTTGCAGAGACCCTATCTCTTTATGGAGGTCTTGCCGTCTTTGGTGGGCTTGTGCTCTATGAGTAAGGCTCCAATTCATTTCACAAACGGTCATTAATTTGTTCCCCTCAGCACTCAAAAGATTTTGCAGCATGCACGTATGGCGGAGATGGGTGCCATTCCCAGGGATACCATAAAAGAATCTGTTGCCCTTGAGCTCGACATGATCAACATCTTGTGAGTCATTTCAAATCTTTAGTTTCGACATTTGGCTAAAGCTTTCCCTTAGCATCCGCCTTGTTCAGATCCTGGCTATGCGCCAAAATAACCGAAAGTGACTGACTGATGGGTAACCGGTCCCCGATTGATTGATTTTTATTTTGCTTGGTTTTGATCACCACTCAGCATTTCTTGCATCACGCATAACCTATCTCAGTCCAATGTATTATTAGCTAGGGGGGTACGAATTTGTATCATGCAGTGGATCTCCCCAGATCCTGAAGAATATTGACGAATGCACCTGGGTCAATGATCTCTGTACCGCCATAGGTAACCCGTTTTCCGGTTTTCGCAGCCCATTCCTCCAGGTTCCCATACTCAACATAACCTGCCCCTCCAACAATAAATACCATGCCCTCTGAAAATGCCATTCTCTTCGTTCTACCTGTTCCGGTTGTACCTCCGCCTCCTTGACCGCCTTGACCACCTGTAATACCAAGGCCAGTATGTCGAGAAGCTCGGGGGTCAAGGAAAATATAGTCATCTGTTTCTTGCAGTGATTGGTTCGAAGCTGCAGAAGAGTCCATGATCGCCTCGGTAATTCGGGTAACAGGGAGTAATTTATTTGCTGGTAGGAAGTTCTTGACACCCGAAATAAGATTGTCAAGACCTCCTTCTTTGAGTCGGTCAGTGAGCTAGATTATAAAAGCATTAAATTCTATCTGGAAAGCAAAGGACAATACTGACTCTGTTTCCGAATGCTGTGAAGCCTCTGAAGAGCTGTTCTCCTTGGCCTGCACCGAGTACGGGCGTCGAGGTTCCTCCAACAGCAGTGGCTACTGTCATCCGGGAGATTTCCCTGGTGCGTTTGACATAATCGAATGCTTCAGTATTAGCTCCTACATTCTTTAACTCCTTTTCCAACTCGGCGATGTCTTCCTTTGAGATTGCGTTGTCCGGTGAAGACAAGTAGAAGACAAGAACTAGGCGCAGTTTATCCTCCGGTGTCAAGGTGCCACTTGGACGAGGAGCTCGAAGCATCTCTAGAACTGAAGCAACGGTCTAGATAGCAGTTAACACTAAGGATTATCGAGATGCTTTGATGGTGGCCGCACCTGTTTGTTGATGGCTTCTTCAGTGCTAAACAGTTCATCAAGCGCACGCTTCTTGATCTGCTCTAGCAATGCGGTGGCTATGTTCATATGAGTGTCGAGAACGGCCTTCCGTGCCGTCAGTTCTGGTAGCTGTGTGATCGCGGTCTTTAAGTGTGCAGCATTGGAAGATACGTCACTAATATTTCCGTCAGGAAATATGATACTGAAGCTTTAAGAGCACGTACATTTGCGAAATATCGTTGACATCACTGACGCCCGTAGATCGCGTGATCTCGGCAGCATCTTGCTTGTACTTGTTCAACTCCGTGTCGATCTCTTCAGCAACTTGAGGGAATGGGTTTGGTGCATTCTTTGCCCAGAAGAAGTCCTTCGAATCGAGATCATATGAGCGCTTCTGGGGTTGAGTGACAACTACGCGGTTGAGCTTGATCTCTAGACAATCGGACACCAAAGCTTGGTACGTCCATCCATGCGAGATCATGGATACGAGATCAACATTCCTATCAAGAACCAGCAGCACTTGGAACGGTTTCAGTAGTGTGGCGTGAGCGAGGAAAAGAAGAACATACGCGGTCGTTGCAGATTTGACAAGCCAGATGCATCTTGGGAAAATAATGATGATGTAGCCCCGTGAGTTCGGGAGGCAGAAAGAATCGCATCTCGTATTTTGATATCGAGCTTTTTTGCTATCATTTCCGCAGCATTGCCTTTGGGCGCGCGGATGATTGGAACATGGCCTTACACGTGCGATATTCAAGTCACCCTTCGACGATCCGTAAATATAATGCACTCACCCATCGTGACAACAGCACTGAAGAGACCATTGGATATCCGTTCAATCTCCTCTTCTATCTGTTGTTCGGTGGATGATGGGGAGTTTAGGAGTGTGTAAGATGTCACAGGTTGTGCCTGGGACGGCCCTGCCTGACCAGATAGCGTGGTAGGAGGCAGCGGTGACAACAATGAGAATAGTGAGGGAGAGGGTGCAATGAATGACAGATATTGATCGAGGACCTGGAAACGTGTATCAGCACGCTGAAAGCAGAATGACATGTACAAGATACCCACCTGCTCAACCAAGTCACCTGTTCCCGCGCTTGCAACAGAGGCCGCCAGCTCTTCCAGCAGGGCACGGGGGAGGGGACCTACAAAGTTGAGGTGGAAGGACTCATACAAGCATTTGTCGAGGTCTTCCGCTATCCGTCTTACATTGTCGAGCGTGGGCGCAACGAAGTAAATGGCCGGTACGTCTGGCAGTGGAGGACGTAAAGAGTGTAATTGTCTATGCAGAACTTAGATGCGAGTGATATCACAACGAATTATCGATACCTACACATGGAGCGTGACGCCGACGTCACGAAGGTCTTGTACTCGGAGAACTGTTGCCAACACGTCTTTCGTTTGCTGGTCTAGCACCAAGACTTTCCACACGGGAGGCCCATTGGCAGAGGGAACCTTGAGTCCAGTTGAAGCTTTTCCTGACGGTGTTCCTGGTCGTTGAACGGGATCTGACGGAGCATTCAGGTTAAGCAGTGCGAGCAACGCAGCCGTTTGTGCTTGCTGCAATGTTGTTGGCGCAGTTGCCTGGGCCGCTGACCTGTCAGTATCTGAGGGACAAAAGACGGATTCTTTGAGAACTCACATGCTTCAGAGCAGTACTTGCCATTTCGATGTCCCCTGCTTGATTTCACGCGAAAGACCAGTACTTGGTACTAGCTGCCAACACGATGCCACGTGGGGGATTGTCAGGTGACTTAGAAAAGGTCATGGAATTCGGTACGGTTTTCTTTCCTCTGACGGTCTTGATCACTCAGGCTACCAAGCTTCACAGTTTGCATCGAAGCACGGCTTCAGAGTCACATTCACGTCCCACACCTTATACCCCAGTAAAGAATTTAATTTGGTGTGTAACTACTAACTGATATGAGGATTCGTAGCTCGCAATTGCACCCGGGCTTATATTTTTTGGCTTGAGATAAAATTACTTTGGAACCGTGACCTAGGTCACCCGGTGGCCCACATCAATGGATCTCTCATGCCACATTAAGATTGACATGCTGGCCCAATATTAATGTTAGCCAAACCTCCCAAGCATCCCCGCGGTCGCGCATCACGCACTGGCATCTCACGGCACCGCAATTGCGAGGGGGATCTGATCAAGAGTGCTTAAAGGCCCTGGGTGCAATTTTATCTATATCCACTGTCTTTCTTTGATCCCACTAGTAAGTCTTCCTGCTTTCACTCACCTTCAAAGCAATCTGTGAGATTGAAGTTCTTGTATGAGGTATTCAATGCTGACATCTATCCAACAGCCCCCAAAAGCCAGTCACTTCTTTGGTATCATGGGTGGATCACAAAGCAGGGTGGAGAATCAACACGAGGAACACGCCGTTGCTGCTTCACGGCCTACGTTTAAGTCCTGGTCGCTCAGACACAGGCAAAAGAAAAAACGGCGCCATTCGAAATACGAATTGAAAAGTCCAGTTGAAAGAGAACCCGCTCCATGGGTTAGAGGTCACAAAGTATTTGTGGCCCTCGAGGACGGTCAGGGGGCATTTGTTCATCGAGATGCGCTATGACCCCACATGGGCTCTGAGTCTTGTGTATTATACTAAGCATCTGTTCGCGTTCACAAGTGAGTACCTGTGTCTCTCTCAGAAACATGTACATTTTGATGATAAAATGCAGCTATATGTATTTATCTTCCCATGCTCTGTGCACTTCGCAATCAAGGGTGTGCCGACGTTCGTATAAGAGAATGCGACGTTCGGCTTGATAACCACCTAATGTTCTTGTTCTCGCTGAGATTGGTCTGATAACTTATTAGGTGCGGTTGTACTTTTATTAATGGATCGTCTTGGAAACCACAGAATCTGTCTGAAGAAGGATACCTGCAGTGAAGTAGTTTCAATATCGCACATCGGTAATTGTAAGGCAGACGCAACAGTATTATTATGCATGGCGTAGACAACGGTCTGTATAGTAACGTTTTTAAACTGATGAGCATAGTGGAGGCTTTTCGAAACCGGACTTGACAAGGGTCAATCCATTCAACGGTCCGCGGACACGTTACTGAACCGAATATGGGCATACTTGGTTCATGATCTCTGAAAATTTGAATGCTCTTACGACCTGGTCATCGAAACGAAATTATTGACGGTCTCCACCTTACTTGATATCTTGCTTTGAGTTACTCATTCGTTACTTGCTTGCTGTATGCCCGCCCAGCCGAGGGCTCTTATGACTATTCATGCCGACGCCGGTTTGGCGCTACGACCTAGACGACTTCAAGATGGTCAAAGCCAAGGGTGGTCCACAACCGCCTCTGGAACATTCACTCCTTCTGATGAACTATCACTCATGTCAAATTTGCTGTCTGTAACACCAAACCCAGGCGGTTCAATGTTGTCTTCAAGCCCATACCCCGTGATGTATACCCCCACTGTAACCCCATCAACCTCAACACTTGTGTCATATTCAACTGCAATTGTTTCGGGATCCGACTCTTCATCCCATGTCTTTTCGTATCGAAGTACTGCGCAGATCCAGCCTGTGTGCATCGGAGATGGCTTAGATGCAGCTTCGGACGGAGTAATCGCGACTGTGGTGCTTCCAACGTGTGTCGGTCTTGCCATTTGGGTGAGTTATCACTTGGTAATCCTCTGCTGCGCCTATAGACTCAATTGGTCTTGAAGCTGCTGTTTGCTGTACTACGTCCGCGTTACCGACAAATATATGCTCTTCGAGAGTGGTTCGTGCAACAAGAGTAGGATGCTGGTATCTATGCAATAGTCTATGCTAACTCGTCTGTAGGTTGCGACCGCATCGGTTAAGCTCGAATCTTGGCGCCTTCCTCTTTCCCTCTGTACCTCTTGTTCCACCTACACCTTCAGACGTCTCCGACGCTGGACGGTCAGCTCCGGTGGACGCTCGTCTTTTTCCATCCGACGAGGAATTGAGCCAACGCACTCTGTGGACATGTCTCATCATCGTGCTTGGCTGGAGTTTGGTGGGCCTTGGTGGCGCCTTGCCGATATACCTCGTGTCTACGCCATGCCTTGCGCACTCGGCAAGTGACCCTGATTTCACCGGAGTCTACTCCACAATTCAAGACCTCAGCTTGCTACGTCTTCTGCAGCTTCTAGAAAACGACTCAGTGCTAGATGTAGTTCTCAGCGGTGACCAGGCTTCAAAAACTCGACTGCGCATCATTATTCTTGCCGTTTTGGCGGTATTCGCGGCCACGCTGCCAGCACTATATAAAATACTGAAAGAAATCAACAACTTCGTTGCATTCCGTAGACGTTGGTTAGAAGTGCGATGCGAAGGGAAGGAAATGGGTTGGCTGAGCTCAAGAAAAGCCTCCGGTTTTGCAGGATGGGGAGAGAAGCGCGTCAAGGATTATCTTGTCAAAATTGGACTCAGTTCTTCCTTAGGAGGCTCTTCTCGTTCCAACAACCGACCACCACACCTTTCACGCCGAACTCAGTCCTACTGTCAGAATCCGGATTCAGGATTCGAGGTCGACGTCCAAAGTCTGTTCACTGTATGGTAAGAAGGTGTGGAAGACAAATGATTACGAGCACTGATGGAGCAACATTTTCCAGCGACACTCACAATTTGGGACTTCTCATTCACGACCGAGATGAAATTCTGGACAACCTTGAAGTTGCAGAAACAAGATACATATCATCTTTCAAGATTTCAACGCCCGACCCCTCCATTGCTGATCTTGAAGTTCTCGCTTCCTATGAATCTGAAGAAATACCACCCAGGCCTCACATAGGCAGGCCTCGTGCTTTGGTCGGATCGGTAATAACCTCAATGTACCGTTTTATATATCTCGGGCTAACAGTTGCTTCCAGAGAAACCGTCCACGGCATCGGAGACACAACCCGGCGCAGGCTAACTCGTCTTTCGCTCCTACCTCGTTCGTGGCCCCATCACAGTATTACAAATTGCGTGGGCTGAAAAGCGTTGATGGCGGGAGATTCAGCACGCCGATCAGTCTGACGGATTCATTCAAACAACGGATTGTGGGCAGTCGCTTCCAGGAGGTGGACAGAGATTCGGCATCCTTCAATGTCATGCCGTCAGGGAGCCGTGTAAAGTCGGAAGAAATTGGAGAGCCGTCAATATCAATTCCTGACCCAAATTACTACAGGCCAAATCATGGCGGAGGATCATCTGAAAGTGGTGGTGGAACTGGGACAGGCACAGAATATTTGACTGTGGAGTCGTCATTGAGCGCTCGGAGATCTCTTGATGATGACTGGGTCGTCCTTGCACGCGGGATTGATTTTGGAGATTCGTTAGGCGAGGGACCTCGTGCTGGCCCAGCACCCAAACCACAGGAAGAGTTTGCGCCCCGAAGGCAACGTCAGAGACCTCTTGATACGTCATCGACCGACCGCCGAGAGACTTTTCCACTTAGAATTCGACCGAAAGACAACATTCCCGCTGAGGATGTTCCGCCACCTCATCTACGCCTGCAGCCGCGACAACCGTTCGTTCGACCTGCTTCTGATCTTAACTACGATAACCTTGGTGCTGTCTATGCGGAAATAAACCATTGGCGTTCCCGGCTGAAGCTCATCAATGTGCAGATTGCCGAAGCTCAGCAAGATTCCTATGCAGATATTGCCGATGGCGCCCCGGTCAAGGGTTGGATCATCATCGGGCGTGGTTTGCGCCACATGCATGGTGTGGAGCTCATAGAGGGTAGGGCAAAGGAGGACGTGCGTTGGGGCACGCTGCAGAACGAAACGACGCTGTTGGATTCTATAGCCTTTTGGCTGGTTGTGGTAGTGGCCAACATACTCCTTGCCGCTGGCCGTAAGTCACGTTTGTCCGATCTATCGGGGGAGTATTGGTATTTAACTCTGTACAGTGACAGGTGTTGCGGGACTCGCCCTCGGCGCCGCTTCTAATGTGGAGCATTATCTACCTTTCTTTCGCCCCCTTTCAGAGCATGGGAACCTTGTCTCAGGATTGGCAACTTCCATCGCTCCCGCAATTGGCGCTACCCTTTTCACTGTGATTGCACTCGCAATCGTAAAACGTAAGCACATTCACTACATGCTCACCCTGTATAATGCTTATCAGGGTATAATGTAGGGGCAGCTGCATGGAGCGGCGTCGTATCCGTGTCCGGAGTTCGAATGCTCGCGGTGAAACTTGTGTTTTACACTATAACAGTTGTGGTTGCTGCATTTACTATCACCGCCGGTGCCCTCCTTTTCGCGTTAGAGGCATTTAGCCTTGAGGTTCACATTGCCAAAACGGTTGCAACCGGATGTGTCTATATGAGCGCTTTCGCTTTTGTTCTCGTCATCAACGTTGCTGTCGTATTCCCTGGTTTAATGTTGCTACAGCCCTTCCGATTGTTGAGCGTTCTTCGTTCGGAACGGGACGCCGTCACCCCAAGACAACGTTTCCGAGGTATGACTCCTAACTTAACTTCGACCGCGATAAACTTATCACACCAACCAGCTGTATATCCGACAACTTACAACGCTTCTTATGCAGCAAGCGCTTGCGTACTAGCCATGGTTTTTGCATCAGCATTTTCTCTCATATTTCCTTTGATCGGGCCGGCTGTTGTGATTCTTCTGTATTTGACTCTTGTTGGTGCGTCGCTTAGCGCCTTACCATTCCGCAGAACGAATTGACCGCTTCTCAGCTCATAGATACCTCATTGGATATGTTTACGCCCGAACTCTTTCGGAGACTGGAGGGCTTCTCCAGATCTGGTTGCTGAAGCGATTGGGGACACTTCTCGCGCTACAGCCTCTACTCCTCGGCTTGATTTTGCTCAGTCGGCGGCTCTGGATAGAAGGAGGAATACTTTCGGGCGTGGCTCTTGTTGTGGCAGGGATAGTGGAGGTGTACACCACACACACGACGAGGCTTGCAAGCTTCCAAACGTTACCTGAGAACACCCAAGAGTCTCTTGAAATATTTCGCAGGGCGTTGGAATCCGATAATCGCACTGATACCGATGACGAGAATCACAGCATGATCACCACCAGAGGGAACCGCATGAGGGGCTCGATGGCTTCCGTCCTCGAAATGATGTCTCTCACATTAGCGGTCATGCCATCAGCTTCAAGTCAACGTGGTCCGCTGCCACTTCGTACGAGCGTTTATCTGCAAAGTCATGAATGTACTGATAAAGCCTTGTAGGAACGGAAACACTGGATGATCTAACCGCTACAGAACGAGCTGCTAGAACACATCCTGATGCTCCTCCTCACCTTCCTCCGTTATCCTTTGGGGACCATGCCGAAGAGCTGTCTGCTATCATGTATGCGCCCGAGCTGCTTGCCCCTGCACCGATCATCTGGCTCCCGAACGATACAGCGGGGGTAGCCAAAACGGAGGCAATTGACTTACGGAAATATCATGATATCCAAGTCACCCTTGATGTTCATGCCAAGGATGTCATTCTGCCTAAACGGAGTACATCCACGCGTACACACGCGTGAAGCGTTGCTCGTGCATTTTTTTGGTTGACACCTGTTTCACCATCCCCGGGCCTTCTTATGTGACGTTGGTGGACTCATGTTACTCTATAGATCGTACTTATTCCACTACCATATATCGAGCTTCAAAGGCGACTTCCCTGAACCTTATTCACCAGACTTGTGATAGGAGGGTGCTTCAACTTTTCGGCGCTCACCGGTGCTCACTGCCTGCACATGCACGTTTCTAGGGCTTCTTTCAATATTATTATTTTCCATTTTTTGAGCCGATGACGTTTGTTGGACCCTGAATCAACCTTCAATTTCCGGACAATTGATTGAACCCCTAGGGCGCTTGGTAATGCCGCTTGGCGATAACCACCTCAGCAAGGTAGTGGCTAATCCGGGAGCTGACCCAAGTCGACTTCACGATTAACTCCACTGTTATGTCAATTCAGGGTGATCCGGATTTTGAGTTTGGACTACCAATGAAACCTTGTGAGTTCCTTATCGTGATTATTTACATCACTAGAATTCCCTTGCACTAGCACAGGACAAACAGAATTTAAGTGTTGAGATACTCATGGATCCGAGGTGAAGAACGTGAACGATACTCCGATGTTCGACATGATGCAAAATTGGGGTCCGAGCGGTGTGAGATCATTGTTTTTCGAAGTAACCCTACTAATTAGAGTTGAGGTAACAGCCATAGGCGTTACAGATTTGAAGAATTCTTTGACCGAGACAGATATCAGCCCTGCCTGCTGCCCTTGAGGGGAAAACAAGGGAGAGTCGTTGTAAATCCGTTGTGTCCTCGCGTTGCCACGTGAGTGCAACGCGCGGAGTAATACTAAACGGAGGTTGCAACGGCAGGTGTGATGGCCGCGGGGGCAAGGACGGTCTGTGACCAAGCAGGTGTGGAGCGAATGAGGGGGCGTCGCGGCGAGTGATCCGGATGGGTTCAAACACCCTCATGGCATTGACCGTATATATTTCCCTTTCACGGTCAGTGGTGTGTCTCATCCTTCAGCTTCTCCCCTACCCAACCTTACCCCGTTCCCTGTTATCAGTTCCTATGTCCACTGCGGCCCCTCGTTTTGAACAGGATTCCTTGATATCATACTCAAAAACCCTGCATGACTACACTCTCAAACTGTGGACGGAGTCCAGGAGAGTCGCGGAAGAGAAGGCGAGAATCAAGCTTGCTCGAATGGAGGAAGAGGCACGAACACGCAATGGGACTGATTCTCGCAACTCACCCACCACTCAGCGACCTCGTCGTCCTTGAAAGGACACCATACCATATTTCTTACCCGGGCCCGCGATGGACATCAGTGGCGGTCCGTATTTCAAAACATATCGCGCTTAGTATACACTCTGAATACGCCCCACTACTTCCAACATAGTCCAACCAATGTTGTCAATCTCTGGCATTGATTAGGCCCATGACCTCCCCCTACGAGATCGCATCCTCATGCATCGACATGTTACCAGATTTTACCCACCAAGTCGGCTTCAGTTCACCTTTCATGCTCCACAACACCCCCCTTGGATCAAGTGATCATGTAATGTTCGTTTGTTTTCTTGTAACTTGGTGATGTTTGATAACGGCTGACATCTTTACTACTTCCCAGACTTGGATAGATTTTATTTATTTCCATCGCTCTGACGACTCAATTCTGTAAGCTCATTTGTACATCGACACGTTCATAAACGCCGCCTTTTTTACCTGTCTCGTCTTACATGTAATACTAGCGTGTACATCAAACGTCCACACACTAAATCCAGACCTAATTGTCTGCGACACCACTCGGGCTCGACTCTTCCCTAAGGTCAATGCACCAATTTGTGAGCAAGACTTTCATTTGGGCAGTCAAAACGGAGAGGCCCACCATCAGAGCAGAGCCACTGATCTGCATCAATGTTTTCACTCCGATTAGTTGTGAAAATTACGAGCAGAATCGGCAATAACAATTATACGCCTTCGAAATTGCCCTCATGGCGTCTAATCTACTCCACATTGTGATGCGACGGGACTAATCGCTCGGCGTCTTGCGAAGAAGTTAAGCACATCTGACATGCTTTCCCAAACACGTATCCACGACCCCAAAAATGGGCCACACGCAGTGATACGGAGCACGTCTTCTGCGTAGGCACTTGCTGATCCTGACATCATGCAGGGTCCTGTCAGCAGGGACGCCGTTAACGTTCCTTTCAGAATTACCTAACTTCGCGGAGTAGGGCATGACAACACGTGCACTAAATATATTGGCGACGTCACGTTTTGATCCATTCAAATAATCGCTTCTCCGGATCCGATAAAGTCGCCCTACCGGGGAGAACTTGTTGTTCGACGTAGAATGCACTTCAGCAGTGCAATCCTGCTTGCGCTAATCGTCGTGCAGCACCAACGCTATAAATTTGAAAATCTTGTTATACATCCTAGCAATGAAGCTTAATGAAGCATTGCAAAGGGCTCACTAGGGTCCCTGTAAACAATTATTGGGTCGAATTGAACATGACTGCGGACTGTTGTTACAAAAAAGATAATAGATCATGAATTTAAACGTTCCATCAGAAATTTCTATCGCCTTCGCCCCCCCGCTCCACCTCCCATCACAACAAGTTTATTTCCCCTCTTCTTCTTGTTCCCGTGTCCAGCCGTGGTTCGCTGCTCAAGTTCGTGCCATGCTGCGTCCAACTCCCACTCGTCTCCGATCTCCTGACTCGCATTACGATTGCCTGTATTCGGTTGTCTAAGATCTGCGCCTGATGCAGAGTGGGCAGCAGATGCGAAGCTCCTCGAACCCCAAGCACCGCTAATTTGGAGAATGGGAGACTCATGACTCGGATTCACTATCCCTTCGACTTCCACGGGATGAAGGACGGGGTCAAGAGGCACGGAAATAGCAGACTCGCTCCACGGCGCAAAAAACTTCTCTCTTTCGCGTTCCTCCGCACGTGCCCGTGCGCGGTCGTCCTTCCTACCTTTCTCCTTCCTCCTGGACTTACGGAGTTTAATCGCCCCTTCGAAATTCTTCAGCCCCTCTTGGCCCACAACTCCATCCAAGTCTGCCTCGATGAAAACGACATCTGCGCCCTCTGGTGTGTGTGCAAGGTACTTGCACCTCTTGCGCAGGTCGTCGTTGACAGTACCTTCAGTAGCAGATTCTACACAGACTGTAATTGTGTCCGGGAATGAAGCATAGCTGTTAAAGTGCGAGAAGAGAATCTTGATGTCGAGAGGATGTAAATAGATGGGCAGGCCAGATGCTGCCTGGTAGTAGTAGTAGGTTTGCGTAGACGGGGGAGGAGGGTTAATGTTACGGCGCTGTCTGTGATTACGATTGTTATAAGAAGTATTGGTGGGGAGAGCTGGAACGGGTGCTGGTGACGACGTCGACTTAGGAGTGACAGGGATCGACAGAGAAGTACGCGATGATACGAAACTCTCAGAGCCTGAACGTGTGGCGAGAAATGCTTCTGGTGCCTCGGGGAGTGCAGCTCCTTTCGTCTCCCCAACAAGCTTTCGCTCAAGTTCAACGTTGTGGCGTCGTGCAATGTCGTCGTGATCCTTGCGGGTTCTATCAATGGCTTCCTTGAGCTGCGGCGATTCTAATGCAGCTGCTTTGGCAATTTGATGGCGAAGCTTCTGGTCAGCTGCGTCAATGAACGCAATACTAAGTTCATCTTGCATGCTAGCCATCATCCGGCGTTCCACGGCGAGCGCGTCCAAATCGTTGGAAAGATCGTTGATCAGATAGTCAGGAGTAGCAAGCATGAACTTGGCATAGTCGTAGACGTCGGGAAGGAAGTGAAAAGGAGCCTGATGAGGTGGAATTAGGTCTGATGGCCAAGTGTATGAGCGTGGTAATGCAAGGGTTGTCATCTGAGGACGTTGCATCAATCGCATCCGCATTGTAGATCCAGCTCGAGGAGTAGCGTCATGGTCCGAACGCTGTGCGATATGTGAGGAACCACTGGCAACAGTAGGCTCTTGCTCATCCTCTTGGAACTGAGGTCCGTCGTACCACTTGACGCTCTTCAGCTGTTTCTCGTTGATAGTGTCGAAGCAAACCGGACATCGCGCCCATTTGAGATTTTCCGACATGCTCAGGTAATGTAGGATGCAAGGAAAACAATATACCTGGGAAATGATCTTCAGTCGTTAGTATGTAGCAGAAGGTATTTACTGACATGCCCGCATTTTGTCATCCGCGGAGCAGTCGGAGGGGACAAACAGATAGGGCAAGTCTTGATCCCCTCCTCCTGTACAGAATGCTCCCCGCCGGCAGCAGCAGCAGACGCTAAGGCCGACGACCGTGGAATGATGACCTGCAATATATCGTGCCATTGGAAAAAGCTGTGATTAACAGTTAGGTATGAGCAGGTACGGGTACATTTTGGAAACCTCACATGTCTGGATCCGCAAAGTGTACTGTATAGTCCCCGCTTGGGTTCATAACAAACCGGTACTGGGCATTCACAAACCCTGCGGCACTGTAAGGAGTAGCACGAGATGATACAGAAGATGACACTCACTCTCCTTGTTCCACACGGCTGAATGAACAGCTTTCTTACTCCTCCTAGGCAAAATCTGAGGCTGAATCTGTCTAGGGGGAAGTGTGAAGTTCAAGAGATGGTTCAAGGACTGATTTGACGCCATCTTCGGTGGTCGTTTCTGGGTTGTCGCCTGTACTCTCAGCTGGGACGTCATCGAGCAAAACTGGCGGAAACAAACGTCGGTTGACTGAGTAGAATTAGTGGATAACTGGATCCCTCGTAGGGTTCTTCCCTACCAGTGGGATAGAGACCACCACGGTGATAGCTTATGAACGGAATCTACCTTATGACTCCCAATGCTACCTGTCACGTGTCGGTACCGTACTCTTCGTTTGCACTAAGCAGCGACCGCCAACCGTGACATCACATCAGGAGCTCAGCCGACGCTGCCATGGCAAAAGGGAAGAACTTGAACCCAGCAGATGCGTTTAGTGAGTCTCCTTATGTTCTACACACTAGCCTTGTAGTGAATGACATTGATCATTAGGAAAGGCCCAACGAAAGAAGGAACTTAAAAAGGCGAGCACACACACTCATCGGATGATCATACCCGGACTAAACACACACTTTGGTATTATTCTCACTGCAGTAGAACAAGGCAGAGAGGTCTAAAGCTCGCGACTTCGCTCTAGTCAAGAAGGACACAAGAGGTTGGTTCACCCTCTCATCCATAGCATTCAACTCAGTGCTACTTTGTTAGATCTCCAGGATGAAATTGAGAAACTTGAGGGAGTATCAGAGCCCTCTGGCGCAGAGAAATATCGTCTGGCAGAACTCAAGGCAGAGTTAACCAAAATTATGGCCAAGAAGGAAGAATACGTCCAAGAGCATCCTGAACAACGTAAACTTGTCTACCGAGCTCGTAGAGACAAGGATGAGGTCAACAAAGAGGAACCGGTTGTTGAGCAAAAGCGAAATGTTTTCAACAAGCATGGCCTGCCTCGGCATCCTGAACGAAGCATCTACTATGATGCTGTCATGAATCCCTATGGTGTACCCCCTCCAGGAATGCCCTACATGGAGAGACGTAAGTCAATCCTAATTTTACACGTTGTGAATTAATTCTGATATGCTTACTGTAGCACTTAGGCCTGACGAAATAGACAGTGATGACGAGGCTAATGGTGGTGAGTAAACATTGTTAATTTACTATAGTGATCTTTCGCCCAACGTCACCTTTTTAAATGTCTAGATGACGACGTCGTTATGCCTGAAGGTCCTCCTCCAACTGGCAGTAACGATGACACTATTGACAGTGATGATGACATTCCGATGCCAGAAGGACCTCCACCAAACATTCTTCCAGGTACGTCACATCCTTCACTTAAACGTATCTCGAACAAATTCTCAAGTCAATCTCATAGAACCACCACTGCCGCCAAATATTCCATTCAGCAGCGCTCCACTTCCACCACCACCACCACCTCCGTTTATCCATCCCGTTCAGGGTTCCCCACCTTTTCCGCCGTCGTATCCACACCAACCTTCAGGATTTGTACATGCTCCTCCTCCCGGCTTTCCGCTCGGTGTTTCACCATACCCCCCTGTATCTGCGTTCATGCAACCTCACATGCCTCCCCCACCTCCTGGATTTTTCCCTCGTGTACAATCTACTTCGTCCATGCAAGATCCGCTTTCTTCCATCCCTCATCAAACTTACCAAGCACATCGTGTCAACCGCCTTACGCCCCATCCATCACTTCCCCAAAAACCTCTGTCAGTCCCTGGGACTTCTCCCGTAGGGATTACTATTAGTAATACAACGGCTGCTACAGTTTCGGCTGAGCCGCAGTTACGGGACTTCAAGAAGGAGGCTACGGCGTTCGTTCCGACCTCCCTCAAGCGGAAAAGGCCTGCTGCTGGAATGACATCATCTAAGGTCAACGCAGCTCCTTCCCTCGATGGAAGGTCAGAATCTTCGGAACCAGCACCAGCTTCACGACCGGATCTTGTGAGCTCATTGATGGATAAATTCGGACCGGTACCTGTGGTTGCAGCAGCCCCCCCGAATGATAAAGGGTTTTCGAAGGGTATGCAGCCCAATGCTGGGAAGAAGGATGATTATCAGAAGTTTGTGGACGAGATGGGTGACATTTTAGGTACTTCGAAGCCATGAGGTATTCAGCTGCTTGCACACTTTGACATAAATTCGGAAGTAACAACTCAGTAATTGCGTCAAGCTTGGAAAATGCTCAATGCATAAGGATAACATGTATTTGTTTGACTCGCAGAGACAATGTTAATATTGAGAGGTGAGAGCTACATACAGCAATGAGCGGAGAGCAGAAAACACGACAACATACAAGACGTTAGCAAACGATAGCTGGCTCTAAGATATATTTGAACATTCCACATTCACGCGCTCCGTGTCTCCTTCCAATTGCCATCCAACAATCGAATGCCTCTACGGGTCAGGCGACGGTTCCATTCCCTCATCTCACCCTGTACCCCAGCCTCCTGAGCACGGGAATTCATTCCATGCCTTAGCCATTGCACGTCGCGCATACGTATAACTTTTAGGGAAGGAAGAACCGGGAGGAGTCTTTCCAAAGTCACCCAGAAGTCACGGCTGGGTCGGGGAATTGACAAAATCTGGAGGGGAAGAGTAGGCGGTGATGATACACCAGTCAATGGCGTTTTGAATGGAAGTGTAAGTGCCGGTAGCGGAAATTCGAGAGAGAGGTGTTTGAGATTTGGGGATGTGTGGAATAAAGTAGTGGGTGATGAATGATAGTGTGTCGGCCAAGACTTTGGAGTGAAGAGGAGCATGGTACGAAGGTGCTGCCCGTGCGTCTCAAGAAAGAGGGACGAGAGCGATGCAGGAAAGGGAATGTCATCATACGGAGTAAGTGATAGTGTTTGTAAGCGCGGTAGAGGAGAGTGCAACAGAGCATGCATCAACAAAGAGGAAGGCATGGATAACAGAGTGAGGCTTCGAAGGCGCGGTAAATAGAGCGGGGCAGATATAGGTAGTGTTTTGAGACCTTGGGTGTCATCGAATTGTGACTCGGAATCAGTGTCATCCAAACCAATCCCGATGACTTCCAGCAGCTCCAGATTTACGCATGCTCGTAGCAACTGAACGAAAGGATCTTCACCAGTTGTCGCCGCGGAATTAATGAAGGGATCATAATAAATTCCGCTCAGTGCACGAATATTGGAGCTGCCATCTCGGTATGTCAGAGACGCAAGTGCGCGACGGCTCAGCAGAAATCCAGCACATAAAGTCAACTTTGCAACGAATGGCAGCAGTGGGAAAAGCTGCGTCAAAAGTGCGTTAACTGCATAGTGCGCCGATGAATCGAGCGCTGTGAGAAGCCCTGAGAGATCAAGCACTTGCACCCAACGACCGGGGGTGGAGTAAGGAATTCTGCGGATAGAGTCCCACATTTGGTCTGCAGATTGAAGATGTGCAGTAAACTTCTGCAAGGATATCACAGAGTGCAAACACACGCTGGAAAATAAGAGCGGCATTGCAACTTCCTACCATAAAGATATATCAGCATGGTGAGACGGGGTACATGAGATGGATAGAGACAGTCATCTATACTCATGCGCAACTACACCCCGTCCCTCTTCCTGTACGTAAGCTTCGAAGAACCAAGCCACTTGCCTTGAAACCCTTGCATACTAGCATCAATGGTGAACACGAGCGCAGTACATTACTGTGCGTATTATGTGATTGTGCATCTTGACCATCCTCAAAGAGAACCTGCACAAAAATGTGAGACCATATCTCTGAAGGAAGAGGCTTCAGAGGAGGTCGATGAGGTAAAAGAGGGAGAAGGAGGAGGCGTCCTGGATAACGAGCGAGAGGTCTTGGGTATAATAGGACAGCCTCGCACATAAGGCAGCTTCAGCACTGATTATTACAGCCAAGAGAGAGCTGGAAATCAAGGCTGAGAGTCTGGTGGTCCCCGATGCCGGCATTTGACGGGCGTCACCGGGCCATAACTTGAATATCAATAAGCACGTGACCTCGACGCGTTGCCCAGGGCCAGTCAGACTTGCTCTGCTCCTGTATATTTTATAGCACACATTATTTTATAGCGTCTCGCAGGCCGAGAACACGCATCATTATCCCTTCTTGAAGTTCATCCTACAAACTGCATTAACGAGCGTTATGGTCTTCCTTGCGCGAAATGTCGTCCGAGTCTTCCCGGTTATCGTTTTGGCTATCCTGAAAGCGCTGTCCATATCTGCCCGCCCAGTTTCAGAGGTACGTTATGACGATCACTCCTGCCCTCCTCATACCATGTATAACCCGCGGTGACTGTGTCAGGATTCTTCGAATTCTGCGAATGCGCGAGGTTACTCTGAACATGTCCCCCCGATAGGCTCTGATACATTCAATCCTGGAACACTCTCTCATCCCGCCACAATCGCGGTCGATCCATTCGAAGCAATCTTGGATGAATCGGGGCTTGGGGCACTTGATGGACATGATGAAGAATCTAGTAATACTGACGAGGGAGAAGGGCCACTAGATGAAATCGCCCACCTGAAGGTGAGAACGTCAGTCGCTCATCTTTGCATAACTCCTGAGAGTGCTCATCCGGTTCATTCTATACAGCGAGAAGTCAGTAGCTTTCAAGGCGTAACTAGCCTCTCCTAGGCAGATCGTAGACGAATGAAGACAGTCGTTCCTTCCATACTATGGTATACATGAACATCTTGTCCTCATCCGTGCAGGTGTCCAAATTCTTGCACATCAATGTGTTGGAATCCTCGAGTTTCATATCACGGTAATGTGGGTTGTATAAACTATTAATGGACAGCATTGCAGGGAGTGGAATGATTGTTCGGCGCTGCTAAGATCTTCAGAGAGAGCTGCTCACGGAGTGCCCATGCTCCTCACCTAATAATAGTTCGGCAAAGGCACAGATACTAATCAATGCTAATGGAAGCTGTGCACTTGCACGAATGACCCGGGTCTCTCAGCCAATATCATGATCCAGGCGTGATACTGGGACCCATAAGCTTGACAATTGCTTGCCGAGAGTTGCGATGACTCCCTCATCATTGTCGCCTTGAACAAAATCATACGACTCCGGTTGACACGCCCAAGCAAATTATATCATGTGGCCGTTTCGGTGTTTGTTGGAGTAAGTTATTGACAGATTGATTTGGATCAACAAGTTCGTGGAGAATGCTGCTCTGGAGACCAACATCAACCAAACCCTGTACATGAGAAGGTTTTGCTGGTAACACACCCGTGAACGCCGAGCCATCCCGTAGCCCAACGCCAGTGCAAACCTCCAAATTTGGACTGGCAATGACTACATGAGATATGTGGATAGGAGGACACACGGCAGACTCGAATAAGTCACCATGGATTCCTACCCGAAGGAGATACAGAGCGCAGGCGAGATCATATCACACACCAAAAATCCTTGAAGCTTATTACTGTGGAAGTGAGACGCGACTTGTGTGAAATTGCGAATCCCTGAGGACCCTAATTATTATTTTTTTCACATGGAGGATGATATACCGGTACACCCGACAGCACGGGGAAGGACAGAATTCGACTAAGCCTAAAGTAGAAGAAATTTCGCCAGTGCATTAGTTCAAAAGTGGCTGGGAAACGAAGTAACAGGATTTCGAAAAATTAAAAATGGACGACCTCAGGTCCCCCAGCTATGAATACACAGGCGTCTAGAGATGTCGTCATTGACTGACAAATATATGAGTAAAAATATACCGCAGCTCGTCGACTGGCACTTACAATCAGCCGCTTGATGAAGGATTGCAAGAATGTATGCCCCCAGTGGCACGTTCAATCGAGCAGCCTCTGGAATTCATGGTTTGCGTGAATTCTGTGAAGCGAGGATCGGCGAGCATACTTCCCCAATCGCCATAAAGAATTATGCGGCGCAGCGATGGAAAGGATGATCTAGAGAGGAAGGCGAGGTGAAGCCTAATACGCTCTTGAGATGCAGTGATCATGTCGGTAACCATGTGGCATGGGTATGCATGCAAAGATATGCATTGAAGCGCGCAGGGCTGGTCGAAAATTGGTGGTGGTGATGTGAAGTTAAGAAAGTAATTGAATGTCTTCACTTGGGGGCAGCCACGGAGAAAGCGGGTGATTTGATCACTAAGCAAGAATCCAACATGCCTTGCGAATTCAACCGTGCAGAGGCGAGCGCCGAACACTTGCCAGATAGCATCGAGCGCGTTCTGTTCTAGTGGGAAGTCCACAACGACATGGGCGAGTGACGGTAGTCGCCATTGGCAGATCTGATGTACGAAGAGGGGATTTATGCGTTTTAAACGAAGCGTCTTCAATGCGGGGAGCTCCAGCACATCACGAGTGGAATGGGTCCACATCTCCCCTCCTACAGAAAGATACTGGAGATTGGGAGAGTGACGTAGAACGTCCATGAGCGAATTTATTCCCCCAGAGCGAGCAGCATCATTGAAATGCCACCACTCGAGCCTCTTGAGATTCAAGAAGGGGTGGCTGCGAGTGGGGAATTCATAGCGAACTGAGTCCGGAGGTCCCGGATTGAAGGGCCTCACCAAGGTTTCCAATCCCGGGCAAAATTGCAGAATCTGTAGTGCAAGATCCGAGCTAGTGTTTGTTGCAGTACCAGTGGCAGGGTAAGGAAGCTCAAGGCGGCGGACGCATCTTCCGAGTTGGCCACCCTCATATGTCCTCCCCAATGCCTCCGCGAGAGAGTCGGCTGCAAGTCCGACCTTGACATCCTCATACAGAATGCTGAGGGCGAGGTCTCGCCAAAGCCTGCATACTTGAACCACTGCACGCTTGACAGCTACAGCATCTACCTCTCCTTTGTTTGAACTGTCATGGTCAAAGGATCCAAGGAAGGGCTGGAAGGTTGATGCATGGAAACCTGGCTGTGGATAGGTGGCCCAGCGAATTATGGACAACCACAGTTCCGGAGGAAGCAAACGGCGGTCATAACTGGACATTTCGGTTTGATGATGAGAAGATAAGGCAGCGGACTGCTCCGGTTTCACCACAGGCGCTTCATTATTTGCTGTGCAGCGCTTATCAGTCACACCCTGGGCGCCCATATCTGCTCCTTCCGCCTCCTTTTGATCCTCGCCTAGATCTCCATCTTTGTCTACGATTTCAAGCCTGCTTTTGGCTCGTTGCAGACGACCTTGTAGATCGCCGCACTTCTTCTTCAACTCCTCGTTCGCATTTTTCAGGGCCTCGTTCTCGGCGCTCAGCACCTGGATCGATTTCTCCGAGCTTGTGAACTGGGCGACATTAGAAACTGTTGTAGGTTTTTTCCCGGTTGTGGTTGCCTGCTTTTTCTGTCGCAAGAAGTTCACCAGGCGACTGGCTGGAGTGCTCATGACTGGCTGGAGACGGAAGAACGCGCTGCAGTGGCTGCGCTGCACAACTGGGACGACTTCTTTTTAGGGTATTGGGCCGGTAGTCTCCGCTACGTGGAGAAGAGTCTGACATCATATTTGTGGACTTTGCCTAGTCCCCATAGTCGTTCCTTCTCCATCATCTAGAACACGACCAGAATATGCCAGCTGTCCGAGTTAGCAGTGAGAGCACGGTAGAAAAGATAATCCCCTTCAGAACGTTCAACCAGGTGAAACAATGGCCAGTATGTCGGACCATCATTGGTTCTCCGTCAAAGCGGATATGAATATTCAATGTTGCTATCGACCGGTCACCGAAAGGCAAGAACAAGCAGGCTATTGATTGAGCATAATCTGATAAGCAACATATACATCGCTAGGACACAGAGGAAAGCATTGGTCAGAATGTGGTATCGTTGAGAGACAGTGAGGCGAACAAATAAAAAAACAGAGGGAGAAGTCCAGCAAGGAAGTGTATAATATAGCTGAAATCGCATAACATCAAGACACTTCAGTGCTATTACAAAGAACGTAACGCTCGTATCACGCATGCCCATGGTCGTCAAATGTAGCATAAAGAGGCAAAAACCAAAATTCCCAGCCAAATCTATTAGATGACCTGAAGGTAATTCGATGGTGCAACTGGGATGCAAGTATTAGGGTCAAGGGGCTAGCAAGCTGTGCAAGATAAAAACACGTACTTCCTATTGTACCATCTACTTTCTTCGCTTGCCACCACTTGCCTTGCTTGTCTACGATATCAAGAATCTCACCCTTAGTGAATGAGATTTCGTTAGGATCATCTGGAGAGGCAGTGTCTGTGCAAGTGATGAGCATTATTTATTTAGCGATAAGAGCTTTTCACTTACAAGCATACAATGCTTTCGCTTTGTAAACGTATGCCTCCGCCCCGCCCGGGTTAGCTTCTGGCATAGTTGGGCTGCCTCCACTCATACCGCCACCTGCGCCTACACCCGCAGCACCAGGGCCTATCAACGGCGAGCCTGGGCCCAAACTATTGTCAGGGCCGCCCAGTGAAACCGGAACGGGATTTGGTGTACTGTGAACACTGCCTGCACCAGCTGCGGGGCCAAGACTGCGGGGCGGGCCGTCCATGCTTGCACCGCCGACAAAACTATTTTGACTCCTAACCCCGGGACCGGTACCTATACCGCCCATCTTGTTGGCGCTGTCGTAGGGCATATCATGTGAACCAATACCACCGCCAGGAGAATAGTTTGCTGCATAGCCATTGGTGCCAATGTTGCTCGCGCCGCGAGTCCTACGGCGACGGGATGGTGGAGTGAGACCACCTGTGCCCATGGAATTGAAAAGGTGAAAAGCGAGAGAGTCTTCTTCGGAAGTGAAGTAGATGACCCAAAGGATGTCTACGATTGCAATAATGAGCCAACCCGCAGCCATAGCGTCCAGGGCAGCCTTTCCAGTGAAAATGCTGTTGCTGACGGTGATGACAGCCATGACAATGGCGATAGCACCGAAAACTGATATTTGGAAGCGATGCATGGCTATTGAATCGCTTGCTAGAGTGTGCAATACGCCAAGGGTTAAGAATAATTGGAGGAATATCCCAAACCAGGCAACCCCAACAGCTCCTTCATGGACTAGAGGAAATATTAGGGAATGAAAGTATGAAAAATAGAGAGAGTTCTAACATTGAGCAGTTGCGATACATTGGGAGATAAATGCGATGAACCATGCCAGCTATTGTGACGCGCTTAGTTAGAAAAATGAAAAATGGAGATTGATACATACCACCGCAAGAATTGTGGTAAACAAAAAAAGATAGTGCGTTAAGATTGGCGTAAAATCTAATCCTTCACTGCCACGAGGAGGCATAATTTCTTTTGTCGAGGTCAGAGTGAACTTTTGGTTAAGAAGGGGGTGAGTAGCGAGCTAGAAAGCTTTGACCTTGATGCAACTACGAAACCAACACGTGCCCATTTATTCTCACGCTCCTACGGCGGTGCAACTTCGGTGCACACCTTGAAACGTTAACCTACTACTACTGCTAGCGGGAAAAACCTATATGCAAGGCGACTGTCTTATACCTGGCGATGCGGCGCTGGCCGCTGGGGTGCCGTGGCGTCTCGTCATTTGTTGGCCGATATCCCGAGCCTCATCTCCGTGAATCCGGCATTCATCGGAAGGATGTAGTCAGCAGCTTTAGTCTTCGCGCTATCATCGCTCAGTCGCCCCGCTAAACTGCTTACAGTCAGTTGCGGTATATATATTTCACTCACGCGATATGATGTGGCATTTTCCCTCCCCCGTGCAAGCCGCACGTTCCAGTAACCCTGAATGCCTATCGATGGATGTTCGGAAAGTTATCCTGAGGACAGCCAGTATGCTGTTGTCTAGTATCGGACTTCTCCTGGTGCGTAGCAGGTCGGCACCGTGCTTATATTTTTATTCACCGGGTATCAGAGTCTACTAGCTATTTTCATTCGAACACTAGTACCATCCGCCTTTCTGTCACCCAAACCACCCCCAGAAGCGGCTGGAAATACATCAAGGCCAATAGCTCGTCGCTTGAAGCGATCCATTTCCATCTCACTTACTTCATCTTCTCCGCAATCGACCAAGTCAAACAACATCATGCACAGTAGCATGGTTGTACCACGACGTCATACGTTTGTGGATGAACTAACTCCTCCGGTGCCTGCAACGGAATCGCATACCCAACGGTCTAATCCCGTTCGAGTCTCAGAAGCCCACAAAATACGCAAGAGACACACGTTTTCGGTCTCCCTGTCTTCCGATGCGTGTCGGATAATAGCTTCGCCGAAGCAAACCACACTGCGCCTCAAAGGCAGAAATTCTATAGGGTCATTTTGTGAGTCAGGTTTGTTCCACCGGTCTTCCGTTGATGGTAGATACTCCCGAAGGTCGTCCTCTGAAAAATCCGAACCACACTTCAGACCCACCATTGCGAACACAGCCTTACGCAGCACCATACTTCTTTCCAGCACCTGGGACACCAGAAGCCATTGACTATGTGACGAAGACACGAGAAGAGCTGCGGCCTTCCGGATTCACGCACGATTTTATTTGCAAGAGGAATAAGAGATCATCTGAAGGTTGATAGTGGTTACGGATATGAGTGTAGCAGTAGGGTGACAGATAAGATAAGATAATGAATTGTATCGAATTGGCCGCTCCGGAGATTCCCACGTGCAGTATTGAGTTTACCTCGGTGTGCCGTACTGCAGACTTACTGTGAAGGGCAACAATGATGGACACCCAAACACCCTTCACACCTAATTCGAGACCACAATCTCCGTCACAGAACTTCAATCAAACCGTCCCTCTTCCTCCCATACCACCACCACCCTCATCCTTTCTTTCACCACAGCTTAACATCCCTTCTCCGTCCTTCCAACTCGATCCCGACGACCTCGCCCCACTTCTCGACAATACAACCTCCAACACGCCTAGAAATATTTCATTGGAGCCTCTTTCTGGTAGCGCACAGCTTCTCATTTCCTCAAACATGGGTTCTCGTACACCAAAGTCTGGAACACCGCGTCCTCGCACCGCTGGCGAAGGCGACAGCACGTCCCATGGTTCGGCAGCGCAGAAGTCTCCAGAAAGACCGCTCAACGTCACCGATGCGCTCAGCTACCTCGACGCGGTCAAAGTTCAATTCCAGGACAAACCAGACGTATACAACCACTTTTTAGACATCATGAAGGACTTCAAGAGTGAAGTGTAAGTCCATCGAGATGCTAGTGCTGGTGACATAGCCATGGACGTAGCGGAAAATATTTGGTGACGCCCGGTTATCTTACCGCCTACTAAGGGCATGTAATAGATACGCCTGGCGTACGCATCTTTCCTGTTGCGGTTGCAGTTGCGGAAACATCCTTTTATATCGTCTATTCTTTTGCCCTCGTGTTGCTAATGATCTTCTCTTGTACAGAATCGACACACCTGGAGTGATCGAGCGCGTGTCAATGCTGTTCCATGGCAATCCATATCTTATTCAAGGATTCAACACTTTTCTTCCCCCAGGCTACAGGATAGAGATGTCGGCAGACCCACGCGACCCCAATATCATCACCGTTACAACGCCGTTAGGTACCACCACTCAGAGCACAAGCACCTTCGAGCAGATCTCCCGCGTCACTCGCGACACTGCTACAACCAAGTCGTCGCTTCCTGTTCCACCCACCGCCGGACCTGGGTTTCCATTCCAGCCAGTGACCCGTTCGATGACACCATCTATGGCTCCCTTTCAGGTCCCGCATATGCCACAGTCTATGGATACTTACTCCCCAGGCCTTCAAGTACCCTCCACAACTACTGCCGCGTCCTTTCTTAACAATTTGTCCAACCGAAATGCTGTAGAAAACAAATCGTCGGGGGAATTCAACCATGCGATACAGTACCTGAACAAAATCAAGGCGCGCTATTCCGATGACCCCGATACATACAAGCAGTTCTTGGAAATATTGCAAACATACCAGAAGGAGCAGCGTCAGATCCAAGATGTTTGTACCATGTGCCTCAGGTCTGATGATGTTTATTGACGTTCAAACATAGTCGCAAGTATACGTGCAGGTGCAAGTCCTATTTAAGGATGCTCAAGATCTGCTCAGTGAATTCAAGGATTTCTTGCCTGAGGTGTCGATGGCCCTGAGCGGGGCTGTCGGTATCCTTCCGCAGCCAACTAGTGGCCCAGGAGTGCCAGCACCTTGGGTGGATGCAGGTGACAAGAATGGCAAGAAGACGCAGGTTCCGCCCAAGAAAAGGAGAAAGGTTCCAGAGAAAGAGACAACGCCCGCGCCAGCTGTGCGGACTGCCCCAAGTCGAGTGCGTGCTTTCCTAACTCTGTGTCTTCCATCAATAACAATATCCCTTTGCAGGCAAAGAAGCCCAAGCATACGCACAAAGGCGCCGACCCTGACTCTCCGCAATTCAATTCATACGGGTTACCAGAATCGCCGCCCCACCATCCCCCGCATTTGCACGCCAGTATGCTTCCGCCACCCCAAATGCACAATCTAGTGTTACAAGGCTCCCAGCCAGTTGCCAACGTTCAGTCAGCGCCTGATGAACTCATCTTCTTTGAGCGCGCGAAGCGCACATTAGAGAGCAAGGACACATACGAGGAGTTCCTCAAGCTCCTGAATATGTACTCCAAAGACATTATCAATGCGAAGACACTCGTAAACATGGCTCAAGTGTATTTAGGCGATGGTGATCTGCTCTCGCAGTTTCGGGAGGTGGTTGGGGTCGATGAACGGCAGGACAGTATCGAACACGGTCCGCCTGGGAGCATCCGCACCGGCCCGCCCGAAGCCTTGTCTGCATTGCCAGCTGAGGATGGCGAGGGTCCAAGTTATCGTCGGTTACCCGAGAGCGTACGTATCGAATACTTGTTGTTTTCAGCCGTCTGACTGACGCGCTATTTGTTTGCAGGAAGTTCATTTGGCATGCTCAGGTCGCGACGAACTCTGTCGTTTCGTGCTGAATGATGAATGGGTTTCACATCCGACATGGGCGTCTGAAGAAGCAGGCTTTATCGCACACAAGAAGAACTCGTTTGAAGAAGCGCTGCACAAGAGCGAAGAGGAACGACACGAATATCAAGTCCAGCTTGAGGCCCTCTCACGCACAATCGCTGTCATAGAGCCCATTAACTTTCGCATTGAAGAAATGACCAACGAAGAACGCTCCACATTCCGACTCAAGCCTGACTTCGGCGGCATGAGCAAGTGCATATACCACCGGACGCTGAAGAAAGTCTACGGCCGAGATGCTGGAATGGAGGTCATTCAAGCTCTTCAAGAGTGTCCCAGTGTCGCTGTGCCGGTAGTCCTCGCTCGGCTGAAGCAGAAAGATGAAGAATGGCGACGCGTACAACGAGAATGGAACAAAACGTGGCGAGAGGTTGACGCCAAGAATTTCTATAAATCTCTTGATCATCAAGGGGTCACGTTCAAATCCAACGATAAGAAGGTCGTCACTGCGAAACACTTTGTAGGAAATATCGAATCAGTCAAAGCTGAGCAAGCAGATACGCGTGCACAGCAGGGCCCACCGTCATTCGCTACTGCTTCGCCAGGTCATCAACTGGATTTTCCCTTCAAGGACATATCTGTCCTTCAAGACTCCCTTAAGCTGGTGTACTCATTCTTGGACCATTCCCATGCACACTATACTCCACAGGAACGCCGTGGAGTCGAAGGCTGGCTGCGTTCGTTCGTTCCCCTGCTATGTATGTGCCCTGCTGCCGAGTTCAATGCTGGGTACACGCCTTCGGACGATCCGCGAGATGACGAGACAGACCAACAAGCTTTAGATAGTCCGCGGAATGATAACGGAGTGCCGTCCACCAGCGGACGTGGTCCTTTGGGGAGCGTAATGGCCGCGGGTGACCTTCGCAAGCGGTTGTTGAAATCTTCGCAAGACAACCCCATTTGCTCAGAAGGCACGAACACATTTTCGTCATCCCAATCAAGGGGGACCACGCCTCATCCTGAGCGTGTATTATCTGATACCGCTCTGGAGGACAGCAAAAGCGCAAAGTTGGTTTCACCCCAAAATAGTTCCCCAGATCAGTGGATCCACGACGCGTCTGCCAATCAAGCCCCTCCTATTTCCGGAGACGGTGCCTCTAGACGAAAACCTTTTTTCGGGAACACCACGTTCTATACGGTTTTCTGTCTATTACAGGTACGTCTCACAGTCGTGCACGCTTGACATGAGCTAAATTTATCACACAGCTGATCTATTCTCGTCTGCTCGTGTGTAAGGAACAAGGCGCACATCAGACTGCAAAAGGCCTAAATCCTGCAGATTGTAATCCTATCGCCATTGAGTTAGGACTGGATGATCCGAATGGACCGTCTGCCATACTTGCGCAGGCTATGGAGGCTGTATGCAATCGTCATACCCGTGACGCGACTGATGTCGTGTATCTTTACATGTTGGAGGCATTTGAAAAGCTCTTTGATAACGAGCTTGATCAAGCAATGTTTGAGGAGCATATGCGATGGTTTTTCGGCAACAAGGTGGGTCTGCGCTCACCCTCCAGCACCACTATCTGACCCGGCACTTCCTGCAGGCTTATCACCTTTTCACATTGGACAAATTGTTGTCTTCATTGATCAAGCAGGTAAATATAACGCAGGCTCCGAGCCATCGTGACTGCGCCTCCTTTGTCTTTCAAGTTTGGTTGAAAGGGGTTTCCCTTACAGGTGCAGATTCTTCTGTCAGATAACAAATGTCAGGAGCTATGGGTGCTACTTCAACAAACACGGAAAGTCGATGCCCTATCCAATCAGAACATGATTCGCTATCGGCGTGAGGCGGAACGTCACGTTGGTGCCGACGAACATCTATACAGGTTTGATTGGGTATGTGAGCAACTTAATTTTGGAATTATTTGTGGCCCTGATGTGAAGTAATCGCAGCACCGGTCTACGAAAACAATGTATGTTCAACTTGTTGAAGCGGACGATCCTAGCGTGAATGGAGACGGGACGGCGATTAATCGGTGGCGAGAATATGTGGACTCGTACGTGCTTCGGCAGCCGACGGAATGGTTGTCACAAGCCAAACGTGAAGGGAGGGTATTTTTGCGCAGGTTAGTGAAGTTTCCAGAGGACGATCAGAATTTTATCATAGGGTTGATGGGCTGACTCTGTGATTGTGTATAAATAGACATCTGACGATCGACGAATCAGCGCGAGGCACATCAAGTTGGGATTCGATGGGCATCCGGGTGAGCCTAGGCACGTACAAGATGTTCTATGAATCAAGCGCTGAAGATGTGTACGTGCGGCCGAGGAGTAGAGAAGAGGAGAAGGAACTGAGGGAAAGAGCCAAAGTTCGGGAGGAAGAAAGAAAACGAAGCATATGGTTAGCATCGTAGTAATATAATCTTAAATAACCGATATAGAAATAGGACAAGTTGATTTTTTTATATCATAAAGCTGTAATCGGCAACCGAGAAAAGGGACGAAAAGAATAAAATAGTTATTTATTACTTAAGCTGGATATGATGCCCACGTTTAGTCCCGCTTTTCTCCTCTGCAACTTGTCAGTCGTGATTGTGGATTTATTCTCCCTCAAGAGCCTGCTGTCGTTCAAAGGTTTGATACTTGCTTTTTTTCCGTCTGTTGCGTTCAATTTTATAGTCGAATATTGGCTATACCGATTTTGACGACAAATTGCCGGGTTGCTGCCACGCTGAGGCGGCAAGACTCTCTTGGCACTTCTTGTGCTTTCGTATCATGGCCAAGCAAAAATATGGTCCAAGACTAGACGATCATCGCCAGCAACATAGAGCTGCTATAGCTTGTCCTTCATCGTCCCTCTTATCAATCCTTGCAACTATCGCAGCAAGCTCACACACTGTCGACGGAAGTCCACTCCCACAACCGACCCCACCTCCATCTTTTCTATGTCCGTCTATAGAACATCACAACATTCAAATTCGTGACCCGACACCAACAACCTCCTATACTACCATAACAGCATCTTCCTCTGCCACAACTACTACCACGACCACTAAATCAACACCACAAGTGGCAGACAAATACGTTCAAGGGAGTGACGGCCGCTGGCGTAAGGCACAGGCCTGGACTTTGTATGGCTCAACGGTTCGTTCTTTTATTTTCTCATATTCCACGCCCTAATATCTCTATTTAGTGCTGTTCTTCGTCTCCGGACCTTACAGTCGATGATTCACAATCCACCCAGTCCTCAATTCCAGCAGTTTCTACCCAAATCGACTCCGTCCTTCCTGCTGGTTGGACCACATCATCCAGCAGCAATCGCACCGACTCTATCATCATCCTCTCACTAGCCATAGTCTTAGCAGTATCAATCTGCTTCTTCATCATAGGTTGCATTGTTTGGAGAAAGAGACGGAAGAAACGGTCAATTAGAGAGAAGAAAAAGAATGACTTGGAACTGAAAGCTAGAGATAAGGCGAACCTGGAAGATCCATCAGAGGACGGCGAAAGGGAGATTGAGGCGCGTGGAAAGAATCGCTTGTGGGCGAGGGCAAGCGCTCGATGGAAGGCTAACATACGACAATCTGCTCGTCGACGTAGGAATCGACGTCACGGCTTCTCCTCGGGGAGGCTAAGTCGATCTCAATCCCCAACATTATTGGATCCTCACGAGGCGTCCCCCCGTCCCTCCTCCATAGTCTTATCCCGGCGGCATTCAATAGCGCCCGTCTCTGAAGATAACGATTTCCATGTTGTTGCCGTTGAGAATTCTCCCACCCCCACACGACCACCATCTACATCACCCGACCCATCATGCTCACATACTGTTTCGTCTCCCCCTGCTTACATTTTCCCTGCACTGCATATGCCCCCGGAGATTGAAGAGGCCTCGCACATAACTTCGGGTGACACCACACCACGCCGAAGGCTACTGCTCTTTCCGCCTGTGCCCGAGGATGATGAAATTCCTTACCACCCAAGCTATGCTGGGCATGTCGCCATTGATGATAAGGCGCATCTCGCTCGTATGGCGGAGCTGGCTAGCGCGCCTCCTCCCGTGATTGAGGATAACATTCGCGGGAGTGTTTCTCCGATCTGCGAGTCTGCCCCTGAATGGCATGATGATTTCGAAGATCCTCCTTCCCAGCCAGACACTTTCGCGCCCTCCGAAATATCTCCATTCGACGTTGGTAATTCAGGTTTCCCAATACCACCCTCGAAAAGTATCTTGTCACCAGGGTACTTTGACGGGCACAGCTATTTGGACGATATCACCACCTTAGATCCAATCTCGTTGCCTTCTATGCCCCCTTACGAGGCTGGACCGAACACCATTCCATTTGTGGAGACATTGCGAGCCTCGGCTCCTCCAATATCGGAGGATGACCAAGCTTTCGACCATTGGGAAGGCAGTGCTCCTGAAGAATCTGATATTTATGGTGACGAACGGGACACCCACATTTCACTATCCCCTCCCCTGCCCTCGTCATCTGCACTCAGTTCTCGAGATTCTGCACCGCTTGAACAGGTTGTTAGCATGGATGGTGTACTTCCGATATACCAACCCTAGTGTTTTTGGTCCTCGTATTTGTGGGCATTTTGGGACGCTCGTCTATTGTAGTGTACCATATACCTAATTATCACCCTGTCTCCATGGACATATGTCAACTGCACGCTACATTGTTGTATGCAATTTTGAAGTGCTTCAGGTATTACAGCAAGGTAAAGATTTGCTCACGTGAGCACCTTGAGCGGTCTGACCTTTGGGCATGCTTCGAGCACGCACAGCGGCACCAGTTATGTAAACTGTTCTGCTTGTTCGTTTCGACTACCCGATAATTAATATTATTTTTTGGCCTTGACGCGGATGGGTGGTCAGGTCATGAACGTAATTGTTTTGGGGGGTTTCCACCAAATTTTAGTTTGTGCCCATGAGCGTAGTCTCAAAGAAGGCCAAAAATAGTAATCACATTTTACGCGTCCCTATACTAACCCTCCGAGCTGATCAGATTCACTATCTTAGCTCTTTACCTTCTGATCGGGACCATCATTCACCGATATCCAACCCCCAGTATACTCGGAAATGGGGAAGTCGCAGAAGAAACGGTCGATGCGTCGACACAATCCCATGCGGGTGCCAGATTCACATCTTCCAAAAGGTCTGGAATCAGCGGCTTCATCCTCACCGAAAAATGAAGCAGTATTGCCTATCATCCAAAAGGTGTGTGTGTGTGTGTCACGGCAAGATCCATGTGCGGAAATTCATTGGCGCTGTAGTTGGAGAGCCCAGACGCTTCTGAACGCAAGTGGGCATGCGTCGCGGTGTCCAATCTCATACAAAACGATCCATCCACGCGACGGTTATTGCAGGGAAAAAATGTGGTCGGAGCGCTCATTACGCGCCTATCTGATAGTGAGGAGGAAGTTTGGATCGAAGCCGCTGGGGCATTAAGGTGTGCAATCTCCCCCGGTCTCCAAGATTTCTACTGCCCTACATTCTTGTTCCTCAGAAATTTGTGCATTGATGGAGGGTACGATATATGCGCCGAGATGTACAATAAAAATATACTGGCTCCCCTTAAAACATTTGTGCCGAAGGTATGTTTAACGTGCATGTGAATTGAAAAAAACGCGAGGTCGACGTGTAATCCTTCCCAGATATCAAGTGCACTCTCACAGTTCCTGGAGTCACCGAAGACAGCTCCAGAAAACGCTCAAAAAGTAGTGTATGAATTTACCGAGAATGTGAATACTATACTCTGGTGTCTTTCGTAGGTGCATCGGTTTCTAGTCGCATCGGATCAGCGCTGAAGGTGTACGGCCAGGGAGACATCCAACAAGGCTCTCAATGCTATCAACCAAATTAGCCTTGTTCCGTTTTTGATGTCCTTCCTGGCCGCTCGAGCAAAATTGCCCATAGCTACCGTTACTGCCGCAGGTTCGCGGATTTAATTGCTTTCATCTGGGTTTTTTTACGAACTTACCCGTGGCTCTCAGCGCAATGTCTGTACGTCTTGACGGATGACAATCAGCCAGCAATAGATGAGCTACGGTCAAATGCGGTGTACAGCACGTGTTTACTCGAAATTGTACACAACAAAGGCAGTTTATCGGACAAGGACAGGGAAGTATTTGGGGATAGGTTGACCATGTTGAAGGTGTTGTCAAGCGGTAAGAATTTGTCTTTTGTGAGATAAATAGAGGCTAATAATGATCAGGCATCCTGAGTAACGTTTCACCTTTGCCTGGTGCCGCATCAGGAGTCGATGTTGGCAAGGAGATTGTACTTCCACTGCTCCAGCCAGTGGTGGCTTCTGTGTCTCTTACTGAGTCATCAGCGCTGGCTGAGAGTCTGGTGACAAAAATAGTGAGTTGTCAAATCTTGTAGTTTCATCGGTGGTGTTTATTGATGCGGCGCAAAAGGCGCTGGAACCTCCTCAGATAGAAAAATTATCCCTAAAAAACGCTCCACAGTCAGATCACAGGTCTGATACCGAGGTCGAACTTGACCGTTTGGAGAACAAATTGCGCACAGTCCAGCTCGCACTAGAAATTCTAACCGGGGTGTGTGCAACATTACCTGACCCCACTTCCGAGGCGCAGGAAGGTGTACCTGATGCAGAGGAAGATGACGAAGGTAAGTTTTTTTTTTACATAAACGGAGATGATAGTTGACATTCAGATAGACAATGATGCTGAGATAGAAGAGGATGTGACAGATGATATGGCCCTCGACGATACCCCGATCACCAATGGCACAACAACCGCAAGTCATCTGCCTGCGCTCGTAGAACCTCTCATCACCCTTATCCAACCCGTCAGGTTATCATTTCCTCCTGCAGCTGGGCAATCCCTTCACCCACCTACAACATCGGTACTGAGTGCAATTCATGTTAGCGCGCTCGAGTGCTTGAATAACATATTTCTCTCGTTGAGTGCGTCTCCAAACTCTGGATTAGCCGCGGCGTCCGCGAGTGGAAAACAGATATGGGACGGTGTGTGGGCAGCACTTGGGAGTGTAGGCACGGAAATTACACGCAGCCAAGAGCGTAAACAGGAAATGTGGGAGATTGGAGTGGGTGTGCTATGGGGTGTCGGTAATATCTGGAAGGGTAGCCTGGTAAGTCTTCTAATCGGCCAAAGTTCGGGTGTTTGAAAAGTCGCTGTCAGGTGCCCAACGAAGAACAAGTGCAGCTATTGATTCAGCTATGTAACTCGAGCGCTGATCTTGCTATTCGCGTTAAATGCATCGGCACACTCGAGTGCCTGGCACAGCATCCACAGTCTATTGATGCCAATCGCGTGAGCCGCATGTTCCCTCAACCCTTGTCGAAACTGAACACGGGTTTAGGTTATCGCAATGCATCTGCTTTCCATCCTCCCAACATCCACAGCGCCTTCGTCACATGGCACCGAGCCGCTGATCCAAACACTGTCCGCTCTCATAGACATCTATTCCGACGAGAATCTCCCATACGATATTAATTTCCGGCAAGGCAACTTCCTGCAGCGTCTTGTAGATAGTGTTGACGGGGTGCGTAAAGCCGTGCGTGCAATCGATAGGCGGAAAGAGCGAGATCTGAAGCTGAGAGGGGAGGAGATGCGAGACAACTTGGTTGCCTTCATCAAGTACCGAAGGGCCTTGAAATTTTAATGATGGCTTTCAATAGCATAGCTAGCATCACAAAAAAAATGCGCGACAACTGTTGTTACTGGAATAGTTACATGCAGTCAGCTCCATGCATCATGGTCCCAACGCCTGGAGTCCAAAAGACCGGGCTGCCATAATGGCGGATATATTCGTCTGCATTCAAAAGCCACCCCATGCTTCTGGCAGCTCAGGACAATGTCTGTAATCATGGACTTGTCCGCGTCTGACTTTCCTGCATTCATGATGATCCGGCCTGGGTAGCTGGCAGCAGATTTCAGCAAGCCATGCTCAAGTGCGTCGCAAACATTCCAAAGTGGGACCGAATTTGGGAAGATGAGAGCCGGAGCTTGAGATCCTGCCGTATGCACGCTGTACTGTGGTGGGGCATCGAGGATAAGAACTCGAACTGTGGACATATATGGGACAAGGTTCTTCAGGAAACACGGTGTGCCCAAGCGAAGGTGAGTTACGTTCGGGAAAGACGCAAGGATAGAACCAAGTGATGCTGATGGATGGCGCGCTATATGCAAATGCGTCACTGAGCTAATGACGACGCTAGAAAGGGGGCATGCAAAAGAATCGCGGAGTGGAGGCCAACAAATACGGAGGTGCGTGAGGGATTCCGTCTTTACAAGGAGATTTTGGAGGATCGCGTCGAAATAGTACCGCCTATCCATTGTGATCGCAAGACACATGAATCGCGCCTCTGGGACATGTTTTGCAATCTCATCAACACGAAATCGCTTGTGTTCCACAGCGTTTAGCACGATGGAGACGTATCGAGCGCATGGCTCATGACGCGAGAGGAGTCTCTCATACGCGACAAAATCGACCATTGTCTCGATGAAGGCATAGCGCAACACTACCTCGTAGAGCACGTCGCGCCAAACCTTGGACAAGATCGAGATGACGCGAAAGAAATGCCATCTAGCGGAAGCGTCGTCAATGGAGCACCATGCATCTACGATGATTTTCTCCACGAGCTCGTAAGGAAGAGCGTTCCTGTACTTCTGAAGTTTCTTGTGCTGCGCTGGAGATAAGTCAAGTACTGTAGAAAGAACGAGTATGTGGAAGGCGCCAACATTTGCGTTTACGCAGGCAAAACAGTTGTGACAGTGATCTGGGTAGTAAGTCAGCATCATCGATCTCGTTCAACGCGACCACACACATCAACTTACCCCGTCATGGTGCCAACATACCCTCAGAAAGTCAACACATTCTCTGAAGACGCCGAACGTCTTTGTTCGCTTCTCAAGAATCACGGACGGAAAATACGAAACCCACGGATAGAAACGCAATTCTATGTAGAAGGTTCAGCGCTCTACGGAAATTCGGAATGATGTGGAAGTCATGAGGTACCTGGCAAACTTTTAGAACGCCTGAGAGTGACACCCACTGTCTGGAGAGTATTTCGTCGCTTTACTCACAGTGCACTGTATTTGGGACTCGATCAAATTGGGCTCAAGTTGAATACTAATAAAAACCTACATGTGACTGAGCGCGGAGGGTGGGACAGGAGAGAAAACCTTGAAGTGTGTGGAGGTGGTAGGCGCTGAGTGCGTCGGACTAATTAACTACGTACTAACTTACTCGGACCAGTGAAGATCATGTGTCTTCGTGCCCTGGTTTGTGCCTGTCTAGTGTCCACTGAGATACTCTCCCTCCCACAACTTTGGCCAAGGCGCTGAAGACGTTGTAACCCTCCGGGCTCCGTTCGCGTGGGACATGGGCAGCGAGGGACGTAGTTTGAATTGGTGTGCATGGTGAAGAGAGAAGTCGTATCAGATATCGCCTTCTAAATATGTAGATGGTCCGTGCAGACAGCTGTAATGGTATATAAACATTGTGGTTTAGAATTGAAAACCTCATACTTACCTTGATGGCATAGGCTCCTTCATGTACCCGGGTTTGTGGGCCGCGGGGACCCTTCATAGCACGGCGACCCTGTCCATACAGAGGGTAATCGCGGTTTGTATGAGCTCCGGCTCATGCACCGTCTCAATATTTTCCTGTCCTGCCACGGCCACTCTGGCTGGGCAGGCCATTTTTTTTTCGCCCTTCCTCTGTCCTAACCCTAACCCTAGTTTACACCGAAACAAGTTAACCTATTCAACATTCAATGTGATTTGATATCCTTTGCAATCATCATCCTCAACAAAAGTGAACTTCTGTTCATTGAACGTACATTGAACACTACAAATATCTAAATTTGGTGCTCATTACTGTACTCACTCCTTAGTCTTCTCGTACAATTCCTAATCCCTGGATTTGACTTCAGTCTATTATCAGCAAGCCAATAACTCGAGCCCGAACCTTCTTGCTGTCAAATGGATCCAATCCAGCAGCAACTCGGCTGCTCGCAATCAATGCGCTCTCATCTATGATATCCCACTGCTGTGTCCCTGAGACAACCTGTGCCTGGTGTATCGCCCGTGTGGTGATCATGCTACAATGTGCATTAGCAACTACAAACGAATGAATATCTCTTGATGACTGAATTCGATCGTCAACATACCTGCAGGCATCGGGCAGTTCAGTTCCGAGGACAGCCGAAGGACGTGACTGGATGGAAAATTGGGTCAGAAAGGATCGTGTTAATTGTGAACACAGAGGCACTAACGTAGAGTCTTTGATTCCGCCATCCATAGCAAAGCCTACGGAGCCGTCAAACAAGTCGTTAACCATCTTATTGCCATAGGCTAGCAGACTATCGTCGTCCGTGTGGCATGAGTGATTCGAAGCAATAGAAGTAACAGACAGCATACCCTGGTGCTGGCATGATATCTGAACGCGATTGATCAGCTTCCCCTGATGGTACAGCAGAACGCAGTCTAAGTTTCACCTGCAATCAAATCATAAACAGTCTGCTGTCCAATGCCAGACTTTTCTCCAAGTGTCAGGGTTTCGGCGAGGAGGTCCAAGGCAGCGACGAGATTACCATTACCGATCAACTTTAATGTCGAAGCTAAAACCCCGAACATTCATTTTCAGATTCCTAGACTTTGCTCGTCACTGCTCTTACGCATTCCTACCTTTTTCTACATTCCCTCCGAGGTCAATAACCTTGCGGCCCACTGCGGGAACAAGGAGGAACGCAACTTCCTTCTTGGATCGGTAATCTCCGCTCATGGCAATAACAAGCGTGGCCTTGTCTGCCGCCGGGGGAGGCCCAAAGATAGGTGAAGTGATGAACTTGGTATGTGGAAAGCTTGACAGCAGTCTGTCAAGATCGCCTACAGACTTGTTCACAGTTCCATCAGTAGCGAAGAAACTTTTCACTCACCAGCCAGCGCAGGGTAATTCTGGCATCATCAGTGAGCATGAAGCCAGACGCGGATATCAAGCTTACTGTGCTCATTTCAACAAAGATTTTGACCTTGGATGGAGGCGTTTGCTGATGACTGCAGCATGATTATCTTATCCTCCAAGAAGATATGATTACGGCGTACGGCGAGAGCCTTTGCAAACTCGTTGTAGACGCTCGTTACCACAGCATCATTCACGAGACAAGTGAAGATAACATCGCACTCCGTAGCCAGCTGGCCGAGAGTATCGGCGACTTTGACGGCGGATTCGCCAAGTTCTGCGAGGAGCTTCTGGGACTTTTCCACAGTCCTGTTGTACACGAGGAGAGGCGGGAGTTGAGATTTAAAGGATGTAGCTAGATTGCGGGCCATGAAATAGCCCATGGCCCCAAGGCCACAGAAGCCGATTTGAAGAGGGTGGACTCCAGGAGTCGGGGGTCGCGAAAAAGGAACTGCACCTGCATGGGCTGGAGTTTGAAGAAGGTTCGACATTGCGTTCGGGCTAGGGGTATCTATGAGAGAGCAAGTAAGTACTTTATTGGCAGGTCGCACTCGTCAAGACTCAAGAGCATTTGGACACGGTTGTCGAGAATTTTCGGAAACGCTGCATTCCCACGTAGAACGAGGAATAAAGGTGATTGGCTGGCTACGCTACTGATGTGTAGCTCAAGTATCATGGATAGGAGGGACTTCGACGATGAGCTCCCCAACTAAAAATATCGAAAGAACAAGAGCATTAGGTAACAGTTGGTTCCGCAAGCCCTGCAGGTGTTGTAGGTGGGGAACAGGTGCTCGCGGGTGTTCTGTGGGTGCGTCGGGTGGCGTAAATTACGCTTGAATTCTGGAATAACTGTTTCTTGGACTCGTGGATCTGGGAAACAAGGATGTTAGCAGGGCAAAGTCGTATACCGAATCTATTTTGATCGATCGAGTCGAACTCCTGCATTCGTCCAGGCCAAGGGACGTTTACTGGAACGGACTGACCGATGCTAGGCGGAGCCCTCGACACGGTAGATGTCAAACGCACTTTTGTCCTCAGTAAAGATAGTCTAAAATTTCACTCCGCTCAATAATAAATGTTGTATGCTGGGTTTGGGTCCCAGGTTAGTCCTGAATATATTGAATAATACAGATTGCACACCTGCAGCCTGTAGGTAGTTATCTTCCCTCCTCCTTCTGAAGAAGAATACCAGAACAAGGGCTGGCCGCTACCAGTATGCGTCGACCTCGCATCGACCGTTGTCTGCCCGGCCCAGAATAATGGTATGTAAGGTTTCTGTGATAGGACACGCATAAAACCACAAATGGCTTGCGTATGTTGCGTACATCATGCAAGAAGTTTCGTGCACGGGCAGAAGTGGTCACAAGTGAAGCACGGTGAAAACTTGACAACGCAACACCCTGTGCTTACGGCACTCTCGCCTCCAGGGGTAGTACTTCCAAAACAAGAAGTGCATCAACTGTGGAATGGATCTGAGTCTACTCAGTCAAGTACGATGAAGTGGTGCTTATCGATGCTATAGTACAATTGCGTACAATCCTATGTAGTGGAGTGATAGTCCGAATTCACTCTGGGTGCTTCCAAGGTTAAGTACATGTGTCTCTGAATCTATTGAAGGTACATTCATGGCCTCAAGTTCATACAATTCTACGGTTTGTTCTATCAAATAATACATACACCTTTATGGATTCCAATGCATGTTTAGCGCTCAGTGCTCATTCCTCAGTCTTCTCGTACAACTCCTGTGCCCTGGATTTCACTTCAGTTTATCATCATTAAAGGAAGCCGAGAACATGATGACGAACCTTGCTGCTGTCAAATGGATTCAATCCAGCAGCAACTCGGCTGCTTGCAATCAATGAGCTCCAGTCTAAGATGTCCCACTGCTGTGTCCCTGCGACCACCTGTGCCTGGTGCATCGCTCGGGCGCTGATCAGGCCACGGTGCGTGTTATCAACTGTAAAATTAATGAGTATCCCCTGGATGCCTGAATGTCAGATTGTTCACATACCTGCAGGCATCGGGCAGTTCAGCTCCGCGGCCAGGCGACGGATGTGACTAGATTAAAACCAGGTCAGAAATGAATGTTCATTGCGAGCACCTCAAAGCACTAACTTGGCGTCTTTGATTCCACCATCTAGGGCGAAGCCTTCGGAGCCGTCAAACAAGTCGTTGACCATCTTGTGACCGTAGGCCACTATACTATTGTCGTGCATGCGGCCCTTCAGCGATTCGAATTAAAGTCATTGACAGTATACATACCCCGGTGCCGGCATGATTTCTGAATGCGATCATTATCAGCTCCCCGTCGAGATACGGCAGAATGCGGTCCAAAGTTTACCTTTAACTAGATTGTATACAGTCTGCTGCCCGATACCAGACTTTTCTCCAAGCGTCAGAGTTTCGGCGAGGAGCTCATTGGCACCCATGATCATACCATTACCGATCAACTTTAATGTTGGAGCTGAAACCCCCACCCATTTCAGACTATGCTCGCCATCGCTCTTACACGTTCTTACCTTTTTCCACATTTCCTCCGAGGTCAATCACCTTGCGGCCCACTGCCGGAACAAGAAGAAACGCAACTTCCTTCTTGGAACGGTAATCTCCACTCATGGCAATAACAAGTGTGGCCTTGTCTGCCCCTGGGGGAGGTCCAAAAATAGGTGAAGTGACAAAATGGGTATGTGGAAAGCTCGACAACAGTCTGTCAAGATCGCCTATAGCCGCAGACTTGTTCACAGTTTCCTCAGTGACGAAGAAGCTTTTCACGCACCAGCCAACGTAGGGTAAATCTGACATCTTCAGTGAGCATGAAGCCCGGACGTGAATATCGATATCAGGCTTACTGTGCTCATTTCAACAAAGATTTTGACCTTGGATGGAGGCGTTTGCTGATGACGGCAGCATGATTATCTTATTCTGCAAGAAGATATATGATTGCGGCGTACGGCAAGAGCCTTTGCAAACTCGTTGTAGATACTCGTTACAACAGCATCGTTCGCGAGATTAGTGAAGATAACATCGCACTCTGTAACCAGCTGGTCGAGAGTGTCGGCAACTTTGATGGAGGATGCGCCAAGTTCTGCGAGGAGCTTCTGGGACTTTGTCACAGTCCTGTTGTACACGACGAGAGGCGGTAGTTGAGATTTAAAGGATGTGGCTAGATTGCGGGCCATGAAATAGCCCATGGCCCCAAGGCCACAGAAGCCGAGTTGAAGAGGATGTACTCCAGGAGTCGGGGGTCGCGAAAAAGGAACTGCACCTGCATGGGCTGGAGTTTGAAGAAGGTTCGCCATTACGTTGGGGTTGGGTATCTATGAGAGAAAGAGCAACTACTGGTATATTGGCAGGTGTGCTTCGTCAAGAGCTTCTTTGGACACGGGTTACTACTTATCGAGGATTCGAGGGTTATCGGGAACGCCGCATTTAGATCATTTCCCACCGTGCACGTGGAATGAAGTTGATTGGCTGGCTACGCTACTGGTACCACGTATACCTTTGACGGAGAGCTCCTCTCAGAGACGAAGATATCAGCTTGGTCTTGCATGCAAAGGGTCTCAGAGGACGATGTAGTCAGGTTAAGCTTTGCTATGTAGACTTAAACACACGTGATCAATCCGTTCGCTGCTTGCATAAGCGCAGACGGCCAAAAATAGCATTCACAACTTCGACGGCTGGGTACAGCAGTTGGCAGCTGCAGTAGGCCTGTAGCTGTAACAGCAGCAGTTTTGCATTTCTACCCCTGCCCGTTATCACCATGCAGCAGCAGCAGGCCTTACAAGCTTATGCGCAGCAGAACAAGGGCACTCTTGTTCCAGGCCAAACCATCTCAGTAAACAAATACACGGTCCAGGTTGAGCGGTATCTCAGTCAAGGTGTGTTGAATTCACCTGGTGATCTCATCGAGCGTTAACATCTTGTTCAAAGGTGGATTCTCTCATGTGTACCTTGTCAGGACTCCCACCCCCGTGTATAACACGACCCATCATGTTCTCAAACGAATTGGCGTTCCTAATGAGGCCATGCTCGCGGAGGTTAAGAAAGAAGTCGATATCATGGTTCGAAGCATCCAAGCTGCTTACTCGGTGCTTACTGAATCTGCATGTAGAGGATACTGAAAGGGCACCCAAACGTGGTGCATCTGATCGATGCTGCCTGGCACAAAATGGCGAACGGCATGTACGAAGTCTTCATTCTCATGGAGTTTTGTCCAGGCACGTGTTTTTGCAAGATTTACACAGCTGATGTGGTCTTACTCAGACCTAGGTGGTGGAATCATTGACATGATGAACAGACGTCTGCGCGAACGTCTCACAGAAGCAGAGATCCTTCAGATTTTTGTAGATGTCTGTGAAGGTGTTGCTGCCATGCATAATCTTCGCCCCGCCCTTCTACATCGTGATCTGAAGGTGGAGAACATTCTTCAGGCCTCCAATAATGTCTTTAAGCTCTGTGACTTTGGCTCTGCCACACCAGTCGCGCCTCGACCGCCATCTACCACGGCCGAGATTAGAGCTCTCGAGGCGGACTTGAACAGACATACGACACTTCAGTACAGGGCGCCTGAGATGGTCGACCCATACCTTCGCCGTTCTGTTGACGAGAAATCTGACGTTTGGGCACTCGGAGTGCTATTGTACAAATTGTGTTATTACACCACTCCATTCGAAGAACATGGTCCCCTGGCAATTTTGAACGTACAGTACCGCATTCCGCCATATCCCGTTTATTCATCGCAAATGAACACATTGATCGGTGTGTTATTTTTGGCTTCGATCACGTCCGAATATACTGAGTTATCATGCAGCCTCCATGCTTCGCGAGCACGGCACACAGCGACCTACAATATTTGAACTTCTCGCTCAAGTGCACGCCATACGAGGTACCAAATCGCGCTTCGTCTACGATATTCCTCCGCCTCAGCCTCTCTCCCCCCGAGCTTTGCAGCTTCCGTCTACGAATCCTCTTGACAACCTTGTATCTTATCGTCGAGCGCCAGCCACAGATGCCACGCAACAAGTCCAACCAGCTCAGCCCCAGGACATAGGTACAGGCATTCAAGCGCGTGATAGGGTGCTGGAGGCTATTGCACCAATGCGCCGTGGCCGGCCATATCATTCCCAGCAACAGAATGACACTACTCCCTCATCGACCTCTCGGCCTCCTAGTCCGCCGAAGCTGCCGAGAAAGCCTGACGCCTCGTTTGGCGCAGAGGAGGACAAGGCATGGAAAGAGTTGAAAAGCTCTTCTGCTGTTCTCGCTGCGGGGGGCATCAGGGCTCACAAATCAGGCAGCATAACTGCGAGTGTCTGGAGGCCCAAGATATCCGCGCCTCCTTTGGACGATACATGGAGCGTTGAAACGCGTGCGTCAAAAGCGATCTCGGATGAGGTTCCATCGCCAGGGGTTACTGCATTTGGGGACAATTTCGGAGAGAAGTTGTGGAGCGCCTTTGACGGTACTAAGGCTGGGGGAGCCACCCCCGCGACAGGAGTGGGGCCATCCTCAAGTACTGGAAAAGAGCGTATTTCGAAGCTTGCTCCTCCACCTGAGGGGTCGCGTACTACGAGGCTTACTATCACAAAGAGTAAGGACGCGTTCGATGGTCTAGGTTTAACACCATCTTCAGCACCCACACCAACTCTTGGAGAGGCACGGAAGCTGAGAACTGGCCTCGCTGTGGTTAATGGAAACAATCGCGCTGCCATCACTCCTAGTCCATCTATAGCTGCTGCGAAACCATCACCAGCCCCGATCAAACCAATGCCTTCGCCCCGTCCTCCAGCACAATTGACAACTACTCACGCTTCGTGGCGTTCTAGTCCATCAGTGCAACCCCCTGCATCCACTCCTCCTAAGCATCCACAGATGGGCGAATTCTCTGCCGAGGCACGATTTCCTTCAGTAGAAGAGCTCGATGCAACGTTTGGTGTATCGGCACCTAGCTGGCAGCTCGAGTCCTCCGAGCGCCACAAGGAGCGCGAAAAAGTAGTTAATCTGTCCGAACCTTCCTTTGCACCTTCCTCGTCGCTTCAGCCGACTTCTCAGCGTGCCGTTCTGAGCACTACCCTTGGTCTACGCTCAGAGCATGTCACCGGGGTGGCGATGCGTGACTCTGAGAAGGACAAAATTCAGAGGTCCGTTGGGTTGGAGAATGGCATTGGTGCAAACACATCGTCTCCAAAGCCCGCATCATATCGGCCTCTTCCCCGTCCTTCGCTTTCGAGGAGACATCGCAGCAGTATCACTGTCAAAGCCACACCTCAGGCACAGCTAATTGATGACATTGGTACTCAGGACATTACCACTCCTGGTCCGGCGTTACGCAAACCCAAAGACTGGTTAACAGGTGATGTTGATGCCCTCATCTCCCCAATCAAGGACGGATCTTTCGCTCAGGCTCAGGCTAGCAACCTCCCTGCGACGCCCGTTCTACGCGAGTTTACGAATAAGCGATCGTCATTCATTGAAGAGAACACAACAAATTTACAATCGCCACAGGAAGCTGTCGCCGCTCAACAGCCTCCCCATAGAGTGACAACACCTCCATCGCCGTCCAAGATGCATACGCGAGGTACCAGTGTTAGAGAGCGGAAGCAAAGTGTCCCTTTGACACCAAAGAAACCTAGAGAGCTACCAGTGGTCGCGCCCAAACCGGTAATTGCTGCCCTTGCACTGAAGCCGGACCTAGAGTCTCGCCAGGGAGTGACATCGCAACCATTGAAGCGTCCACCGCAGGATGACTCTGATAGGCGGAAAGCTTTCCCTATTTCTGAGTCACCAAAGGCAACTAAGATGCAAGATTCGTCAAGTGATGGGGAACAGGGGCCAGAGGATGCTGTTGGATTTGCTCCAGGGAAACTAGTTGAGAAGACGGGTTCATCCCGAAGACGAAAGACGAGGGGCCGGCAAAGTTCCGTGCACGACCTCGTTGATCTATGGGGAGGAGGTGTGGTGCAGACAAAAGAACGACCAAAGGATTCCGTTCACAGTCCTGCCGTTGCTGCATTCAATGAACCGACCAGGGACTTTGCTGTGAAACTACAAAAGAGCAGATCAATTGCAGTTTCTTCGATGGCTAAGCAGAGGCCTGCATCGCCCAGGATGCAGTCACAGCCCTCAGAGCCCAATCATTCTCAGCGTCGTTCACCAAGCCGGTCTCCCATGCGACCCTTTCCTCAGACACCTGGTGCAAACACCCCTTCGTCTGGTAATGCCCCCGTATCATCCTCTCGCGGGAGGCCGCAGTCTATGCTTGCCTTTCCAGTGGCAAAGTCTACTTCGGATGGAAAAATGGATGCGCCGTCAACTCCTACGGGTCTATCTGTTCCAGAAGACAATCCTCGCAAACACGGCGCTCGGCGGACCTCAATAACAGACATGGTCCAACGCTTCGAAGCTATCGGGGGCAAGGCCAGAGGCCTAGGTGCAGGTTCGCCTGTGATAGTTCCCAAATTAGCAGGTTTGAAGATGCCAACCTCGTCAACTGGAAATGGTCGTGCTGTGGACGTCACGGGCACAAGCCCAAGTTCCCCGTTAGTGTCGAGATTCACAGCCTCCAGAGTCACTGCATCAGCTTTTGAAGAGTCGAGTCCTGGACTTGACCCAGGGAAGCCACGACCATCTGCGATTGATTTAGCCAGGGCGGCCCTTGCCAATCAGGACCAGAGCAAGGCAGACATGAATATAAGAAATCCCGTTGCAGGGTTACCCACTGGGACACCCAGTCGATTCATGCCTGGATCATCAGTAGGACGAACCGGTCCCCTAGACGGTCTTTCAGCATCGCTATCTTTTTCCCCTCCAAAGCCTGCCACACCTCTAGAAGAGCCGCGCTCGCCGTCGCCTGATAAACCTTTTCAGGGAGTGGGCAAGCTCATCGACCAATGGCAGCGTAAAACGGAGGTTGATTCACCTCGAGCCCCTATCCCTCGGAGAGGTGGTTTTACCCCCAAACGAGCTGGTCTCGTCTATGAGGAAGTGGGCAAGGATAGCTGAACCGTGCATCACTCGACCTCTCATATTTGCTTGCATTCATTCGCTGCAATAGCTTGTAAAATTAATTTATACTATTACGATCTGACGTGCTAGAACAAGTTCGTAAACAATAACTCGGAGTTCAAGCTTCAAGCGTCGTCAGAAATCTGAGCTTGCGGGGACTGCGAACGTCGTGCTGTGCTTCCAAGTAACTGTCGGGCTACGTCTCTACCCTTCCCATACTCCCAAGCATCCTGGTCAACAGGATAGCGATTGACTTTCACTCGCTCAGTGTCACCAGCTATGCCAAGCACCTGCGCCGCGGCATCGGCGCGGGCGAGGTTAGAGTCAACGGGGTGAATGACGATAGCTTCGGGTTTCGACTTCGTTTGGCGCGATCTGGGCTGCCATGACCGCGTAGACATATGATATGAGTCGTCTTCGCTCTCGGAATCCAGGAGAGGATCTCTAATTTTATCATAGCTTAGAGAGGGAAAGAGTCAATCAGCCTATATAAGCTAGCGTGTCATAGTTGATACACTTACGTGGTTGACTTTGCTGGGGCAGCATCTACATACTCGAAGAAGAATTGTCCGACTGACAACATAACGACCTTTTGGAGAGATACTTGTTATATTTTCCGCAATAATCTCACGTGGCTATTGGCACTTACAACGGCAAGGATGAGACTTGCTCATCAAGAAGCCGGTCAGGCCATCTCAATGACTTCCATTGGGCAAATGAGGCTCACCATACTTGGTATGACATGGCAATAAGCATGTACAATCTGGTAGTATTTCACTGTTCAACATCGTTCTCTGTGGATTGATGAAGACGCAACTCACAGTCTAAGTGTTGTTGCTACACCGTACAATGTTGCCCTCCACAATGCCTTTGCTAGTCGCGAACGACCAATTAAATGAGGACGCCAATGCTTGCTAATAGCAAATGATAAGAGTCTTGTGTTTCCAATGACCCAGAGTCAGCGAAAGGTGGAGTTAAAAAAAAAAGACACGAACCTCTCAGACAAACATATGACAGAAGTCAGGAGGACACCGAGGAAGAAATCCCAAAAGGTGTTCAGGCGCAGAGAACTAAAGAGGACATGTTCACCGAAGAATGAGAAATGAATGTAATCAACCCAGCCATCCATGCCATCCATGCGGACCGTAGTACAGCTGGTGGAGCTCGTTCAAGATGTGGTTGCTAGCGTTGGTGATAACGTGGTCAGCCCATAATGCTACAGAATGCTACCGCAATAGCCCGAAAAGTACAACTCGACCTCTTACCACAATCGTAACACTCACTGGCAGTCCAGTTGTCAGGGCTGGGGTGTGTATATACACCGCTCAGCGTTCAAGTATCATTGCTCGCAACACGGTGGCACTGAAGCACGATCCCCTGCTGCCGAGGCGTCGCTTGAGCGATAACGTCATACGCGCCAATGCGTCTTCTTCTAGTGTCCTCACGGCGCAGTTCATGTTCATGTTCAGTGTTGCAGGAATGTATATTCGCAACTGCTGGAAGCACCTGCAGGACTAGGTTACCAACAACCTAGGTAAACTGCCGCAAGTGTATATGCGTGTCTCTCGATTCGGAGCTCTTCCTGCAGGATGAGGCGAGTCTCAACTAAATCGATGCATTCAATTCTCCTCCGTTATGGCCAATACGACTTCAAATCAAGTTTTCTGTCAATAAGCTAACCTCAGGCGACACGAATGGGTTTTTCATCAGTGGTAGTACTTTTTTGACATCGCTATTTCATGTTGCGTTGACAGCGTTTATTTCCAATATCCTCTCCAGCCGACTAGTACAAGCTCTCCCTCTCCTCCGGTCAATGTTTGATGATGTCAGCTGCATTCAAGGTGTTGGGGTATCGGAGGTGGGATCGAGTCATCAATCAAGGTCGACCTTCTCGCACACACATCAGGTGAACAGATCAACAACTTGATCTGCGTAAACCTGCTGGCCGCTCACTGTGCCGCATTGTCGAGGGGTTATTGCAAGTCGGTCTCGCTCTTGTCTCTTGTCTCCATGTTTTCGGTTTTTCGGTCACTGCATCCATTTGCTCGTCTCTCGGGTCCAATTCCCTTCTGTTCGCGACAGTCTCGTTATGCTTCCATGTTTTTGCTCAACCAGTGTCGGGTAAAATGGTGGCTCAAGCCTCTCCTGCCAAGTTACCATCTCCGCCCATGTCAGACACCATCTCCGCCCATGTCAGACCATGTTTTCTGACACACATCCCGGAATTCAGTACAGCGACCCCTGAGTTGTACTACTGTGCGCGAAGAGATGTTACGGAAGTTTGAAATTGACGGCGCCTCAGTGTATGCTTTTCATTTATGTCACGGCATTCTGAGCTAATTTGCTTGAGCATGCTTGCCATTCCTAGGAACGAGGAACGAAGATGATAGGCTCTCAGGCACTACATGTAGTAAGAGTTGTGGTAAGTTGGTATGTTAATCAGGAACGAGGAACGATGTTGATTGGCTGAGGGACTACAGTCTATTGAAACGGACTCAGGGGGGTGTATGGCAAGCTAAGGATTATGGTTGAGGTGGGTATGTAGCTGTCAAGAATATAGGATTCAAAGCAAGGGTTTGTTCATACATAAGCTCTAAAGTTCGCCACATAGTAAGACAACGAGAGAGGGTGAGAAGAGACTTGTCAATACATGGAGGGTACCTAACAAGACAATGAGTTACGAGGCACTGAGAAATTTGCTTCTCTGGAGGTCTGAGCCGCATGCGAGGTGTTTGACCGTTCAACCAAAGTAGCCTTCCTTAGATACACGAAATCAAATACACCAGTAGTTTACATTATTCCGCCCCATTCCGTTTGATACAGTCCTTCTCTTGCTTCGGGTTATCACCAACGAGTTTGGCTACTTTTATGTAAAATTATATCGCGATTTCCTTACGCTTTCCGAGAGCAACACTAGTAGTCTCATTAGCTTTTTGTGCTCTCCATTCGCAACTATTTTGATATTCGCAACTGCTGTCGAGAAGTGTGAGCAGCTTTCGCAACGCTGCCTACTGAGGGAACTCACAAACACCGACTGGACTGTGCGAGTTCAACACCCCTGGGAGGGCGAATGCCAAACCACCATTGAAGAATATCTTTGAGATGCGCATCGAGCCGATCGTCATCCATGAAGAACTTCTTGGAACCCAATATCGTCGAAATGCCAGAGGTATCTTCCTCATCTGGAGGGTCACCATTTCCATCAGGATGAGTCCTGTTTTCTTCTAAATTAGTTAACTTATCAACCGCTGGAGCTGGGTGTAAGCATTGGTATATCGGAGTTCTCGACGAGATTTCATACTGACTCGCTTCGTGTTCTTTCGCAACAATAGACTGTGGATTGGAGTCGGGCACGCCGCGGGCGCCTGCAGGCAATAAATCTTGCACTACCTGCATCAGCTCAGGATCTTCCTGAGCAGGGCTAGTAATGTCAACAACCGCATCAATCGCAATTTCGGTTTGCGCAGCATATTGGACCGCAGCCTGAGAAGTACTGGCCTCTCCGGTATCCTGATCAAGCGGGCGCAAACTCTCTTCTATAGCACGAGCTATATCCAGTTCCTCTTGAAGGGCAAGCGCTTCCGGGGAATTATCGACTGCTTTTTCTTCGGTTTTCGCCTTCCGTCCATGAACCGAGTCCTTCTCGACCCCAGCTTTCCGGTAGATAATTTGTAGCTCGGAATGGATGCCTCTCAGTTGTTCACCACTCATCCGAGCCGAGTGAACGACAGAGACCCATGCGGCAACCATGGAGGTCAGATCTATATGAAAGTCGCTTTCATCTCTTGTTAGCAAACCGATGTCTTCTACAAATTGTCTGGAAAATGATTGATGCGGATTGATGCCCTGCTTTGCCCATAGTAAATCGAAATCGAAGGTTTCCGGTGAGAGGAGTGGAGAGAGCAGGCGATGATAAAGCATAAGTTGCATCTGTGATGACACCGTATCCTCGTCTGAGGGCAGTGATGGTGCGCGACGAGTCTTGTAGTCGACGAGTGTCAAATCGTAGAATGTGAGTTGTGGGTGAACGGGCCTTGGGACCGAAGTTCCCGCCACAGAATTGTCATGAACTTCCTCCTCGGTTGGGAGCTGATCCGCTGCCCTGGTCTCCTCGGAAGTAGAACAAAAAGCACGTATATCATTTTGTGATGGGGACGGCGACCGACGCGGCTTCTTCTTGACGGGAGATGATTCGGAAGAGACCAAACTACGTTTGACAGGGTTGTAAAGTTCGTTTACTTCTGATGGAACACGCCGAGTCACTTCATCCTGCCAGATCAGTCATATGTCGATCAGACATATGTCAATCTTGCATTATCTAGGTGCGGAAATACCTACAATTATTCCGAAGATGACTTGTCCATGCGTAATTCCGAAAACTGGGAGTTCCCGCTGCAAAATTACGTTAGAAATTATGATTATTTCACCATCAGGGAAAATAGTTACCGTTAGACCCTCATGAATTAGTTGTTCTAAGCCAGCAGTGAGATTGAAAAGACTTTTGAACAGATCAGGAAATGACGTGAGAGCAACAAAGATGTAACATTCGTACCGTAAAGCCCAACGCTCCCCATTAGTCGATATGCGGATGGGAACTTTTTCCGGCCGCACTTCCAGTTCCAGAGCTTTGTGAATAGACTAAAGTAAAGATCGTTTCATTCTGCAAAAATGAGAAAAAAGAATGAAACTTACGGCTCCTCTCTTGAGTGTCCTATCGTTTTGTTGTGCCACATTTTGATGAACCTGAATTTGTTTACCGTCTCTTGACGTGAAGGAAGACGGTCGCCTTTCGATGGGTTTGTTACGCTCTCCATACAGCCCATACTCATATTGTACTTCACACCTATAATCCAATGTGAGAAGGGGGTGAAGGAAGGACTTGGTGAACAAACCAAACAGGTGAGACAAGGTCTGTCACCGAGAATCCCTTCTTCCAAGAGCAAAACTGCTCGTAGGGACTTCTCACCTGTTTTCGCGGACGCATTCCAGAATCGAGTGTGGCGGTACGCTGCAAGGGCTTTATGCTAGCCGAGATATGACGCTTTCTCGTATTGACAGCAATTTTTGGAGTTTCCTCAATACGATTCGTGTTAGTCATACTCGACTCAAAACCGATATCAAGCGCAGGTCCACCACCAAAGCCACTGAGACCAGCTTTCCTGGGGCCCGCCGAAATAACTTGCTGCGATTGACTAACATCGGGCACCTTCTGCTGCAGGGTTGTCGTGACATGTACATCGAAACATGCAAGCTCCTCATCGGTGAATTCTGAAAAGTCGTAATGTTCAAATTCGTCGTGAGACATGACACTCGTGGATTGGAAGAAGCCGCTGCCAGCTCAGTTCAGCGAGCGTGAATAAATGAACGCGGAAGTCACATGATTGTGTGACGTAATATTTGGCACTGGTTATGATTAACGGATCAGAAGGGTCCTCGAACTCCACTGTCTTACTCAATGTCACTAGTTCTTCTTTATCGAGAACCATGATGCTTAGCTCTGTGAAACGAAGAAAAATGGGTTGGCAGCATATTCTATATCCGTCTTATCAACGCCAAGCGCTCGATGAGCTGATTGCTTGTTGCCGCCGGTCGGCACGAACGCGCTAGGGGCGAGGTTGTGGAGCTGCCACCAATGATTTGAAACTCTAGACACAGCCGATGAGAAACTAATCATCATTGCCTCTCTTCCACATCCACCGATTAACTGTGCCCTGGACTGTCAGGTTAACTGCGCTGTGAGAGCCGCTTTGCTTTGCCTTACACCCTCTTCACCCTCTTCGTCATAGATTAGTTTTTATGACACAGCTTCTCTTATCTATTTATTAAACACACCTGTCCTTTAGCCCCTCATTCGTTGGAGACCATTTTTCAGATCTTCTCCTGTGACGCAAACGTCTCCTTGCGTACCACGACGACCAACATGATGAAGAAATCTTTCCTCCTTGTTGTTCTCTTTTCGTTAGCTGTCGCACTGGCGTCTCCACTCGACGTCCAGGCTCGCAACCCCACACCGTCAAAGAGATATGCGCTCCCCATTCTCCCGCGGCAGCCAGGACCTTCCATTACCCCTTCTAAGCGATCCTTGGACAATCGTGCCCCATCCCCACTTTACATTGCTCGCGAAGCTAGTCCATTACAGCGTCTCGCAGCTCGTCAGGCCGCTCCTTCAAAGAGACTGTCAGCTCGACAGTTGGCGGCTTCACCGCGTTATGTAAACGCCCGTGCTCCTGCACCAGCCCCGTCCAAACGGGTTGCTGAGGAATCCGCAGCGCCGCAGAAGCGCAGCCTAGACGAACAACGTGTGATGGAGGGCACTGCGGATTCTCTGCGTGGGTTCTGTCTTAACGGGCTCGTAGCTTGCCCCGTCTTGAGCACACCTGGACAGTTCCCTCGTACGTTCACCGAGTGGGAAGCGGTAGGGTTTGAGTGTGTTGATTTTACTGCGGATCTGCGCTCCTGCGGCGGTTGTTCTAGCCTTGACCCCACCGAGTAAGCACCTGATGAGGACTACTGCTTGGTTCTGCTTGGCTGACCACTACACTTTTATAAAGGCATGATTGCACGAAGATCCCGCATGTTCAAGGCGTAGCTTGCGTGGCTGGTGAATGCCAAATATCATCTTGCCAACCGGGCTATTCACTACAAGCCGCCGGTGGCTACGGTTGTTCACCAACGGAGTAGGCCCGCAATTGAATTCATTGGATATTTTTACTTCTTCTATGCTCTAGATGACATGATCATCCTGGATTTTTTAGTGTTTGTTCCTTTTCGTTCTTATAGACTTTGGTTACTTGACATTTTTCTACGCTGTCGTGCTACATACTAGCTGGTCTTACGTCCCCCATGTTTTTACGATTAGTACCTGCCCCCTGTTTGTTCTGACACGCGTTTCGAATGACCGTCGCTGAGATTGAAATGAACGACGTCAAGCCTCGGGCTCGGGGCGGAAGCAGTAGGACTTAAAATGGAGGTCGTTCCACTTTTATCAAGAAGTCTTATTAATGGCCCGTCTGTGCCGATTTGCGTTGTTCGCGTCGAACCACTTCGACGCTCGCCGTTGACCTGTCTTCATATCGCACCATCCATCTTCATCAAGCAAACGATAAAAGTCATCATATTATCACTCTTTTTTCACGATTTTACGAACAGCCTCTGTGGAGGACATGCCCATAGTCACTGCGCTGCGTTGATATCACATCTCGTTGCATGTTTCAGTCGCAAAGTCGCCCGCCACACGTTAAATATCCCTTCAGTCCCTCACTTCGTCTGAGGTACCCTACATGGATGCCTTGTAATTTCGTTTCAACATCCACGCCTTTCAGACGCCGCTTTGATCTGTTTCCGCGCCTTTCTCCACTCAATTCGCGAGGTCATCTTCGCTTGGGGAACCCTAACAATATTTTCGTTCCCATGATCTTCATCGTATTTGATAATTACGCATATGAACTTGGAGTCAAAACTGTGCTCGCAGGCATCCTCGCCTTGCTACTCGGTCTCCTTGGATTTATTATTGTGAGTCCCTGATTTGTGAGGGTGATGTTCTAAATATGGAAACGCGGAATATAGAGTATATTTGCTCTCGGAGTAGTCTGGATGATCCCTGCGATGAGGACGCAGACTCCTCCCTACCGACAACCGAACCATCGTCATCCACTCCATCGCAGTCCGAAGAAGATCCTTGGTCTTGTGTTGACTTCCTCTCCAGAACCTATACTCCAGGCACTACCCCCACTACCTCCTGGGTCCAAGACTCCTTCCCTTCGGCGAGCAGCGTCGTTTCCCGACCTGCATAAAACGCCTTCTTCCGAGGACCGACCCCCCGTGACATCGAGGCATGTTTCTTTCAATGTCAAAACTCCGGAATCATACGATCCAAGTTTGGCGAGGTCCGTCAGCATGAACCCATCCCCGACGTCACCGACAATTCAGCGTCGTTGGCCACCTGCAATGTCTCCGTTCTCCAAGCGCAGATCGTCACGAGGGGAATCTGCTCCATGCTCACCCATTGCACGGGATGAAAGTGATACCATCGCGTATAATAATAGGTCGCCCACGTCGAAGAGTACCCACATACATGACCTTCCACTCAAGTGTCTTGATGAACGTTGTGAATGCCGCGGTCGCCGAAATAGTGTAGGCTGTGATGAACATGGCATGATGAACCGACCTCAATTGGACTCTCTTTCCGAAGGGACAGCTTCTACGCGCTCGTCGAAGACTATATCTTTGCGGTTACCCTCTGTTCGGAAACCCTCCAGCGCAAGGCGTCGTCCCACAAGCGTTCCACCGCGCATGCCTGTTGTGATTAATGTCAGCGAGAAGGAGCAGTCTCAACAGCATAATCATACAGCCGGGTCCCCCGTGAGGTCGTTGCCGTCGCCTCCCTTTTCGACGTCCGGTGAAACGTATCGTGCAGAGTTCGTGAGTCCTTTCCGGACGAAGAAATCAAAGATTACCCCCAGTGCGTGTGCCACCTTATCAAAATGATATGATGCTGAACCAACTCTTATTTTTCCACACTTGCAGAGCTTGAGACTTCAAAATCCAGTCGCAGGTCGAGGTTCTCATTCTCTGGTCCATGGTCAAGTCCCAAGCTTGCGGGTTTGCCGCCTGACTCAGCCCCTTCTGCGACATCGTCAACTTGTAAGCACAGGATTTCTTGGTTTTATCAAGGATAATAATGATGGTCTTTTGTACAGCTATTTTTCCGAACTCGCCGTCTGCACTTCGTAGGACATTCGCGAACCACCTCACTCCTTTGTTCAAGTCCCCCACTCTCAGTTCTCCTTCTTCGAGCTTGGAGTCCCCCGTACCTTCACCACAGCTACCGGTGACCGTGCCGAAGTCAACGAGCAAGTATTCCTTGCGGTCTGTCCCTCGCACGCAACCATACGGTCCTCCTTGGAATGCTGTGATGCCAGGGCAAGCTCACGATCTGGTCAATGGCAGTCTAGATGACGTTCTTATCAAGAAACCAATTCGCAGAAGATCTCAAGGGACCGAGGGCCGTCGGGGGTTCAAGTCGCACTCTCGCACCCTTGCGCCGATAGACGCCTCCGAGGGCGAAAACCTACCTGATAATCTTGTGGACGAGCTAGGTCAGCGACTATCGGGATTGATGAACTCCGAGGATGCTATGTCAGGCGCTACTGCCGAGGTAGTTTTGAGAACACCTCCGACTTTGACTTCCGTCGGTGAGCCCGCGAGGCGTGAGTCCGCTACATTGTGGACGATTGCAAGGCTTGAACAAGCTGTTGGCGTCCCATCAGAGTATAGCTAACTTCATTTGTCATTTAATCTGTGGTGAGTGCTTGTATGTTGCTTTTTGAAGAGTTAATATACTAAAGATTCCATTGTCAGATTTTTTCATGTCAGGGCAATCGTACATACGGGCATATAAGTAGTTGATACCACGTTCTTAGCATACATTCTTCACGAAACATCTGCATAGCATACACTTGAATCCATGTCAATCATCGCAGCACATTTTCTAATCATATTCCGCAACAGCCTCTATTGGGCGAGGTAGACTATTTCAACAATCTCTACTTACTATATTCGTATTTACATAAAACCACCGTCAATTCGATCGCATTTTTGGAAGCATATTATCCAGACAGGCCGTCGTTGGCAAGCAGCGCGATCATGGCATTGGCCACCGCACTATGTTGACTGGTACTCAACATCGATCCCTCTTCGATACATTGCTGTAATTGCGCATCAAGCAGACGCCTATGATTTTCGAATGTCAATGTATTTGAGATCGGCAGATGACAGGGACAAGTCACCTGAGTTGGTTCACCAGAATACCGATGCGGGGCCATGCCTTCAATTTGACGATGCTGCCACCCTTTCCAACCGTGAGACCACCCCCAATGTGATTGACAGACACAGGTCCACCGAAGAGAAGCAATGCGTACATCGGAACCTGATCACAACTCAGCACGACAGCACGATCACGTCAAAAAAAAATTGCACACCTGAGTCGCCCCGCGGATGAAAATCTTGCTGGTCATCTGTTTCTGGAAGTAGGCCAGAAACGGCGACTTCCACGTCGACTCCCCAAAGAGGACAGACGAAGGATGCAAAAAAACGCGCCCATCTGTCAGATCGTGCATCTTGTACTCTTTTGCAGTATTTTCGCGCTGAACAGTGCCTGCTTGCACTTTGTCGAATTTGATCGCTGAACGTGGAAGATGCACTTGAACAACGCGAGGCCATAGGCCGCCAAGAATGACAGCTTTGATAATGTTTGTATTTGCACTGTTTGTGTTCAATTCTTGAGAACTCGCTGTCGCGGAACGCGGGATGAAACCGAGATCTGAAAGAGAGGAGAGGAAGTCGCGGCGCAATGATGTGATCTCCCTGACAGCGGCTGTTGAGATAAAATTCTACACGAGACTGGTCATTTCTGGAGTTCCATTACAGCGGAAAATCATACCTCTTCACAGAAGTGTCTCAATGCTTTATGATTTTTGCCCTCGGACTGAAGGCGCATGCATTCGCTGTACGCATTGACGTCCGTGAGTAGATCGCTTTTGTCTTCGCCAAAACATAGTCTCGCCCTATGTATACAAAATGAGTCTCTGTTGTGGATGTTGAGAATAACTTTTTACTGAGTGGCTTCATCCCTCTTATCCATAGGATTGATGAATAAGGGTTTTGACGAGAGGCAAGCCACGACCGTAAGAATTGGGTCTATGACTTGGAAAATTGTGCCAAGAACAAGCATCTGCGAGACATTGTCAATCAGTCACTGCGTCCCATATTCATTATACTACTAACCTTCCCCAGTCGCAAATCTACAGGTAGCATTGACTATACAAGAGCGTGTCTGTTAGTCAAACAATGAAAGCAGGATACATGACTGCAATCACGCACAACATGGCGTCCAAGAGCAGTCAGATGGCCATCTGCATCAATGGCTCCGAGCTCCTCAAGGACATTCCAGGCCTTATCCATAGCAGACACTTCGGGAGGATCAATAGCCCGGTTCAGGAAATGCTGAAAGGAAGCTAGGTCAACGTACTACACTCATCACACAGAATCACTAACCTTCACATCCTCGCTCTCGCGCATCACCTTTACGGTCAACGAAATGCTCTCCAACGGTGTTCGTAGTATTTCTGGTATTGAGAAACGGCCCATTTTTTCTTCCTGTTTTCGGGTATAAAGCTTGTAACAAACCCCCGGCTGCGTTCTGCCGGCCCTACCCCTACGCTGACGGGCTGCAGCACGCGTAACCCACTTTTCTTTCAAGAGAGATAGTCCGCTTTCTGGATCATAGCCCGTTTCTTTGACTTTTCCCGAGTCAACAACATAGATCACGTCTTCAATGGTAATGGACGTCTTTGAAACATTCAGCTACAGGAACCAACTGATGCAACAAACTGACCTCGGCAACGTTTGTCGCGACAATGATTTTCCATCGTTTTGTATCGCCAAAAACAGCAAGTTGTTCGTCGTTTGACAAGTTCGCATGTAAAGGTAATATCTCAGCCTTCTCACCGACCATGCCGCGAATTACTTCGATACAAGAACGAATTTCTTGAACTCCGGGAAGGAAAATCAAAATTCCGCCTTTCTGTGATGTTGCAACGATGTGCTGAACAACAGCAGCAATCAGCTACGACAAAAATGATGAGTTTTCTAGTCCGGTTGCAACACCATGGAAATACAACCTGGTAGTCAATCCTTTCCGCCTGCATAATGTTTTGAATTGCAGATGTCGACTCTTCGCTGAGGCCCTTGGAACTGCAATAATCTCTGAAGGCATGTTTCTCTTCATCTGATTCTTTTCTATTTGGTTTGGCTGATGTCGCCTTATAGGAAAGTGAGGAAATGTAGTCTTCGAGATACCTGTCATAATTCATTAAGTGAGGGCCGTCGTAGTGGAGTATTGGAGCAGTCGAGAAAAAGACGCTACTCACATATCTGTGATTGGGTGTGTAAAGCCTGGGATAGTCAACATCGGGGCGTTGTTGAAATATTTCACGAATGTTTCATGATTGATTGTTGCCGACATGAGCACCACCTTTAGTGTGGGGTGTCGTGCCAACAATTCTTTGAGTTCTAGAAGCAGAAAATCTCCATCGACAGAGCGTTCGTGAACCTACGTAGAGTCAGTCGTGGGCTGGATTTTATGAAAGGTTGTCGTGCACCTCATCAACAACAATGTGTGTAACATCCTTTAGCCCGTCGCCGGACCCTAGCCTTCGTAAAACGACACCAGTCGTACAGAAGAGCAACTTGGTCTCTTGACTATGCTTGGTCTCCCCACGAATGGCATATCCAACAGAGCCGTCATCTATCCGTTCTGAAGAAACCCGCGCGGCAACAGATACGGCTGAAATTCTGCGAGGTTGGGTGACAATGATCGAAGCTTCAGCTCCGTGCCCCGACATTATCAAAGAATCTAGGATGAATTGTGGAACTTTGGATTGCAGCCTCTGAGCTAACCTCGCACAGATAGACGTTGACCACGACTTACGCTGAGTTGTTTTACCACACCCTGTGGATGTACTTCCTTAACTAAGAGCTGCAAACAGATAACAAGGCTCACCTGTTTCCCCAACCACAACAACAACTCGGTTGCTTTCGAGCAAGGACAGAAAGTTATCCTTGGCAGCAAATGCAGGAAGGCGTCGACGAACGGATAACATCGTTAAATATGCCTGAGATTGGCACAATTTGTCAAAATCCAACTTAACCTGTGCATTCGATCTACTGTCACCGCGATGCCGGATTTTGTGACGCGCCGTTGTATTACGTCCAGTCCGTAAGGCAGCTGTATGCATAGTGGGCGATGAAGGGGGCGAAGGTATCAAGAATTTAAGCACTTCCGACACATCTGGCGAGCCGTTGGACTGCACGCGTGCCCATTGCTCCTCGAGAACCCGCATTGTTGCCATAAGTAAACCTTCTCCTGGCTCGATAAATCCATCCTGTTTCATTTCTTGTAACAGTTGCGCAAGGAGATGAAGCCGCATGTACGGCGGGACAGACTTCGATGTGATGTACACAGGAGGATAGCTGTGAAACGAGTGGTTAGAACAAGATGGGAGCAAAATGTGTAGTTCCACGGGCGCGCTGAATAGAGGCATTGATATATGGTTCGCGTCGACAAAATGAGCCCCAAGAGCCTCTACTTCATCCTCATTACTTCGTAAACCGTCCACGACATTAACCAGCATTATATCATCTGGATTGGCTTGGGCACCCGCATCCTCACCTAGGAGCCGATGGTCCAAAGAGGCCACCAGCAGGTCCATATTTGTTAACGAGTACTGTCTGTCAGCAGTACACTGTTTGACAGTGTGTGCAGGAAAACCAGCCTCTTTGATAATTTTCTCCTCCACCCATCTCTTGGCCAAGTCATCAGAGCCAGAGTGACCGGAGACAATGAATGGATCGGATGAGTTATTTCCGGGAAAGAAGCGCTCAGGAAGGTCGCATTCCGGGAGATGAAGAACCAGATGCTCTATGCACGCCTCCAGCGGAGACATTGAATTCAACAAATTACCCCCGAGAGGCGAAGGTTTGGACAAAAAGGCCAGCGTAGTGCGTATGTGATTAGACTTGAAACCTAAGTGACCGAGCTGCTGCGTAACAGTTGGTATAGCGTCCGCGGGCAATACAGATGGTATAGGGTCGTCACCAAAGTACAGCGCATTTCCCTTGCGACTTTCGTTAATGACAGCGTCTATCAATGAACTGAAATTACCTTCTTGACAACGCCTTCCACCAAATCCCGCAACTCAGTGGTCATTCTCACCTCAGGGGAATGAGCGAACTCCTTCGACACCTGCGTCGTGGAATCTTTTGAATTTCCTTGTTGTCGATTTTGGGCTGCCTTCGCCTGTCTCTCATCTACTGCTCTACGTGCGGCAAAAGGATCAGCATCATACATCCACTTCATGTGTTCTGGAGCATTTTTATGTTCTGCTACTAGCTCGGTCCAATAATCACGGGGTCCAGGTGGTAATACACGATTGAGCTGAAGTGCATTACAGAACTGCCGGGTTGCTCATGCTCAATCCTACTGGCCATGTGAAGCATGACAAAAAAAACACTGACACGGTACAACGCGTATGTGGCACCCCAATGACGCGCTTCTAGCGCAGTTGGTCTCAAATAAGGTGGGTGGGGTTCGAGTCGGACACTTTCTGTCTGCGACGTTTTTTTATCGAGCCGAGAGATGATTACGACGAAAGACCAATCATTGCCATGTTTTCGCTTGTGGATCTTGAGCTTTGTTAGAAAGCTTGATAGAATAGTCACACTCACCGTCTCGACGGTCGGTTTGTCCCAGCCACTCTTTTGGCACCTAGGAATACAGAGGTTAGCACTGGAAATCTGCGGGTCGTATTATGTTGCAGGGCATGTCAATTCTCTCGAATGGCAAGCATCATTATCAAAGTGCAACGGATCTCCTAGATCAAAGAAAAAAAAGTGCATGTACCTTTCATGAAGTAGACTCAAAGGATACTTGGATCCGGGGGGAAAGAGTGGGTTTTCTTGCTCTGCACTAGCTGACTGCGATGGCGAACCTGCGCCAGAATTTTTGTTAATCTTCGACGAATTTCCTGCATTCCCGGATTTTACGACACCCTTGCGAGGAGGCATCAACTTCTTGAAGTTTCAAGTGAGCGCCCAGGACAAGTGGCACTGACTTGGAGAAAGTAAGAAATCAAAGACAGTTATGTAAGCTCTTACCACCTCGCTCCAGCTCTCACCACGACCTTGCTATGGCGGAGAGTGACCTTTACAACCTTGAAGTACTCTCGCTAGTCGCCAAAATTACACAAGAGATTGACAACTATACTGGCATTAACGACAAAACGCTCGCTGAATTCGTTATTTCTCTTCACGACCAATCTAAATCACTTCCTGACTTCAAATCACAACTCGGTAATGCTGGTGCTGAATTTCCCGACTCCTTCGTTGAGAATGTGGATCGTTTAATCCTCAGCTTGCACCCGAAACACAAGAAGAAATCCAGTTTAGTTACCAATGGCGCCCAATCAAACGGAGACGCACTTGATCATGAAAAGGACAAGCAGAAACGACTTTTCCCTGGGCTTGCTGTGCCGGACAAGGAGATAAAGAAGGATGTGCTCATGAAGGAGGTGGACGATATGATGGCTCAGTTTGAAGGTGTTGCGAAGAGGACAAGAACAGCAGACGAGGATGAGCGGCCTGTGAAGCGACCTCGGTCACGGTCACCGCGCCGTCGCAGTCCAAGCCCTGACAGAGGTCGCAGTTACAATGGAAGGAGGGATGATCGGAGGGGGAAAAACGGAGATGAGCGGCCAGTATTGTTTAAAATCTACGATGGCCGAATATCAAGCCTCAAAGATTTCGGCGCTTTTGTGCAGCTAGAGGGTGTTGCGGGACGTATGGAAGGTGCGCAAAGCATCTTGGTCCTCATTGCTGGTTTGCTGACATACTTCCAGGCATGGTGCATGTTTCGAATATTCAGCAGGGTGCACGTGCCAACTCTGCATCCGATCTCCTTAGCCGTGGACAACAGGTCAAAGTTAAGGTGATGAGCATTGCGGGAAGCCGTATTGGCCTATCTATGAAGGATGTAGATCAAGCCACGGGTCGCGACCTCACTCCTCACTTGCGGATCAAATCTGAAGCGGAGATGGAAGAAGAGCGCCAGCGAGCGGCTCGTGCTTCGTCTGGGGCAAATGCTGTGCCATTGCGCGCGAAGGACGAACCAACAACGACTCGGTCTGCCAAACGTCTGACCTCACCTGAACGATGGGAAATCAAGCAGCTTATCTCATCTGGTGTCATCGATGCTTCCGAGTATCCTGACCTTGACGAAGACTTTGTCAATCCTGTGGCTCGAGCAGAGGTCGAGGAGGAGCTTGACGTCGAAATCAGGGAAGAGGAACCGCCATTTTTGGCTGGTCAAACAAAACGCACTCTCGATCTCAGTCCTGTGAAAATCATCAAAGCTCCTGATGGTTCCCTCAACAGAGCCGCCCTAGGGGGTGCAGCTTTGGCTAAAGAGCGACGCGAGCTTCGACAGCAAGAAGCGAATGAGCAAGCTGACTCCGAAGCTCGAGACTTTAGTGCACCATGGCTCGACCCTATGGCGAAGGAGTCAGACAGAATGTTTGCTCAAGACCTTCGAGGTCATCTCAAGGATCGAAGAGCTGGCGAAGTACCTAAATGGAGGGAGTCAACATTCAACAAGGCTACGACATATGGTGAAATCACAAGCCTCAGTATACAGGACCAGCGGAAGAGTCTGCCTATATACAAGCTTAGAGACGCTCTATTAAAGGCCATTGATGAGGTAAAACAATTCTTATTCTGCAGATCGAACAGCCCCTGACTCACTTTTATAGCATCAAGTCCTCATTGTTGTTGGGGACACTGGCTCTGGCAAAACAACGCAAATGGTTCAATACCTCGCTGAGGCTGGCTTCGCTGATAAAGGACGCATTGGTTGTACACAACCGCGTCGTGTGGCTGCTATGTCAGTCGCAAAGCGTGTCTCGGAAGAAGTAGGATGTCGCCTCGGTCAAGAAGTTGGCTATACTATCCGTTTCGAAGATTGTACGAGTCCGGAAACGAAGATCAAATACATGACAGATGGTATGCTGCAGCGTGAGTCGGTGATTGATCCTCTCTGCAGCCAATACTCCGTGGTCATGCTTGATGAGGCTCATGAACGGACCATCGCAACCGATGTCTTGTTCGGTCTTCTCAAAAGTAGGCTTCTGCACTTTATTTGGTCGGCATTATCTGACGCCTTGCTTGCAGAGGCTGTCAAGAAGCGACCCGATCTCAAACTAATCGTCACCTCAGCGACTTTGGACGCTGAGAAATTCTCGAAGTACTTCTTCGGGTGCCCAATTTTCACCATCCCCGGTCGCACCTACCCCGTAGAAATCCTATACACCAAAGAGCCAGAATCCGACTACCTGGATGCGTCATTAATCACTGTCATGCAAATCCACCTGTCCGAGCCCCCAGGCGATATTCTCCTCTTCTTGACAGGCCAGGAGGAGATTGACACATCATGCGAAATTCTCTTTGAGCGTATGAAAGCGTTGGGTCCAAAAGTGCCAGATCTTATTATCCTTCCCATTTATTCTGCCCTTCCATCCGAAGTACAGTCTCGCGTCTTCGAACCTACTCCTCCTGGTGCCCGCAAGGTTGTCATCGCCACCAACGTTGCAGAAACTAGTTTGACTATTCCTGGGATTTACTATGTCATTGATCCCGGGTTCTCGAAGCAGAATGCATACGATCCGAGACTAGGAATGGATTCACTGGTGGTCATGCCTATATCCCAGGCACAAGCACGCCAACGCTCTGGCCGTGCTGGTCGCACAGGTCCAGGAAAGTGCTATCGTCTTTACACAGAGACTGCCTACCGGAACGAGATGTTGCCAACGTCTATTCCCGATATCCAGCGGACGAATCTTGCCCATACTATTCTGATGCTCAAGGCGATGGGTATCAATGACCTCCTCAGTTTTGATTTCATGGACCCACCGCCAGCGCAGACCATGCTAACTGCGTTGGAATCATTGTACGCGCTTTCGGCGTTGGATGACGAAGGTCTTTTGACTCGCTTGGGCCGCAAGATGGCTGACTTCCCCATGGAACCGCCGCTTGCGAAGATGCTCATCGCCTCTGTCGAGCTTGGTTGCTCTGAAGAGATACTTTCCATCGTGGCCATGCTGTCCGTGCAATCTGTCTTCTATCGCCCAAAGGAGAAACAAGGGCAAGCTGACTCTAAGAAGGCGAAGTTCCATCAGCCAGAGGGTGATCACCTTACCCTTCTGACAGTATACAATGGCTGGAAAGGCGCGAACTTTTCGAATCCTTGGTGCTACGAGAATTTTATCCAGGCAAGAAGTATGCGGCGTGCGCAGGATATTCGCAAGCAGCTAGTGGGTATCATGGACAGGTCAGTGTACATTCTTGATGTCAATTTCATAGCTCTAACATCCTTCTCAGATACAAGCATGATATTCTTTCGGCAGGGAAGGATTACAACCGTGTGCGGAAGGCGATATGCTCTGGTTTCTTCCGGAACGCAGCTAAGAAGGATCCTCAAGAAGGCTACAAGACGCTTGTTGAAGGCACACCCGTATATATCCATCCCTCTTCTGCTCTTTTCAACCGCGCGCCTGAATGGCTAATCTACAACGAGTTGGTATTGACCACTCGCGAATACTGTCACAACGTCACTACCATAGAACCAAAATGGCTCGTGGAGGTTGCACCTCAGTTCTTCAGAGTCGCCGACGCCAACAAGATCAGTAAGAGGAAGAGGCAGGAAAAGATCGAACCATTGTTCAACAAGGTATGCCATCACACTCATATAATGCATGCATCTAAGGCTCACACATTCCCTAGTACGAGAAACCCGACGAATGGCGATTATCGAAAGTCAAACGGAGTGCACGCTCGGTATGTAGTCGTTCATATGCTGGTTCAAATCTGTGCTAATCTTGGCAATAGAGTCAAACATTTGGTTAAAACCTTGCGTGTTTGTTGGATTAATAGTTTACGATTTATTTGTAGCTGTAAAGTATAATGTTGTCGTATACGAGCCTGCTGCGATTTGCTGCTCGATGTCCATACTAGATCACTTGAAAGATGGTTGATGGTGGCGTCATGCTTGCTTGCTATGACCGCGCAATGACTTATCCACTTGATGTCCAGATGATCCACGATATCCGACAGAAAATGAAAGTCTTGAAAACTAAGAATGGCGATTAGTATCCCTGTGTGCGGTTCCAAGATGAGAACACATACTTGTATATTTGCGTTGACAAGAGCATTAGCCCACAAATCGCATGGCATCAGCATCTACATAGTACTTCGCAACCTCTCCCGCCTTCACCACTGGTGCTGTTGGATCGGGTACCAACATGAATGATTGGAAGAAGACTCTAGCCTGTCCATCGACAGACTTAATTGGAGTGGATACTGGATTGCCAGCAGGACCGCGTCCATGAGTGACGTTTCCAGAGACCGTAACAAGAAGTGAGGGGGGCTGAGAGCCTGTGATGACATGAAGCGCGTGTCTGCAGGGCATTACAAGAAACAGACCTGGTATGGGGTGGCAATCGTAGGACTGAACTTCATGCCTGGTACTCGGCATATCTTGAATGAGTTTTTTCACACCCTCAGCACCCTGACATGGATTTCCGTTCCACGTCAAGGTCGATGAGGAGCGATAAAACTTGGGGAGATCATCCACCCTTGTAGGGGAGTCATATGTGGTGTAGTATAAACGCGTAAACGCGTCCGCTGCCCTTGTCGCGATCTCGATGCTTATTAAAATCAGGATTTGGATGATACAAAGTGCGATAATGACACCTACTCATTGCGGGTGAAAGTCGTAGTTGTGGTCATGGTTCAAGACAAAGGATCATCATCTTCCGGCACCGCGCTGGCTTAAGATTGGTAGCACGTGACATACCCTCCTGTGTACATTATGTAATACCATCAAAGCGGTTTGTGGAACCGTCGGGCTGTCTGGGAACAGGTCCCAACATGCCGTAGGAACTTGAAGTATCCATTAATACCATCCTGCAACCATCCTATAAATTTGCAGTCCAGGGTACATAGCAACTCGCTCACCGCATTTGCCTCCTACCACCACCATGGCAGAACAAATTCGTGTTGTTAGTCTCAACTGCTGGTATGTTATATCCGTCCGAGTCTGCAAGCGCGGTCAGGTTAATTCCAAGAGTGACGCAGGGGCTTGAAGTATGTCTCGAAAGATCGGGCCGAACGAGTTGCAGCAATAGCTAGTGCGCTCGCTCGCTCGGACTACGACATTATTGCGCTCCAAGAAATCTGGGTTGAGGCAGACTATAATCAAATTCGTGAGAGTGTCGTCTCTCGCTTGCCCTACACAAAGCTTTTCCATAGGTATAATATGTCTTGTGTGGTGTGTACACAGGCTCATGCTCTCTTAGCGGTGCTCTTGGTGCCGGACTTGGTATCCTCACAAAATGGCCCATCATTGCCACCAGCATGACACCATACTCACTCGTTGGCGAACCCACAAACGTCTTCGGAGGAGACTGGTTTGTGGGAAAGGGTGCTGGGAGCGTAACGATCATGCATCCTGTTCTTGGAGCGGTCGAACTTTTTGTCACGCATGTAAGCCTGCCCACACACTTATTGTCTTACGGTATTGACAGTGTATCCAAGTTCTGTGCTCAGGGCGGAGAATCAGGTCCTGAGTACAACAGAACTTATCGCCTGGTGAATGCTTGGGAGTTTGCCAAAGTCACACGGCAAGCCGCTGAACTGGGGCGGTATGTTATTGCCGTGAGTTATCTCCTGCAGGCTCCATCGTTTCGAACGTTGCTGACTCATAAATAGATGGGTGACTTTAATAGCATTCCAGCGGGTCTCCCGATGAATGTCGTCCTGAACCATGCCGGACTAGTTGACTCGTGGGCAACTTCACATGCACACATACCCCCGCCCTCTGGGATGTTATCTCCCATAGAGGGTGTTCTCAATTATGGGGTCACTGCCGATTCACCTCTTAATTCCTATCGTGACTCAGAACCCTCTGGTGACCCAATCGTTCGCAAATATCAAGGAAAACGCCTGGATTATATCTTATTCCGGCATCCCAGCCCCAACGCGACCAATGATCACCTTCCCCGATTGACCTGCCGAGATAGCCAGGTTGTATTCACTGATACCATTCCCGGTAACACATGCTCCTACTCCGATCACTTTGGTATCGAGGCGACGCTATCCATTGACACCCATGCCGGTAATCAGGATGATATAGCATCACTGAAGGATACGTGGTACAACTCCCCCTCTGAACTCTCCTCGAATGTCATAACCGAGGTGATGAGCGCCTTCAACACGTCGTACAGGATGTCGCAAGATCGTTCTCGCAAGGAATTGACTATCTTTGGAGTGAGCATCTTTGCGCTGATTGGTCTCATCATTGGATCCGCGTGGGTAATTGTTCCCTGGCTTAATCCAATTTTTGTGCTTCTTGTCATTTACTTATCGTGGCTGGCTACAACTAAGCTTTACGAGGGTTTCATCTTCGGGAACTGGGAGCGGAAAGCTTTACAGAATGTTATAGAAGAGCTTGAACTTTACAAGCATACCCTGGCGACACAAGCACCACACGACTGGTAGAAAACATAGTATCATTAGTACGGTTTTATGTAGGATTGGAGGGACTATTTGCTGTATGTTACTTGCTATATATGGACGAGAATACGAACAAAACGGTAGACCCGTATTTTAAGGAAGCTATACAAGGTAGGTAGTCGAGGCAACAGATGTCATAGCGGCCCAAGAGGTCGCAAAAGCAGGACTATTGATGCTTGGATGTGAGGATTCAGAGGGAGACGAAGGACGAGTGGGCGTGGGTGATAATGTGAATTTTTTGCGGCGAGTAGGCCAGTCCTCCAGATATTGGGATGCGACTGATCTTTCTGCGAAAACAGAGAGAGCAGACTGCATTCGGCGAAGAGCTGGGGTGGACGCCGCATGCCGAAGAACTCGGGATGGATCTGCGGCAGTCACACAAGGCGTAGTGGGTTCTGCTTCACTGCCGCTAAAATCAGGAGTTGGCGCCAGATCTAGCCAGGTACGGCCCCAGCTTGGAGGTACTGTTGGGCTCAATCGCTCTTCGTAACTTGTATCAAGGATTTCTCGAGCCATTTGTTCTTGAACTTCTTGCCATCCCGAGTTAGTCTCCACACCATCGCCGCTGACAACGCGGAGGTTATCGTTTATCTCGCTCCCGAGGAAAGTCTCGGTGTCAGAACCAAAAGCATGAGGCATGTGGCTTTGAATGCGAGGCAACTTGTACCGCACGAATTCGCGACAAGAGATAAAGGCCGTCGTTGCAACATTCAAGAAAGGAAATGCTTGAAAAACATGAACCTTGAAAAAGTAATGACCAGTAAAACAAACAAAAAAATAAATGAACTCACAGCATCCTGGTAGGTCTCCAACTGAACCTGGACGCCGGCCAGCGACGCTTTGTGTGAGAGAAGTACGATTTCATCATGCAGAACCTCCGCATCGCCACATTGAATAAGCATGGGCGGAAGTCCGTCGAGTTTGCCAAACAGTGGGCTGGCGTATGGGTGGGTGATGTACTGCTCGAGTCCATCTCCTAGATACATTACAACGGGGTGCAAGTGACCGGTTGGACCAGGCGTAGGAATGATGTCGTAGGGAGCATTGGTATCCCATGATTCGCAGCTCAAGGTCAAGTCTGTCATTATGTTTCAGACTACCCACAAAGTAAGTGAATCGCTTGTACATACCAACCCAAGGAGAGAATAACATGGCACCGCCTGGCAGAGTGTACCCATTATCTCGCAGATAGAGCAGGAGTGCGAGGCCTAGTGCGCCGCCCGCACTGTCACCCGCTACAACCAGATTTTCTGGCGGCACTCGCAAGTCGTCCGTCAGACGGAAGTAGGTGCTAACCACGTCGTGCAGCTGTCCAGGAAAAACTGTTTCCGGAGCGAGCCGATAATCGACGGCTTGGATTGTTATTGAGGCAAGGATGGTAACGCAAGTTGTGATCAAGAGACTCACCAAATATGCGTGCGTTGGTGTATTTTGACAATGGAATGGTCAGCATCCTTTGCGCTGCTGCGCTGGATGAGTAATATGCTCCTGAAAGCGGAATCAAACGATGCGTTATACAGAGTGCGCCAAGAACTCACCGCCGTGGATATAGAAGATGACTCGAGATTGCCCTATTCGAAGATCGTAATCAAATTTCGTCTGGTCGACAAGGTTGGCCCCATCGCCTGCTTTGCGAGTGGACTTGTAATCTGATTGCAAAGATTGCCAGAGTCTCTTCCCTATTATCCATTCCCCAGAAAGTTCACGTTTTTCGTCTTCCATTGCATCCACGGTCTCCAGCAGGCCACGAAGGTTGCGTTTACGCACACAGAAGGTCACAGGGGTGACCAAAGCGTCCGAGGGCAATGGAACTAGTCCTCCGATACCCATTGCTTTGCGAACCATAGTCTAGGGTCGTTGTTATTGTTAAGGTTGTGAATGACACAATTGCCACTCACGATATCAGCCAGTGCAGAGTGCCTTGAAACATCTCGCATAATACTACTGAGAATAGTCATCTCAATGCCCCATGATTTCCTACGTGGGCCCCAAACATGATGAGATATCACATCAAGAGCGAGGGACGATGCTGAATGGATATTGTTAGAGTCGGATGTTATTGATCATTGGTAGAATATTATTGATCTTACCTCTATTGAATGCGAAGACAGGATATTTCCATGCATCCCAAAATTTCATAGTGAAGCCATTCGTTATTTTAAGATTCCGGTCAATACGCGCAGACGCTGGGAAGACGCCGGGGGAGTCGAAATCCTGTAGAAGAGTTACGACCGATGGTTTATTGGTTCCTATGGGGGAACTGGCATTTGAGCCGTGATATAAAAGTCGCAATGAGTCCCTAAACATCTTCGGTGGGCAAACACTACAACTTCAGACGAGCTGGTCAAACAAATGAAGGGGTGGCAAGATCCGCAAAATGTGGTCAGAATATTGGTTTTGTGCTGGTCAGAACATAAGGACCATCTTACTTAAGTGCCCGCCCCATGGCGGCTGCGTCATACAAGGGGTGAAACAATCGGCCATTTTCAAGCTCCGGCCGGCCGTTTCTGCATAAATGGACTCCCAAACGGAATCTTCGGCGCCGGTGTGATCCGCGGAGTGGGCACCCCTCGCGGACCGATCCGAATCGGCGTGACTCAATCAATGATGATAAATCACGGTTTGAAGCGCCGATTGCATCGGCACGAAGGTTCCTCCCCAAGGCCCGCACGCTACAGAAAGCTAATATGTTTGACGCAAGCGGTCCGAGGAGTTCAAGAAAACTTCACAATTAGCAGACACGCCTGGAACCGGTGCACTAGCAGTGTCACCCTCTCTTCGGCTGCGTCAGGCTTTCAGCATGGACTAAAAAACGGCTGGAGAGACCTTGGTAGTTGACGAGCGAAAATAAGATTGATGTGCATAAGTTGTATCTTACTAATCTTAATAGTCATCGCCTCGACTGATAACCTCTTTAACGGTGGGTCGAAGAAGGATTGTATGCTCCTATTCACGACGTTGAGCGACCATGCTCGAGACAAACAATTGAAAGGACTTACGAATTGCGCGGTCATGGAGCCCTTAGCATCACAGAGCGGCGGGTAGTCTTGAACAATTCCTTGTTGCACTAGATTGTTGAGCTAAGGGAGGAGCAATTAATCAATGATGGATTGCCTAGTAAGTCGTGTAACCAACCGCCAGTAGATATTTGGTTTCGCCAATGCGATCCAAGTACCGTCGGCAAAATGGAAGAGTTCCGAAGTTACTGCTGATTGACTTGAGCAGTGACTTGGCAGAAGTTAGTCTTACAATTTATAGACGTCAATTATTGTCATAATGCAAGAATAAGAGCAACTAACCTCAGGGGGACGCGGGGAGCGTCGATGATTTTTGCGTAATGCGAGCACTCGCCCTGTCAACAGGATCAGCATCTGACGAATTCATCTACAAACCAAGCTTACGCTCTCAACCACACGTCCACGACCCGTCGAGCCGAAGGTTTCAATAGCAAAATATTCGCCCTCCTCCATTTTCGTCGGATCATCGTTCTTCACAAGTTGAACCGATTTCCCGCCATGTATCTGGTAAAGTCCTATAGAATGCCCACTAAGGTTTTCTATCGACTTGACTGGAAACGCGTCAAAGGAGTCCAAAATACTGATTGAAAGACAATACCTGGATATGTCTTTCCATTGACCTCAACCTCGTACGACTCCATAGTCTCTTGAATGGCAGCTCCAATTTCGCCCAAGCGCACATCAATACCAGATTCCTACATATATCCTTAAATTGCAGTCGAACGTGTAAGGCGGACTTGGCTTACCCTAACACCAGTATCAGTAGCAGCTTTTACTGCTTCAATAAGCTTGTCGTAAGTAGGCTCAAAATTGAGCGTGAAAGCAGAATCAACTATGCGTCCTTTTACGTGCACTCCTATATCGATCTTCAGAACGTCACCACTTTGAAGAACTGATCATCCGTAAGTAGCGAATTCTGTCCACTCAACGCACACATACCAATGTTGTCTCCAGCATTTGGTGTGTAATGAGCAGCGCAATGGTTCAAGCTGAGTCCAGTCGGAAAACCAATGCCAGACTCCAATCCGGTTTCCTCGACAAGGGCACGGCTGCCGTCTTCGATGAAGTTTGCAACTTCGGTCATGGTCATCCCGGGGCGTATATGTTTCCGCGCGCTTTGTCGGACCTGCCGATGAACTTCGGCGGCACGACGGATGCTCTGGTACGTGATCTCTGGATCTTCCATTGCCATTCTTTCGTCGTAGCGCTTCTCTTCGGATGTCGTCCTCCATGCGTTGCTGTGAACAAGACGCTGTCAATCTCATTAGGGTATCAATGTATTGCAATACGCACTCGTCCTTGTATGGCTGTAACTCCCCCTCTGGGTAGACACCACTCGTGAATATCTTCGACAGACCAACTCGTGGGGGATCTGACTGTTGCACCTTCTTCTTCTTAGGCTTCTTCTTCTTCTTCTTTTTCTTTGTCTCCTCTGAATAACATGTAAGAACAGTTTCGAAATCACTTTCAACTGGCTCACCTCCGGCGCCTGGAGTGTCATCTACAACGTCATCCTCTTCCACGTCGTCCTCTTCGTGAACCTGCGGCACGACGTTTTTCTGCTCAACCTGTTTCTCATCCTTGGATATCATTGAAGCGTTCAATAGTCTTGAATTCCCTGTTGCATAGGACGAACAACTCTAATAAACTGATCTAGGGTCAGACTCCCAGTAACACACTGCCTCGTGGGAGGGGGTCATAAGCTAGGACGGGACAAATCGAGGGGTCATTGTCATTGCATTGGGGAACTGGTGGAAAGGTGCCCATGAGGTAGTGGAGTCGTGGAGGAAAGATAAGAGGGACGAAAAATATAAGACTAGTACAAGAATATCGAGACTAACAAGGAGTTATACTCCAATACAGAAATAAGCTCCCGTACAAACAAACTTAGTTATGCTCCGAAACCGTAAAGTGTGCGCCCCGAGCGCTTCAAAGCATAGACCACATCGAGAGCGGTAACAGTTTTCCTGTGATGCGTCAACAGCTTAGCGAGAAGCGATATTATCATGGGGAAAGGAAGGCTAACCGTTTGGCATGCTCCGTGTAGGTAACAGAGTCACGAATGACATTCTCAAGGAAGATCTTGAGCACACCTCGGGTCTCTTCGTAGATAAGACCGGAGATACGCTTGACACCTCCACGACGTGCCAGACGTCGGATTGCCTGCGGATCAAGAGTAAGGGCAAATGACATGATGAACGCAAGCGGAATGACATACGGGCTTGGTGATACCCTGAATGTTGTCACGCAAGATCTTCCGGTGACGCTTAGCACCGCCCTTGCCGAGACCCTACAGATTGTTCCAAAACCTGGTGAGCTCAGCGGGTCAGAACCTGGCTCCAAGTAACGTACCTTGCCGCCTTTTCCACGACCAGACATGTTTCAGGAGTGTGATGGAGGTTGATAGAAGCAAGTAAAGAGCCTAACTTCGACGTTTGCGAAAAACGATTGTGGTGGTGAGGGAAGAAAGGGTTGTTTGTTTCTGTGCACGCGTTTCGCGTTTGTTTAATGGCCTTTCACGCATCACGTGACACATATGTGCTTTAAATGACACCTAACTTTCATAATGTTTCATTTCATTTCTCACCAGATCTTGACCAGATCCAAGTTATCACCGAATTGACTGCATCATGTCGGTGGGTGATCAAAGTGTATCGGACCTCCTCTCGTCGGTATTACCAAAGGGTTATACGGCGGATGAGTTTCAGCGACCCTTAGTGACCCTCACATTTGCTCAATCTCTTGACGGGAAGATAGCAGGCAAGGGAGGCAAACAGCTTATTCTCAGCGGGAAAGAAAGCATGCTCATGACTCATTGGTATGATATTGATCTAAAACTCACAGACAGATCCATCCCTAACTATTCCCATGGAAGGATGCGCTCCATGCATGATGCAATTCTAGTTGGCATCGGTACTGTGCTAAACGACGACCCCCAGCTAAATAGTACGTCCCAATTCTCGTCTGTACATGTGACTTATGTGGGCACAACAAGCTCGCCATATCCCTGAGGATGATCAACCATACCATCTGCCTCGTCCTGTGATACTTGACACAAACCTGCGCCTTAAACGGTATTGCAAGCTGCTCAAAAATTATCGGGAAAGAATAGGTCGCCGTCCATGGGTCATTTGCGGTGCTAACTCGACCCCCGATTATGCCGAAAGAAAGTCCGCCCTCGAGGATTCTGGAGCGAGGGTGATAGCCGTGCCCTCGGAGGACGGTGGGTCATGTTTTTTTTGCCGTCTTGCAGGTCATATGAATATCTTCAGGTTTAATTATGATTCCGGACCTCTTGAAGGTTCTTTACAACCTTGGAATCAGGACCCTCATGGTCGAAGGAGGTGCGACTATCATTGGCTCTTTCCTAGCGGAATCTGCACGCACCAAGCCTAACGCCATCATTAACACACTCATCGTCACAATTGCTCCGGTGTTGATTGGTGACGATGGAGTTGGTTACGGCGAAAAACTCTCAACTGCGCAGGTACGAGAAACGATACTTTCATGCAGGATCATGGGTTTTCACTTCAGGCCCCATTAGATCCCCACCTTGAAGCACATCCGAACAGAGGTCATGGGACGAGATGTTGTTGTTTTTAGTGCATTAGAGTGAATTTGTTTGAGCGAGGGTTTGCCCCCGTGAGATAGCAAGAAACTACGACAACACCAAAGCAAGGCAGAACAACTGTATGTTACATATGCACAATGAAATAAATGCTGGGTATAACAGTCGCTATGAATCGGTACAGCTATCCAAATGCTAATACATATTGAAGATCCAAACCATTCTATATATGCAAAAAGGCAGTATTGTCTTGTGCACGGTCGCACCTATCAGCAATGCGGGTCGCAGCTTCGAGCGCTCTCTCAACAAGTGCGCGGGAAGGAGAAGTGGGAGGAGTGCTCTCCAAGAGGTCTATCCTCACAAAAATTAGAATGAGAAATTGTGGAACGGGAATAAAACACACCTCGATACAGCAAAACATACCTCATGACTCGCTGCGTTGGTTGAATTGCAAGATCTCGTACACTGTGTCTCCGAATCGGAGGCTCTCCCTTTGATCGACCGTCCACCGAGTTGGCTCTAGGACGTCGCTCTGCGTGGGAGTCAACGCTACCGTCATCAGACACCTTCCAGTAGTGTTCAACGGTCCGTTGTCTATCTCTAATTCTACTCCCTGCCTCATTCATTAAAGTTAGCAGAGGGGGTGGACTAGTGAGAGAAGAGTTTCCACTCGACTTCTCCACCACGGGGGCAAGAGGATTGCTTGTGGCGGAGGGCAGGGGAGACTTGCGCGAACGCCATTTCCCTCTCTCATGTTGGCTGACTCGCCTTCGTGGCTGGGACTATCAGTAAAGAAGTTCCCTACCACGCCGCACCACGAAACCATAGCAGCTTCAATATCATCTTCGCGAGCCATAAAGGCAGTGGATACGCCCCAAGCGGAGGGGTCGTCAAGGAAGGCCCTCAACAACGCCTCTGACGCTCGTACGAGGTCAGGAAGGTATGTCAACAACAGCGAAGGTGGTTGATTTGCTGTCTGAATATATTAACCTTAGCCACGACGTTTTCTTGAGACGTCATGTTTGTGACAAACCTGTCCTGTCAGGAGCATCTTGAGGGCTTCCTGGTACTTTCTCTCCGTTCCGATGATTTCTCGAATGCAAAACAATGCCCTTCTGGCAGTACTCCAGAGAGCGGCGTCATCAGTGTCCAACTCGAGATCATCCAAAATCACGGGTAGGGGCGTAACGGGCTCGGACTCCTCTGATTGGCATAGCGAACTTGGGTAACTGGCGAGGTGATCTCCGAGCGGGCTACATCCTTGCTTAGAAAGTGGGATACTAGCCGAGCCATAGCTAGCGGCCCTCGGGACAGGGAGTGACCGATGCTTGTCCTTGCGACTCCGTTTCCGTATAATTTCGAGCTGTTCCACCACAGCTTCATCTGATAGATTTTCGTCCATTGCCATGTATATATCGATCTCATCGTCGGTCGGGACAGGGTTGTATCGGGTGTAATGAGAAGAGACGGAAGATGTCGAGAGAGAAGTGCCCATTGGAGATGCACCAATCCATGCCAAAGACGCGAGTGCTTCAGTGCTGGGACTAGCCTTTTGGGTGGTTGACGTGGACAAGGCAACGGATGTACTACTGTAGTGGCTTCTCCGCATGGGTGATAACTCAAAATTTGTTCGCCGATCGTGCCATGGCTGATGTATCGGCTAAGACGGAAGAAGTCAATGGCATGCCGTACACACTAGGCGCTAAAACTCACCATGTCTAGCCGGAGCGGTGAGGGAGGCCTAACGAGTGGCAAAATATTTTGGTTGCGGACGTCCATATTGGAGTTTGATTCTTGGTTGGATGATACAGGGGTACCAATCTCCTCCGAGGCAATGGGGTATGACGAATGGGGTGGACTTGAGACTTGAGATAGTGCTGGTGAGCGTCGCTTAATCAACTTTGACCTCTTTTGAAGCGGGAGCTCCAATCTAACATTGCCATCCTCTTGAGTACGAGTCTCCTCCGAGGCTGCGTGGTATGGCAAATGGGATGGGCTTGAAACATGGGACATTGCTGGTGAGTGTCGCTTAATCAACTTTGACCTCCTTTGAGGCGAAAGCTCTGATCTAATACGGCTATACTCCGGCTGCGGCAACAACGGCACTGTGGTATCGGCGGAATAGTGCTTTACAGGGCCGGCGACCATGGCGGGCGAGGTTTGAGAGGAATGGACTGTAGTCGCTGGACGACTAAGATTAGAATGGACATCAATATCGATTTGCAATGAAGGTTTCGCAGGTTGATGGGGATACCCCGGTGATTGTGCCTTGACTTGAGGATGACGATATCGTGGAGCGCTACTCCGTTCAGGTACGTTGGCCCAAGTCCATGACACGGGTAGAGATTCAGAGGGAAACGATGACGGAAGGGGTTGTGAATGTGATCTTTCATGAGCCGCGTGAGGATTTGGAAGGTTCGGCATCCTCAGCATTGGCTGATTGATGACCGAATGTTGTGGCACTCCCAATTGCTTATGATACGTGCGGGGATCGCCAGTCAATTGACTGATAGTGGGTGATATCGGCGAGGGTGGCATGTTTTGAATATGGCGATATGCGTCACCTAGCCTCCCTTGAAGATCACCGCTTGTGCTAGGAGAACATGTTCCAGGGTAGGCGGCAGGCAATACTGCCTGACCAGAAAACGAACTGAAATTAGCGCTTGGAGTAGTACAACCCGTCTGGTCACTCCAACTGGAGACATAATTGTCTCCATGGCTCGAGGAATCTTGTGGATCCCAAGACTCTTCCGTGGATAAGGATCGCACGCTCTCGGTATGAGCGATGTATTCGGATGTTTTATGCGGGTCAACTTGGAACACTGGGACAATAACGGAACCACGAGTCGCATTGGAGATTTTGCTGTCATTGTCGGAGAGCTTTTGTGGGGTTTCGTGAGGCACAGGCTTTCGGAAAGGATGTCGCAGTTTCGGCCAGAAGTTCTTCTCGCTTGACATGCTGCATTAGTGCCGGGGGATAGTCAACGGCGGGAACAGGAGCTGCCCTTGAGTGGGGTTCGGTTCCCCGTCCGCAGCTGCAGTCCAAGTCCAACCGTCGAATTTTAAATAGATCTAAGCCTTGATGATGATCGTCTGATGAAGTTAGGAAGACCGCTGCCTGGACACTTCCTGTAGTCAGGCTCCACTTGTATCCTCGGCCCTGTCAACTTCGGCGCCAAGCCTGAAGCAGGAAGGGTCCTTCTTCGCCCCGAACTCGGCATTGCGACGTTCGGGCTCCGAAGCCGTCGTGACTGTATCAGTGTAAGCAGCGTCTTCCTCTGAGCCACTTGCCAGCACTGCCTGCGCCACAACGGTAGATCTTGCGAATCCGCACTCTTTTGTCACCTACCTTTGTTGACGATGTTAAATTTCAGTTCTGGCTAGCATTTTCTTTACCCTCGCTATTTATTTTATACCAGCTCATGCATTCCTATCTGGTCCCGGAGTTCTCCTCGGTTGGGCTCTGACATTCGCCTGAACGGTAAAACATCTAGTGTGATAACGTTACAGGATGGTCACGCAAGGAGCCTCTTTGTACAAAGTCTAGACTCAATTCAAATCAGCTTGTAATAGTACACGTTAACAAGGCGGCTGCCGCTGCATATAAACACATCATAAATAGAAAGCATACACAGTTATCGATCATCTTTACTCGTCCTCTGACCCATTGCTGTCGTACAGCACAACATACTCAAGGTTCTCAGGCTGGGAACGCGTATCTTGCCAGTCGGATCCATAGTCATCAGACGAAGGGACGCTGACCAACGATACTGACGATCCATCAGAGTCTCCATCATCCATTACGTCCGTCGCAGGTTTGGACGTCGAAGGATATGATGGTTCAAATAAGTCACCAAGGGGGCCAGCAGAAATTATAGACCTGTTGTTCGATGATGACTTTGGCATGACCATCGAGGATGATGCCAAAGAATGGTCCTCAGCTTCATCAACCGACTGACGAGGCTCGGTGACAGTAACACTGTGAAAGGCATTAATTCGAATGCAGCAAGACACAGAACGTACGTACTCAATCCAGATGTTGGCGCCAAAACTTTCACCTGCGCCGTTCGTCAACCTCCAGTAGCCAACGTATCTACCAGGAGCATCGGGTGCCTGATGGAGAATGAGCTTGAACAATCACAGGTTTAACTGACGAACGAACCTTTAGGTCACCAGTCCACACATCAAGATTGACTCCGGGATCAACACGTCCTACTTTGGCAACCATCGAGGTTTCAACTTCAGGTGAAAAAGACTCCCCGGCAACGAAATGAAGTTCGGTCGTCTCTGGCCAAGGCTTCTCCCCATCGTTTAACATCCGCCATGACTTAACGAACTCAGCACCAGGTGGAAAGATCTGACCGTCAGGAACTGTCGTGTCGGACACAAAAGCACAGCTGAGAGGGGGAAGTCGCGCCTGTTCTGCGCTGGGCGCGACAGCTGATTGTTCATCCAAAACGCTATCAGGGAGGGCAGAGAAAGTCGTACAAGATGGAGCGGGTGCTTCAGAAGCGAAAGGAGATGGTGTACGGTAACCACGGAGAAGTGCAGCAAGATCTCTGTCTGCAGAAAGGAGTGGCTCTATCATCGGCGGAACATCGAAGCAAAGTGTCGGAATAACAGGCGACACTTCCTTGAGGAGCGACTCCGCAGATTCTTCAGGGCACGTTGTGTTGGCGAGAGTATCAGTAGTTTCCAGCAGGTTGACCAGATCGGTTTCACCACCCTTATCCGAATCAGCCACAGAACTAGACGAATCTACTTCAGATCGTCTCGCTTCAGTAAGGTGTTTCATTTCCCGATTCACACTTGGCCAAACTTCACGAAAGATGTCAAGTGAAGGGCTCAAGTCGAGGGGTGGCGAGTTAACCTCAGCAGTAGTGATCGTCTGGACCAAGTTGCTGTGAGGTGAGGTAAATTGTTCACGATCGACGGCGGAAGATTGTTGGGACTGTAGTGATTTAGCAACAATTAAAATGACCCCAAGGGTCAACCAGTATTGCACTAACCTCGGCAGGCCTGACTGTCTGGACCAAATCGCTGATGCGTCCGTCGGTGGAAGACAAGGAAGTTTCTTCGCAGTTAGCGGCAGGAGACTGCGAAAACTGCGGTAATTTAGCAGGAGTTAGACCATAACCCCAGGTGGCGACGGGGTTTGCACTGACGCAGTCAGGGCACTGTGGTAATATGGCAAGGGGACTCAGAGACTCGGGAACAACCTCCTGTTCTTTTGTCACGGAGCGTTCGGAGGCGGTGCGTGATACAGAAACGGGCGGAGATTTCGGAAGATGAGATTCGACAGTCTGAGGAGGGGTGTTCCCCTGGCGTTTGCCTTGGGGCTGAACCTGGTTAGTCAACCCGTCTCTGCGCACGGTGGGGACAACAGTGCCTGGAGTCTTCATCTTCAGCAATGGATGAATGGAAGGGTGGACCGGGATAGGGAGCGCCTCGCAATTCTGGCACAGGTCGAAATCAGGACAGCTAGGATGCATGCACTACACAAGACGCAGCCGTTAGACACATCAAGGTTGTATGAAAAGCAACTACCTTAAAACGGACACCACGAATGGCCTTCCGGCAAGCTGATGGTGCAGTTAATTATTTAATGCTCATGGTCAATAGGACAGAGCTTACAATCGCACGTCGCGTAATGAGTAACCATGTTGGAAGCTGCATAGCGCATCTTGAATTATTGTGAGACGGATTTCTTTTCACAAAAAGGGCACAGCTACCATGAAGTCACTCGTCTTGCTCACCCGCACAAAGCTGTGATTGGGATGCTGCTCTTTAGTAATCCTGACCAGAGTGTTAATGCCGGCTATGTTTTGATAGCAGAATACGCACTTGAAGCAATCAGCACAAGTATCAAAATCTTTGAAGTGGCCATTAGCACACTATGGTTGTACAGACAACCATTCTTACCTGGACAATCGACACATTTCTAGATTATCATGAGTGCTAAGGAAATGCGAGGAGGAAAGCAAACTCACGAAGCGATCGCCGACAATGGGAGAATCGCACAAATTGCAAGAAGCGCAGTGACGAACAGCCTCCGTGGTGCTGGCCGAAGTGGCCGCAGAGGTACGAGGGCTATCTGCTGTAGCACTACGACTAGTTGCAGAAGCGTCGCGCTCCCCGCTTCCACTAAAGACCGTGTGAACGAACACCCGTCCGGGCGTTTCAATATCGAAGAATTCATGGAAAGAGTTGTGCTTCTCTGTAGCACCTGACTCGATACAGGACGTGCATAGATCATAGTCTAGGTTGGGGAATGTATGAGACAACGTTGTGGCATCATATCATCAACTTACCAGGACAGTCCAAGCATTTATGCCTGACGCCGACAATGATTTCGTTGCAGCTGTCACAAACTATATTTCGGTGAATAGGCTCGACACCAACAGGCTCAGTTCCGGTAGACTGAGACTCTGCGGGTGCTTCCACGACTAACGGTGCAACGGCAATTGGCGGCGTAACTTCACGCTGCTGGACAATGTGAGTTGGCCCAAAACAGAACGTGTGCATAGCACCAGATTTGGAGAAACAGCTTGGACACTAGCAGATAGTTGAGCAAAGCAAATGATTTTGACAAAATAAATTCTTACAACGATGTGCCACGAGCATTTCACACATCCATAACAGCTTCCAGAGAACTCGTTCCTGCAGACATGACACCACTCTGATGAAGGAGGTTCCGTTGAAGCGTTCGCTGGATTGCACGGTGCCTCTGACGATGCGCGAGGAGCCTCGTTGGATGCTCCTGCGTCAACAGGGATCTGATGATGGGACGTATCGACTTGTGCTGTAGAATTGTATTCGGGGCCAAAACTATTGATCATGATACGTTCGAAATCTATCCGAAAAGAAGCCAAGAGAGCTTCGATCTCCGACTTCCCTTTGGCAACCGAGCAACATGGCTGAGGGGAGACTACTTGGGGCGAGAGGGAAGGAAGACTGGGAAGATACTTAGGAAGAGCTGACGGTTCTCCGTAAATGACGGGTGGGGGCGGCGGCGGAAAGAACGAAGGCGAGATTGGAGGCGTGAAGAAACTGGGACGTTCAAAGTTAGAAAATGGTCTGGAAGGAAGTGGTGGTAGATGATCCGGTTTATGGGGCATCTCTCGGAACTGTGTTTCGACGAATGGAGTGAGAGAGAGATTGTATGGTGCAGGAGACGTCAGAAGTACAGGAGGCGGGGGGATCGCCATGAAGGACAAAAGACTAGGAGCCTCCTGGGAATCCTCGACGGTTGAACTGGGTGCCATATTGGGGATCTCGTCGAAGATAGAGAACCTGAGCAATGGATTGGGCCAGCGCCTGCGTAAAGGGGCGATACGAGTGCTGTACTCCTCTGCGTTATGGACTTCCTTTCCAACTAGAACACGACCCGGCTTAGACGCGTCAGGAGAGAAGATGAGTTTAGAAAGATAATAATTATGGCTTATAGGAAATATGCGATAAAGCTGCAAATGTGAAACGTCAGCGTTTCAGCAGTGAGGACAAGATAAGCGAAGAACGGTAATCATACCTGATGATAAAGCTCCTCATATGTAGGGAACAAGACATTCCCTGAAAAAGAGAACTTGCGAGTCTCATTTCTGTAAGTGGCTTTCACTGTGAACATGGTAGCGTTCAAGAGGAGTTGGTGGGGACGCCCGCAGCTTACTACGCAATGATTTATATTGAACGTGACAGTAGTGTGACCAAGGAAATGTGACGTGCTGTGACGCGAAAACCCGTCCAGACTCCAGAGTTTACTCCTCTAGATTTACCTATGGCTAGACTATGATGATACAATTACGCCAACTTCAAGCGTATCCTCCGTCATAATTTTGCACTATTCTTCCTCTCCCTAAACTGCACCAACATTTCTACACTGATCATTTTCAGGCCCCATTGATCGGCAAATGCCCTGCAATCATCGCGACGCGCCATGGTTCCAAACACATCGTCATTCACTAACTCGCATAATACACCCCCTAGAGGTTGATGAGTGAGGGCGCACAAATCGACACCAGTTTCCGTGTGACCTCGGCGTTCCAGAACACCGCCTTGCTGTGCTCGCAAGGGTACCATATGTCCCGGACGACTGAAATCAGATGCTGTCGAAGTTGGGTCGACTAACTTGCGCACGGTGAGTGATCGGTCATGGGCCGAAATGCCCGTTGTTGTGCCTAGATTACTTCAATGATAGCATAGCCCGAGAATTCTTTTAAAAACAAACCATGTTTATAGTCTACGGTAATGGTGTAAGCGGTTTTGTGTCGCTCTTGGTTATTGGGGACCATCATCGGAATTTCAAGCTCGATAAGACGCTCCTGAGGAAGAGAGATGCAGATGTACCCGCTATGTAGAATGGACGTGAAGACAGAATGTATGAGTGCAAAGTATTCATACCTCGTGTGCTTGATCATCCATGCCATCGCTTCGATGGAACATTGACTTGCAGAAATAATGATATCGCCCTCGTTTTCTCTTCGCTCGTCATCCATGACAACAATGGCTTCACCCCGCGCGAATGCATCCAGCGACTCCTCTACTGTATCAAAGGAGAAAGTTGTTCTCAGCGTGATGTCCACTACTTGAGTAGGAAGCCAAGCAGGGTTAATGGAGCCATTGCACACTCCATTGACTGCGTGGTGCCCAGGCACAGCGCCTTGAGCCGTTGCTGTGGCCATTGGAGTCAGAAAAGTTTTATTTTACTTCCGGTGGTTTGGCGTTGGCTGTTCAATCCGGCAGATGGGAAGTTCGCCGATGCACGGCAATTGCTGACTAGTGCTCTATATCACTGCAACGCTCATGATGAGCAAGAGGGGATAAAGCGACAAATACCACTGCAAGCTTCGAGCGCTTGCAAGTCTTTGCCACCCAAAAGCCGAAGGGTGTCGCGGGTTGTTGTGTGTGCGATCGGCTGTTTGCGGAAAGAGTGTTAAATTTTGGATCGCCGTAACACGGTAAGATGTCATACCTCTTTCTCTTACTTCGACCTCGAAGCCCGCGCTTGCTGGGACAGGTTCTCTCAATCAAGGACCTCCATAGATATACTGTCTAGAGTCTTATAAAATATTAGCCATGTCGCATCTAGCACCAACTGGCAAGTGGGACGCAAGGTATTTATTGTCTCATGCCATGTGAAGTTGGTTTTGATTTCGTTCGGTTCGAAGATACCTTGGCCCTGTCCCTCACGACTCTTCATACTATGCCAAGTGCATGCTCGGTGGTGTCCTTGCATGCGGTATCACTCATGCTGGTATCACGCCTCTCGACGTGGCCAAGTGTAACATGCAGGTTAGTTTATCCAGTCTTTCCTGATTCCGTGTCGTGTCTAATAGCTTTTTCGAACAGGTAAATCCCGCAAAATACAAGGGTCTCTCGTCTGGTCTCGCAACCCTCCTTCGTGAGGAGGGTCAGACCGGTATCTGGAAAGGCTTTGGTCCCACTTTCCTCGGTTACTCGTTACAGGGCATGTTCAAGTACGGACTCTATGAAGTGTTCAAGGACCAGTACATGAACTTGGCTGGGGAGGAGCTTTCTAATAAATACAAGCCTGCCATCTGGCTCGCTGGTTCCGCATCAGCAGAGGTCTTCGCTGACATCGCCCTTTGCCCTCTCGAGATGACGAAGGTCAAGATACAAACCAGCCCTAGTGGCACGTTCCCCACCGCTTTTGGTGCTGCTCTTAAGGAGATGAGCAAGACCAAGGTTGAGACCCGCTACCCCTTCGGCTCTCTTGTTCCCCTCTGGTCCCGTCAGGTTAGAAATAGGCGTCTTCTTTTCCGATTGCACTGCTCACAACTTTTCAATAGATCCCTTACACTATGGCCAAATTCTTCTTCTTTGAGAAGATCGTTCAGGTCTTCTACACTCACGTTTTCACTGAACCCAAGGAGTCCTATGCGAAGACCACTCAGCTCGGAGTTACTTTTGCTTCTGGTTACCTCGCTGGTGTTGTCTGCGCTATCGTCTCGCACCCGGCTGACTCCGTCGTCTCCCTCATGGGCAAGCCTGCAAACAAGGGCAAGAGCATTGGCACGATCGCATCGGAAACTGGATTTGCTGCACTTGCAACGAAGGGTCTCGGCACCCGTGTATTAATGATTGGTACTCTCACTGGTACGTGAGCATCGCACTCTGTTGAAATAGCTTACCAACACATCAATCAAGGCTTCCAATGGTGGATCTACGATTCCTTCAAGGCATCGATGGGTCTCGGCACCACCGGTGGCAAGTAAACTGCTCGTTTGTCTGCATTGGTAGTGTCCGCACTAGTAGTCAGTGCCCACATCCCCTTTTTGATTCACTTATCTAATTCATTGTGCAGGAGGACATGTATAGATTGTTTCTGGCGGTATACAGTTAGTTTACATTCATTCCCTTGTGATTCCTATTGCTATCTATTTACCCCGTCATGCAATAGACCACAATTACTTTACGACAATACCACTGCATCATCTTCAGAAGTCCATCACCTGAGGGCAATATGTGAACCGAAGGTGAGCTCGGCCGGAACAGAAAAAGGAGGGATGAGTGATGTCCCCAACTGATGATCCATTTTTGTGGCCGGCATCAGTGAATTGAGGAGTCATTTAGTATTTTGTGACGAGGTCACGACTCGCCTTGTCGAGCATTGTCGTTTCCGTTGTTTAAGTTTTCAATTACAAGGGTATATAAGACTATCTCACGGAAAGCGGGTTTCGCAATGGTCATCATATCTGTATTTGCAAGGGAGTTTGTGATAATGTGTCGTTGTTGGGGCATCACAGCCGGGAGGAGATGAGGGGCGGCTTTGTCACAGTCACATCACACCGTAACGCCTTTCCTCATCGTCATTCACGACGTTGGCCCACTATCGGATTTCTCCTTAGCGATAACCGATATCGAGTGAATTTTGCGATCTCACACACCGCCTGATCAGGTGGCATCCACTTGGAAGCGAGTCTTACAGACTCTTACTATCTCCACTATCTAGGATTCTTAATTTTCTCTGATCTTGGATGAGCTCGTGCATCATTGTCTCCGAGAGCTTTCATTCGATGGCGATCTTGGTACGTCAGCGCAACGTCAGCGTGTATTATTCTCCTCGTTTATATCTGTCCTTGGCGTTTTTTTTGGAACACTTATCGTGAAGAGGATCGTTCGAATCCCCTTTGTGACAACTCCTGAATTTCTCGATTTTCTCCAACAGCATCTGATTTTTGTTATTTGCCGCCGTTCCTGCAGGTTGTAACGTTTCCCGCTTGCGAGATTTCATCGTAGGATTCCACAGTCACGACGCTACCCACCCGCAGGTCGACGATGCCTTTTGTGCGTTTGTGTGGTCCATAGTCGTCCAGCAGCCCACTGTCGAGGCTAGCATCCAAATCCGCTTGAATGCACTCGACGGAGACGATAACGAGGGCAATGGAAGTGCGATACTGCCTTTATATGACTCGCGCTCGGACTTTACGAACACTCCGCTGGACGAGAGCATGCAGCATGGAAAAACAGTGACTGGAGCTGACGCTGCTTGTGCTGAGAAGACGCAATCAAGAAATGTAGATTGCGTGCCATGTACGGAGTCAACTTTTTCCGAGTTCGTCGCTCGTCTGGATGGCGAACAACAAAAAGTGGCTCGAAATATATTTGATCGAGCTAATGCGTCATTAGAATCCGGCTCATCAAAGTCGCACTACCTAGTATGTTTTCTATTTGGGTGTCATTCACCAACTGCTGACCCTCTTGTACTTTGAGGCTCTTGGTGCTGGTGATGTGGTTATGGACTTGTTACAACGAATGTCCCAAACATCCCCGCCCCTCATTCTGTGGGCAGGATACTCTGCGCCAGTCATCGTTTCCTGCCTTCACGCTCGTCCTTGGACAGTGGAGCTCATTAGGGAACCGAAAACTCTTGCCTTACCTCGACGTTGGGTAGATATCCGTGGTGGTACAATACGAGAGACCTGGAACGCCGCTCTGCACGCGGTTGTGGGCATTATTTTTTTTCATCCAGGAATTTCTCAGGTGAGTGTTTTGACAAATTTATTCGGGTGCTTGATCTCAATCCGATAGACCGAGCTGCGATGGAGGCTTAGGGCAGTATGTGATCGACAGGAACTCGTAGACATCGTGTGCTTTTTGAACCGTGAAGAAGCCATTTACGCACGAGTTGGTGCAACACGTCCGACTGGCACTATCTGGCCGGCAACATTGGACGACGGGGAGGAACAGCAGGTTTTCCGGTTCATTGGCAAGAATAAGTATTGGTATCAAGTCTAAATCCACAGTGATGTTACTCGGACGCCACGGGTGCCATAAATGTCATGCTCATGTCAAAGCTCACGAGTGACGGTCGAATGCAAGGTATGCTCGCGCGCTACTTCTGTTCATTTGCCGTTTCACTCGTTCTCCACGAGTCCCTAATGATTCTTGTTTCTTTTCCACCTTTGAAGTTTGTTCCTTACATTGATTTTGAGTGAAGGTCTCGGGCAGATTTCTTGTCTCACGCATTTGAACTCCTGCAGGGATCTAGGAATAAGAGGAAAAAGTGGCAGCAATGAGCAATAAAATAATCTGGAACAACAAGCAAAAGAGAAATTCCACGTAACGTTATTTCTTTGACTGAAAACGTGTCGGGTATTAACACGTATCATGATCATTTAGCATGCAAATAAAATGGGCAGTGACAATCCACGAGTCGGGGATGGGTACTTGCGTTACTGATCCTGATAGACCTTCGGTGAGGTGGCATTGTCTGAGTTGTGCAGCGCACTGGCTTCTAATGATATACGTGGCCACGTAGGCATCTGCCCGCATAGCATCCACCTCAACTGAAAACGCAGTTAATGTATGGCAGCACAGCATGCCACGAACTGTTTAAATGGTACAGATCAACGGCAAAACGCGCGTCAACGTAGCATGACGTGGTGGACACCGAACCATTGTAGATACTAGATAGATGCCAGTGAGTTGGCGCAACCTCGCCACTTCGTTCAGTGTTCAATCTCCGTTCCAGTCCGCGCCTTATAATAAGCATTCTATCCCCAGTAGTTACCTCAGTCGTTGTTCACCAACACTGAGCGCTGAGCGCTGAGCTTCTGCAATTTCTGACCCAGTACTTAAACCATTGAGTTCATTGTCGTACCGTGATTTGCTTAGGTAAGCTCCACTCAGAACGATTTGCAGCAGCTGGTAATCAGATAAACACAGCGATGTCATTCGCCCTCCTATCGTCCACACGCTATGATCCCTTCCTGATTTCGTGCCCTTGGAACAATGATCCAGACGGGCCATCACCTTATTTTCTCCTTCATTACCAAGCAGACCGTCTCATCAGGTCTGCCGCGCTCCATGATCAGGTTTTCCAAGAAGGAACTACTTTGTCCAAGGTCAAGACAGTATGCGACAAGGCTGTCCAAGAGCACAATGATTCCAGGGGGGAAACTCCGTTGAAGGTTGTTAACATCTCACTCGAGTTTTGTTATTAATACAAACTTACGCTCTCTCGCCAGCTTCGTGTCGTTTTGGATCCTTCTGGAGAGCTCTCTGCTACTGCATCTCCCGCGAAAGAGTTTGAGAGCGATCCAACCCTGCCATCTCTCTTCAACCCCGCAACAGACTCACCCCCCGCGCTCGTCCTCACCATTCATATTGATACCCAGCCAACATCAGACACCACATCGTTGAAGACAACAGATAGGCGAGCCTATGACGATGCACGTGTACGAGCTGGCCTCCAACCTGTAGGTTCATTAGATCCACCAGCCAGTCATGCACCCGATGATGTGATCCTGTACAATACCCGGAATATCGTCACCGAGTCATCTGTGTGTAATGTCGCATTCTATCGCAATGGTCGTTGGGTCACCCCTCCTTTGGCCGCTGGTTGTATATCCGGTGTTCTGAGACGATGGCTTATTGAACAACACCGCATTTTTGAAGCAGCAGAGGACGAGTTCACTATAGATGGCATCAAGGATGGCGAGTGGGTACTTGTTTCTAACGGCGTCTTTGGTTGCAAGTTAGGACGGATTAAATTGCATACTTCAGACAAGATGGACTGATTATGCCAAAGACTAGACTACTTTTGACGGTCTACTAGAAATGCAATCTATGAACTGATCTCCGTATCTACGTCCATGATATTTACGTCCTGACCATCAAACATTCCGTCATCCATCTCGCTCAGGATGTAGTCCACCACAAAACTGTCCTGAACAAGGCGGTCCATTCTGGAAAGATGCCGTTCGGTGTATGGAATCATACCATCGACGAGTTCCTTCAGTGCAGTATTGCCGCTCCCAATACTTTTCGTGCTCTTTTGACCAGAGGACTGTAAGATACCTTCCTGGGCTTCTTCAGTAAACGCCGCTATGACATCGTCCGCCGATCTCAGCTTCATGACTGCATACAACACCCCCTGCGCCACTCCGCTTGTTTTAGTATTGGGATTCCAGTCACGAACATAGCGCAACAGGCGGGCAAGATCAGACCCGCCGAGGGTCCGGAGTACCTCGTCGACTGCGCCGTTGCCAGTTACCGATGATGCATCAGCTGCGGATTCCGACGGGGTGGCACGAATGTCTTTAAACAGGGATAACAATCTCCCAGGCTGTTGCATAGCGAGGGCGAGTTGTATAGCTTTGCGATAGTCATGAAGGGACAGATAGTTCATGAAATCTTGCTCCCTGACGAAGAAATCCATGAGCTCCAACAATATGTGTGTGATGACGTCCAAACCTCAAGACCAGCTCCGCACGTTTAGTTTCGTTCTCCCGTTCCTGTTCCTCAGTGCAATCTTGCCAGAATGTCGCTACAGAGTCCGCTGCTGCGGACACAATCGTTCGCTCATCTGTGCTGACGGCAAGTGCCCAAACCTACAGGTGGATTAACTTAAACCAAAATGAGAGAGCGAGCAATCTGACTTTGTCCTCGTGATTGTCCATGGTGGCTATACACTCTTCTTCGCGTACATTCCACATTTTGACAAGGCCGTCCGATGCTGATGAAACGAGCTGCATGCCGTGATTGATAAAATCAACTCTCAACACCGAGTTGGTATGTCCCTCGAACGTTTTCACGCAAGTGAAATCCTCCAAGTTCCACAGTTTTACGGTTTTATCCCCGCTTCCCGTTGCGAGGACGCGCTCCGTGCGACCAAACTTGACCGTCCAAACGCCTCGCTTGTGGCCTTTACAGGTTCCAAGTAGCTTGATTTCTCCATGGGCAGAGCGATCCCCAGTTGCACGTGAAAAATCAATTTCATATACTTTAACTGTGCGGTCTTGCGATCCAGATGCCAAGAGGCGGTCGTTGGGCGCGATATCGAGAGAATTAATGTCTTTCTCGTGTGCTTTATGAGTGGTCAAACTCTTGCACTTCATAGGGGTTTGGCCATGCTGAGAGGCATCGAAAACCAGCGGAACGTCGCCGGTATACCACATCTTGATCGTGCGGTCCTGACTGCCGCTGAACATGAATTGCACACCCGTGGTGCCACCTTCGTCGGAAGTTCGTGACATTGCGATGGTGCCCACGCTTTCTGCATGACCTTCGCAAATAGCAACACAGCCCCACTCCGTCGACAGGTCGTCGTTCGAAAATGCAGGCGCCCATAATCGAACGGAGCGATCTTTGCTTCCGCTCGCAAAGAGTTTCCCTCCCGCGCCACGGTCAAGTGATAACACTATTTCTGTGTGCCCACTTAAAAGCCGCGCATCTAGCCCTGCAGTTGAATAAACACGGATGAGGGATGAATTTGTAGCGAATGCGATGTGGGAATCGACAGATTTGGGTGCATTTGGAGACAGGAAGATCGCATCAACGATCTCGTCGTTGAAACCGATAAGTTGCCGGGTGAGCTTTCGGGTGTTCAGATCGTAGAACAGGATATTCTGGTCTGCATGTACGGAGACGATTGTCGATATTGACGGCAAGTAGCTGAAGGCGTGCTGTTAGTAACAAAGGTACTCGCAAGGGGACTTGGTACTAACATAGCTTCTAAGATCTGACGCTGCTCCTCTTGATCCTCGGTCTGTGGGTCTGCCACCTGGCTGAGGGAATATAAGACGGATGAGCCTTGTACGTCCCATATTCGGATGATGCCTTTCTCCCCAGCAGTATAGAAACGCAGTTGGGAAGCGCTGCTACCGGGAACCAAGTCCCCGGGCTGCAACAACCCAACTGCCTCAACTCGTTCCATAACAGGAATAGTTTGAGCCAGTGCAGGAGAATGGCCTTTTCCTTTCCCCTTAGCATTTTCGGCAGATTTCGCTCCAGTTGACTTCGCGTGCAAGTTCCACACCAAAACAACGGAATCTCTTCCCCCGCTTATAAGCCATTTTCCGTCAGGAGTCACATCCAAACCCCGAGGAACAGAAACGTGCCCTTCGAGAACAGCGATCGGACGTAGTGCACCTTGGTCCTTGGCCTTGCTCGCAGTCGCCGTTAAATCAAATATCCGGATGCGAGTGTCCATGGAAGCCGTTATGAGTTGGAGTATATTTTGTGGGACTACAACAGAAGGGTCTCGGGGGAAGTTGAACTTCAACGCGCTCACAATGCCGCCATGCCCTTTGAAAATGTGAGTGACGTAGCCACGTTTGATGTCCCAAACCTTGACAACGCCGTCCGCAGAGCCCGAAGCAAGATAGGTGGAGGATGGATCGACGGTGCAGACGTGTACGGGAGCATCATGTGCACGAGCAACCACCCGAATGGGATGGATTTTATTTTTTGTGACAGCAGTGGGGATGTCATATACACGCAAAGAAGGAGCAGAAGTGAATACGATCAGTTGCAAAGTCGATGGGGTCAAGCACAGCGAAGTGATCGATTGAGTGTCCTAGATTGCTTCAGTCATGGGTGTTTTCTAACGTTGAAAGCGGAATAACTCACCCCTGCAAATCGACATATTTCTTCGCCCGTCAAAAGATTGGTGAGCACGGCTTCCTCTGCAACACAAGTAACGAGTCTGCTCCCATCACCAGAGACTGCGACAGATCCGCACGTGTGAAGCGGTCCAATAGAGCGCTTGTTTTTGTAGCTGCTTAGGTACTTAGAGAACTGGCGCGTGGAGGTAGCACGCAAAGAAACTCACACTGTTTTCAATCTGGATTTGCCACCTGTGGATGCCATCTAATGTGACTTCAAAGCATATGCAAAATTCACTCTGCAAGTCTATTTGGTTTTGTATTCTCTGATTTCCTTTTTGAACTACTCGTCCATTCCGATGATATTCATCAATAAGTATACATGGAAATCCTAGAATACTCATGTGTACCAATGAATTGAGAAAGTAAAGAAGATTCGTAGAATATGTTGAGTCCTTTCATGTGTCCCAGTACTGAATGGCTGAAAACTAGTTACTGGAGAAGGAGTCTCCAGTGCTCAAGGATGAGCAAACGAGGAGGCGCCAACGATCTAAAATGTGCTATGAGAACCGCGTCAATATTCATATAATATTGAATACGAGAAGGAGCCAACATACCTTATGTGGCTTGATGGTCAGCCTGACACTGACTTCGCAATCGTGCAATCGTATCTTCTGCTGCTCGCCTCAACTTAGCTTCCTGATCTGCTAGATATTCAGCTTCCCTCCTTCTTATGGCCTCCTCCTCCAGCATCGCCTCAACTGTTCTGAGGGCGGTCTTCGCTCTAGCTGCCTCAGCCTGGGCTTCCGCTAGCTGATCTGATATCTTCAAGGACACAGATATCGCATCCGCAGACTGCCTCCGCAATCCCGCCATTTCAATCTGCAATCGGTCCACGAGATTTTCATCGGAGTGGGCGATCAGCGCACGGGATGTAGAGGGGCTTAGCAAACGAGAAGGGACCTCGTGTAGCCCAAAAGCGCCAAGTCCGGCAAGGGATGACTGATGAGGGGGAACAGCCATATCTTCCTCGCTCTCGTATTCATCCTCACTCATCTCATGTCCGTCTGCACCTATATCCATATCTTCCTCGCCATTTCCATCGTCATGGTCATTTCCCCCGGTGCGTACGGCCGAAATGTTGCATGGCATCGAACGTCCCGGGCCCACAGTCAGTGAGTTCAGGGGAGACGATAGATCAACAGATTTCCGAGGTCGTCCTCGTTTCTTCTGCTGTGTAGAGTTAGACGACTCCTCGGCGGCCTTCGTAGGTCTTCCCCGCTTTCGTGGCCGCTTGGTGCCTGGGGGAGCAGAAAGATTTACTGTCCAGTAAGAACCGAAGCCTGGATCTGTGACAGGACGAGGCTGTTTTTCAAATAATCTATTCAAAGATAGGTGATGGCGGACAGATTGCTGTAATTCAAGGTTGAACGCAAAAGTTTTGGCCATCACACCCTAGAGCACTGACCTTCCATGTCGGACCCGCAGTCCTAAAATACAAATATTTGTCCTCCATGGCAGCATATATCTCGCGAATGGTGAGACGTCTCCGTGCACTACCGAGGATTGCACAGCGTAAGATTACTGGAAGAGTGTGCTGCGGTCGCCCATCCGTATCTGGAAGACAGGCCAAGGTGTCAGGACAATTGGGATGAGGGGCATGCTCTTTGTATGGAGGATCGTATTGATGAAATTCTACTGTTGCGTTGAGGCTACCGTCTGAGGTGGGGGAGGAGGGGCTTGCGGAAATAGGTTGTCCGGTTGTTGAGCTGTTGACGAAGACAAAGGGGGTAGCAAACAGAGGTGTCAGACTAAGCCGCCAAAAAAATCCGAGAACCGGTGCACGTACTGATACAAGCTTGTAGAGTCATCTTCGGGGTTCAACAATTTTTTCAGGCTCGACATGATATTTCTGAGGGCGAAACATAGGTTTGCAGCACAATTGCAATCGTTCAATTTAGAGGTTCTTGTAGGTCCATTACATAAGTTACATAATCAATGGTATACCTTCTAAGTGAGCAACGGGAGTAGGCGACGAGGGATGATGAATTATTATTGGTGGCGTTCTACGCTAAGGAGACAAAGGTGATTAGCCCACTACATGCGATAACGATCAGGTGGCGTATTCTGATACTCGTATGAATAGTTGGAGGTGGGATTTTGAACTCTCCAGTCTTGGTCGTTTGGTAGAGGATATTCTGCATTGATCAGCGAAGTTGCGCTTGTGGATCCGTGGTAAGGCTGAGCTGAAGGCTGGTTGGTTCGTGGCCACCACTCGTAACCTGGGTAATACGAGGTCGAGGGCTCAATGCCAGGGATGTCAAGACCAAGCATATGCGCCATCATTCGGGTGCTGATCTCTTGGATACCACTGTTCTGTGGAGCACATTCCCTTTGTAAAACATCACCAAACGCCTCGCGCTGCAGGACGTCAGAGCTCCTTTCGCCAAACGCATCATCTGCTGCTCTCTTTTGACGATCAGGGCCATGCACCAAAGGTGGCATGTTACTGTCCACCTGCACTCTAGCACCATGAAGAAGATCCCGGGTTCTTCCGGCGCTAGGCCATGTAGTCTTAACTAAGGTAAGATTAAGTGTGGACAATAGTGGCTCAGGCTGACCTGCATCTCTTTCAATACGGCAAGGCATTGTCGCAAGCCAATAAAAGCCTGGACATTTGATGGCCGCAGTGTTACTTGAAAGGGAAGATAATTCATAAATGCTTGTATCCTTCAAAGGAAGGTACTCACATGTCACAATGTGCATAATTCTGATGGTTGTTAGAAATTAGAAGATGCGAATTACTAGTGCAAACGATAAAACAAACCCAGCACTAAGAATATACGACGACAGAAACGGCGAGCTACATTTGATATTGAAGTTCTCGTGATATGTCGTTACTGGGTTGAAATCAGCGTGTAGCAAATAAATTTAGTTCAAAAAACATACCTATTGTGCTGACATAAGTGGCGGCACTTTGGCAGAGATCAAAGGCTTTCAGGGAGGCCGTGTCAGGTCCGTTGGGAGGATTCTGTAATATCTGTTCTGAGCTAGAGCAAACGGGTTAGACACGGACTATTCAAGGTTTGAAAGTGACACATGAATCACCCTTTCCAATCGGGAATGCTGTAGAGAGGTATCAGTGACGGGAATTGAATATTTCAACATCTAACGTACAACGCTCGGTGTAACAATAATACTGCAGACCAATATTGGATGTGGATGAAGAGAACCGCCGGTGGCGGAGTATTTCGCTTGCTTGCTGGGTCGTACCGAAGATTATCAGGAAGGTCGATGTACCATTGGTCCAGTCTAGATTCTAGAGTATTTAGGATCGCCCGCCGCGAGCCTCTGCCGGTAGAGCGAACAGGATAAATCATTGTCACAATAGAACCAATCAAAACAGCTGCATCTCCATCAGGTTTGCAAATAGTCTGGAGATAAGGTGTACGAACATAGTGATGCAGCGGCCCTGAAGCAGCTCATTGTCAGTGGTGTCGATATGTACTGCAAAGTCGCTAGGTCGGCGGAGCTGTCTTCCTCGTACTGCAGAATAAGAATAGAAGGTGAATCAAAAATTAACACCTCGTAGTTTTGAGTTTACTTCAGCGGGATCCGGAAGAAGGGTATCAAAGTCGCCTTCGCCGATAGACACAGGACGACCTAGCAGAGTGAACGGTTAGGTGTGCCCAAGGAGAGGTATGAGACCTACCCATATATATCGAAGCATATCTGTGAGCAGTCGTTAGCGCAACATCTTCACAGAGAGGGACAGATTTCGCACTTGTCTGCAATGCAACAACCCCACCATATGTGCTTCCGAACCTGGTTCTCCTCGAGGGAGAACATTTTTCTTCCTTGAAGTTGCCAGTTATCCGCAGCACGATTTAATCCAAGGTCCTGGGCCTACACGGAACTAAGCACCCTGCCTTCAAAGTATGCATCATACCAACCATTCTAATCGCCATACCTGTGACGGGAAAGCCGTTAGACAAGGAGAGCGAAGATGAGCTATGCATACACACCAATGTAAAGCCAGCCTTGTTCCATAGAACCTAGATAATGCCCATAAACATGCCGTTCAAATAATCTACTTCAATCACGAACCTATCCCAAATTCACGATGACCTAGGAGAAGCAAGGCTTGACAAGTAGTTGCGCGGCAACTGTGATAGACTTGTGCTGTTCCACTGGTGAGTGCACGAAATCAACACCGGGAATATAATTTACCAAGTGCTACCCTCGCTTGCGCAAGGTAGTCATTGCCAGCCTCCCACATCGCATCAACAGAGCTAGCAGTGTTGTCATCAAGATAACGAGCGGCGATGGCAAATATTGCCAACAGAAGCAGCTTGGTCACGTTCTGCGAAGGTTCCGGATTGGAGTAGTATGGGGTGCCCCTCGCAGACTCGGGTGTAGTCGGATTACTACTGTCGCTGACAGGTAAGCAAGGACACCACGTCAATGACGATCTTGTTAAGCAACATACTTTTGCTTCCTGTATCACGGTCAGAAGAACGAAAGATAAACACATGAATGACAGAACTCGCCATTCGCTATATTCTCTCAGAAAACGGCCCTTGTGGATTACAGGGAAAACCGGGTGTGCATAAGTGAAATATAAATCAACTAAATGGTCTTGCACCGCAAGGGGAGGTAAATTGACGACAACGCCTTCGTCTGGTGGAACAGGATTTGGGTTGGGCTTTGCGGAGGGCCAAAAACGTGCCATAGGCAAATTCCTGTCATCGCGGTATTGTGACCACATATATAAGGAATCAGAACAAAAAACGAACCATATTCCCCCCTCATGTCTGCTATCCATACGGGAGCTACGCCCCAAAAGATGGAGGCCACTAACTTTTCCATGGTATCGAACCTGATATAAGAATATAAGCATATAAGCATACTTTACATGAAGCACTAATTTCGGAGCTCGCTAACCTCTTGATTCTCGTCTAGAGAGAGTTGACCAAAAGCAGTATCTGGGCCATTGGATTCATCGGTACCATCTGACTCTAGAATCATATTGAGTGGTCAAATCAAAGGCGTGTGGAGTAAAATGCTCACCCGAAAGCGCATCCATCGTGTACATTTCATTCCAGTTTGGCTGATGTGGACCACTGCTGCTTGACGGTATATCGAGCCGCCGCCGTTGTTGCACAGGAACTCCGCTAAGGTTATAGGCTTGCGGAACACCTTGACGCCCGACGTGTCCTCTCGTGAGGCTCGCAGCCAAGCGATCCTGCCACTCTGAAGTTGGTATTGTTGAAAGTGTGTTGTCTACAAGAGCTTGAGTTGAGATACCCCCAAGGCTAGTTTCTCACCTCTAGACGATGATACAATTTCTCTTGAAATCCTGGACTGTCTTCGAGAACGAGGAGAGTCACGGGCCGAAGCTTCGTTACTCCGGAATATGCACGCAAAGAAGTCTTCTTTCGTTGCTCCGGCTGGCTGTGAAAGTCTTCCCGAAGGTCCCTGCAAGACGGAGGGATTGAATGATTTGCTCCATTTAGAGTGTTAAATGTACGTCAGCACTTACAAATGGACCTGTATCTACTCGATTGAGAATTTCTCTTGCAAGATCGTCTTGTCTTATATCGGCTATGACTTGTCGTACTCGGGTATCTGGACAAGCAAGAACAGCGCCAAGAAGGGACTCGACCTGATGCCATCGCTGTTCGATCGCCTGTATGTATCCCTTAGGAGGACCGCGCTTATAACTGGGACCTGAAAACGATATTAACACCCCCTCCGACGCTCATGCATGCAGTAACGCTCACCCAGAAATGTACATGCTGGAATCGAATAGAATGAATTGAAACAGACTGAATGCTTCAGTTATGTTACGCACTGTTGCCCGCTATCGTACAACTCTTGCAAGCACCAATTGTTCCGGATGACTCGCACTTGCTCTTCGTCTTTCTGCACTGATCACAAGCTAATATTGTTCAACTACAAGTTGAATAAGTGCCCAGAACTGGGCGCACCTCTACTGCTGCGCTTCCTAGTTGCAAGTGTTTCTTGATTAGCTTCTTCATCAGAAGGGTCTGATTCGTTCCATTGATTAGCGGACATGACGATCAAGCTTAAGGAGAGTTTCGAAAGATGTCTGGGTGGTCGCGTTTATAGAAGGATGAATAAGAAGTTAATACCTATCTTTCTTCGCACGGGCTGATAATCACTTCATAATTAGCCTCCTATGTAGCATAGCAGCATAGCCCACTCTTAAGCCTAATGATAATATTACACCGTGTCCATGCTAACGAAGCACTGAATTAATTGTCATGACTTGTTCCAGAAACTGGATCCTGTAGCTCTATTCTTGCACATACAAAACCCACGTGCACACGGTCTCAAGACTTTCTTGGTCAACAATGGCTCCGACTCCCGGACACCTTGATGGTCAGCTGTGAATGAAAAATAGCACATCAATCATGGCTCTCTCAAGCAACAGTGATCATGCATAAACAACTACTCGGAATGGGTGACGAGGTATTGTAGGTAATACACTTGAATGACAGTCTTGTCCTTAGTATGGAGTATATAAATAGAACGTGACGGACCCAAGATAAGGATCAGGAGCCTGAGCCTTCGTTCGGATTCGATGAGGAGCATGCTCCAAGTAGACGGAGCGGAACATCACCCGCTCGGCTATATACGCCCTCACTTCAAAGGGCTATAAGAGAGCGGGAGCAGGATGAACGAATCCATGTGCTTCGCAAGTTGGGAAGTCTGTCAATGTGTCACGATAAGCACACTTCACGGAGGGGCTGTTCCACATACCTTGGAAACAGTCTCCGCCCAGCCATCAATCTGCCATGCTTTCTCACGCATCTCTTTCCTTGCCTCGAGACTCCTGGGCAGGAACATTAGTTCTATCTACATGGGGGTTATACAGGTGAACGAACGGGTATTGCCACATATGGTGCACTTGGTGTAATCTTCCAACCTGCGAAAACCAAGCTCCTACTGGCGCAACGAACTTGCGACGAGCTTCGATACCTCTCCGCCTGCACAAGCTTGTAAAAACGACGTCATTTCCAAAGACGACTGAAACTGACCATGCATTCTCCCACTCAAGTAGTGTACCTGGTTTTAACTGGTAGCTCCGAAGCTCAAAGACGCCGCCTTGGGCGTGGGGTGGCGCAGTGGGGAAGAAAGCAAACTCTTGCGTTAGCTGAGTCGACCGCGAAGTAACATAAGGTAGGAGCGCCTTGTACGCCTTGGCGTGCTAGCAAACACCCGATAAGTCGATGCACACTCGAGATTAGGAAATTCGTACTTCTGATGTTCTTATGAGTTCAGTGGTCTTGTCAAAGCCGGCGTAATTCTCGTATTCAAGTATATGAACTTGACGTAGAGCACAACATCAAGACAGGAGAACCATGATATCATTGAAAGACATACCAAAAGTGTCCTGCTGTCCCACTACAGTTTCCCAACTTCCGGTCAATTTAACGTGTAACTCTGGAGCATCCTTTATTCCAGCATAGTACTTCTCCCTGAATAAGTCAATCACATCTCAAAAAACGCCTTCTGAAAGACGAGCTTTTTTTTTCTTACGCTGCGGCTTTATACTCGTCAATCGCCCCCGGAGTAACTCGGTGAACTTGAGGATGCAAGCTGTTAGACAAAGTCTAGAAGCTCGTGTTTGCTTCTCACCCTCGAAGCCGTGAACATATTTCCCCCTAGCAACAATCCTTGAGTGCTGTTGAACCTCGATGTCTCCTGCTTTCTTCGCTTCTGGTGATCCGTGGAGGAGACTCTGTGAGAAACACGTTAGGACAACTGTCGCAACGTTACATGTGCGCTACCTGGACGGATATCGTTCTGCGCGCTCCAGAGAGCGCGACTTTATGAACAGATCTCTTTGCGATGGAAGACAACATAACAAAAGCCAGTTGCAACAAAAATGCGGTGGAGAAGGAAGTGGTTATAGCTAGGCTGAAACGGCACAGGTTGACAAAGTACGTAACAATATACGCTTGACCCCTGACTTTCAACTACGATTAGTAAATATTCGTTCTTAATTCCGCTGAAACAGCCTCAAGCTCCAATGCAAATTGATTTTGCAACATGGATGTACCCACTGAGTGCGATGTCAGAGACAGTACTGGTCTATTATGTTAACCACCGTATCCAAAACTCATAGATCATCCAGTGAGGCGAAGACGGTATATCAACCTGTAGACTCGCTCGAAAGAACCGATGGTTTGTCTCCTGTGACTGCACTTTACATTCTTGCAATTTGCGAGGTGCGGACCTAACGCCACGACGCTCGGTCAATTGGGTTTCTTCGCATATCAACGGATGCGTGGAGACAACCTTGATGAACTAAGTCAGCACAATGAAACCAAGCTGACCAAAGCACATGAGTTCACCCAGTTGACAGCGTCCGTAGAAGATTCGAACACGGCTTGGCGCAAAATGACCACTGTTTCCCTCGTAACAAGAAAGGCAATTTCAAGTGTGGAACTTGCTGAGCCCACGCGTGACAGCATGTCCAGGCTTACGAAGTCACCACGTCGCGCCGCTTATAAACGAGGTCAATCGCCGCACTTCGACACATCGTCATTCAACGTACGAAATGGACTGCGGAATGCAGTGTCCAGGTGGCCGTCGACAGCTTGGGAAGGAGGGAACCGCAAGTAATGATCCACAGCATCCTGGCCCAAAGACTGTATAGTTCGTGATTCCTGCATTACCATGTCCTCGGCTGAGTCACTTTCAGCCTTCATGTTTGATGGTAGTAAATGGATGTTCGTCTGCAGTAAACAAGAAGCGCCGAGGCACGGCGCTTGAGATATATGATGGCCAACAGGGGTCACCGCATCAATTTCGACGAAAGGTAATCTCGATTCTTCTTGAGATAAATGTGGCGCTCTGCTCAAAAGAGTGTCCAGGTATCGAGAAGCTTTGACCTGTGTTTCATAGTGAGTATGACTTTACAACCATGCATAGCAGTGCCAGCAAATTTTACTGACCATATGTATTTTATTACGTTCATCACCTTCCATTCCGACTGTGAATGGTTGACCACCTCCTAGCTCAATACCTTGATCGAACCAAACTTCAGGAATCCGATTATTCAGGATCGTAAAGTAGTTGTCTGCCATCTTCATCTCATCCTCGGATGCGTTCAGATGATGTAAGAGCGCTAAGAAGTCCGAAGCTCCAGTCCGAGGCAGAATTGTGCCATGTCCTAGCCACGCGGACGAAGTATGCACACCGTTGGACGTAACCGCTGTACGTAGTTGAGTAGATAGAACCTCATGTGGAGGCAGAAGGTGTATTGAGTGGTCAGGGGTTCCGAGAGCCCGAGCATGCAGAGTGCGAATAATCTCAGGCATAATAAGGTAGTCGTCATCCTGTAAATGACAAAAGTTCTATTTCAGAACCCGAGCCCGGAAAAGAAACTTAAATACCTGCAGGAAGCAGAAACGAGTGGTAGCCTGTTCGCACGCAACGTATCGAGCTTGAAAGTAGGCATTATGAGGCGAATTGTATATCTTCAACTTTTCGGAAGGGCAACCTGTCTTCACGAAAGTCTGGCAAGACAGAACGACATGAATGAGACGGACAAAACGGCGACCACAAATTCTCCACTCACCCTGTAGGAGATCTCCCTCGGATTGTTGTTCCACACTACAACCTCCGCTATGACATCCTCTAACCATGGACTACAAAGAAGACTGGCAATCTGAACAACATTGGGGAGCCGAGACCAGTTCAAGATGACTGCTGTCACGTCAGGATAGGATTGAGACGCTGAAACCAAGCTAGCTCTTTGAACATTCGATGAGTTACTTTCTCCAACCAAGAAGCTCGCGGCAAGGGGACGATTAGGGATAGCGAGGCCCTCCCAAGGAGTTTGACCTAAGTCAGCCAACACACGGGCGCGTCGACGCGAGAAGAAATGGACGCAGAAGAGCGTAGCACAAGCGACGAGGAGACAACGAAAAACGATCGTCCTACGAGCCATCGACCACGATTGCCACGAAGACGTTGTTCATAGACAAACGTACAAGGCATCTATTAGCGTCATAATTGAGGTTTTGTTGCAGGTCGCCAAAATGTGTGGTTACAAAGCACATTTGCACTTGTCTACGAGTATAAATCATACACATGCATGTCTGTTCCACTCAAACCGAGACCTTACACATCATATACAGACTTGAAGATCAAGAATATTGAGGTCTGAACATCGCCGACTGTGGCGATTCACAAGCATAATTAACTATGCAGGTGGAGCATACGTCTGACTCGGGTCATGTGCATTGTGCAGTGATGTTACAATATCTAGTCCATTCTACCTTTCAGTGTACGCGTAATGATCTTGTCCTTGGTACTGTGAAGTAGAAATGAAGTCAATGGCAGAAAGCAAGCTGGAGCAGGAGGAACTCACATAACATGGACAATTGCTCCCCAACCAGAGTACGCGTCTCTATCGACAGCGTTCAAGAGCGTTTGCGAGATAGTTTCGAATAGATCTTCCGCTTCCAAATCTGGTTCCCAAAGACCCTCTGCAACACCAAACAATTTTGCGCTCGCCGTACCAGCTACCACGAAGTCTTTTGCAAAGTTTAGACATCCTATGAGGTCTGTGGCGGCGATGAAGGGCTTGTAACCTCCGGAAGGCGTTTTCGACAGACCAGCCATGACTGGTTCGATGAAGTAAGGGCCAAACCGATGCTGATAGAGTGTCGAGGAAACTAGATGGGCAAAAGTCTCTGGTTCTATTTCTCTCTCCTCCTTGATCGTATACATGTTGACCCGATAGCGAAAGCGCTCCCGACTAGATGCCACTACGTTAGGCTGCGAGTACTAAGACCAACAACAATCAACTCACAGTGTCGTCACGTCAGAGGCCAATCCAGGCAGGCCAACATATACCCGGTCAGTTACAGGAAATATCTAACAAGCGGTTTCGTTTAGCAGGGTGACACGACGAGGGCAAACGCCATACTCTCTGGTAATTTGAGGATATCCCCAATGCTTGACTCCCCAACCGCAAATCTGAAGCAATGGCGACGCAATCTTTCCCTACCATGGCTATAACGGAGCCACCGTTGTATTCCATGATCGACTGCAGACAGTGTAAATCAGCGCAGTAGAATATGTAGGCTCTGGGAGTTGACTGACCATATTTGCTAGCTCTGGTGGTGATTCTGCTATTTAGTATGAGAGAGACAAGTTACTTTCACTGGCGCGGCCAGTGACGCGTCGCCCGTTTGGTGTTTACATGCCTTTCCTAATCTGGCGTGATAATTCACCAAAGTATATACACTGAACTCCTTCGACGCTGTCTTGCAGGCTTCAGCGCTCAGCTCAGTTCTAATCATTGTAAAAGTAAGGGATACCTAATCTGTTGACAACTAATAATTACAAAAGGCTACGTGCTGAGGAGAGTTATAATTGCTACTGATCATGAGGAGAGAATCATGTATGGAGTAAAGTCTGCCTAAAGTTCTGCCCAATCCCCGTCCATCTCTTGTTGACCTCCGAATGTGGCCAACAATAATACGATAACGCTAACCCCGAGACGCATCTTCATTCCCCGGTATAGTTGTCCAATACCTGTGTTTCTTAGCCATCTGGATCCATCTTGCTTCTCTTCATGAGCATCCTTTTCCTCCGTGCCTTCCACCTGCCGTCTTCTCGATCTTGTCCTCCGCCTGATAGGAAGGTCCGACCTCTCCTCTGACACAATGTGCCACAGCGCGTCCACTACACCATTGTATGGTACAGGACGCGTCTCGACACACGTGCGCAGCGCCTTCGCCGTACTCCGGGTTTGTACTTGTAACCTTCTGCGCACAGTCTCGATAGGCAACGAGATGAGGAGACTTGCCACGGATCCCAGCACTTGAGCAAAAGCCCATGCAACGGGGCTGGTGTCTGGAGCGACGTGTGGACCAAAACCTAGTCGAGGAGCGATAAGCGTAGGCATGAGGATGTGCAGTAGGGGACGAAAGCCATTGTCCAGAATAGTAGGGATAAAGAGTTGCGGATGGAAATAAATGCTTCTGATTCCGCCCTCCTGGGCTATTATCTGCCTTAGTGCATCAAATGGTCCAGTGTACGTCCGGTGGCGTTGCATCGCTGATTGGGCAATTAGGCGTGTCCGAACGAGGTCTAGAGGTGAGAGTAGAAAGCCAGTGATGATATGTGATGCTACTGGCAAAAGTAGTGGTGGACGATATAGTCCAGCGGCTGATGACAAGAACATAGAGTGCATAAGACTGTCCACGAGTGGTTGAACATTGCTGAAAAGCACGTCGTGAACGCAGGATGTGAATAGCCCTGCGGATATCAGCTAAGGTCAGATACAGAATACCACCTGGGAATAATGATTGACCTTTCCATAGTGAAAGCCAGCCTTCTCCGCGGAAGGCGGCGACGCGTTTTACCATGTCCCAAGCGCCATTCATACTACCCACAGGAATGATATATTCGGGGCGTGTTCCGTCTTCCAGCACAGAAGTCCTGACCACATAACCCTGCTCATCAACGGGCTTTGGTGCGGGGTACTTTATGTGTGAACCAGCGGGGTCCGCGAAGTATGACTCGTCTTCGTTCGTAGAATCGCTAAGCTAAGATGAAGCTTACAATGGTATGAATTACACATGTTAGATGCCCACCTACCGTTTCTTCCTCTTCTTCTTCCTCGTGTACCTGGCTAGATGGCGCTGGAGCATCCTTGGGGATCCACTGAATTTGAAGAAGCAGTTTTCCTACTTCCAGTGGCATCACAAGAGCTGTACTTGTGTACTGAAGCAGTGCTGAAGCGACTAGAGAGCGCAGTAGTAAGGACACATTAAGACTGGAAGGTTCGCTGAGGTCTAGCGAAGGAGACAAATCAAAAATTGAATTATGAGCAGGACGAGTGGACCATTGGTAGCTGGTCATTGCAGAACCCGAAGGTGCGACTGCGGGTGCACTTGTGTTCTGCATAGGAGGCGGAGGAGGAACGAATGCCCACGCGGATGAGGGAGGGTTGTAGAGATCACGAAGGGACGGGTTTGAGCTCATCAATGATCATGCAATGTAACCCTCCCGAACTGGGAGAGTCAAAAGCAATCTGTTGCACTTGGCCGGGGGTTGCAAGTCTGAGGCGGTAAGAACACAATTCTGGCTTGGCTGGCTTCTAAAACCTTCACCTATAAAAGCTAGAGTAAGTTAACGGAAGAGTCGGATAATTGCCGCCCCAAGTTCGCTGATTGCCACGTGACCATCCTGGCTAAAGATTATTCATGCGCAATTCGCAAGTATCTAATGCATATGTAGATCTGTGAAGATATAGTACGGTAAGGTGTTCCACTATGTATCAATCATTGTTCGAACTCAAGCAGTTGCAGACTTCTCAAGTCAGAGACAACACGGTCCGGCGACTAGAACTTAGCTATAGACTTGCTGCCCCAACTGATTTTGCAGAAATGCGGACACTCTTCCTTGCACCCGGCGAGGCTGAACCCAAGCGCGCTTTCATTCCGTCCTCCACGTCAGAAAACTCGTCTTCGTCACTGCCGGGCGGTGTGAGTTGCAGTTCCTCGTCACTTTCACTTTCGGACGACTCTTCTTTCTGGTGCGTAATCCCCTTGACCCTTTTCGCAGAGGGTTTCTTAGCTCCCGGCGAGCTCGCTTTCTTCCTCTTCCTTTGCTGTGTCGGCGGCTTCGGATGCCCTTGGTAATGCAAGAACTGATCGAGCCACTCCGCACGAAATCCAACACATCTCATGACGGTGAAGCCAATCACAAGTCGTCCATCGTTGAGTGCCTCTCGAAGACCGTCTTTCGTAAACTCGACGAGGCGAATTTCACCTCCCTTGTCTACAAGCTCGGCGTTCGTTCTTTCGACCCAATTCCTTCCCCACAGGGTCTTCAGGGTCCCATCCACCCAACTTCGCACGACCAGAGGAGGGAGCAGGTCAAGCTGGTGCGGTGTAATTTCGCCCGCACGGGAGGTTTCATATGAACCAAAATATATCCATTCGTTCGCCTTCCCAGACACGACAAGGTCGACTGATCCAGTAACGAGCGTGCCATCATTGAAACGTTTCACGCCAGTAAACACAACACCGTGCTCTCCCGGAACAAGTGGGAGGTGCGGATTCCAGGAACGCTTCAGCGCCATGCTGCGAAGCTTGCTTAGTAGTGGTAGGTTAGGTAGACTCGAGATACGTACTAGGGATATTTATCCGTTTTGTTACGACCTTGCCAGTTGACGAACGTATTTTGGTGACCTCCGCCAAGAGCCTGAAGTAATAACAGGTGTTAGCCCAATTTGATAGATGGGGGAAATCCCGAGCTCACGTTGCTGATTACAGCGCGCTTAAATCCAACATGGAACCTGTGTTCCACGACAACTGGAGGTCCGAGTTGAAGGTGCTCAAGATTCCAGATATCGAATTTGCCGTCTTCACTCTTCACGAACGTAACATGGCTGTTCAGATCTCCTTGTTCTGACTTGATAACCACGGCGATTTTCGTGCTTTCTGGCTCTGGTTTGATGAGACCAGATCCAGAAGCATTGGAATTTTCGGGCTGCGAGGACGCTGTGTCTGGAGGCCCATCTTCAGGCATGGGAAGGTTGGATGCGAAGTTGTCGGCCATGTCTTGGTCATTGTCCTGATGAGATGTAGCTTCAACAGCAGTGCCATTTGGCTGCCCGCAAAGGTCAGCATCAAAATCGAAGTGAAAACACACTCGCATACAGCATCAGATTTTTTGAGTTTTATCATCTTGAAATTGAGCTTTTTGAGCTTTTGAAGATATGATTCAGTAAGTATTACGGATGAGTGGCTTCAAGCTCGTGAGGCTATACACGAACCGTTTGGTCGTCAAGCTGGCGCAAGACGTTCTTTAGTTCATCTTGAAGACCTGAAATTTCAGCAGTCTGAAGGTCTCGCTCGTTCTTGAACCGCTTGCTTTCCTTGCGAAGTTTTTTCAACTCCTTGCCCTGTTCCGCGGCGAGCTTGCGTTTGGCTGTCAGCGCTGCCTTAAGGGCAGCTAACTCTGAATCGAGGCGACACATTTCTTTGACTTCCTTCTTCACTGGGCGAGCACTTTTGCTATTAGTATCGGAATCGGAGTCACTGAGTTTGATTATCTCATTTTGCATTTTGAACGTTGCTGAGCACTGATTAATGATTGGCAAACACCGAGGAAGTTTCCGAGTGACAAGGAGATGGTGCAGAGGCGGCACTAGAAGAGGGCTGAGACAGAATATACAAACACAATGCAAGCTCAGTACAAACGAGTATTTAGCAGGGTTCAGAACCGTCTCACCGTATGTCAGGCCTTGAAAATGGTAGGAACCACCAATGTTCAATATTCAATGGCAAGGGATTACGAAACACCCAGACCATCGGAAGCAATAGTACTACCAGCAATGATATACTTACCAGAGTTGGATGAAATTGTAACGGCGCTCACGCTGCGCTAGTCCCTAACTCGTTCAAATCACCTTCCTTCTAAGACTAACAATATTTGCGGTAATTCTCAGTGGTCAGTCGGCATGCCCAACACAACACAAGTCTTCGACAACCAATACGCATCGCACCAGCAAAATCATTATCAGTCAAACTTCACATAATTTTTTCTCGTTACATACTTGAACTAGGATCAAGATGGCGAGGTGACGAGTGCTTCCCCAAGAAATACAGAATTAGTGAATCCTGAAGGACGTATTTTCTCCAGCTTCGCATGGGATGGATTGCCTATTGTCATCGTCGACGGTCATCGGTTTCCGCTCAAAGGTTGCAAGTTCGTTGTGAGTGAACTTGGGTATACATTCATTGCAATAATACTTGCATACTAGCAGGACCTTCATATGTATAATCAAGTGGCGAGGGATGCGAGTTTGAAGTAGTGGTCTACAAGCAATCCAGCGCATACCATCGCCGCGCCATGGCGACTCGCCTGGAGCACAGAATAATATGAGATTGAGCACATGTGACTATGTCGAGACGCACCATGAATGTCTTCCAGCTATCTTTGGGATCATGTTGGTCAAATGACCATATGTGCCAGAGACAGAGGAGGAACGGCGCGATGACACTTATCAAATAGAACGGGAGGCGCTGGCCGTTCAAGTACCCAGCCCACGAAAGGCACCCAAAGAAGGTCAAGTCAAATAAACTCAATGCAGGACGAATGACTTCGCCCAAACTGACTGCCATGGACTTGACTCCAGCCATCTCGTCGTCTTTCATGTCCTAAGATGGTATAATCAGTACAAACCTCCCAGTGCGAAACGTTTCAGGCGAGTCACCTGACATGCGTAAATGGTGTCGTAAAGACATGTCCAGCTACATATAAAAGTATTGTCAGGGATTCGTAACAGACCGCCGTCCTCCACACTTACCAGCATGACGCAATTGCGATGGTAAGGATGATGTCCCAATTGAACTGGCCCGTCGTTGCAACCCAAGTGAATGGGACGGCCCAGCTGCAAGCGAAGCCTTGAAACCAGATAAGATGGGTGTACTTCTACATTAAAAAACCATACCGAGGAACAAAGAAGGCCAGTACATCCAGCGCTTCATCAGCGGATACGCACCACCACACGCAGGAAGCCCAACAACACCAATTGAGAAACTTAATGTGAGAGAATCTTTGACAATTTTTGAATCCACTACTCACGCTGCGGTGCCAGCAGTCGAAAACATGTAATAAATGGCAGCGACGAGAACAGCCAGAAGAACTGAAGCCTCTGACCTAGAGACAGCTCCTGATGCGATCGGTCGGTCCTTTGAGCGTTCTACTCCATATTGAACAGTGTCCGGAGAGACAGTCAGGACTGAACTGAGACGTACCCACTTTGCGATCGAAGTCGCGGTCAAGCATGTCATTTATGACACATCCCGCGCTGTGCGCCAGTGTGCCCAGCAATGCGTAGAACAGGAAATCCTTTACAACTTCGTTCATGGGCAACGCCACATGATATGCCGCAGACAGGAAACCCCAACCTAGGCATTTATTATAACCAACGAGCAAGTATACCCACGTCATCTTACCAAAGGGCCAAAAAATTAAGTCGCTCCCCACTGGAAACCAATGGAGCCTAGTGAGCTCGAATAACGATCTTGCCTTGGAGGGCATTTGATGAGGACCTTGGGATTATGGGAAGGAGAATAACTAGTGTGGATGATCGGAAATAGTGGCGATGTTCATTTTATACCCCTACGCGAGCGCTTGCTGCGTCTCCTGGACTGACTGCGCTGGCGGATAACCTCTTGAGCAAATTTGCAACAAGAATCTAGGCCCCTTCTTGAACCCCCGATAGCCTATGTTTCCCACAAAGGGAGACGAAGCATAGGTTGGCGTTCTCATGTGAGGGCGCGGAAGATTGGATAAGGCTTAAAATCCAGATCTAAGGGGAGGAGGTGGCTGTACATTCTCATGGCCTCTCGAAGTGCCTCCGCCGGGTCCCCGTCCTTGATTCGAAAGGTAGTTCGAATTTGGTTCGAGTCGACATACTTTTGCCAAACCTTGAACGTAAATGATTGATCGGTGAAGAATACTCGTCTTTGTCTGCCTGCAGTGCGTGATTGTTTGCTCCCCACCGGGCCATTACGCATTGGCATATGGAGTCCAATTGCCAATGACTCGGAGTCTCGGTCGGACACAACTTGGACCAGTGATCCGCGGCGCAGTTTTCACAAAGTTTCCTTCTCGGCCATCAGTGCCTGCCGAGTCCCTGGTGCAAGTGTAAAATCATGATAGAGCGAAGTCGGGATCACGATGTCACCCTTAAGAAAATTGCATACCACTGGGTACCGCGCACTCTGGAATCATCGTTAGAAATAGATCAGAAAAGATGATAACTAAACTAGACCTGAGTGAGACTGGAACATCGGCCGTCACGTTTGCACCAGGGAGAAAAAAAACAGTGCTCGCTGCAAGGTTCGAACTTGCGACCTCAGGATTACCGAGTATAACACTCGTCACACGAAATAGTATGAGACCTGCGCTCTAACCAACTGAGCCAAGCGAGCCCATGATTAAATTTAGAATGTGATTATATAATCAAGGTTAGCGCATTCCCTCCGGCCTTGAGAAAGTTGTGTTTTGACAAGTGTTTGACAAGACACTTTACACTTAGTCTTGATCGCGATTGCACATAACGTTTCTACAGAACACGTTGCTTTGACGAGTCTGTCCTCGCCGCCATTCATTGAGCTCAGCCTCGAGCTGGCTTCGTGCCACAAGTCTTTCGCAATATCTCCCTTCCATCCTTAGCAATTGCTCGGATGAATAGTCGGAAGAGACCAGCCTCAGATTCTCTCCTCCCAATGCGTTCTGCTAAATACCGACGCACAGAAGAGAACCAGGGCATTTGGCATCGTTGGTGTCAACTCGGAGCCGACGTATTCACACTTAGCTACGAAACGGTCCGCCTCGGATACCTGTCCCTCATGAACTGTGAGATTACTTCCATTGCCAGACACGATCGTCCACTGACAACGTGTTAAAAGCCTCCCAAAAGCCAGATGGATCTCAAGCCGTGTCTCAACAGCCGGAAAATCCTAATCACGCCGGCTCTTTACCCTCCCGGGCTACCCACTCAGCCTTGCCACCTCGTCTGCCTATACCAGAAGAGTTCCATAATCACGTAGACTCCCAACCAATGCCAGGCCGTTCACGGCTTTCGTCCTCTTTGCCATCCCGTTCAGAATCATCTAATGCACTCAATGGAAACGCAACCTCACCCTCAACGCTCACCGGACACACCTCAGTCACCCCGGTTCCATCGACATCGAAGGAACACATTCCATGCAGCCAATCCTATGACTTCATAGGAAGCTCCGCACACGGACGAGGGGTGGTGGGAGGCACTCGCCCTCGGCTGGGTCGAGATCATATATACGACCGCGTTGTGAGTGTATAATTAATTCTAACCGGTTTCTTTATCTTACTATGTACCGATTTCATAGCACAAAGCCAAGGTACAAGAAGATAGAAAAAAGGACCGTGAAGAGCTGGTGAAAGATCTCTTTCATTACAAACGTTCTACTGGTCAGCCCGCCAGTGCTTTCTCTTGATGTTCTATCTCTTACCCCGATCAGGATATACCTCAGATTTTGGCGCTTTTAAATGTGCGTCCATTCTGTCTTATCCGTGTCTGCATCTCAATCCCGTGAATTCTTAGCTTTGATTAATTATCAAGCTCGACTGGAAATCCTTGAACGACATGCACTCTCACGTGCGTAATTCTACTTACTTCAGTTTAGCACACTCACGGCGTTGTGCGTAGCTTCACCATCACTGACAGATCTGCGTTCGAAGCAGACCTCACCTGGGCGCTCCCGTAGGCACTCGTTCTCAGATGTGAGCGTCTGCAAACTTCATTTACCACTTTTGCTAAATTGTGCCAGGATGTTGATCCCGACTTCCTAGAACGTGCACTCAGAAAGGCCAAGAAGTCATTTGAGCTGTATGAGCGTCTATTTTGTATGTTTTTACACGCTGAATCAATATTCTGCAGTCCGCCACCCAAACCGTTCTCTCCCTCACATGATCGTCTCCGTCTATCGGCGCGCCACAGAGATGAGGCCATTGAGAAGCGTCTGCGGCCAAAGTTACCCAAAGTTCTCCCTCCTGATGCTGACACGCAAGTCAACGCGCTCCTGTGCAAGAAAGGCGTCATTTCCAAGGTTGCTCGAGAATCTGTCAATGATCGAGATCTATCTCGGTTACTGCCCAGTCAATGGTTGAACGACGAAATTATGAACTTTTATGGTGCGATGATCTTGACGCGCTCGGAGTCCAGCCGCGACCCCACTGCAAAGAGAAAGATGCTGGATGTCCACTATTTCAGCACTTTCTTTTGGCCAAAGCTGAAAAACGAGGGCTATGACCAAGGGCGGCTAGCGAAATGGACAAAGAAGGTTCGTGACTGCCCAGTGACATTGCAGATGCTTTCTTATTATGTATCCAGATTGACATCTTTTCAAAAGATGTCATCCTTATTCCTGTCAACCACAACAATTCTCACTGGACCGGGGCTGCCATCAACTTCCGTCGAAAGCGGATAGAGTCGTATGACAGTATGAATCTTGACCGACATGGAGTTTTCAAGGTGCGTTCACTTGCCCTTAGCGTGCCCAGGAAGGTCCTCATGTTATCCGTCAAGGCCCTGCGGGGTTATCTAGACTCTGAACATAGAAACAAGCGAAAGAAACCCTTTGATTTTACTGGGTGGCAGAATCACAATCCTGAGGACACACCACAACAGGAGAATGGTTATGACTGTGGCGTGTTCACGTGCCAGTTCTTGGAATCCTTGTCCAGAGGGGAGGAAGCATTCCATTTTTCGCAGCGGGACATGGCCTACTTGCGGCGACGGATGATTTGGGAGATTGGCCATGCCAAGTTCCTGGACGGCCCATGACAATGGGTTTCCACGCCTTGCTCTTTTTACATGGTTTTACGATACTCTCTGTATTAGCATTTACTGTGGATACGGAAATGGCGTGACTTGAATGACAAGGAAGGCGCACTGAGCAAGCAATCGATCCGAAGAAACTGTCCATAGTGGGTGATTGTCATCGCCGAAACCACCATACAACGATGAAGAACCAGAACACGAGTACGAGAAATAGGATGTACCATAACCATCGACAACCCTGCCGCTGTGCCATGTTGTTCATCCGACGGAACGTACCAGCTAGGATGCCCGAGGTCTCCGCGAATGCGTCATTCTATTGAGCACATGATAAGTAGGGAACCACTTGATGAGTGGAGCGACAGCATGCACGCACCATCTGGCTGAGTTGCACAGTCGATTCTCGGACTTCGTTTCCAATACCAACGGTGATCTTCGTATCAAACTGATTGAGTTTCCTGGGCAGATGAGACGGGAAGCACCACTTACATCCTTGAGCAGCTTCACCTTAGCTGCCAGGCCCTCCAAAGCCTCGTCGTTCTGACCTTCCAAGTCATCCACGTAGCGGTGGCCTGAAGGCCCTGAGTTTGGGCTGCTATATGGTGACGAGCGTCCCGAGGCTGGAGGTGTGACGCCGAGGAGAGCTGAACGGTCTCGTAGCGCTGTATTTGGTGCTCTGTATCTAAAGCATTAATCAATGAACAGTGCAAAGTAGCTCTCGGGAGTCCCTCACCGTTGGGACATATGATAGTGGTGTGTATAAGACCAGCTCCACGTACGCGTCCCGACGAACGGGCGAAAAAGAACTATGATATTGTAAAGCCCTTTGACCTAACGTTCACAGCCGAGCGAGCTCAGCGCTCAAAGGCGGATCCAATTGACAAAGTACACCAATCCACGTCAACATACTGGTAATGGCAGTACCACCCATTCAGCTTGAGGTATAGAAATCCTTATATATCTATCTATTATAATACCATCGATACATGAAAATATCCACAAAGCACAGGCAGCTCAGAGGGAGGGTAAAAAGCGGATGCCAGAAGAAACACAAGCCTCCAGATCCAGATTGGAGAGCGATGCATTCTACTTGGCATGCGTGAAAATATCTGTAAATACTTATACCTATAAATCAAGAAACTAAAGAACGCGAAGAATGACAATGCGGAGGAGATATGTGATGGATATGTCAATGCGGATGTGATCGTGGCTAGGGCAAGGTGAGATTGGTGTGTCAAATCGAAAGAGTGGCAAATAGCGCTATAGAATACAAGCAAGTCCATGGCTTTGATGTACGCGCATTCATTCGATACTCATCCGGTTTGGGTTCGTACTCATCGCTCCAAGGTTCACGTGTTGAGAGCAACTTCCCTGCGTGTGGGTTTTACTTCTTGCAACTATCAGTATCACATAGGGCATCAGTCAAAGTGATCATGAAAGAAGAAAAAACACTAACTCGATGCCTTCAGTCCCCGCCCGAAATTGCGCATCACCAAGACGGAAAAAATGATCGTGATGACGAGAAGGACGATTGCGATTGCAGCTACCAGTATCATGAGCCGCAGGGAAAATGTTATATATTCAAGAACTCACAAAACGTGGAAAGTGATTTCCAGTACAAGGCGTATTGCGTCTCTCTATACTGAAGAACCCGGAAAAGCTGAAAGGCATAAGCAAATAAGCTCCGTATAGCAACGTTGCTAAGAAAAGCTCACTTTGTATGTGAAATAGACCAGGGCGCCCATACTTCCAAACATAAACGTTCCCATCATCCACTTATTCTCGTGACGCGCAGCAAGGTGACCTTCGATGAGGAGGAGGATCGACAACGGGAGAGCAGCCCAGGTGACGTAGTATTCCCAGTCGTTCTTCTGGAGGACCAGCCATATGAACTGCACGGAGAAGCCGACCCAAAAGAAGATGTCGAACTTGACAAGACATTCGAAGATCTGATACGTGGCATACATTTTCTTGATGCGGCGGTCAGCACCCAGAAACTTGTACACCTTCCAACCGAACTCGTTATAGATTTTCCAGCCAAGAGTGATGTAGGCTATCTCCGCAGCGGATATAACGGCAGGTATAATGTCAGTGAGGACATTCACCGGTACATGTAGGATCCCAGCCGAAGTGGTCGACGAGTTCTTGATTTCGCCAATTTCAATAACGGCGTATAACAGGAAAAGAAGGTTGAATATGCTAAAAACAATGTCTCAGAAATATGTCATTGAAGGGAAGAAGCAAGATATGAGCTCACATGAGAGACAAAAATTGCAGGGTATTACGTGCATACACCGCATCGACCGCCATGACAAGTTGGAAGATGCTGAATTTTAGGATCGTTTCAAATAAAGACGTAAGGGACATTCAAACACGTACTGGGCAAGCGCGAATACGCTGAGATACACTGCCAGTTTCCCCGAGTCATCCTGTAATCGAACAAGCAAGTCGCCTTCAATGGCCAGATCCACTGCAGTCTCGATCACCACAGTAAGGACAAAGAGTCGACATGCCCAGGAGTCAGGAAGAACCTAGATAAAATTTAGCAAAAGGCACCGGTAATTGTGGAATAGCAGTGCAGACTTTTGCCCAAAAACTTCGGTTGTCAATCGCCTTCTCCTGCTTCAGTGTTGGGGGATAGTCATGGTTCGAAGGGTCTGGTTCAGCATCCTCCTCTACAACTTTATCGACCGAGTATGCTCCTTTCTGATCGGTGGAAAAAGAGTGGCCCCGTGAATCAGAATCGTCCAATGGGTTAGTCGAAACAGCAAATGTTTGATGCCGTGAAGTCCTCGAGTACGGCTCCGCATATTGGTCAATGAGGTCACTGAGGTCGTCGTTATAGGAAGACTTGAAGTCGTCTGAAGGGGATGAAATTGGCTGTTGTGAGGATAGGTAGTCTGTTGAGTGGTCCCCATAGGTTGTGAACGGGGGTGACATTGTTGGGAGATGAAAAGAGAGTTAGTTTAAGGAATTGCGAATGAATGGATTTGGATCGTCCTGCGAGCGCGTAGAGATGAAAAGAGTGTGAGATCTGGCCAGTGTCAGAGCTTGGGCGGATGGCAGTGCCGCAATGGAGAAAGCGCTTAACCGAGAATGAAGAATAGTGACCACGCTTTTGTGTTCGCCGCACTGTCTAACCGTGCGAATAATTTCCCTCACACTGTCATCCTCACTCTTCTATCACATGCACGACAATCACAAGATAAAAACAAAGTACCCCGCAAAAGCCCTCCTCTTACGAGCCTGGGATCTTCAAGAGTCTGCTACGACGGACGCGACACGACTTTACGAATAATCTGATTGGCGTAACCTAGTGGGACGCACAGCTCTGCCGCAGTGCATCATGTGCATACCGGAGTCATTATCAGACTACTAAAAATAATGGTCCAGACGGTGCTAGACCTTGATTCCACCCCGGTTCGCGTTCTTCCTCTCCAATACTTGTTTGGAACACCACAAAGATGCAGACTCACGTGTCTCAAATCGCATGTGCACAGAGGTCACCTGGGGCCGTTGAGCGTCACTCATTAAATGAAGTAAGTGTGACGCGCTCTTGGCTTTTGAGCAACGGCATTCCTCGAACCTTGAAAGGAGTCTCCTATCATCTTCCGTGTCGGCATAATGATAGGTGGTAATGAAGAGGAATTCGATCCTGATAACATGCAAAGCTGCGTGCACATGTTATAACGAACGAAGTCGGGCGAGCGTGCGCAAAGTACAGGTTATGCAAACTCACCTTTATGTCGCTCTGATGGAAAAGAGCAAGGAATAAGAATTTTGGACGACTGAATCTTGCGGCTGATAAGATAGAGTTCTCCGCGTGCTGTAAGATCCGCCGACCTCGTGTCCTGCTAGCTAGGCAAGTATGTCGTCGCTACGACTCGGACTCAGAAGGCGATCGACTAGATCTATAGTAAGTGAAAAATTTCCAAGTGTAATCCATACATAATATGCTCAAGTAACTCAGTGAGTCAGTATGAGAATCGCCCGGCACAGTTGGAAGTCGAGTTTGCCTGTTTAGCATTCCCTTCTTTCACTTCGTCACTGAAGAGGCCTCATAATCATTCAGCGCCATATGTTCAACCCTCGGTCCCTCGTTGAGTCCTACCAATGCACGCCGCATCGAGTCAGTCTCATGACCGATTATCCGAGAACTTCAACTTGTAAATTCTCGTATGTAAATACCCGCTCTTTGTAGCAGCATAATTGCTTACTGACTCAACCCCTACTTTTAGAATGACGACACGTACCGCCTCGTACGGCGGTCCGACCTCCAAATTGTAAAGAAAGCCCTTGCTCCTGCTCGGGGACTTGAAATGACCATAGGCCCTAGGCAGCTTCTTGATATGTCGACGCAAATTTTTATGGGAAATCGTATTCTCTGCCAGCTATGGTCACTTTGCGCGCCTCTTCGCGATGTCAGAGTTTCAGCTCCACGTATCACGGGTACGCACCAGTTGCTTGCCCTAGACATGAATTTATGTCATACGCTGATAGATAAAGGAATGCAAGCAGGGAATTCCAAGGAAAATTGACTGCTCGAAGCGAGTTAAACGGCCCGACTGCGACTCCACATAGATTCGAGGGTTCATGCGCTCATCTCTCTACCACCAGTAGAATCTCAGCACCACTTAGCGGGGCTTGAATGTCCCTATGTCTGCCTCAAAGCTACTATAAAATTGCTCTCTGTGAGTGAGGGTCTTTCTCCGAGCATCCTCATGGCTTCTCCGCAGTCGCAAGCCACTGACTCCCACCCAGAATCAATCTCACTTCCCGATCGCTGTTGGTACCCATCCAATGAGCTGCCTGTCACTCCATCATTTTTATCACATGAGGCTCGCCATGGTCAATCACTTGGCGTGAACATTGTAGTCGAGGCTCGAGTGTTGACCGAGTCTTCTTCGAAGACCTCTAGCCTTGGCGCCACTTTCAAACCAATCCTTACGCAATTCTCCCATCCTGGTCCGGATGATCACGGAAACGCTTCCTCTCCTGAATTCTTAACCAGGACCCCCTCGACAGCTACGTGTGTGGACGTTTTCCCCGCTGATGCGCGGATTCGCAAAAATTCATTCGATAAGGAGGCAGAGGTGTTGACACCTGGCCTTGAATTCGAGCATTTGACTCGAAGATTATTAACTACCTACTTCATATATTTTGTTTGCGGATGGGGTGATGGAGGTTAGTCCACATTTTAAGTTTGAAAGTTCGCGCTCATCGAACTCTTCAGTCACCGCTACTGTCCTGCCCTGTATGTTGATTTCCGTTTTACTCTTGGTACTTTGTTCAGCGTTGTTCCATCAGCTTTTGAGAATGACTTTGGTTTGAGCTATGTGACGTGCGCCTTGTTGTTTACGGGCAGTACGGTCGGGTAAGCTTCTCTCGAAAAAGTATACATAAATACCGACAACTATCCCCTAGGTTTGTGATCGGTACCATCCTGCTTGAACGGATCGTCAAGTTTCTGGGTCAATTTTATCCATCTTTGGGTCAAAACACTTGTCTCCCTGCCGTTCCATTTTTCCATCGCCTGTTCACCAAGAATGTCTCGGCAGCTCCCCCTTGCGGTGTCGGATATTCACCCACAAAAGCACGATTTTTCTCGCTCGTCCTTGGAGGTCTCCTTCATCCTCTGTTTTTTATTGTAATGGGCACCGCTCGTAATTATCCAGCGTTACTTTTGGCATATACTATTGCCGCATTCGCTCGCGCTTTCTGGACCGGTAAGCACTTATTCTGATCGTAATTTGTTTTACTTACACGTTTGCTTAGCATCATCGTGAGCATTGCGCGCGCTTTGGTATGTTTCTGCACTAATAAATCGCAGGAATTTTTATGTTGTGTCCACACCCAAGAAGCCCCTTGGGGTTTTACTGGGATGTTGGTGTGAGCAGCGAAGTGTGTCTATATAATGCTGCTGCTCATAACTTTCAGGCATTGGGTCATTCTCAGCTCCTCTTGTGTGCCAAACGCTCATGGCAAAGGGAATTCCCTGGAAGCATTTTTATCTTGGCTCCTTGGTTATTTCGGCAATCGCTTTGATTTTGACCATCTTTTCTTTTCGTCCGACGCGCAACGAGTTTCTGGCAGACCGCAAGGCCGCACTCGACGTCATGCAAATTACGCCGAGTACTTGCAGCCCTAGGGCTGACACGATTATAGAATCGCCCCATGAAGAGAAATTCCGAGATTCTTCTGCGCGCCGTGTCGATGCCCAGGCCCCACCTAACAGTGCGGTAGTTATTGCTGCACATCATCTACAATACTGACCTACTCCTAGCTCTCCTCCTGGCTTTGTCAATGCCATATCAATGGGCCTTTTCGTTGTTCGCATTTATTTACAGCGGTAGCGAGACCACTTTTCAAGGATTTGTGAGTGTCCATTCGGACTTGAGCACTGGACAGAATCTTGAAGGAATTCTCGCAGATCGTTACATATCTCCTCACCAATCGGGTGTGTTTCTGTTTACTTTGTTGCTATTGTCCCTTTTTGAAGATGCATCAGGGTTCTAGCCCGAATACTGTCGGGTACGTCAGCAGCGGCTTTTGGGGAGGCATGGCAGCTGGCAGATTTTTGTGGGGCTATTATTGTACTGGGTCGGTCGCAGTGCATCGTCATGACCTTGTCTAATTTTTAATGTGTGCCGCAGCTTGACCTTCACCCAACGCAAACACATTATTCATGCATGCACGTCCGTAACTCCGTTTATGATTTTCTGACGATTACTGACTGCTAGCATTCAGAGGTTCGTTGATGAGGACCTGCTCCTCAAACTGACAATCCTGACTTGATAATAATATCCAGGCGTTGCTTTCCTCATGACCATCCTTATTTGGTTTGTTAACTCGACAATCGAGAACGCACTTTCATCCGCCGTCGTGGGTTTGATGTTTGGACCTATATTCCCCGGTACACTAGGCCTTTGTAACGATGTCCTGCCGAGAGACGTACACATGGTTTCAATGGCTATTCTGTGGGTGGCCTCATCGTAGCATTCCAGACATGGCTGACTGTGACCTTCCATTCTAGCACTGCCGTTGCTAGCGCGGGAAGTGGTGCGTTGTTCAACTTGGGCCATACTCTTTCAGGCTAACCGAAGTGTATAAGCCTTACTCCCCCTCATGACCGGTTTAATTTCGAACATGGATGGCATGAGAGTCTTCTGCTACGTGACGGTCTCTCAAACTGTCGCCATGTTCGTCCTTTGGCTCTTCTTCCCCTTGTCTCCACCTGTGCGCGTTTCAAGTCCCGCTTGAACCTAGAGAAACCACCCAGCAACAACATAGACAGAAAGCGAATGTTTTCTAGAGGAATGAACTAGATATTTAGATTTGGACGTCAATTTTTGGTCATTGAATGGTGTGTATTTACATAGTGTAAGGACGGAGCAGTGGAAGCAATTTGTGTCGATGTCATGTACCAACCCCACTTGGATCCACTTTTACTGCAATCAAAATAACAACAAGGACAAAAAAGAATCCTTCAGGCCGCACCTGGGTGTGACGCCGTGGTTTTCAAAACTCGTTGATGTCGACATCAGGTCCGGAGATCATGACCTTGATGACCCCCTTGCCATCGGGGCTCTTGCCGGTGCGAGTAATTTCAAACGCCTCACCTGCCTGAGTGAAGGGGAAGCTATCGGAACCATTAGCACAACAATTGGATAGCAATTAAAACAGTGGGCATACCGGTGCGACACAAGGGGTTTGACGTCGACCTTGCCTGATGCAGCAAGGGCAATAGCGAGAGGGTAGTCGCCGGGCTTCACAAGACAGAGATCAGACATTGTTACAGAGAAGACAATGATAAAAAATGTGCTTACTCCATACCGGAAGGAGCCTATAAGGACGAGCTCCTTGCAAATGACAACAAGCATGTCAATAGTGACATCGAGGTTGCCTAAGCCGACCTAAACATAATCAATCAGGCGGCCTTTAAATGCTGCGGATTTCGACCTACTTGGATGAAGGTACCACCACTCTTGGTGATCCGGATACCAGTCTGAATAGAGACCTCTGCGCCAGAAGCATCCAAAACCAAGTCAATCGCCCGAGGTCCATGCTCAGCGATGCCGAGCTTCTCCTTCATCGCCTGGGCATTGCGCACAGAGAACGCGACTCCAGACTCGTCCTTATCCATAGGAGGAGGTAGGAAGATGTCTGTTGCAGCGTATGCTTTGGCAAATTCGAGGCGGCCAGGAATGATGTCAACAGCGATGACACGGGAAGCGCCTAGAGCTTTCGCGACGGCCATGCAGAGAAGCCCAACTGGTCCACAACCAAAGACGGCGACGGACTGGTTTGACCGCATAGCACCGAGCTTCGAGACGGCATGAACTGCCACGGACAGAGGTTCCATCTAGGGCAGAATTGAATGACAGTAAATAAAATATGTAGTGTGGTCGATCACTTACCATTGCTCCATCCTCAAGACTGAGGTTTGGTGGAAGTAGGTAAGCGAAATCGGACGGGAGGCGGTAGTAACGAGCGAGAGTGCCGTCCGTGGGAGGAGTGGCAGCACAGATGAGGTCTGGGCAAAGCTGCTCGGGAGTTAGGAAATAAAAGTGGGGCACAAGACCATACTCACCTGGTAGCGACCTTCCTTGCAAGCTTCGCACTTGCGGCATGCTGCGGCAGGTTCCATAGCCACTCGGTCACCCACTTTGACATTGGTCACGCTGGAACCAACTAAAGACGAGGGCTGTGATAAACGATTATTCTGAAAGGTGAGTTATAGACTTACCTTTCGAGACCACGCCTGCTGACTCGTGACCCAACACCTGATAGCTATAATGATGAGGCTTGGTCGTGAGTTTCAACAGAAACCGACTGACCATGGGCTTCTCTACAATAAAATTACCGATTCTTCCATGGAGAAGAAAGTGCACCTTGAGGAAATGACTTGTTGTTCTGGGTCAGAAAACAGATAGGGGCGTACGTCTGAGCCACAAATTCCTTGTCATCACCGCGAATGAGCCTTGGGAGAAAGGATAAAGAGGCTCTGTGAACGCACCGGTCTTCTTCACTTCCACGAGGACCTCATTGGCATCAACTTCGCAAGATAGAGTAATCAAATAAGTGTGAAGGGACCGGCATTCAAAGATAGACTCACTCTCTGGAACGGGCTTTTGCTGGATCTCAACATCCAGGATCCCCTTGAGCACGAATGATGGGTTGTCACACATAATAAGTAAAATAGCCTGTGGGGATTGGGGGCAGGATGGGGAAGATAGATGGGGAAGATAACTGGTTTGCAGGCTCACCTTTAAAATAAACAGTAGCGCTGGGGTGAACCGGACCGCAGGCTTCTGTGCTAGAAGCCTAGATCTGCCAAGACCCCGATGACAGGGAATGGGGAGGAATGGGGTGAGTACTGAGTACTGAATTGTTAGCTGGTGACCACAATCATCTACAGTCTTTGAGACCATATCAATGAATGCATGTCACGGCCTAGCGCTCCAAAAATCTTCCTAGGCAGACCAAATATAAGGAAGACAGTCGTTCGGGTACTGTGTCCAAGTTGGAAACATCAGGAATGCCTTAGGGCCTAGGCACTAGGCCTTTAATCGTGACCCAGCCTCGATGTCGACTCATCAACTAAGAGGTACTGACGTCCAACAATTTCAACAATCGACTTGTATAATGCAACAACAACACTGTCAGCGTAGAGTAATACAAATTAGTAGGGTATCATAACCTTGCTTTCATAGACATGATACAGCATGGCTAGAATGGTTCGTGTATGCGCAGCAGTATACAGGAAGTACTCGCCCATGCAGATAAATGGCAAAATCGGAAAAAGCGAACTGTCGTATAATCAGCCGTCGGTATCGGTTGACGACCCGGTCTCGTCTCCTTCGACGTCTGGCACTTTTAGTTGATTAGTGGAAACTAAGACGTGATGAAGCATTGAACCTACCAACAAGATAGCTCACAGCAGGCGGCGGCGGCGGTGGCAGGGGTAGTAATCTTGGGGGACTCGGTCGCTTCTGCTGGGCAGCCAACCCACCCCTACCTGTCCCAGTCTTGCTACCCTTGGGACGCCCCCGTTTCGGCGGACCTGTACCTGCAGCGCTCCTCGCTGATATCGCGGACGATGTTGACGCAATGGGTGTGCCGACAGATGACTGAGAACCTGGTGTGGAAGAGCGATCGCGCTCGAGGAAAGAGGCAGTAGACGATGAACGAAGTTTAGATGGGACTTTGGATTGTGAAGACGATGAAGGCACTTGAAGAGTCTGCTTAAAGCCGAGTAAGAAGGGATAAAACGATAAAAAGGACTCGCACGTTGCTTGCAGTCGTGCCGCTGCTGTCAGGGTCTGCTTTGAGGCGAGACACCGGTGAACCTGTCAGAGTCAGAGTGTGAGATCACGAGAAGACGGTCAAAGAACAGCACAGTTTTACCTGCTGTTTTGAGTTTCTTCGTGGGCTTTTTCGTTGGTGATGTCTGAGGTGATATGGGCTAGAGCAATGAAAATTCAGATCGGGGTCAAACAGGAGTTGCGTTATCCCTACTCGTTTTCGCTTCAGATTGAAGTCTGCATCATCTGCGGTAAATTTGTCAAAACACCCCCTCGTCAGTAAAAAAGTAGGAAAATGTTACCTGCTCGCTTTCCTTTACCCTTTACCTTGCCCTTGCCATTCAGGTTATCATCTGAAACATTGCCGTTTTCTGAACCTGGGTATGGAGACGCTGACCGGCCAGGTTCAATAGGAATCCTGAAGAACTTGTGAACACGTTTCGTTCTCAACATTTGCTTGTAGCTCACTTTGCCTTGAGATTTGTCCCGCGAGGAGCCCCACGCCTGCTTCCAGTCCCTATCCCCATACATTTACTCAGGTGTGGGGCAAATCTATTGGAAGCGACCTAGAATGATGGCTCAGTTTGACAAATGGCATGCAATGAGCTATGAGCTCAGCTCACTTGATGCTTGCAGACCATGCATTCAAAGAGAATGTTGCCGTCGGATTTACTTCCGTTCGGAGTGTTGGTTCCAGTGCTTGAAGCCGTCTTTCCTCCGACATCGCCGTGGATGATGGAATGCGCTTGCGAGGTTACAATCTGGGCACCATTTGGATGGACTAGATATGCGGAGGATGACATGTCACAAACAGTAAACGACGGACGAGGGATGCCAACATACCCATACCGCACCTGCCGAAAGGTCAGCGGGCATTCGCACTGGTAATGCACTAATGACGCACCGAGTGTGACATATACGACAAACCGCTCTACTACGCAAAAGCTGGTGGTGCGCCTGTAGTGCCGCATCCATTGTCAGGTCATCCAACATGGCTGAGAAGATCTTGGACGTCTGGTGCATGGGTTAGCGCTACCGCGCTACTAACACACAGTCGGATGGCTTACAATGGCTGCTATAGCATCTTCGCGCTCTGACTTCGACATGATACGTGTCGGAGACTATGATGCCTTCAAGAAGTACAGTAACTGAGTAAGTAGGGCTTGTTCACCGTTACCAAATGGATGATGCTGTTGAACGGAAAGCCAATTCGATCATAAGCCACGTGACGTGGTTAGCTCCATTGTCATTATTCGCTAGCTTGAAATAACTGATCATGCACTGAGAATCCGACATAACTTGGACGCTCCTTGTTCCGACCCTCAACAATGTTCAGTTCAAGTTCCGGTTACCGTGGAAGCCCATTCGAACAGCTGACTGTCAGAGGATGGGCTAATACTTACCCGGGTCGTCCGTACATGTCCGCTTCTTTTCCTTCGCATCTCCACTGAGCGGCAGCTTCGCGCGCAACTTGCAAGGCCTGCTAATTTGTGGCTGGCTCCCTGTGTTCGTTCACGCCAGTCTGACTTCTCCAAATTAATGTGTTTGCTCAGATATGCAAGAACCACCACGCTCTCAGCATGCTTCATGGACATGATGTCCTTGATGGAACCCGGGTTCTCATTCGCTTTAAAGTTTAATTGCTGCACAAGGTGTACGTACTGCCATTATTCTCTTTAATCATTCAAGGACTACAAAGGACTCTTCGCTACAACCCTGTAGCGAATTCTGGATGTGGGAATGTCGTCTCGTTATAATACCAGTCGGTTTGATCAGAATCGCTTGCGTTGAATCTTCATCACCATGGCGCGCTGGCCAGTGCTGCTCTCCGCGCTTTGTCTACTAACTGGTTCAAGTGCCCATTCACGCACGCAATTGGCTACCCGTTCGCGTCCACAATTAAATGTTCGCTCTCAGACAGACACGGGAACAACTTCTCCAGGAAACATAACTATCACAGACCCTGCAAGCTACGTCAATGTTTTCATTGGCACAACCAATGGAGGACATGTCTTCCCGGGTTAGCTTCTACGGCACATCTTTGACTTCTGCTGAGTTTTGCGTAGGTGCTACTCTTCCGCATGGAATGGTGAAAGTCGGACTCGACACCGATTCTCCGGGAAACGTAAGGCCATCCAATGTTTAATCTTTATGACACCTAAGGTTTGGTCGTCGTATAGCAAGCAGGTTATGATGCAAATTCTACTTTCAATGCGACCGGCTTCTCGCAGCTGCACGATTCAGGGACTGGTGGTGTGCGTGTCCTAGGTGCTGCAAAATACTGTACTTACAAGCTAATATTCCCTGAAGGGCACATCGCTATCCAACTTTAAGCTCTGGCCTCTGCCTGAATGCGAGTCGTTCGCATCGTGCAACACGTCTATGTCTGTCCGAAAGACGTTACGCAAAGTCCTCCCTGATGGTAACCAACTACGATTAAATTGTGATTTTATACTAAACACAATATCTTACTTGTATCACAGGTTCTCCGGACGATGCTGGTTCACCTGGTTACTTCGCAACGAATCTTGTGTGTGGCGAAATGTACTTCACTGTGTTGCTAACTTAGCCCCTGCAGTCTACTGGAGTGCAGGTGGAGTTGACTGCTTCACGTCGCGTTGCACTTCACCGTTATACATTCCCGTCGTCGTCACGTGAACCCCGCATTGTTGTGGACATCACCAACGACGGCCTGAACAGCAACACAGAACCTGTTATTTATGTTAACACTACTACTGGGCGCGTCACCGGTAACGTCGTTCAATGTCCCTTGATATCCCACCTCACTGTCATTCTTAGGAGGGGCCAGGTTCGCTGCATCGTTCGGTCCTGGAAGATACAATGTCTACACTTGTGTAGATTTCAAAGGTGATGGGTATGACTTTGAGGCTCCCACTGAATATGGGGTTTGGCTGGGAAATGCCCCTGTGCAGAATAGCACACAGCTCAACCAATTGTACTCTGGTATTTACTTGACCATTCTTCTTGGTATCTCAAAATGCATGGCTTGCAGGCTTTTTGTCCGAAATGGGTGCCCTGCTGACTTTCCCTCCCTCTTCAAATTCCATTCATACGACGATCCTAGCACGTGTCGGTATTTCCTTCATTTCCTCCGACCAGGCTTGCGCCAATGCCGAATCAGAGATTCCGGACTTTGACTTCGATGGAACCGTCGCAACAGCGCGAGAAACGTGGAACGAACTCCTATCCCGAATCCAAGTCAACACTCAAGGCGTGGACAACGAAATTACCGAACTTTTCTACTCATCCGTAAGTAATTGAATTGTCCCAGTGTGCCCGAGTTGCACGGCCATTTAGCTTTACAGGACGCACATTTCTCCCGCTGATTGTAAGCCATGCTCCCTTTTGCGACCACAGGATCGTTGACTCTCATTGATAGATACTGGCGAAAACCCCAATTGGAGTTCCACCGAGCCTTACTATGATTCCTTCTACTGCAATGTTGGTATCTTTCGGTAGCATCAGTCGTATATTACTAATGCCTCAAGCGCAGTGGGATACTTACCGCACGCTGTATCCTCTGATGTCGCTTCATGACCCGGAGGTGTTCGCCCGTATCGTTCGCGGAATGATCAACATTCAACAGCATGAAGGTAGACACCTGTACTGTGAAAGTAATGCATGCAACTCACTCATGATAGGTTGGTTACCTGAGTGCCGTGGCGCTACTCTTCAGCAGTTCATCCAAGGTGGAAGCAGTAAGTTCTCGAACTGGTTTTGCATGGTTCGTCTCTCAAATATGGCTTGTGACAGACGGCGACCCTATTCTCGGAGAGTTCTTTGTCAAGTAAGTGGGCATAAAACTCAGTGCAGGTATATTCGCTGACTGCAGTTGTAGGTTTTATCAACATGCTAGCGCCCTAAATGTCTCAGCTAATGATCTGTACACTGCACTTCTTGCTGATGCGGAAGACCAACCACCCAACTGGAATCTCCAGGGAAGACAGACTACTGTCTGGAAACAATACAGTTGGTAAATCAATACTTTCCCTGTGCTCGTCATGATCATATTTCCAGATTTCATTCCTTCTGACATTTATGGCTCGGGAGGTGCTGCCACCAAGCAGGTCTCACGTACACTGGAGGTAGGAGCGCGTTCAATCTGTGAACTCATCCTCGCTTACTTCGATAGCATTCATTCAATGATTTCTCCATCTCGCAAGTTGCAAAGATTCTCAACAAAACGGATGATGTAGCCAAGGTTTGCCATTCTCCATGTGTGTGAAACCAGAACGTTAGTTTTGTGATCGCAGTACCAAGCCCGAGCGGGAAATTTCATCAATGTCTGGAATGAGACAGTTATACTTCCCGGGCATTCCTCAATCAAGGGCATGATGCAGGCAAGTCACTCTCGCCCGTAATATCGTCAACGCAGCGTAAGACTAATTGGTTTTCAGCCTCGCTTTGCAGATGGGCAGTGGAATTACACCGATCCTCGTCATTGCAGCGTAAACGATCCTCTCCACTCAACATGTTACCTCGATGCTACAAACCACGATGGCTTCTATGAGTCATCTCCCATGGTGGTATGTATCTTCACTAGAATCTGTAATGGCTTGTATCTCACAGTTCCTTACCCTCAGTATTCTCAAGTGTGTATATCTTAGGAAGATATCTATTATTATTATTGTTGTTGTTGACAGACTATCACTAGTACGTTCCTCAAGATACAGCCAAGTTGATCTCGTTGCAAGGGGGCAACGAGTCATTCATAAACCGGCTTAACTTGATCTTCGACCAGGTAAACACCTTACAACCGCAACAATACTGGGAGATTGAAATGTGTCCTTTCAGAACTACTTCGATGTCACAGACGAGCCATCCCAGCAAATTCCTTTCATGTACCACTACGCTAATCGACCTGGCCTCAGCACACAACGTTCCCGAATAATAATCGCCGAGTCTTACAACACCACGGTCAACGGTCTTCCGGGTAATGATGATTCCGGCAAGTCTTGTGAAACCTTGATTGGATGTTATCTAATGCTTGCTTAGGTGCCATGGCCAGCTACGCCGTGTTCTACCTCATGGGCATGTACCCTCTCCCCGCAACCCGCCAATTCCTTCTCGCTTCACCCTATTTCCCGAAAGTCACGTTCTATAACCCGATTTTCAATACCACGACGACTATCATTGCTAATAATTTCAGGGGCAACCCTCAGAACGGTAAGGGCGGAACTGTCTTCGTGAAGGTTCGTCACAGCCCGATTGTCTATTTTTTACCATCTCTTAATGAGAGCAAATTGCCGCAGAGCGTAACTATCGACGGCCAGCCATGGCATTCAAATTGTTACCTAGACTGGGATGTCTTCGTCAATGGCTCCACCGTCGAGCTTGAGCTCACAAGCGACATCAATACCACTTGCGGAGAGGGATCTGACGCTCTGCCTCCTTCCCTTTCGACTGGTGGATACAGTGGACCAATGTAAAGAGAAGTGAAGGACCATTAAGATAGGCGACGTTCACATCCTGGTTCAATACCTAGCAGGACTTTTCCATGAATATATCTCCCAACTTGTTATATGCTTATATGTAGATTCTGTAGTAAAATAAAACGCTACAAGTTATTCAGCAAACTGAGGGACGAGTAGGCAACGCAATTATATTGAGATGCATGTGAATTCGTTCACAAAATTCGTAATAAAATCATAAACAAGTCGTATGCGCAAAGGAGTGAAAAACAGGTTTGACGGCATGGTTCTGATCCTGTATATATAAATCACGATCCGAAGTTAACAATCTATGAGTTGCTTAGGGTAAAAAGGTTGAAAGCATCAATAGACACAGTAGACCTTCTCCGTACTTAGCTCTTTAATCGTGTGCCAATCTCGAGATGGTGAACACCGCGATGATCGCGACAGCAAGTGCACCAATGCTCGCAGGGAGCAGCAAATCCTTCGGGATGCCCATCACCAACTCCTCCTGCGGTGGCGTGTATGGCCTTGTAGGGGGAGCCACAACAGGTTCGGGGATTGTCACAGCCTCTGCCTTCTCGACTTCCTTCTCTTCCTCCTTCGCAGCCGCATTCACCTCCGCGGCCTTTGCCTCGCTCTTCTCCGCACCAGCATCAATCCAGTGCTTCCCCCCCTGAATAAATAGCACAACCCGATCCGACCCCGCCGACCGCGCGATCTTTACCGCGTCTGCAATATCCGTGTCGCTCGTAATGAGCACCGTGTCCCCATCTGCATCCGTGTAGGATAACGTGAAATCTTCAGGGTCGGGCCGCTCGGTGGGTGAGCCTGCGAACTCAGTAAAGAACGGGTCCGTTGCAAGCTTGCCTTGCACGATCTCGCGCAACATCTCGACGCTATCGTGTCGTGCCTGGAACCGGTGGGTGCGCCCACTTGGCGTGCGAAACTTGAAGACGTACGTCCCATCGTCCACCGGTACGCTGGAAGTCGCGCCTGTGATGGCTGGAATCGTACCCTTGCGCTTTCGCAAGTAGCCCTCGAGTCCAGACTCGTGCTCCTCATCGACCACGGAGGCGGAGTCGTTCGGGTGCACTTCGGAGTACGGGGACTGCTGAAGGCGGGTGATGTTGTGCGTAGAGAGAGAGTGACCTTCGGTAGGGACGTGCGAACCAGAGACGACGGACTCGTTGTCATCTTGGCCACCAATAGAGTCGAAGAAGCGGCCCCACATTGGTCCACCTTCGGCTTCCACAGTTTCACCAGCGGTTTCCGTGCTCATAGCATTCATCTGAAATTGAGTAAGCACAGACCAAACCCACGAAGAGACTTTACCCACCTGCTCCAGGGTGGCGTATGTGAGCTTCAGGACATCAACGATGGCAACTAACTGTCCGTCGCTCTCGACAACAGGTAAGTTCAGATAGTGGCCATCTGGCGGCATCTTCAGCACGGGCAACACCAAGCACCAGAACACTTACCGTGCATCTTCTTGAGCGCATCGTGCACACTCATGGTAGGAGGAGCAATGTCAGGATGAGGGGTCATTACACGAATAACGCTACATATGCCAGCATCTAGACCCGCAGCGATGACGCGAAGGACAACGTCCTTGCTTGTGAAGATACCAGCGATCTTGGGGTGGGAATCACCAGCACCTGGTGTATTCTCCATGACACAAACAGCAGTGACGCGACGTTCCTTCATCAGCTTGGCTACCTCACGGACAGTCGTTTTGGGGGTGACAGTTGCAGGTTGCGTTCGCGAGTCCATGACAGTCGTGAGATCCGGCAATGCAGTTTTCTCGCGGAGAGCATCGACATAGGCAAGCATAGCAGCAGCTTGTGGGTTGGAGGCCATTCCTGGGCCAAGCTCGGATTGCACGCCCGCAAGAGCGGTATATAATTTCTCGGACGCGGACGAGGAACGCTCGACCTTGTTCAGTGCTTCATGGAAGACCTTGGTGATGTCAAGCAATCCAACGACATTGCCTTCCTCATTGCAAACGGGCTAACATTTGGGTTAATATCGTTCATATTCGGAGAATCCCGTAAATTCATACCAAGTGACGGAAGTGACGTTGAACCATAAGCTGAAGAGCCTCAGTCGCGCTAGTGGTATCCCGCGTGACCATCGGGTTCCGGGTCATGATCTGACTAACTGGAGTGGTATGGGGGTCAAGGCCATCAGCAGTGACCTATAAAATTATTAAGGGTTGATCGTCAAGTGAAAAATAGTCAATGACGTGCTCTGTATGCCAAATCCTTAGCGGTAAAAATACCGCTGAGTCCTTCTTCATCGTCTACAACAAGGACACAGTCCGTCCGTTTGGCCGCACATAGCTGACTAGCCTCTGCGACAGTAATGTTATCGGGTACAGTGAGTGCAGGGCTGGGCTTTAATGCAGCAACAGTGCCTTTCGTAACAACAGGTTTTGCTGCACGTTTTCCACGGCCACCTGCATGATGCGTTGTTGAGATGATGCGTTTTCGGGCAAGCTGCGACTCTATTTTCTTCCGAATGGCCTGTGAAGGAGGGTCAGCGACTGAAACGGCACGGTCGGGTGTGCGGCGGTGGGATATGATGTTTGCCGCAGAGTGGGCACGCCCTTGGTAAAGAGGTGATAAGGAACTCATTGAAAGAGTATGTACACGTGTACGAAGAAGCGTACCGTAAACAAAATTGCGCGTCCGGAAGCCGAAAAACGGAAAGAATAATGCTTACCTCGTCGTGCTTGGTCTGCTTTCTTCGGGTGTCAGCGGCAGACGGTGAGATACCAGATAAGTTGGACATGGATGCTGATGAAGTCTGTTTGGGTGCTGGTGGTACTGGGGAAGGAGCGCGATCGTGATGGAGAGCTCTGTTAGCGGACGGCGAGTGTGATGACGGGACAGGAATGCGAGAAGACATGAATTGTATTGAGAAACAATTAAACGACGTTGACGACAGTCGCTGTCGCTGCGGATTTAGTTTCTCGCCGTTGTGGTCGACGTTGCTCGCGCTGCCTGAGTCCGTGCGTTTGATCCTTCTCAATCTTCCAAGAAAGCAATATTCGGACTTTGCTCTTATTTGGCTACAGTGGCAGTGCAGTTCAGGGCGGCACCGACAGGCCCTGCGGCCTGCCCTCGTTCGTATTCAGGCCTCAGGCTGCGCCTTCTCCAGTGTCCACTGCAGCACAATTCCAGTCCACTATATTCCTGCTGTTATAGAATAAGTATGCTCCACCAATCACCAACATTACAACGTCGTTTTCTGGCAAAAATACCTCGGTCGCGCGCTCAGATCGTGACAGAGCATGACCCACTAACGAGCCTAACGACTCCAACAGCGAACTCAACGACTCCCTGGGATAGCTCCAGTATCGAAGTAGTGACACTCCTCCCCAGCTTCAATATACTCTCAATCAAATTTCGAACAAGCGCGAAGACAGCTTGAAACACATCTAACACACAGAATACAGTAATGACTCCAGTCCAATATATAGCAGCTCGGGAATGCCAGAACTTCTCATAGCTCGTGATCACTGGCCACCGTCGAAACGTTCAACGTGAACAAATTGGCATGTACGACCCGGCGAGTGTGGCAGTGCAGTCGTTTATGTCCAGGGACTCTTCAATCACCGACGCGCCCTATGACTTTCATAACTTCTTCTTCTTCTTCTGCAACACCTCTAACCCCCTTCCCTGCTGTCTGAGCGTGTACAAGTAGTACACTCCACCAATCACCAAAATTGCAGCGAAGTTTGCTGGCAAGTGTATCAGTTGCAGGCTGAGAACGTCACTGAAAGGGATCGTGACCCACCAAAAACGAACCCAAACACTCCCTGGAATAACTCCAGTACCAGAGTAGTGATGCTCTGTCCTAGCTTCAGTATACTCTCTACCGTGCTTTGAACAAGCGCGAAGACGGCTTGAAACACAGCTAGCACAGAATACAACAACGACAGCCCGATAGCAGCCAAGGACTGCCCAAAGTTCGTCAATGCAGCAATAATCGTTGCCATAAGTAGCTCGTGATGGTCAAGTTACAATGAGATCGCCGTGTACCATTTTGTGTTTGGTGGAGTGGATCAGAACGCAAGTGGTCATCGACGTCATCGGAGCCAGGCCAAAAATCACATCCTTGGAGCAATAATAATCTATCATTATACGTTAGTGCAAAAAAAAGATGATAGAGCCATTGCATATGTGCGGTAAATGGGAAATGTCTAGGCGAGCTATCACATGTTCCTTCCCAAAAACCCAACATTTCACATCCACGTCCACGTCCGCATCCTTAATCCCTCCTCGCACCAGCAGCAGGCTCAACGACGGCACTGCCGCCCCACCTAACAACCAGCTCGCGCACGCGCATCCACACTTGACCCACCGCAGGTGGGACTGACGGGTTCCTCGAGAGATCCGTGATACGCTTATCGGCAAGCGTAATGGCATCACGCGTGAATTGCGAGTGGAAGTAGCGCTGATGAAGGAAGTTGGCATAGACCAGAGGCATCATGAGCGAGTTACGGAACAGAAGTGCGCCGAAGAGAACGCGCGCGAAGATGACGAGCTCGGTGATGGCCACGATGCGCATCGCAGTGTCGTAATTAGCTGTGTGTGTGACGTGTCACTCACAAATGTCAACTGCAAAAACTTAGAATATACCTTTGACCCAAAGGTGGAGCTTCTTCGCCAAGGGATGAGGCTGGGGTGCTCCTCCAGCAGCGAGAGGTGCGCCAGGAGGCAAGAATTGAGGCATCAACGTCGTACGAGTGAATGTCAGCGCATGGAAAAGGGAGAACACGAAGTAAGGGAACAATGCAACTGCGCTTCATTAGTACTTGTGCCAACTCCAATGGTATAACGCACTGGTGACCGGCCTGGAAGTCCACCAGAAGATAGCCAACAAAAAGTATTGCACGTTCTGCATCCACCGGTCATCTTCAAGAGATCAAAAGGGGTAAATAGGATAACCCACCTCGTCTGCGAGGGCCCGTCTAACATACGCCATGTTCGGCTGGGGAGTCTACAACCATGCCTCAGAAACACACGCAATACATGCGTTACGTCATAAACTCACCCCAAGCGCCTTCCTGAACACGCAACATCCACATCAACACGCGATCTCCACGTTGACTGACACGCAGAAAGTACTCACTGGCAAACAATGAAATAGGACATTAGGGCGCCAAGGAAGCTAGCTGTAAGCATCGCAAAGGGGTCTGTGAGAACGAGCCTTTGGAAGGTTGAGCAGTGAGCTGCGCACCCTTGTACCACCACGAGGAGACGCTCTTGAACATGATCCATGCTAAAAAGTAACGGAATCCTGAGAGAAGGAGCAAGAAGTGTCCACCCGCCCAGAGATAGTGCTATTGTGTTTCGATGGGGAATGAGACAACGGAAGCAAAGTGTGACAAGCCGGGCTCGTCAGAACAATAATACACAGTTTTTAGTGAAATGAGAAGACTGACCTGCGTAGTTGCCATTATACTTGAGGTAGATCACTGAGTGAGTGAAGTGGTTAAAGAAGAAATTTTGAGCTGGCAGCTGATGTGTGGCCAGAGATGTCAGGCTTCTGCCTGGTGTTCAATTTAGGGCAGGCGCACACGTACACCCTTACAAAATATGGGCGCTTATGGGTGCTCCCATGTCCGGTCCCGCAGCAACTGCGCTGCTGAATCCTGATGTAAAATATTACGCCAATGCAACAAACAGCCAGTAGTAGACATAATCGCATCACAGTGTTACCCGCTCCATTGCTGCCCAGACGCCTTCGCTCTCTTCCGTTCCTTCCCTTTCCGATACATCTCCTTATCTACTGCTTTCTTGCCCAAAGTCTCGACCCGCCTTTCTTTCTCCTTTCTCCGCGGTTTGCTCCGCTGGGACTCCTCCTCTTCCATAGCCTCCTCTCCACTTTCTGCACCGCCACCAAGTGGCATATCCTCCCACTCCTCGTCATCCCCATCCACCTCATTTCTCCGCCGCTTGTCACCAATAGCAGGCTTCCCACCACCGATATTGACATTCACGCGCGGGGGGACAGCGAACCCAAACGCCTTTCCAACCTTTGCAAGGTCCAGCGCATTAATGTCAAATATCTTCTTCAGCGAATACGATGCATATGCTTGCAGATACGACCGGAAACCATCTCTTGCCGACTGGTGCAAAAAGTAGTTCTTTTGTAGAAGCTTCTCCAGCTATACACAGACGTGATCAATTCATTCATATCGTAGAGCCTATGAGCGCCTACCTGACTCTGCACATTCGCGATCCGGTCTGCGGGGAACGTGAATTCATTCAGCGGAACCTTTGCTTCCTTGAGGTACCGTAGGAAGCCAAGTTCGCTTTCTAGCAGGAACATCAAGCTCTTCCCGACCTTGCCAGCGCGCGCCGTTCGACCCACACGGTGAATGTAGTCCCGAGGGTCGTCTGGAGGATCAAATTGGATGATCCAGTCTACCCGTGGGATATCGAGACCGCGGGCTGCGACGTCTGTGCATAGTAAAATTCCAGACTCGGCATTTATGAACTCGAAAAATGTGTTTGTCCGTTTTTGTTGTTTTTGCTTGCCCTGTGATGCATCGCGTCAACTTATAACACGAGAATATGGGCGGATCAGGAGCATACATGCAAATCGAGCACAGGCACATCGATGTAATTTAGCAGCTCGCCGTGGTATTTCACGGAATTGCAGCTCGAGAAGAACACGATGACTTTCTTCTTGAGGTTCTTTTTGAGGAAGGTGAAGAGAAGGAGGAAGCGGCGGTCAGAGGAGCAAACAACATATCCTTGTGAAAGTGTTGAGACAGTGCTTGTCGCCTCTTCTTTGTCGACATCGACGTGCAGAGGCCCCGGACGAAGAGATATTCGCGCGAGGTCTTGTACTTTTGTAGTTTGAGTAGCCGAGAAGAGCATGGACTGTCGCTCATCTATGCTGCAATTTAGTTCCTTGCAAAGGGGTAGGGATGTAAAAAGACCGAACCATTTGGAAGGATTTTTATTATCTTCTTCATTTCCTCCTCGAAACCGATCTCCAGTATTCGATCTGCCTCATCTATCACCAAGGCTTTAAGATTTCGGAAAACAAATCCTTTTGTGTTCTACCGAGACAAAGTTAATGCATCAATATGATGTATGTAAGGTTTTGAAGACATACCTCGAGGTGATCGAGCAGCCGACCAGGAGTCGCAACAATCAAATTAACACCTTTCTCCAACTTCTCCGCCTCGGCCCTCCTATTTGCACCACCGATAACAATACCAAAGGTCTGCGAATGATGTGCCATGAGATCTTTTGCAACCCCGAATATCTGCAGCGCTAGTTCTCGTGTGGGAGAAACGATGATAATTCCAGTACCTGACAAAAACAATCATTCAGCTGCCTCACAAGATGAAGTGAACGCAAAATGCACCATTTCTAGGTTTGAACTTCATCCGATGCAGGAGCTCGACCGCAGGTATGAGGAATGCAAGCGTCTTTCCTGATCCTGTACGTGCAGCGCCTAGGACATCTTTGCCTGCGAGGAGAGGGGGTATAGCTTTGGCTTGTACGGGGGTCATTGTGGTAAAGCCCATATCTGCGAGGGCTTTGTTTGTTGGCTCTGAGAGCTCAAGTGACGAGAACGGTTCGCGGTCAGAGACATCTTGCTGTGCGTCCGCAGATGAAACGGTAGAGTCCCCTGCCATGGCTGTGATTCGCTGATATCAGTGAGTATATTTTGAGCACAATAAATGTGTTAGATATAAAAAAACCCGGGAAGAGACCAGCCTGCAATTACAAGCGACGAAGCGTTATGTGCACTCGATCAAAGATTTCGAAAAAGCTACTCTCGGCAAACTCCGACCACTCTCATACCAATGTCTCCGTCAGGCAAGTAAATTATGCATAGAACACAAGACAATAGAACATCATGACTTATACTACAAACACATCATTATAGCACTATCACATGTGGTGGTCGCAGGAGCTGCCCTAGGGCTTGGCTACTACCTTGGATCACGATTAGGCACCCAGGACGCTGCACCTATTGTCGCACCTACTGAGCCACCGTCAGAGCCGAAGAATATAGAGCCACCCAAGGCCGAACCAGTGGTGGACAGTGACGAAGAGGATGACGCGCTTGCAGATGGAGATCTCGGCGCGGTCAAGGCAGGCTTCATGCAACCTTGCAAATTGGTATGGGCTGGCATCCATTCGACTGTCCACTTGCTGACTTCACATGCTGACTTCGACCTCGAAAGGTCTTAGTCGTGCGAACGGATCTCAAAATGACCTCTGGAAAAATAGCTGCACAGTAAGTGCCATTCGCTGTGCCCAGGTCACTTGAGATTGATTGTTTAGGTGTGGGTGAGTGCTCACGCTGTGACAGGTGATAAACTATATTGAATGGCACGACGACTTTCAGACACGCAACATTAGCATGCTACAAGGCATTATCGAGGACAAACCCTGCGGTACGCTCCAAATGCTTATTTTTTCAACCCAGTCATTGAAATGTCTATAGCTCGTGCAACATTGGGAGAGGATCGGGTATGTGGAGGAAGACTCGCTTGTCCTTCACTCATTGACCGCTGCAACCTAGTCAAGCTAAAATTGCACTGAAATGCTCGTCAGAGGACGAGCTCCTTGAACTCGAAGCAGTTGCCAAGAGTCTCAATCTCTGCGCTCGATCAATACTGGATGCGTGAGCATTCCTTTCGACCATACATCACCATACCTGTTTGCTGACCCTTTCTCTCGATGTAGTGGTCGTACACAGATCGCGGCAGGTTCCCGCACTGTTCTAGGTATTGGTCCAGGTAGGTCAATTCGCTTGTCATGGTCGTCCATACTGAGATTCTTCGCAGCGCCCATAGATCTCATTAACCAGGTGACAGGCCACCTGAGGCTCTTGTAGTCCCGGCGGGATTCTTATTTACGTGCTGTACAAGACGGCGACACCAATCGTATGCTTGCATCGCCCAGTCACCCAGGTGTCTGTTTCAATGTGAGGATAGTGCAGTGTGATATAGTACAAATGAGTAGTCCGTGTGCATGCCGTCTATGCTTCGTGGGTCTAGGTTGTGCATCTAGGTTGTGAAGGCTTCCTTCCTCCTTTCCACCGCTCACACTACGTCTCCACTCGTTCCCGTCCCGCCGTTTCCTGCATTATCTGTAAAGCAACAATCAGTTCTCAGTGCCGCTGGCCAAGACATTGTAGAGCTTACTTGAGCCGATATTGATGAGACCGCCGGGGACGCCGTTAACCGAGCCACCTGGTGCTGATCCTCCCGTTCCGGTGGTCACGTTCCCGATGGGCACGCCCTTGAATTTTGATGATCCAAACTTTTTTGACCCAACCCTTTGAACGGCTGCTGAACCTGAACTTGCCACCCCTCCTGATCCGGCGTTGTCTAGATAGTGGGTCAGATAGCAGGGTACCAGGGTGAGCGCCTTACTTACTTGATCCGATGTTTATGATATCAAGACCGTGACACCCGAACAAGCTTAGGGGGCCTGTGCAGTTTGTGGTCGCACCAGTGCCAATGACCGACCCCGCAGGTGCTGAACCGCCTGCGCCGGTCATGACATTACCGATTGCATTGCGCGGTGTGATTCTGCGAGGTGGTAGGGCTCTAACGCCAGCAGTGAGAGCGGTGAGAGCGAGGATGGCACTGTAGAAATGCATGATTGTTGGTTGACGGCGGGTAGAAGGCAAGAAGATGAGCGGGAAGAGGTGGTGGAGGTTGGCGGTCAAGAGGGGAATAGCGAGATGGAATGTATACGGCGGGTATTTATGGGTCTGCGCGGGTGGTTGACCAAAATAAACAAGTGGCTTACAGACGCGTCTAGGTCACGTGGTTTGATTTCTGAGCCTAGAAGGTGTCACAGCCACCCGTCGTCTGTCAAGAAAAGGGAAATTTCTGGAACTCTATTTGAATTGCGTCACAACTTGGAGTGACTGTTGTCAATCTTTAAGTGAACAAAAATGAGTGGAGAAAGCACCATCATAGACCTCACTTAGAGCTTGTCTCATAACCACTACCATCCAAGTTTTCGTTCATCCCTCCTATCTTCTCGTATGGCCACTCTCACTATCGCCCGTGCCTATCAGCATGCATACCACACTCACCCGAATTACACTCTCGCTGTCACTGGTGGAACCTTGAATGCTCTCGGCGACATCGTTGCCCAGATTTCGCAAAATGTTGTAAGTACACCCTTTTTTAATGTCATTCTCTGCAACTCATCCGACCCCTAGCTCGTGAAAGATCACGAGCCCAGACCTGGTTGGGATCCCGCACGCACTCTGCGTTTCTTTTGTCTTGGAAGCGGCATGAGTAAGTCCCATGCACTTGATTATCGGAGTAAACCTTGAACCATCTGCCTGCGAGGCCCTCTACTCGGGAGATGGAATTTATTCCTAGAACGACGATTCCCTCTTCGAGCGCGGAGAAGTCAACCCCGCGTTAGCTTCAGAGCTCTTTCAAAACGTGTGGCTGCCGACCAGCTAATAATGTGAGACCTTCCTTCAAATATTTGATACGATTGCAGACTGACGCCTTGGTCGCTAGGGCACCGATTGGGGTAATAATATTCTTGATTGCCACCTTAAACATGAGCTCATACGTATTCCAGCTCGTGATGTTTATAGGCTCCATGGGTGTGATGGAATGGCGAAGTCCCAGGCAAATCCACGAAAAATATACTGATATGTTTGCTCCCGCTCTTCTCACCAACTGGAAGGTTTGGCCTGTAGCACAAGTAAGTCCAAGGACGCTTAATTGTTCGTCGACGGTGAACTTAGTTTCTCGCAGATGATTAATTTCCGATATATGCCGCTGCCGTATAGAATACCTTTCCAGTCCGCCTGTGGTGTCTTCTGGACGTTGTACTTGTCCATATTGAATGCCAAGTGAGTAGCCACCCTTGTATACACGTCCGATGGTTCGATTGGTAACGCTAACTTTACAGGGAGGACGAAAGGCAAGATAGAGAGGCAGCACTACAAGGAACAGTCCGTTAGACGATCATTTCTCTTTCATAAAATATTCTTCAATCTGGTCATCGGTAAACCTCGGGTAATATCACATTCACGATTTGGTTGTAGCTCATAGATCTATCTCATTTTACCATGTTTTATATCTGACTCAATGTTATCCATTGTACATTGTAGCATATTCCGCTTAGGGTAAATTTTGGGGTACAAGCATCGCCAGATGTACTGTATTTTAAGTCTGCCCATATTTCGGCTTGAAGAATGCAGGGGGCAATTTTGATAGCACATCTACCAGCGGCCGTTCCACCAGCACCAGCTCCCCAGGCCCAAGGAAATCGAGTGCCAAGATGGGACGATAATTTGTCACCATCCGCAACTTCCTTTCACTGGCCATCTCTCCTACTGCGACCGGGCCGGTCTGCCTGCGGCGTTTCCGTGACTGGCCGGTGTACTTGCCCTCCCAGTCCAATTCGAGCTTGCAAAGCCACGAGGACCCCCAGAAGATAGCCTCTTTGGGCTTGGCCGACAGAGGCGCAACGATACCCGTCATTTCGTCATCGGATGGAGAAGGAAGGGGTTCGAATGCGACCCCGATGACTGGGTCTGCGGCGCTCAGGAACTGCTTTGGAAGACGAGAGTTGAACTCCCGTCCCCATGATGGCACTTCACCATGTTCTACGTGGAAGATGTGGATTGTGTTGTTGGGAAGAACGGCGAGGAGGATTTGCGGATTGTCGGGGAGGAAAACCAGGACGCTCGGGGGAAGAGGAAGTGACGGCAAAGTAGTGTGGTGCTAGCACAAATCAGTTCTGTATTACATCTCGGCGATACATTAAACTCACTTGTATGGAATCGAGGTTGAAGATGAATATTCGGCAGAAGTCGTCGGACGTGGCCAACCACTGGCCGTCGGGGCTCACTGCCATCTTCATGATAGCGATGGAATCGATACCACCAACCGACTGCTCGTCCTCATCTGAGGTCCGTTTGTTAGTCCCTCGCACTACTCTACCGCTTGTTATCGACCCAGCGTTGCAATGTTGGTTGAATGTCCGAAGTACGGTGGGCGCTTCCGAGCTGAGATCGATAACGAGGATAAGCGACGTTATTGCAGAGGCCATGATCAACTTCGAGGAGTCTGGGGTGAATGTAAACGACGATCCACCGGTTGAGACAGGGTTCTGAGAGCTTTGGGCGGTGATTCGATTCTCCAATATTGACGTGAATGTCCGCACCCGGCTCGGTTTGAGGAGGCCAGCGGGCTGAAACAAGAGAAGTCAGGCAAAATCTACAAGGTCGATTTCTGTATCGCTCACATTGAAGCTGAGCTCGAAAAGCTTTGCCTCGTACAAGTCAGATACGACAAGCCAACGCCCATCATCGGACAACGCGGTGGCGATGAGGTTCGTGCGCACGTTGAGGTCCATCTCGAGTACTTTCTCCCAAGAAGTCCGTGTTTCAGGATCAGTCGATGGATCAACGCCATCCACGATCACATCCGAGTCTGGAATGCCAAGAACTCGCCATATATTGACGCCTGTCTCATGCATGCTTGCCACAAGGCGGGCTTTGCGAGAAACACATATTGATGCGGTGTACGCGATGCGACGATAATATGAATCCTCGAAAGTCGTGGTGACTCTTGTTGTGAGGGGGTTGACAATACGAGGGGCAACGGAAGATGAAGTCATGCTAGCTGGCAGCGCAGGAGTGAGGGCAATAGACATGTCCAGTCCTCCAGAAGCTAGGACCGGTGCGATGTATGTCGCATTTGCAGAAGGCTTCCGCTTGTAAGAGGGGGGTATGGGGATGTAAGGTGGCCAGACTGCGAGACACCGGACGTCATGTGAGTGTACACGACGTGAGCCAGACTGAATCCATCGTGCTGGGGCAGAACTCGTTACGGAAGATGAGGTTTCTTCAGCGGTGGGAACATATGAGAACTGCACAATTTTTTGGTCAACGCCAGAGCTGAATACAGATGTGCCTTCCTGGAATCCGGCGAATTTAGTCACATAACAATATCGTATCGGACGACTTACGGGACCAATTGCAAGGCAAAGCACGTCAGCTCCGTGCGCCGGATAGCTGCAGGTTTGCGTGCAGCTCATGGAGTCCCAGAACTTCACTGTACCTAAAGAATCCCCAGACACGATGGTCCCATCGCTGTATCAAATTGGTTAGGTCGGCATATTGAGGTATTTTGCGCGTGTACTCACGCAAGTACGCCCACTGTCCAGACAAGCGTCCGTTCGCCTTTCATCTTGTCCGTCCCCATACGGTCAGTCGATCTGCCAGTCGCGACATCCCATTTCCGCAAGCTGCTATCCGAGCCACCCGTGACGAGCCATGTGTCGGTCCACTCGTCTTCATCGTCATCGCTGTCTTCGTCGCTATCAGTCCCATTGTCACTTTTCTTCGCCGTCCGCTGTTTTGGCGGTCGAGGTGTTGGCGGACCCCAAGCAATGCTCAGTATACGACTTTTTATGCGATCGAATCTCCTGTGATGCTGCAGAGTATCCGCGACTAGGGACAGCAAGCGAACAGACCCGTCTTCGCAGCCAAGCGCCAGTAGGGTCGAGGCAGGGTTGGCTGCAATACTCCAGATGGCACCTCCCTGGGAGCTAATAGTTCTCTATAGTTCAAAATGAGTCTGGTGTAGACTATACGAAGTCAGAGCATCGTACCCGAACACAGCTGCGAGATATGTCCCATTCCAGCAATTCAGACCCACCACCTGAGCTAAAAAGGCGGAGATCAGAGCACGACGGTATGGTGTCCGATGGAAATATATCCGGATAGCGTAGAGTAAAAGCTAGTGAATCTACTTTTGATGGACATGGGCCAGGTAGAGTCTAAATGCAACTTCAATTATTGTGTCAATTGACGACGCACAGCGCTCACCTTGCGCACTTGCCAAGCTTGGGATGCCTGAATCTCTCCCTCTTCGGCAGTCCATTCGAGAAGGTCGATGTTGCCATTGGCATGGCCAACACCAAGTGCCCCAAACTTCTCTTTTTGATCCCTTTCCCGTTTCTTACCTTTGAGAGATGGTAGTGGTAGCGGAGGAAACGCGAGAGCTGTGATCGGCGAAGGTGTATAGTCAACGAACCTACAACGGTGCACAGCGACAGGTCTTGACATGGCGCGAGCCTCAGCGAAGGGATAGACTTGATTCTTCAAGGCTCTGATATGCCTCACTGGCACATTTTTCTTCACTGCCTTTCTTGGACGCGTCCTTGAACCACGTGGTCAATCCTCATATTTTGCTCCTTACATCTTCGCGACTTGCTTTTGAACTTCCTCCAAAATTATTGCTTTCGATTTCACTTTGCTTTCTCGTTTTTTATAATATGTCTTTCCTTGGACGTGGTGGTCCATCACCAGCTGGTGGTGTCAACCATGAGCGCGTTGAAATGGCCATAAACGAGTGCGTTGGCTCCCATTTCACCCGGCCGTTGCAGCTGACTCTCAGGCCTTAGAATTGACATGGTTTCAGACGTCTTTAACCGCATCGTTTCGTCTGTGTTTTTTTCTGCAATTCCTGTGGCCTTGACTTATTTAATGTGCGATGTAGTTCATGTCACTCCAAGTGCATTAGTCCTCGCTATGCCGAAGGAGACCTCAACAAGGGCGAGAGTGTCTGCATTGATAGATGTGTGGCAAAGTTCTTCGAAGTTAACAAGAAGGTCGGAGAAAAGATGCAGAGCGCAGGAGCGAGTGCACAGGCCACGGGGTCATCGAGCTTCTCGCTATGAGAATGACTGCACGAGGGACATTCATGGATGGTTATGATGTGAGTCGGTCGCCTACCCAGACTTTTTCTCACCTCGCTTACTCTTTTCTTCAGAGCTTCGACTTGTTCTACAACGTAATGCATTGGTGCACGACTATCCATCCCAACACATTAGACAAACATGTATCGGACGGATCCTACTTGGTAAAGTTCGGGAAACACTCTGCTAATGTTTTCGTGTGCTTGTTCTGGGCGTGCTCCTCTAGTCTGCATGTACATTATCAGTACAAATCGCTTCTCCCATATTCTCATTTTATGAAAGGCAGACACTTACGCTGGTGCACGGGTAGTTAGCAGCTGAGATGGAATCGATTAGAGTGATATAGACAGAATCTATGAGCAAAAACTTACGAAGGTCTGTCTGCAAGTCTGGCAAACAATGTTCTTTGCCGCTTCGTTAACCTTGGTCCTACTTGTAGGACCTTTGTCTGAGCTTTTTGCAGCATTGCGTTCACGCTTTTGTGCAGCTTTGGCGCCCTGGTGGCTTGTTAGTGGGCTAGAATCACCCATTCCTATGAACTGAAGATAACTCACGTTCCCCATGTTTAAGCTAAGAGACTGAAAAAAATGGAGACCAAGAGCTGGTACGGAAAGCTAGGAAAGAAGGAGAAACCGGAACTGGTATACTTTGCGGGTGCTCGACAACGTTGCGCAGTGCGCGCACAGGACGTACACATTTGTTACGTAAGTCGTCTTAAAGACTTATCTTATCTCCGTTATCCTTCGTCTATCGTGGCACTTACAATCAAACTTATATACAGAGTCACTTACCACTGTCACATCGACTGGCGCCGATGTTCGTAAGCGGAGTTCCGCAATATTGAACAGATATATGGTGCGGATAATCACAATCTTTCGACAAGGGGGAGTCATTGCAACCAGACTCTTGTCCAAGCCTGGCACTAGAATACTGCCCAGTGTGCGACATTCTTGCAGTCATATCCGTCACTTTTCTTCCCGCATACCGCAACCTCCTCTCTTCAAGATGGATCCTAAACTCGCGTCGATCATTGAGCAGGTCAAAGTGGACATCCTCACTCCCACTCAACAACAGGATAATACGAGACAGTTGGAAGAGGTTTCCAGGTCTTTTATATGTGAGTTCAAATGGAAAGAAGTGATTTCGTCTGGCTGAAGAAATGGTAGCCGATACTATCACAGGTGTGTTCTCCACTTTTATTGAAAATCGCCTGAACGGGACTTTGTTCAGTGCCTACGAAGGAGATGTTCGCGTACGCTGTGCAGACTTCACTCGGTGACGATGTCTACAGCGAGCCATCTACAATTGCCCTAGAGGCACACATTGCTAAGCTCACAGGGAAGGAGGCTGCCCTCTTTGTAAGCAGTGGGACCATGGGCAACCAGCTTGCTATCCGCACGCATCTCCAGCAGCCTCCCAATTCCATCATTTGTGATGTTCGGGCGCATATCAATAAGTTTGGCCTGTTGCTCCATCCATCGTGACCTGGTGGCTGACTTGCCCTAGGTACGAGGCTGGCGGCGCGGCAATCCACTCAGGTGCTCTCCAGAACACTTTGACACCTAAAAATGGCATGCATGTGCTTATACGGTCACACACTCTATTATTAACATCTACGCAGGACACCATTTGACTCTGAAGGATATCGAACCTCATGTAGTGTTCGGCACTGATGTACACAGGTATGTAGGTTCTGCGTGTCAAGGATTCCTTTAATGTCTATTAGCGCACCAACGCGAATTATTTGCTTGGAGAATACGCTGAATGGCACGATCATGCCTCAAAGCAACATCGTTGAGATTGCTGATTTCGCCCACAAGAATGGCATACTGATGCATCTTGATGGTGCACGTCTGTGGCACGCCGCTGCGGAAACCCGGACACCGATTGATGAACTCTGCGCACCATTCGATTCAGTCAGTTTGTGCTTCAGCAAGGGTCTCGGTCAGTATCATCATCAGTACCTACAAGTAAAGACTGACTTGCTGCAGGTGCCCCTGTTGGAACATGTCTCGTTGGTCCACATGCGTTTATACAGAAAGCACGCTGGTTCCGCAAGATTTTTGGCGGGGGGATGCGCCAGACTGGTGTTCTTGCTGGGTCAGTCGCTTACGCACTCACGCATAATTTCCCCCTCCTTCCTAGGGTCCACGCTCTAGCCAAACGCCTACAAGCTGGTTTAGAAGAGCTTCAGGTCGGCATATTGAGCCCCGCAGAGACTTGCATGGTAAGCCCCGCTGGATTTTCTCGATCTTTAATTTTCAAATCGACTTACAACATGAAATAGGTTTTTTATGATCCTTCCACAATCGGTGTCGAGTACTGGGAAATCATAGATCGTGCGGCTGCATTACCGAAGCCCATTAGTCTTACTGGCTCTCGTCTCGTGGTACATATCCAAACATCGCCCGAGGCAGTGGAAGACTTCTTGTCATTGATAAGAACGCTGAAGGAGGAGAAGGTCAAAGCGGGTGTTGTTCCCTCACTAGTGACCTCAGACGGGATGAGGAACGTGTACGTCAGGGCTTCGAGGCCCTCCACACCCACTAGATGATTCAACACATACAATGTGACACCTGCTGTCCTCAACGATCGCAAGCGTGTTAGAAATTTCAAATAACTACAATGCGATGTAGTATACCTGTTGAAATCGGAGGGATGGAGCCTGCGGTTAAGTGAAAGAGACCTAGATGATGATCTCAAGCGTTAACTTATGTTGAGCGCTGGGCCGGCCCGGCCGGTAGTTCTAGTTACAACACAACTGCAACCGTAGCATACTAGACTGCAACTTGAACTACACATCAGGTTTGGCAGTATCAATATTGTTGCAGCTGGTCTACACAATAGCAGGTGAGTCGCTTTCTGACTTCCATTCCAAATGAATTACACAACGATGTTCATTCTTGTGCCGCAATACTAGTTTCAGATAATGGACCACCAGTGCCGGACATCAGTAAACCGATGAGACCTTGATATTGTACCCGTGCGAATTATAGAAGGGCAGAATTCTGCTCCTGCTAAATATCGCCATTTATACTATAAGAAATTTGATTTGTAGATACATCGCCTGCAAAGCTACAGTAACATGAGCGGTTCACGACAAGGTTATGATGTTCCTCATTTGCAGCCGACGAGGGATAGTAGCTTACATATGCCAAATATTTTGCGCATTGTCATTTTACCTTAATTACACTTTGCACCACAAGCTCATCCAAGGCAATCTCGTGGGAGGTACCTTTGGCACTCGTCAACGAATGTATAATGACGTGAGATTTCATAACAAAGTCTTGATTTGCGGCCATGAAGACCAACGATGCACGACAGCGCACTCCTCTTCACCCCTTTGAATATTCTTGTTTTGCTTAGTCTATGTCTTGAATTAAAACATTATCCAGGACCTTATAGTGGGAAGCGCCTTTGGCAATCAACAACGCGAGTACAGTAGCATTCAACTTTGCATCAAAATTGTGACGTTCAGCCATCACCGCACAGAAGAACAGTATGCAAAACGGTTGGAATGATTTCAAACCCTGGCCTTGGAGAAGGTATTTTTCGCATCTTCTCAGGCTTGATTAGTAGAACGACGATGAGGACTAGGAGTCCGCTGAAAATAAATTTTCACATGTTCATGGGTGCGTAGTAAGATATGAGTAGAAAGAGACGTAGTAGTTGTTGCATATTATTCAAAGCTTCATTATCCCTCTCGCTCGCCTGTATCACTAATCACAACTTCCTCTGGTGTTAGAAAGACACGAGGTCATCGTCCTCGTCGATACCGTCCTCAATATCTTCCATCTCTTGGTCATCCGGATCACCAATGATCTCGTCATCGTTGCACTCCGCTTGGTCTTCTTCACTGTCATCATCATCTTCCTCCCCTCCGGGTCCTCCTTCATCGTTGTCATCACCTCCACCCATTTCGCTGTCGCCCTCACAGAGCCGAACCTCGTCGGCATTGTCCGGGCAATCCATGAGGTCCGCGTTGATAGAATCCCTTGTCATCTCACGCAGCACAGTGGGATGTCCAATCCCATAGGGTGTGTACCGCATGAACATATCGCGGTCGACAAATCTAAGGGTTCGCTAGCTCGAGTAAGGACAGCAGGATGGGAGATTGCACTTACATGCCAACGTAGTATGCCTCCCAATCATCTAATTGGGCATCTTGACGTGCGAACGACTTTCCATGGCGAAGGGAGGTTGTTCCACGCCCAGAAACGAAAGCTGGAATTAGATGAGCGCCTCGGATAACTTGGCCGGGATCTAAAAACCCGAAGGCATCGCGATCAGATTCATCGACAAAAGCAAGCTTTGGGAGTCGAGCGCGGTGCGTCCCTGACCGGTGGTCGACCAAGCGTGCTAGCCATCTAACATAAAGAACATCAATTTTGTGCTTTTTGATCATGCCTTCAACGTTGATCAATGCATCCATGTGGTAGATGCCCAGGACGCGGGCATACCAATATGGATGATTCGGCTTCGTTTCCCCAGAGAGTACCATGATGTCGGAGTGCGTCCGAGGATTTATGGTATCATACTCTCGCCTAAGATCGTAAGTCGTGTAGTGGACCTATGAAGTTGAAGGATCATACACTAGCAAAATTTTACAACATATATGGCGTACCTGCATTGTTTGAACAGAGTACAGTCTATTGTCTGAGATGATGACCGAGTTGCGCTCGTCATCTGAGAAGGTATGGTCGCAATAACCAACATCTAACTTCTGAAGCCGGTATAAGATATGGTCCTTAAGTTTCGGTATGAACATCTGCACGTTATGGTGAGCCGAGATGAACAACGGGGAGAGCGGCACTTACTGCTAAAGCTGGGTCGTTTTCGTTATCTCGAAGGAAACTGAAGATATGCAATGGAGTATTGAAGCTAAGCTTCGGTATATAGTGGTGGCCATTGAACCCTGCCGGCGACTCGACCTGTACCTGCTCGCAGCTGTGACCTTTCTGTGTCACTCGTCGAAGGACACGACGACGACGCTCGTGCTTAGCCAGCTGAGCCGGTGTATCTAGTTTATTAGTCAATGGATAGAAAGCTTTCAGTGCCCTATGCGCCAACTCTCCCTGGCCCAAAATCAGATTGAAATCGGAAGACACTTAGCAAAGAGTCACATACAATTTGCGAAGTAAACGAGTCTATCGTTCCAAAGAGACGGATCGATTGTAGATAATCTCCCATGGCGTGAAATTTGTAAGTATGCAGATTGAATTTTTTGACCCTTTGGCCGCCACTCGCCGGATCTCGATTGTTGGAATCTGTTCGCGCAGCCTTACGTTCGCGAGCAGCCTTTTCCTTTGGTAATTCAACTGTGGTGAAAACAGCACAGGTAAAATCCCGGAAGTTGCGCAACTGGAAAGAGAGCCTCTTGAATGTGGCATCCAGAACTGACAAGGTAGTTTCGGAATGGATCCTTAGTTTGGCGAGGGCGTGCCATTGGGCAAACCTGTACAACAGGGACTGGTATGATTGCGTCGTGGTCTCCTGGGAACAGCCCTTCGAAGGCCGGCATAGCGCACTGGATAGAATATCAATGATGCATAGCGGCAAGTTAACCAGCAAGACAAACCTGCAAAATGTCCTCGAAGTCGCGCGCTGCGAGTTTTTTCATTTCGGAGGTGTTGTTCGCAAATTTGCGAATGACTCCATTGCCATACGACGGAATTTGACGAAATCTATATTTAATACAATCACTTTCAAATCAGTGAGGAGAATGGTGTGACAAAACCTGGTATCGAGAAGTGTAACCAGGTCGTTACCCCCCGGGAAGCGCGTACAGTAGCCGGATAAGATGGGTAAATAATGCTTTCCATGTACCCAGCTCGCATTCGTGCATAAAATCGACCCACAAGCATGCGAAATGTGTCGAATCCTAGTGGCCCGAGTTTTTCTACAAATGCGTTCTAGTCGAATTTAGGTATCAATTGAAGGAAATTTATTCCGAAGGCACTCAACCACAGTTGGCACCCATGACCCTTCTCCAAGTGTGGCCTGTACCTTTGAGCCGTCGACAGTATTTCCCTCGCGATAGATAAATGCGCGGGGCATTGGTTACCTTCACCAGACAGTAAATTCGAAGATTAGTGAGGCGATCTTGCATATCTTTAAACAGGCCCAGGAGATCGAACGAGGATTTCGGCATGAGACAGCGTGGACATGGGCAAGCGCCCATGTCTTTGATTGTCGCTATTTAAAACCCTGAGACATTGATTAGTGTTTGAGTAAGGAAACGAAAAAGTGCTCACTTCTCTGGATAATCAGCCGAGTAAGTGAAGATGCGCGGAAAGACTCTTCTCAATATGCCATCCGGACATCGGAGTATAATTCCATGGCGGTATGCCTCGAGGAAGTCCGCGTCCAATAAATGTTTCCAACATGCCTGAAATAAGTCCCGCCGACAATGCGCATGAAGGGTTGCCATCCCGCTTTTCGATATCCTAGGTAAGGTGCCGAAGACATCCTTGATACTATCCGGGAGCTTAAAGTCCAACATCAGAGAGACACAACTATACGGGAGGCAATTGACTTACGGAAGGTAAGAATCCAACGAGATGACATGCACCAGATTGAGGTGCCGAGCGCGCATACTTCGTTAAATTTCCGAAGTACAAATAAAGCGGCCACGCTTTAGCCGTTCCGAAGGCTGCGAGATGAGTGGCATCTGAAAAGAACATTAGTCCAGCAATGACACGCTCGAGTGAGCAACCGGGTTCTTTCGGCTGCCTCTGCAGGTCGTCCTGAGCTTCAAGCCACGAGTCGGAGGTGTAAAGCTCGTCGAATACGCGTTCTTGATGGTCATCTAAAGGGTCCTTCCACAGGCGCTTGAAAGGAAGAAGGTGGAATGCGCTGGCTTGGATGTCTGCGAACGCGGAACGAATCACGCCCACAAGCGGCCGGTAATGAAAGCCCGGAATGCTAAATGACGTGGATGAGTCGTCTTTCGACCTCGTCGGTATGTCGAGGGTTATATCTGTCTCCAACCAGTCATCAGGAAAAGTGACAGCACCCTTCCCTCTGTTGTCGTCCAACACGCGCAAACTCTTCCTCGCTGAAAATCCATCCAGGTCCCTGAGGTTGAAGTCCTGTGCTTGAATCACGTCCTTAACGAGGCGCGTTACTTCAGCCTCCGATTTTTGATGACTCCCAGAGTTCATCCATGACATAAGGCGGTAGATTGTCATGTTAGGGAAAGGATAAGGCGGCTCAGAGACACCGGAAAATGGATCAGACGTCTCAGTATTATGCACATCGGCCACTGGACAGGAGTGAGCTAGTTGTGAAGACGGAATAAATTTATTCGGGCTCGAACGAGGGCCGCCTTGGGTATTGTCGACAAAGGCCGACCACGTTAAATGCTGTTTGGAGAGAATCGCGTAGCGTAAGAAGGACTCTCTGGATTCTGCGCTGTGGTGGATTCTGCGCTTCAGTTACGGGAGGAGGATCATTCCCAGAAGAATCAGAAGGGTTGATATCTTCATCTGCAGGTAGCCGATCCTCGAAACTTCTTGGGGGTAGCCGCCTAACCGTCCGTCGCGAAGAATGTTGACCTGGGTCTGCTAATGATTATGAGTACTATAGCACAGATAAGAAATGTCACGGAGATGCGCACCTGGTATAGCATGATCTCGCTCAGTCATATCCGAGTCCTCCATTGCAATAACATCCAAGGGGCTGGGGTACTATCATGATAACCAACGGTACCGACTGAATCATTGGTAGGCTCATGTTGCGTCACGTAACGCCCTAGGTTCGCAAGAAGCTATAGGCTTCACGCAGCGGCCACGGTCATTTGTGAGTCGAATCGGTTCGAGCTATTGGATGATAGATTGGAAGGTTGGGATCCGATTATGAGTTTTGTGGGCAATAACTAGTACTAGTGGTGTCTTACATAGGGGTCCTAGATGTGAGCTGCGGAATTGGCTTTTGCAATGCTTCAATCAACCCTCTCGCCCGGTCCCGCCTTCTCTGCGTGGCTAACGTACTTGCCTTCTTGGTAATGCTTGCACGTAGAGCGATGCCTACTAAGTCCCCGAAAATCTGTGTCCCCTCGTCCAAGAGCAGCGTGATGCCGCCGCAGGACACCATTGACAATACCAAGATAACGAACAGAATCCAATGTGATCGTCGCATTCCACCGAGGCTGCGACGATAGTTTGAAAGATACCATCATCTATGCCGCGCGTTCAAGATTCGTACGTCCTCATTAGGCATTTCCATATTTGCCAGACCAAGATGTTCATTTTCGTAGTCACATCGACGAGTACATGTAGTCAACAACAGATAGTACGTAGGATATCAAGATAAAGTAACGATCAGAAATAAGTAGCAGAATGTCAGAGACTACGGTCCTTGGATCACTCGTAGTAGGGTGATCAATAGCACCGGCACATCGCTCTGGGCTGGTAATCCGGCATCACACAAGATGCCTTCTGAAAGCTCTGTGACCATGCATCTTCTTCGCCCTTCAGAATGGTCAGGAAATGGGTGTACTGGCGGACTCTGTGCTGGGCGGCAAGATAGTTGGCTAAACACCGTGTGAGCGGTGCACTTGAGTAACATATCCTGCTCGTCGTCTTCCACCTCGATTCCGTCGAGTGTCATCCTACACAAACTCTGTTCCGTCACTACGTAGCCTGCCTCCTGAAGTCTCTGCGCCCACGCATCTTCATCGCGCTGAAGGAGTGTCACAAATTGCGTGTATTGGCGGACCCGACTCTTTGCTGCCAGGTAGCTTGAATGAACGGTGTCGATACTGTACATGGCGAACAGCTTATCTTGCTCATCGTTATCTGTGTTGATTGTGTCGAGCGACAACTTACACACACTCAGTGTTCGCCGTAAATTAAAACAAGGAAATCCTCGTACTATGTATATCCGCTCCTCAAGCTTGTGACCAGCATATATTATGTTTGAAAGATGTTCGGACTTGGCAGAATTGCTTGAGCTGCCTTCATGAAGAGAGCGCTCAAAATTGTAGGGAATTGGCGATAGGGTTGAAATTGGAGATGTTAACATTGCGGGAACCTGAAAGCAACTCAGTACTCGAGGTTTGAAAGCAGACGCATACCCTATGTATTTTTGATGAGATTTTTGATCGGAGTATTCGGTGTTTTAAATTGCCTCTTCCTATTCAAAAATTCATACCGTCACGGTTGCGATTACTAGTGTTCAGCGAGGTTGGGGGAGATGCCAGCGCGTGGCGTTGCCGCTTCCATCACTTGGCTGAGAGGGCTCGTCAATACGAGTACTTGGCATCGATATCTCACTTACTAGTAAGTGCCACAGGGGTTGATGCTATCCTGCTATTACATGTGGATATATTTGGCAATGCCAAATAAGGGCGTCAAATCGAGATTCGAACCGCTTCATTTCAAGCTCCGAGAAGACTCCGACTGATCTGAATCATCATTGAATGTTGTACAGACAGTCCGAGTCACTACTGTACGAGTAGGCATGGTAGTACTACTAATCCTCGACAAAATGAATGTAAGAGATCCACATTTCGGTAAAGATCTTGTCCGACTCCTTCTTGTCCGAAACCTTTTTGCCTCCACCTTCAGGTTGGAGGCTAACACCTGGCATTACCGTGACTGTAGCAGCTGATGACCGGTCTGTCCCGCCGGCCACCAATGTAGGTGATGCAGAGGGTATGACGAGTAGAGTTGGAGGCGGTGGTGGTGGCGGCGGCGGCGGAGGAGGAGGAGGAGGTGGTGGTGGTGGTGGTGGTGGTGGTGGTGGTGGATGCGGTGGTGGAGGAGGGGCGGGAGCGGGAGCGGTATGAGAAGGTAGCGGTGGAGGTAGCGACACGGATGGGGTATTTGATGGCACTTGGTGTGACGAAGAGCCGACGGGTGGCTGCGGAGACAAATGTTGGTGCTGGTAATAAAAAAACGGCACGTTTTCCTCCGCCGCTGCTACATACGCCTGCCTCACAGACCGCTGCGCCCTAGACGCACAACCGGGATCGTAGGATTTGAATTCGCGACCTTTGTCATTGTTGTTGTTATTGCGTTCTATAGTCATAGTAAGTTCACGTTGATGATGACTCGGGTCATTCAGAAGGGGGAAAACGTACGTGGGGGCATGTCTGAGTCCTATTACCCATAAGCCGTACGAACGAGGGCGGCAGCGAGTAGGTTCGAGTGCAATTGTTAGTCCAAGGACATGAGGGGTATTTAAAACTTACCGCGACAGTTAACTTACATATTACAACACATGTTCGAACCTTGAGGTCGTTGTGTCACAGAACATTCTATTGAAATTTAATGAGCGTGCGCAGGGCTTGCGACACGATGCTCCCTGGCCTGATGGATGGTGCTAAATCGAGAATTCAATGACACTTACCTACCGAATAGACTCTCGGCTAGAGCCTCGAGTGCGGAAATACAAGAACCAGGGTGCGACTCGGAGACCTCCAGCTCCAACCCTGGGGTTCTTGATATGGAGGGTTTTAAAGACCTCGGGTTGTTCCTCGCTGGGCAATGACCCCGCGAAGATCTGCGGGTATGAGGGCACAACAGACAATTGTGTATCTACTTCCGTTCCATTGAAAGAACGCCTGGCGTTGAAGGTCATGGCGCTCGTCTTGTCAAACATCCTGCTTTGTGGGGTCACTGAGAGATGGTCGTTCGAGGGCCTCTGCTAGGACGCGATGTGCGTTTTTCTTCAAATGCAAGTGTAAAAGGGGGTCAGGTAGAATTGTGGTAAATTTTCTATCAGGCAAAGTCAAATGAAAAGTATGCTAACTCACATTTATGTTCTGTCGAAAATTCCTCAGTGGTGACGCCGAGATAGTGTCAGAGACTCGTGAAGAACGAGAGTGAACAAGAAATCTACATGCAACGTCAGAATGCCGCGATGGGCGGCTCGGGAAGAACGAGAGTGGACGAGAATACTTAGTACATGGGTCAGAGCGACGTAATTCACGAGGAAGACTCGGGAAGAACAACTGAAACTTCGAATGGACGTTTAACACGTATGATGAAGTTTCAGTTAATAGTAGTTAAACCCATGAGTACCCACCATATTAATAACACAGCAAGTCACTCTTCATCACGTGACCGTATGGTGATATGTGAATGAGCCTGTTGCTCATGCCATGCAAGGCCTCTTAAAAGCTGGTCAAAAGGCATGCATGCTTCATAAGGCTTTACTGTATGCTTTGAGCTTTTTTAAACAGTCAGTACTAGTCAGTGATCATACATATTCAGATCAGTGAAAATATTGGTGAGTGTGCACGTGCTGCCGTTCCTGGCGATGATCGTTATCATTTGTAATCTTGATCATCTCTTTCCACGACTTCTCTATACTCCAAGCTTGTCAGAGCTCGCCACACGAAGTCAATAGTCACCACCCAGCACCTAACAACCATGCCTACCCTAGTGGCTCAGCATGAAAAAAAACTTACCACAGCTCTTTCATTCCCAAACACCCCTACAAACTCTATGAAACCAGAACCAACTCTGCTCCACAGACAACTTCTGCCAACCACAAGACAAACCTCATCAAAGTTGACAAGCCAGCATCCTCAAAAGATAGCACTGAAAAAAGAGGTGTTACCAAATCATCCGTTGGGAAAGAGGAGACACCAGAAAGCACACCAGTTACAGCTCATGCCTCCACAGATTCCAGTCCATTGCATGATGTCTGCCAGCGGCCCATTCATTATGATCCATCTACCAGTATGTCAACGAGAATTAAGTGGTTAATTAACAATATTCTGACTGAGTTGAAGATATGATACGGAAAGTATTGAGTTATGTATCCAATCCAGCTTTACACAAGAATCGCATGGTATGTTTCCTCATGTTCGATCCTGTGTTCGTGTGCTTACTCAATATCACAGGAATTCCGCGGTGTGGGAGCGCGGGAATTCGGATCAATCGAAGAGATTTTGAGCGCAACTTCCCGATTTTCGACCAAGCCCAGGCAAGCTATTTGTAGCTAACGCTTTCGGGCAATACTAAATCTGTCCAGGCTGACTTACGAACGCAACACCCATATACTCATCGTCGACATGCCCACCGTTCTCCACGAAGCATCGTTCGACGTGGTGAAGGATGCCATCATCAAAAGTATCGACGCCCTTCCGTATGATCGCGACATCATTTTTACGACAACCAACATGAATTGGCCGCTAAAAGTCAAGGGCGCATCGATCACAGCTGATGTGATCGTCTCAATCACTGCAATGGATCTACCAGCAAAAGTCGTTCTGGTTCCCTTCCTTGCTGAATGCGCTCTCTCGGAGAAAGATGAGCATGTATTTGGAAAAGTTGAAAAAGTTGTTTTGGCGCGTCCAGACATTAAGTGCGCGGTTGTTGTTTTAGTACGGGAGGATACAGACTACGCCGCTCCCGATGACGATTCCATCGCATCAACGGTCCTACGTGGCGGCACTAGCAGTGACCCGCGCCTCCTCACTCAAGAAGATTTCCTCAATCTACGCACCACGCCACGTTCATTCAGTGAGCCCGTCGTAATCGGCGACCATACATGGTGCCATGTCACATCGGTGGAATACTTCGTCTGGGTGAAGGGAGATGATGCGCCGATCAACGTTCGTTCCAAAGATCCTGCGCATACGGCGTACGGCGTAAGTTTACATCCTTCTCAACCTTTTGAATCAATTTGACGGATTTGATCCAGACATTGGTGCCCACAGTAGATATGGACTCCGTCACCAACATGCTTGACAAAGGGTTGACGAAGATTAAAGACTCTATTGTAACTTTACAGCAGAAGCTCGCGCCCGACCTCGACTTCACCGTTCTCGCGGAAACTCCTATCCAATCTTTCTTTGACTGGAGCCGTGCCTCGAGACGAATCCTGACAGCCGCCGAAATCACCCGCCTACGACCGTTATTGTGAGTGGCACGTGAAGCTTTTCGGCGAGTCGGATAGTGAGAGTTCTTACGCCCCTTCGGAACAGACAGATGACTCGGTTGAGGAAGAGATGGCGGACGCTCAAGGCTCCAAACGTAAGCGTGCGAGCACGTCCGACCTTCCCTCTTCTAGGTTTAAAATCCCGAAGGCGGCCTAGTGGGAGATATCTGACTGAACGTATCACTTCACGCATTTTTGATTTTGACTCGAGCGAGTCACGGACATTCATTTTCGTACTGTAGTATCACAAGATTCCATCCGTTTGTATTAATTAGTGGCTACGATGTCTTTACGCCCTGACTATACTGGTACATGCTTGATGTGTAGGGGGACCTGGTTTTTCGTTCAAGGATCAAGGCTTGCAATGTGTTCGTTTGATGGGTCTATATATATAGTAGACAAATTTCATGACCCGGTATGTGTTCACGCGCAATTGGATGGTCAGAGTCTTTCTTGCACCCAACGCAATCGATTAATATTGCTGGCATAGATATCGATGGATAACTTAGAGTGCAAGCGAGCAAGCACGCTCAGGGTCATTTCCTTCCTGGAAACGATGTCGGAAATATTATAAACTTTAAGCGCCTGATCGTGCGAGTGTATATAAATGTTGAAAGCGGGGCCGAGCGAGTGTTGAGTACGCTATACTTCCGGGGTCTATGTATATATCCTAAACTTCACTCTGTTCTACTCTTTAGTTGCGACTAAAACGCGCAGGACTGCCCCGTGGTGTTCTTTGATGTTGTAAGTCCTTTAAATTCTTGAATCATT